>NC_090442.1:864942003-865567003 GCF_031143425.1 Pleurodeles waltl | reverse complement strand
AAAGTTGGCCCCAATGCATCTTGGTAAATGCAGTCAGATTCATTTCACATTATCAAAAGTAATCAAAGTCTTTCACCTTAGTAGGTGCAGCGAGTGCTGTGTATCTCTGGACACGTGTTTCTGGGTTTCGCCCGTCATCAGCAGAGAGTAGCAAATTTTGTGGGGTTGCTTGAAATGCCACCAAACGTCTTCTCAGGTTTATGTACCACTCTGGTGCGCAGGTGCCTCACCAAGGCTCGTCAGCCCGTTAGCTCAAGGGAGCCGTCATTCGACACAGTGCAAAAAAAAAAAAGGGACCACACTGCCTCACACTCCAGCAAAAAGTTGGCCCCAATGCATCTTGGTAAATGCAGTCAGATTCATTTCACATTATCAAAAGTAATCAAAGTCTTTCACCTTAGTAGGTGCAACAAGTGCTGTGTATCTCTGGTCACGTGTTTCTGGGTTTCGCCCGTCATCAGCAGAGAGCAGCATATTTTGTGGGGTTGCTTGAAATGCCACCAAACGTCTTCTCAGGTTTATGTACCACTCTGGTGCGCAGGTGCCTCACCAAGGCTCGTCAGCCCGTTAGCTCAAGGGAGCCGTCATTCGACACAGTGCAAAAAAAAAAAAAAAGGGAGCACACTGCCTCAAACTCCAGCAAAAAGTTGGCCCCAATGCATCTTGGTAAATGCAGTCAGATTCATTTCACATTATCAAAAGTAATCAAAGTCTTTCACCTTAGTAGGTGCTGCAAGTGCTGTGTATCTCTGGACACGTGTTTCTGGGTTTCGCCCGTCATCAGCAGAGAGCAGCATATTTTGTGGGGTTGCTTGAAATGCCACCAAACGTCTTCTCAGGTTTATGTACCACTCTGATGCGCAGGTGCCTCACCAAGGCACGTCAGCCCGTTAGCTCAAGGGAGCCGTCATTCGACACAGTGCAAAAAAAAAAAAAGGGAGCACACTGCCTCACACTCCAGCAAAAAGTTGGCCCCAATGCATCTTGGTATATGCAGTCAGATTCATTTCACATTATCAAAAGGAATCAAAGTCTTTCACCTTAGTAGGTGCAGCAAGTGCTGTGTATCTCTGGACACGTGTTTCTGGGTTTCGCCCGTCATCAGTAGAGAGCAGCATATTTTGTGGGGTTGCTTGAAATGCCACCAAACGTCTTCTCAGGTTCATGTACCACTCTGGTGCGCAGGTGCCTCACCAAGGTTCGTCAGCCCGTTAGCTCAAGGGAGCCGTCATTCGACACAGTGCAAAAAAAAAAAAAAGGGAACACACTGCCTCACACTCCAGCAAAAAGTTGGCGCCAATGCATCTTGGTAAATGCAGTCAGATTCATTTCACATTATCAAAAGTAATCAAAGTCTTTCACCTTAGTAGGTGCAGCAAGTGCTATGTATCTCTGGACACGTATTTCTGGGTTTCGCCTGTCATCAGCAGAGAGCAGCATATTTTGTGGGGTTGCTTGAAATGCCACCAAACGTCTTCTCTGGTTTATTTACCACTCTGGTGCGCAGGTGCCTCACCAAGGCTCGTCAGCCCGTTAGCTCAAGGGAGCCGTCATTCGACACAGTGCAAAAAAAAAAAAAAAAGGGAGCACACTGCCTCACACTCCAGCAAAAAGTTGGCCCCAATGCATCTTGGTAAATGCAGTCAGATTCATTTCACATTATCAAAAGTAATCAAAGTCTTTCACCTTAGTAGGTGCAGCGAGTGCTGTGTATCTCTGGACACGTGTTTCTGGGTTTCGCCCGTCATCAGCAGAGAGCAGCAAATTTTGTGGGGTTGCTTGAAATGCCACCAAACGTCTTCTCAGGTTTATGTACCACTCTGGTGCGCAGGTGCCTCACCAAGGCTCGTCAGCCCGCTAGCTCAAGGGAGAAGTCATTCGACACAGTGCAAAAAAAAAAAAGGGACCACACTGCCTCACACGCCAGCAAAAAGTTGGCCCCAATGCATCTTGGTAAATGCAGTCAGATTCATTTCACATTATCAAAAGTAATCAGAGTCTTTCACCTTAGTAGGTGCAGCAAGTGCTGTGTATCTCTGGTCACGTGTTTCTGGGTTTCGCCCGTCATCAGCAGAGAGCAGCATATTTTGTGGGGTTGCTTGAAATGCCACCAAACGTCTTCTCAGGTTTATGTACCACTCTGGTGCGCAGGTGCCTCACCAAGGCTCGTCAGCCCGTTAGCTCAAGGGAGCCGTCATTCGACACAGTGCAAAAAAAAAAAAAAAGGGAGCACACTGCCTCACACTCCAGCAAAAAGTTGGCCCCAATGCATCTTGGTAAATGCAGTCAGATTCATTTCACATTATCAAAAGTAATCAAAGTCTTTCACCTTAGAAGGTGCAGCAAGTGCTGTGTATCTCTGGACACGTGTTTCTGGGTTTTGCCCGTCATCAGCAGAGAGCAGCATATTTTGTGGGTTTGCTTGAAATGCCACCAAACGTCTTCTCAGTTTTATGTACCACTCTGGTGCGCAGGTGCCTCACCAAGGCTCGTCAGCCCGTTAGCTCAAGGGAGCCGTCATTCGACACAGTGCAAAAAAAAAAAAAAGGGAGCACACTGCCTCACACTCCAGCAAAAAGTTGGATACCAATGCATCTTGGTAAATGCAGTCAGATTCATTTCACATTATCAAAAGTAATCAAAGTCTTTCACCTTAGTAGGTGCAGCAAGTGCTGTGTATCTCTGGACACGTGTTTCTGGGTTTCGCCCGTCATCAGCAGAGAGCAGCATATTTTGTGGGGTTGCTTGAAATGCCACCAAACGTCTTCTCAGGTTTATGTACCACTCTGGTGCGCAGGTGCCTCACCAATGCTCGTCAGCCCGTTAGCTCAAGGGAGCCGTCATTCGACACAGTGGCAAAAAAAAATTAGGGAGCACACTGCCTCACACTCCAGCAAAAAGTTGGCCCCAATGCATCTTGGTAAATGCAGTCAGATTCATTTCACATTATCAAAAGTAATCAAAGTCTTTCACCTTAGTAGGTGCAGCAAGTGCTGTGTATCTCTGGACACGTGTTTCTGGGTTTCGCCCGTCATCAGCAGAGAGCAGTATATTTTGTGGGTGTAGGAGGCTGGACTGGCTTGTAGTGAGTACCAAGGGGTACTTGCACCTTGCACCAGGCCCAGTTATCCCTTATTAGTGTATAGGGTGTCTAGCAGCTTAGGCTGATAGATAATGGTAGCTTAGCAAAGCAGCTCAGGCTGAACTAGGAGACGTGTGAAGCTACTACAGTACCACTTAGTGTCATATGCACAATATCATAAGAAAACACAATACACAGTTATACTAAAAATAAAGGTACTTTATTTTTATGACAATATGCCAAAGTATCTTAGAGTGTACCCTCAGTGAGAGGATAGGAAATATACACAAGATATATATACACAATAGCAAAAATATGCAGTATAGTCTTAGAAAACAGTGCAAACAATGTATAGTTACAATAGGATGCAATGGGGAAACATAGGGATAGGGGCAACACAAACCATATACTCCAGAAGTGGAATGCGAACCACGAATGGACCCCAAACCTATGTGACCTTGTAGAGGGTCGCTGGGACTATTAGAAAATAGTGAGAGTTAGAAAAATAACCCTCCCCAAGACCCTGAAAAGTGAGTGCAAAGTGCACTAAAGTTCCCCTAAGGACAAAATAGTCGTGTTAGAGGGAGAATGCAAGGAAAACACAAATCAGCAATGCAACAACGATGGATTCCTGTCTGAAGGTACCTGTGGAACAAGGGGACCAAGTCCAAAAGTCACAAGCAGCTCGGAGATGGGCAGATGCCCAAGAAATGCCAGCGGTTGGTGCAAAGAAGCTCTTACTAGGCTGAAGAACTGTGAATACTGCAGGAACGACAAGGGCTAGAGACTTCCCCTTTGGAGGATGGATCCCCCACGCCTTGGAGAGTCGTGCAGAAGTGTTTTCCCGCCGGATGGACGCCAACAAGCCTTGCTACACGCAAATCGTGCGTTTGGCGTTTTTAGACGCTGCTGGGGCCCAGGAGGGACCAGGAGGTCGCAAATTGGACCTGCAGAGAGAGGGGACGTCGAGCAAGACAAAGAGCCCTCACTGAAGCAGGTAGCACCCGGAGAAGTGCCAGAAACAGGCACTACGAGGATGCGTGAAACGGTGCTCGCCGAAGTTGCACAAAGGAGTCCCACGTCGCCGGAGACCAACTTAGAAAGTCGTGCAATGCAGGTTAGAGTGCCGTGGACCCAGGCTTGGCTGTGCACACAGGATTTCCGCCGGAAGTGCACAGGGGCCGGAGAAGCTTGCAAAGTCGCGGTTCCCAGCAATGCAGCCCAGCGAGGTGAGGCAAGGACTTACCTCCACCAAACTTGGGCTGAAGAGTCACTGGACTGTGGGGGTCACTTGGACGGTGTCGCTGGATTCGAGGGACCTCGCTCGTCGTGCTGAGAGGAGACCCAAGGGACCGGAGATGCAGCTTTTTGGTGCCTGCGGTTGCAGGGGGACGATTCCGTCGACCCACGGGAGATTTCTTCGGAGCTTCTGGTGCAGAGAGGAGGCAGACTACCCCCACAGCATGCACAAGCAGGAAAACAGTCGAGAAGGCGGCAGGATCAGCGTTACAGAGTTGCAGTAGTCGTCTTTGCTACTATGTTGCAGGTTTGCAGGCTTCCAGCGCGGTCAGCGGTCGATTCCTTATCAGAAGGTGAAGAGGGAGATGCAGAGGAACTCGGCTGAGCTCATGCATTCGTTATCTAAAGTTTCCCCAGAGACAGAGACCCTAAATAGCCAGAAAAGAGGGTTTGGCTACCTAGGAGAGAGGAAAGGCTACTAACACCTGAAGGAGCCTATCAGCAGGAGTCTCTGACGTCACCTGGTGGCACTGGCCACTCAGAGCAGTCCAGTGTGCCAGCAGCACCTCTGTTTCCAAGATGGCAGAGGTCTGGAGCACACTGGAGGAGCTCTGGACACCTCCCAGGGGAGGTGCAGGTCAGGGGAGTGGTCACTCCCCTTTCCTTTGTCCAGTTTCGCGCCAGAGCAGGGGCTAAGGGGTCCCTGAACCGGTGTAGACTGGCTTATGCAGAATTGGGCACATCTGTGCCCAACAAAGCATTTCCAGAGGCTGGGGGAGGCTACTCCTCCCCTGCCTTCACACCATTTTCCAAAGGGAGAGGGTGTCACACCCTCTCTCAGAGGAAGTTCTTTGTTCTGCCATCCTGGGCCAGGCCTGGCTGGACCCCAGGAGGGCAGCTGCCTGTCTGAGGGGTTGGCAGCAGCAGCAGCTGCAGTGAAACCCCAGGAAGGGCAGTCTGGCAGTACCAGGGTCTGTGCTACAGACCACTGGGATCATGGAATTGTACCAACAATGCCAGGATGGCATAGAGGGGGCAATTCCATGATCATAGACATGTTACATGGCCATATTCGGAGTTACCATGGTGAAGCTACATATAGGTAGTGACCTATATGTAGTGCACGCGTGTAATGGTGTCCCCGCACTCACAAAGTTCAGTGAATTGGCTCTGAACAATGTGGGGGCACCTTGGCTAGTGCCAGGGTGCCCTCACACTAAGTAACTTTGCACCTAACCTTTACCAGGTAAAGGTTAGACATATAGGTGACTTATAAGTTACTTAAGTGCAGTGTAAAATGGCTGTGAAATAACGTGGACGTTATTTCACTCAGGCTGCAGTGGCAGGCCTGTGTAAGAATTGTCAGAGCTCCCTATGGGTGGCAAAAGAAATGCTGCAGCCCATAGGGATCTCCTGGAACCCCAATACCCTGGGTACCTCAGTACCATATACTAGGGAATTATAAGGGTGTTCCAGTAAGCCAATGTAAATTGGTAAAAATGGTCACTAGCCTGTTAGTGACAATTTGAAAGTAATGAGAGAGCATAACCACTGAGGTTCTGGTTAGCAGAGCCTCAGTGAGACAGTTAGGCACCACACAGGGAACATATACATGCACACCTATGAGCACTGGGGCCCTGTGTGACAGGGTCCCAGTGACACATACATATAGGCCACAAACCTATGAGCACTGGGGTCCTGACTAGCAGGATCCCAGTGACACATAACAACCATACTGAAAACATGGTGTTTTCACTATGAGCACTGAGGCCTGGCTATCAGGATCCCAGTGAGACAGTGAAAACAGTGACAAACACCCTGACATACACTCACAAACAGGCCAAAAGTGGGGGTAACAAGGCTAGAAAGAGGCTACCTTCTCACAGTGGGGTTGCTTGAAATGCCACCAAACGTCTTCTCAGGTTTATGTACCACTCTGGTGCGCAGGTGCCTCACCAAGGCTCGTCAGCCCGTTAGCTCAAGGGAGCCGTCATTCGACACAGTGCAAAAAAAAAAAAGGGAGCACACTGCCTCACACTCCAGCAAAAAGTTGGCCCCAATGCATCTTGGTAAATGCAGTCAGATTCATTTCACATTATCAAAAGTAATCAAAGTCTTTCACCTTAGTAGGTGCAGCAAGTGCTGTGTATCTCTGGACACGTGTTTCTGGGTTTCGCCCGTCATCAGCAGAGAGCAGCAAATTTTGTGGGGTTGCTTGAAATGCCACCAAACGTCTTCTCAGGTGTGTGTTCCACTCTGGTGCGCAGGTGCCTCACCAAGGCTCGTCAGCCCGTTAGCTCAAGGGAGCCGTCATTCGACACAGTGGCAAAAAAAAATTAGGGAGCACACTGCCTCACACTCCAGCAAAAAGTTGGCCCCAATCCATCTTGGTAAATGCAGTCAGATTCATTTCACATTATCAAAAGTAATCAAAGTCTTTCACCTTAGTAGGTGCAGCAAGTGCTGTGTATCTCTGGACACGTGTTTCTGGGTTTCGCCCGTCATCAGCAGAGAGCAGCATATTTTGTGGGGTTGCTTGAAATGCCACCAAAGGTCTTCTTAGTTTTATGTACTACTCTGGTGCGCAGGTGCCTCACCAAGGCTCGTCAGTCCGTTAGCTCAAGGGAGCCGTCATTCGACACAGTGCAAAAAAAAAAAAGGGAGCACACTGCCTCACACTCCAGCAAAAAGTTGGCCCCAATGCATCTTGGTAAATGCAGTCAGATTCATTTCACATTATCAAAAGTAATCAAAGTCTTTCACCTTAGTAGGTGCAGCAAGTGCTGTGTATCTCTGGTGACGTGTTTCTGGGTTTCGCCCGTCATCAGCAGAGAGCAGCATATTTTGTGGGGTTGCTTGAAATGCCACCAAACGTCTTCTCAGGTTTATGTACCACTCTGGTGCGCAGGTGCCTCACCAAGGCTCGTCAGCCCGTTAGCTCAAGGGAGCCGTCATTCGACACAGTGCAAAAAAAAAAAAAAAAGGGAGCACACTGCCTCACACTCCAGCAAAAAGTTGGCCCCAATGCATCTTGGTAAATGCAGTCAGATTCATTTCACATTATCAAAAGTAATCAAAGTCTTTCACCTTAGTAGGTGCAGCAAGTGCTGTGTATCTCTGGACACGTGTTTCTGGGTTTCGCCCGTCATCAGCAGAGAGCAGCATATTTTGTGGGGTTGCTTGAAATGCCACCAAACGTCTTCTCAGTTTTATGTACCACTCTGGTGCGCAGGTGCCTCACCAAGGCTCGTCAGCCCGTTAGCTCAAGGGAGCCGTCATTCGACACAGTGCAAAAAAAAAAAAAAGGAGAACACTGCCTCACACTCCAGCAAAAAGTTGGCCCCAATGCATCTTGGTAAATGCAGTCAGATTCATTTCACATTATCAAAAGTAATCAAAGTCTTTCACCTTAGTAGGTGCAGCAAGTGCTGTGTATCTCTGGACACGTGTTTCTGGGTTTCGCCCGTCATCAGCAGAGAGCAGCATATTTTGTGGGGTTGCTTGAAATGCCACCAAACGTCTTCTCAGGTTTATGTACCACTCTGGTGCGCAGGTGCCTCACCAATGCTCGTCAGCCCGTTAGCTCAAGGGAGCCGTCATTCGACACAGTGGCAAAAAAAAATTAGGGAGCACACTGCCTCACACTCCAGCAAAAAGTTGGCCCCAATGCATCTTGGTAAATGCAGTCAGATTCATTTCACATTATCAAAAGTAATCAAAGTCTTTCACCTTAGTAGGTGCAGCAAGTGCTGTGTATCTCTGGACACGTGTTTCTGGGTTTCGCCCGTCATCAGCAGAGAGCAGTATATTTTGTGGGGTTGCTTGAAATGCCACCAAACGTCTTCTCAGGTTTATGTACCACTCTGGTGCGCAGGTGCCTCACCAAGGCTCGTCAGCCCGTTAGCTCAAGGGAGCCGTCATTCGACACAGTGCAAAAAAAAAAAAGGGAGCACACTGCCTCACACTCCAGCAAAAAGTTGGCCCCAATGCATCTTGGTAAATGCAGTCAGATTCATTTCACATTATCAAAAGTAATCAAAGTCTTTCACCTTAGTAGGTGCAGCAAGTGCTGTGTATCTCTGGACACGTGTTTCTGGGTTTCGCCCGTCATCAGCAGAGAGCAGCAAATTTTGTGGGGTTGCTTGAAATGCCACCAAACGTCTTCTCAGGTGTGTGTTCCACTCTGGTGCGCAGGTGCCTCACCAAGGCTCGTCAGCCCGTTAGCTCAAGGGAGCCGTCATTCGACACAGTGCAAAAAAAAAAAAAAGGGAGCACACTGCCTCACACTCCAGCAAAAAGTTGGCCCCAATGCATCTTGGTAAATGCAGTCAGATTCATTTCACATTATCAAAAGTAATCAAAGTCTTTCACCTTAGTAGGTGCAGCAAGTGCTGTGTATCTCTGGACACGTGTTTCTGGGTTTCGCCCGTCATCAGCAGAGAGCAGCATATTTTGTGGGGTTGCTTGAAATGCCACCAAACGTCTTCTCAGGTTTATGTACCACTCTGGTGCGCAGGTGCCTCACCAAGGCTCGTCAACCTGTTAGCTCAAGGGAGCCGTCATTCGACACAGTGCAAAAAAAAAAAAAGTGAGCACACTGCCTCACAGTCCAGCAAAAAGTTGGCCCCAATGCATCTTGGTAAATGCAGTCAGATTCATTTCACATTATCAAAAGTAATCAAAGTCTTTCACCTTAGTAGGTGCAACAAGTGCTGTGTATCTCTGGACACGTGTTTCTGGGTTTCGCCCGTCATCAGCAGAGAGCAGCATATTTTGTGGGGTTGCTTGAAATGCCACCAAACGTCTTCTCAGGTTTATGTACCACTCTGATGCGCAGGTGCCTCACCAAGGCTCGTCAGCCCGTTAGCTCAAGGGAGCCGTCATTCGACACAGTGCAAAAAAAAAAAAAAAAGGGAGCACACTGCCTCACACTCCAGCAAAAAGTTGGCCCCAATGCATCTTGGTAAATGCAGTCAGATTCATTTCACATTATCAAAAGTAATCAAAGTCTTTCACCTTAGTAGGTGCAGCAAGTGCTGTGTATCTCTGGTCACGTGTTTCTGGGTTTCGCCCGTCATCAGCAGAGAGCAGCATATTTTGTGGGGTTGCTTGAAATGCCACCAAACGTCTTCTCAGGTTTATGTACCACTCTGGTGCGCAGGTGCCTCACCAAGGCTCGTCAGCCCGTTAGCTCAAGGGAGCCGTCATTCGACACAGTGCAAAAAAAAAAAAAAAAGAGAGCACACTGCCTCACACTCCAGCAAAAAGTTGGCCCCAATGCATCTTGGTAAATGCAGTCAGATTCATTTCACATTATCAAAAGTAATCAAAGTCTTTCACCTTAGTAGGTGCAGCAAGTGCTGTGTATCTCTGGACACGTGTTTCTGGGTTTCGCCCGTCATCAGCAGAGAGCAGCATATTTTGTGGGGTTGCTTGAAATGCCACCAAACGTCTTCTCAGTTTTATGTACCACTCTGGTGCGCAGGTGCCTCACCAAGGCTCGTCAGCCCGTTAGCTCGAGGGAGCCGTCATTCGACACAGTGCAAAAAAAAAAAAAGGGAGCACACTGCCTCACACGCCAGCAAAAAGTTGGCCCCAATGCATCTTGGTAAATGCAGTCAGATTCATTTCACATTATCAAAAGTAATCAAAGTCTTTCACCTTAGTAGGTGCAGCAAGTGCTGTGTATCTCTGGACACGTGTTTCTGGGTTTCGCCCGTCATCAGCAGAGAGCAGCATATTTTGTGGGGTTGCTTGAAATGCCACCAAACGTCTTCTCAGGTTTATGTACCACTCTGATGCGCAGGTGCCTCACCAAGGCACGTCAGCCCGTTAGCTCAAGGGAGCCGTCATTCGACACAGTGCAAAAAAAAAAAAAGGGAGCACACTGCCTCACACTCCAGCAAAAAGTTGGCCCCAATGCATCTTGGTATATGCAGTCAGATTCATTTCACATTATCAAAAGTAATCAAAGTCTTTCACCTTAGTAGGTGCAGCAAGTGCTGTGTATCTCTGGACACGTGTTTCTGGGTTTCGCCCGTCATCAGTAGAGAGCAGCATATTTTGTGGGGTTGCTTGAAATGCCACCAAACGTCTTCTCAGGTTCATGTACAACTCTGGTGCGCAGGTGCCTCACCAAGGTTCGTCAGCCCGTTAGCTCAAGGGAGCCGTCATTCGACACAGTGCAAAAAAAAAAAAAAGGGAACACACTGCCTCACACTCCAGCAAAAAGTTGGCCCCAATGCATCTTGGTAAATGCAGTCAGATTAATTTCACATTATCAAAAGTAATCAAAGTCTTTCACCTTAATAGGTGCAGCAAGTGCTGTGTATCTCTGGACACGTATTTCTGGGTTTCGCCCGTCATCAGCAGAGAGCAGCATATTTTGTGGGGTTGCTTGAAATGCCACCAAACGTCTTCTCAGGTTTATGTACCACTCTGGTGCGCAGGTGCCTCACCAAGGCTCGTCAGCCCGTTAGCTCAAGGGAGCCGTCATTCGACACAGTGCAAAAAAAAAAAAAAAAAGTGAGCACACTGCCTCACACTCCAGCAAAAAGTTGGCCCCAATGCATCTTGGTAAATGCAGTCAGATTCATTTCACATTATCAAAAGTAATCAAAGTCTTTCACCTTAGTAGGTGCAGCGAGTGCTGTGTATCTCTGGACACGTGTTTCTGGGTTTCGCCCGTCATCAGCAGAGAGTAGCAAATTTTGTGGGGTTGCTTGAAATGCCACCAAACGTCTTCTCAGGTTTATGTACCACTCTGGTGCGCAGGTGCCTCACCAAGGCTCGTCAGCCCGTTAGCTCAAGGGAGCCGTCATTCGACACAGTGCAAAAAAAAAAAAGGGACCACACTGCCTCACACTCCAGCAAAAAGTTGGCCCCAATGCATCTTGGTAAATGCAGTCAGATTCATTTCACATTATCAAAAGTAATCAAAGTCTTTCACCTTAGTAGGTGCAACAAGTGCTGTGTATCTCTGGTCACGTGTTTCTGGGTTTCGCCCGTCATCAGCAGAGAGCAGCATATTTTGTGGGGTTGCTTGAAATGCCACCAAACGTCTTCTCAGGTTTATGTACCACTCTGGTGCGCAGGTGCCTCACCAAGGCTCGTCAGCCCGTTAGCTCAAGGGAGCCGTCATTCGACACAGTGCAAAAAAAAAAAAAAAGGGAGCACACTGCCTCAAACTCCATCAAAAAGTTGGCCCCAATGCATCTTGGTAAATGCAGTCAGATTCATTTCACATTATCAAAAGTAATCAAAGTCTTTCACCTTAGTAGGTGCTGCAAGTGCTGTGTATCTCTGGACACGTGTTTCTGGGTTTCGCCCGTCATCAGCAGAGAGCAGCATATTTTGTGGGGTTGCTTGAAATGCCACCAAACGTCTTCTCAGGTTTATGTACCACTCTGATGCGCAGGTGCCTCACCAAGGCACGTCAGCCCGTTAGCTCAAGGGAGCCGTCATTCGACACAGTGCAAAAAAAAAAAAAGGGAGCACACTGCCTCACACTCCAGCAAAAAGTTGGCCCCAATGCATCTTGGTATATGCAGTCAGATTCATTTCACATTATCAAAAGTAATCAAAGTCTTTCACCTTAGTAGGTGCAGCAAGTGCTGTGTATCTCTGGACACGTGTTTCTGGGTTTCGCCCGTCATCAGTAGAGAGCAGCATATTTTGTGGGGTTGCTTGAAATGCCACCAAACGTCTTCTCAGGTTCATGTACCACTCTGGTGCGCAGGTGCCTCACCAAGGTTCGTCAGCCCGTTAGCTCAAGGGAGCCGTCATTCGACACAGTGCAAAAAAAAAAAAAAGGGAACACACTGCCTCACACTCCAGCAAAAAGTTGGCGCCAATGCATCTTGGTAAATGCAGTCAGATTCATTTCACATTATCAAAAGTAATCAAAGTCTTTCACCTTAGTAGGTGCAGCAAGTGCTATGTATCTCTGGACACGTATTTCTGGGTTTCGCCTGTCATCAGCAGAGAGCAGCATATTTTGTGGGGTTGCTTGAAATGCCACCAAACGTCTTCTCTGGTTTATTTACCACTCTGGTGCGCAGGTGCCTCACCAAGGCTCGTCAGCCCGTTAGCTCAAGGGAGCCGTCATTCGACACAGTGCAAAAAAAAAAAAAAAAGGGAGCACACTGCCTCACACTCCAGCAAAAAGTTGGCCCCAATGCATCTTGGTAAATGCAGTCAGATTCATTTCACATTATCAAAAGTAATCAAAGTCTTTCACCTTAGTAGGTGCAGCGAGTGCTGTGTATCTCTGGACACGTGTTTCTGGGTTTCGCCCGTCATCAGCAGAGAGCAGCAAATTTTGTGGGGTTGCTTGAAATGCCACCAAACGTCTTCTCAGGTTTATGTACCACTCTGGTGCGCAGGTGCCTCACCAAGGCTCGTCAGCCCGCTAGCTCAAGGGAGAAGTCATTCGACACAGTGCAAAAAAAAAAAAGGGACCACACTGCCTCACACGCCAGCAAAAAGTTGGCCCCAATGCATCTTGGTAAATGCAGTCAGATTCATTTCACATTATCAAAAGTAATCAGAGTCTTTCACCTTAGTAGGTGCAGCAAGTGCTGTGTATCTCTGGTCACGTGTTTCTGGGTTTCGCCCGTCATCAGCAGAGAGCAGCATATTTTGTGGGGTTGCTTGAAATGCCACCAAACGTCTTCTCAGGTTTATGTACCACTCTGGTGCGCAGGTGCCTCACCAAGGCTCGTCAGCCCGTTAGCTCAAGGGAGCCGTCATTCGACACAGTGCAAAAAAAAAAAAAAAGGGAGCACACTGCCTCACACTCCAGCAAAAAGTTGGATACCAATGCATCTTGGTAAATGCAGTCAGATTCATTTCACATTATCAAAAGTAATCAAAGTCTTTCACCTTAGTAGGTGCAGCAAGTGCTGTGTATCTCTGGACACGTGTTTCTGGGTTTCGCCCGTCATCAGCAGAGAGCAGCATATTTTGTGGGGTTGCTTGAAATGCCACCAAACGTCTTCTCAGGTTTATGTACCACTCTGGTGCGCAGGTGCCTCACCAATGCTCGTCAGCCCGTTAGCTCAAGGGAGCCGTCATTCGACACAGTGGCAAAAAAAAATTAGGGAGCACACTGCCTCACACTCCAGCAAAAAGTTGGCCCCAATGCATCTTGGTAAATGCAGTCAGATTCATTTCACATTATCAAAAGTAATCAAAGTCTTTCACCTTAGTAGGTGCAGCAAGTGCTGTGTATCTCTGGACACGTGTTTCTGGGTTTCGCCCGTCATCAGCAGAGAGCAGTATATTTTGTGGGGTTGCTTGAAATGCCACCAAACGTCTTCTCAGGTTTATGTACCACTCTGGTGCGCAGGTGCCTCACCAAGGCTCGTCAGCCCGTTAGCTCAAGGGAGCCGTCATTCGACACAGTGCAAAAAAAAAAAAGGGAGCACACTGCCTCACACTCCAGCAAAAAGTTGGCCCCAATGCATCTTGGTAAATGCAGTCAGATTCATTTCACATTATCAAAAGTAATCAAAGTCTTTCACCTTAGTAGGTGCAGCAAGTGCTGTGTATCTCTGGACACGTGTTTCTGGGTTTCGCCCGTCATCAGCAGAGAGCAGCAAATTTTGTGGGGTTGCTTGAAATGCCACCAAACGTCTTCTCAGGTGTGTGTTCCACTCTGGTGCGCAGGTGCCTCACCAAGGCTCGTCAGCCCGTTAGCTCAAGGGAGCCGTCATTCGACACAGTGGCAAAAAAAAATTAGGGAGCACACTGCCTCACACTCCAGCAAAAAGTTGGCCCCAATCCATCTTGGTAAATGCAGTCAGATTCATTTCACATTATCAAAAGTAATCAAAGTCTTTCACCTTAGTAGGTGCAGCAAGTGCTGTGTATCTCTGGACACGTGTTTCTGGGTTTCGCCCGTCATCAGCAGAGAGCAGCATATTTTGTGGGGTTGCTTGAAATGCCACCAAAGGTCTTCTTAGTTTTATGTACTACTCTGGTGCGCAGGTGCCTCACCAAGGCTTGTCAGTCCGTTAGCTCAAGGGAGCCGTCATTCGACACAGTGCAAAAAAAAAAAAGGGAGCACACTGCCTCACACTCCAGCAAAAAGTTGGCCCCAATGCATCTTGGTAAATGCAGTCAGATTCATTTCACATTATCAAAAGTAATCAAAGTCTTTCACCTTAGTAGGTGCAGCAAGTGCTGTGTATCTCTGGTGACGTGTTTCTGGGTTTCGCCCGTCATCAGCAGAGAGCAGCATATTTTGTGGGGTTGCTTGAAATGCCACCAAACGTCTTCTCAGGTTTATGTACCACTCTGGTGCGCAGGTGCCTCACCAAGGCTCGTCAGCCCGTTAGCTCAAGGGAGCCGTCATTCGACACAGTGCAAAAAAAAAAAAAAAAGGGAGCACACTGCCTCACACTCCAGCAAAAAGTTGGCCCCAATGCATCTTGGTAAATGCAGTCAGATTCATTTCACATTATCAAAAGTAATCAAAGTCTTTCACCTTAGTAGGTGCAGCAAGTGCTGTGTATCTCTGGACACGTGTTTCTGGGTTTCGCCCGTCATCAGCAGAGAGCAGCATATTTTGTGGGGTTGCTTGAAATGCCACCAAACGTCTTCTCAGTTTTATGTACCACTCTGGTGCGCAGGTGCCTCACCAAGGCTCGTCAGCCCGTTAGCTCAAGGGAGCCGTCATTCGACACAGTGCAAAAAAAAAAAAAAGGAGCACACTGCCTCACACTCCAGCAAAAAGTTGGCCCCAATGCATCTTGGTAAATGCAGTCAGATTCATTTCACATTATCAAAAGTAATCAAAGTCTTTCACCTTAGTAGGTGCAGCAAGTGCTGTGTATCTCTGGACACGTGTTTCTGGGTTTCGCCCGTCATCAGCAGAGAGCAGCATATTTTGTGGGGTTGCTTGAAATGCCACCAAACGTCTTCTCAGGTTTATGTACCACTCTGATGCGCAGGTGCCTCACCAAGGCACGTCAGCCCGTTAGCTCAAGAGCGCCGTCATTCGACACAGTGCAAAAAAAAAAAAAAAGGGAGCACACTGCCTCACACTCCAGCAAAAAGTTGGCCCCAATGCATCTTGGTAAATGCAGTCAGATTCATTTCACATTATCAAAAGTAATCAAAGTCTTTCACCTTAGTAGGTGCAGCAAGTGCTGTGTATCTCTGGACAGGTGTTTCTGGGTTTCGCCCGTCATCAGTAGAGAGCAGCATATTTTGTGGGGTTGCTTGAAATGCCACCAAACGTCTTCTCAGGTTCATGTACCACTCTGGTGCGCAGGTGCCTCACCAAGGCTCGTCAGCCCGTTAGCTCAAGGGAGCCGTCATTCGACACAGTGCAAAAAAAAAAAAATAGGGAACACACTGCCTCACACTCCAGCAAAAAGTTGGCCCCAATGCATCTTGGTAAATGCAGTCAGATTCATTTCACATTATCAAAAGTAATCAAAGTCTTTCACCTTAGTAGGTGCAGCAAGTGTTGTGTATCTCTGGACACGTATTTCTGGGTTTCGCCCGTCATCAGCAGAGAGCAGCATATTTTGTGGGGTTGCTTGAAATGCCACCAAACGTCTTCTCAGGTTTATGTACCACTCTGGTGCGCAGGTGCCTCACCAAAGCTCGTCAGCCCGTTAGCTCAAGGGAGCCGTCATTCGACACAGTGCAAAAAAAAAAAAGGGAGCACACTGCCTCACACTCCAGCAAAAAGTTGGCCCCAATGCATCTTGGTAAATGCAGTCAGATTCATTTCACATTATCAAAAGTAATCAAAGTCTTTCACCTTAGTAGGTGCAGCAAGTGCTGTGTATCTCTGGAAACGTGTTTCTGGGTTTCGCCCGTCATCAGTAGAGAGCAGCATATTTTGTGGGGTTGCTTGAAATGCCACCAAACGTCTTCTCAGGTTCATGTACCACTCTGGTGCGCAGGTGCCTCACCAAAGCTCGTCAGCCCGTTAGCTCAAGGGAGCCGTCATTCGACACAGTGCAAAAAAAAAAAAAGGGAGCACACTGCCTCACACTCCAGCAAAAAGTTGGCCCCAATGCATCTTGGTAAATGCAGTCAGATTCATTTCACATTATCAAAAGTAATCAAAGTCTTTCACCTTAGTAGGTGCAGCAAGTGTTGTGTATCTCTGGACACGTATTTCTGGGTTTCGCCCGTCATCAGCAGAGAGCAGCATATTTTGTGGGGTTGCTTGAAATGCCACCAAACGTCTTCTCAGGTTTATGTACCACTCTGGTGCGCAGGTGCCTCACCAAAGCTCGTCAGCCCGTTAGCTCAAGGGAGCCGTCATTTGACACAGTGCAAAAAAAAAAAAAGGGAGCACACTGCCTCACACTCCAGCAAAAAGTTGGCCCCAATGCATCTTGGTAAATGCAGTCAGATTCATTTCACATTATCAAAAGTAATCAAAGTCTTTCACCTTAGTAGGTGCAGCAAGTGCTGTGTATCTCTGGACACGTGTTTCTGGGTTTCGCCTGTCATCAGCAGAGAGCAGCATATTTTGTGGGGTTGCTTGAAATGGCACCAAACATCCTCTCAGGTTTATGTACCACTCTGATGCACAGGTGCCTCACCAAGGCTCGTCAGCCCGTTAGCTCAAGGGAGCCGTCATTCGACACAGTGCAAAAAAAAAAAAAGGGGAGCACACTGCCTCACACTCCAGCAAAAAGTTGGCCCCAATGCATCTTGGTAAACGCAGTCAGATTCATTTCACATTATCAAAAGTAATCAAAGTCTTTCACCTTAGTAGTTGCAGCAAGTGCTGTGTATCTCTGGACACGTGTTTCTGGGTTTCACCCGACATCAGCAGAGAGCAGCATATTTTGTGGGGTTGCTTGAAATGCCACCAAACGTCTTCTCAGGTTTATGTACCACTCTGGTGCGCAGGTGCCTCACCAAGGCTCGTCAGCCCGTTAGTTCAAGGGAGCCGTCATTCGACACAGTGCAAAAAAAAAAAAAAGGAGCACACTGCCTCACACTCCAGCAAAAAGTTGGCCCCAATGCATCTTGGTAAATGCAGTCAGATTCATTTCACATTATCAAAAGTAATCAAAGTCTTTCACCTTAGTAGGTGCAGCAAGTGCTGTGTATCTCTGGACACGTGTTTCTGGGTTTCGCCCGTCATCAGCAGAGAGCAGCATATTTTGTGGGGTTGCTTGAAATGCCACCAAACGTCTTCTCAGGTTTATGTACCACTCTGGTGCGCAGGTGCCTCAACAAGGCTCGTCAGCCCGTTAGCTCAAGGGAGCCGTCATTCGACACTGTGCAAAAAAAAAAAAAAAGGGAGCACACTGCCTCACAGTCCAGCAAAAAGTTGGCCCCAATGCATCTTGGTAAATGCAGTCAGATTCATTTCACATTATCAAAAGTAATCAAAGTCTTTCACCTTAGTAGGTGCAGCAAGTGCTGTGTATCTCTGGACAGGTGTTTCTGGGTTTCGCCCGTCATCAGTAGAGAGCAGCATATTTTGTGGGGTTGCTTGAAATGCCACCAAACGTCTTCTCAGGTTTATGTACCACTCTGGTGCGCAGGTGCCTCACCAAGGCTCGTCAGCCCGTTAGCTCAAGGGAGCCGTCATTCGACAAAGTGCAAAAAAAAAAAAAAAGGGAGCACACTGCCTCACACTCCAGCAAAAAGTTGGCCCCAATGGATCTTGGTAAACGCAGTCAGATTCATTTCACATTATCAAAAGTAATCAAAGTCTTTCACCTTAGTAGGTGCAGCAAGTGCTGTGTATCTCTGGACACGTGTTTCTGGGTTTCGCCCGTCATCAGCAGAGAGCAGCATATTTTGTGGGGTTGCTTGAAATGCCACCAAACGTCTTCTTAGTTTTATGTACTACTCTGGTGCGCAGGTGCCTCACCAAGGCTCGTCAGTCCGTTAGCTCAAGGGAGCCGTCATTCGACACAGTGCAAAAAAAAAAAAGGGAGCACACTGCCTCACACTCCAGCAAAAAGTTGGCCCCAATGCATCTTGGTAAATGCAGTCAGATTCATTTCACATTATCAAAAGTAATCAAAGTCTTTCACCTTAGTAGGTGCAGCAAGTGCTGTGTATCTCTGGTGACGTGTTTCTGGGTTTCGCCCGTCATCAGCAGAGAGCAGCATATTTTGTGGGGTTGCTTGAAATGCCACCAAATGTCTTCTCAGGTTTATGTACCACTCTGGTGCGCAGGTGCCTCACCAAGGCTCGTCAGCCCGTTAGCTCAAGGGAGCCGTCATTCGACACAGTGCAAAAAAAAAAAAAAAAGGGAGCACACTGCCTCACACTCCAGCAAAAAGTTGGCCCCAATGCATCTTGGTAAATGCAGTCAGATTCATTTCACATTATCAAAAGTAATCAAAGTCTTTCACCTTAGTAGGTGCAGCAAGTGCTGTGTATCTCTGGACACGTGACTCTGGGTTTCGCCCGTCATCAGCAGAGAGCAGCATATTTTGTGGGGTTGCTTGAAATGCCACCAAACGTCTTCTCAGTTTTATGTACCACTCTGGTGCGCAGGTGCCTCACCAAGGCTTGTCAGCCCGTTAGCTCAAGGGAGCCGTCATTCGACACAGTGCAAAAAAAAAAAAAGGGAGCACACTGCCTCACACTCCAGCAAAAAGTTGGCCCCAATGCATCTTGGTAAATGCAGTCAGATTCATTTCACATTATCAAAAGTAATCAAAGTCTTTCACCTTAGTAGGTGCAGCAAGTGCTGTGTATCTCTGGACACGTGTTTCTGGGTTTCGCCCGTCATCAGCAGAGAGCAGCATATTTTGTGGGGTTGCTTGACATGCCACCAAACGTCTTCTCAGGTTTATGTACCACTCTGATGCGCAGGTGCCTCACCAAGGCACGTCAGCCCGTTAGCTCAAGGGCGCCGTCATTCGACACAGTGCAAAAAAAAAAAAAGGGAGCACACTGCCTCACACTCCAGCAAAAAGTTGGCCCCAATGCATCTTGGTATATGCAGTCAGATTCATTTCACATTATCAAAAGTAATCAAAGTCTTTCACCTTAGTAGGTGCAGCAAGTGCTGTGTATCTCTGGACACGTGTTTCTGGGTTTCGCCCGTCATCAGTAGAGAGCAGCATATTTTGTGGGGTTGCTTGAAATGCCACCAAACGTCTTCTCAGGTTCAAGTACCACTCTGGTGCGCAGGTGCCTCACCAAGGCTCGTCAGCCCGTTAGCTCAAGGGAGCCGTCATTCGACACAGTGCAAAAAAAAAAAATAGGGAACACACTGCCTCACACTCCAGCAAAAAGTTGGCCCCAATGCATCTTGGTAAATGCAGTCAGATTCATTTCACATTATCAAAAGTAATCAAAGTCTTTCACCTTAGTAGGTGCAGCAAGTGTTGTGTATCTCTGGACACGTATTTCTGGGTTTCGCCCGTCATCAGCAGAGAGCAGCATATTTTGTGGGGTTGCTTGAAATGCCACCAAACGTCTTCTCAGGTTTATGTACCACTCTGGTGCGCAGGTGCCTCACCAAAGCTCGTCAGCCCGTCAGCTCAAGGGAGCCGTCATTTGACACAGTGCAAAAAAAAAAAAAGGGAGCACATTGCCTCACACTCCAGCAAAAAGTTGGCCCCAATGCATCTTGGTAAATGCAGTCAGATTCATTTCACATTATCAAAAGTAATCAAAGTCTTTCACCTTAGTAGGTGCAGCAAGTGCTGTGTATCTCTGGACACGTGTTTCTGGGTTTCGCCTGTCATCAGCAGAGAGCAGCATATTTTGTGGGGTTGCTTGAAATGGCACCAAACATCCTCTCAGGTTTATGTACCACTCTGATGCGCAGGTGCCTCACCAAGGCTCGTCAGCCCGTTAGCTCAAGGGAGCCGTCATTCGACACAGTGCAAAAAAAAAAAAAGGGGAGCACACTGCCTCACACTCCAGCAAAAAGTTGGCCCCAATGCATCTTGGTAAACGCAGTCAGATTCATTTCACATTATCAAAAGTAATCAAAGTCTTTCACCTTAGTAGTTGCAGCAAGTGCTGTGTATCTCTGGACACGTGTTTCTGGGTTTCACCCGTCATCAGCAGAGAGCAGCATATTTTGTGGGGTTGCTTGAAATGCCACCAAACGTCTTCTCAGGTTTATGTACCACTCTGGTGCGCAGGTGCCTCACCAAGGCTCGTCAGCCCGTTAGTTCAAGGGAGCCGTCATTCGACACAGTGCAAAAAAAAAAAAAAGGAGCACACTGCCTCACACTCCAGCAAAAAGTTGGCCCCAATGCATCTTGGTAAATGCAGTCAGATTCATTTCACATTATCAAAAGTAATCAAAGTCTTTCACCTTAGTAGGTGCAGCAAGTGCTGTGTATCTCTGGACACGTGTTTCTGGGTTTCGCCCGTCATCAGCAGAGAGCAGCATATTTTGTGGGGTTGCTTGAAATGCCACCAAACGTCTTCTCAGGTTTATGTACCACTCTGGTGCGCAGGTGCCTCAACAAGGCTCGTCAGCCCGTTAGCTCAAGGGAGCCGTCATTCGACACTGTGCAAAAAAAAAAAAAAAGGGAGCACACTGCCTCACAGTCCAGCAAAAAGTTGGCCCCAATGCATCTTGGTAAATGCAGTCAGATTCATTTCACATTATCAAAAGTAATCAAAGTCTTTCACCTTAGTAGGTGCAGCAAGTGCTGTGTATCTCTGGACACGTGTTTCTGGGTTTCGCCCGTCATCAGTAGAGAGCAGCATATTTTGTGGGGTTGCTTGAAATGCCACCAAACGACTTCTCAGGTTTATGTACCACTCTGGTGCGCAGGTGCCTCACCAAGGCTCGTCAGCCCGTTAGCTCAAGGGAGCCGTCATTCGACAAAGTGCAAAAAAAATAAAAAAGGGAGCACACTGCCTCACACTTCAGCAAAAAGTTTGCCCCAATGCATCTTGGTAAATGCAGTCAGATTCATTTCACATTATCAAAAGTAATCAAAGTCTTTCACCTTAGTAGGTGCAGCAAGTGCTGTGTATCTCTGGACACGTGTTTCTGGGTTTCGCCCGTCATCAGCAGAGAGCAGCATATTTTGTGGGGTTGCTTGAAATGCCACCAAACATCCTCTCAGGTTTATGTACCACTCTGATGCGCAGGTGCCTCACCAAGGCTCGTCAGCCCGTTAGCTCAAGGGAGCCGTCATTCGACACAGTGCAAAAAAAAAAAAAAGGGGTGCACACTGCCTCACACTCCAGCAAAAAGTTGGCCCCAATGGATCTTGGTAAACGCAGTCAGATTCATTTCACATTATCAAAAGTAATCAAAGTCTTTCACCTTAGTAGGTGCAGCAAGTGCTGTGTATCTCTGGACACGTGTTTCTGGGTTTCGCCCGTCATCAGCAGAGAGCAGCATATTTTGTGGGGTTGCTTGAAATGCCACCAAACGTCTTCTCAGGTTTATGTACCACTCTGGTGCGCAGGTGCCTCACCAAGGCTCGTCAGCCCGTTAGCTCAAGGCAGCCGTTATTCGACACAGTGCAAAAAAAAAAAAAAGGAGCACACTGCCTCACACTCCAGCAAAAAGTTGGCCCCAATGCATCTTGGTAAATGCAGTCAGATTCATTTCACATTATCAAAAGTAATCAAAGTCTTTCACCTTAGTAGGTGCAGCAAGTGCTGTGTATCTCTGGACACGTGTTTCTGGGTTTCGCCCGTCATCAGCAGAGAGCAGCATATTTTGTGGGGTTGCTTGAAATGCCACCAAACATCCTCTCAGGTTTATGTACCACTCTGATGCGCAGGTGCCTCACCAAGGCTCGTCAGCCCGTTAGCTCAAGGGAGCCGTCATTCGACACAGTGCAAAAAAAAAAAAAAGGGGTGCACACTGCCTCACACTCCAGCAAAAAGTTGGCCCCAATGGATCTTGGTAAACGCAGTCAGATTCATTTCACATTATCAAAAGTAATCAAAGTCTTTCACCTTAGTAGGTGCAGCAAGTGCTGTGTATCTCTGGACACGTGTTTCTGGGTTTCGCCCGTCATCAGCAGAGAGCAGCATATTTTGTGGGGTTGCTTGAAATGCCACCAAACGTCTTCTCAGGTTTATGTACCACTCTGATGCACAGGTGCCTCACCAAGGCTCGTCAGCCCGTTAGCTCAAGGGAGCCGTCATTCGACACAGTGCAAAAAAAAAAAAAAAAGGGAGCACACTGCCTCACACTCCAGCAAAAAGTTGGCCCCAATGCATCTTGGTAAATGCAGTCAGATTCATTTCACATTATCAAAAGTAATCAAAGTCTTTCACCTTAGTAGTTGCAGCAAGTGCTGTGTATCTCTGGACACGTGTTTCTGGGTTTCGCCCGTCATCAGTAGAGAGCAGCATATTTTGTGGGGTTGCTTGAAATGCCACCAAACGTCTTCTCAGGTTTATGTACCACTCTGGTGCGCAGGTGCCTCACCAAGGCTCGTCAGCCCGTTAGCTCAAGGGAGCCGTCATTCGACAAAGTGCAAAAAAAAAAAAAAGGGAGCACACTGCCTCACACTTCAGCAAAAAGTTTGCCCCAATGCATCTTGGTAAATGCAGTCAGATTCATTTCACATTATCAAAAGTAATCAAAGTCTTTCACCTTAGTAGGTGCAGCAAGTGCTGTGTATCTCTGGACACGTGTTTCTGGGTTTCGCCCGTCATCAGCAGAGAGCAGCATATTTTGTGGGGTTGCTTGAAATGCCACCAAACGTCTTCTCAGGTTTATGTACCACTCTGGTGCGCAGGTGCCTCACCAAGGCTCGTCAGCCCGTTAGCTCAAGGGAGCCGTTATTCGACACTGTGCAAAAAAAAAAAAAAGGAGCACACTGCCTCACACTCCAGCAAAAAGTTGGCCCCAATGCATCTTGGTAAATGCAGTCAGATTCATTTCACATTATCAAAAGTAATCAAAGTCTTTCACCTTAGTAGGTGCAGCAAGTGCTGTGTATCTCTGGACACGTGTTTCTGGGTTTCGCCCGTCATCAGCAGAGAGCAGCATATTTTGTGGGGTTGCTTGAAATGCCACCAAACGTCTTCTCAGGTTTATGTACCACTCTGGTGCGCAGGTTCCTCACCAAGGCTCGTCAGCCCGTTAGCTCAAGGGAGCCGTCATTCGACACTGTGCAAAAAAAAAAAAGGGAGCACACTGCCTCACACTCCAGGAAAAAGTTGGCCCCAATGCATCTTGGTAAATGCAGTCAGATTCATTTCACATTATCAAAAGTAATCAAAGTCTTTCACCTTAGTAGGTGCAGCAAGTGCTGTGTATCTCTGGACACGTGTTTCTGGGTTTCGCCCGTCATCAGCAGAGAACAGCATATTTTGTGGGTGCTTGAAATGCCACCAAACATCTTCTCAGGTTTATGTACCACTCTGGTGCGCAGGTGCCTCACCAAGGCTCGTCATCCCGTTAGCTCAAGGGAGCCGTCATTCGACACAGTGCAAAAAAAAAAAAAAGGGAGCACACTGCCTCACACTTCAGCAAAAAGTTTGCCCCAATGCATCTTGGTAAATGCAGTCAGATTCATTTCACATTATCAAAAGTAATCAAAGTCTTTCACCTTAGTAGGTGTAGCAAGTGCTGTGTTTCTCTGGACACGTGTTTCTGGGTTTCGCCCGTCATCAGCAGAGAGCAGCATATTTTGTGGGGTTGCTTGAAATGCCACCAAACGTCTTCTCAGGTTTATGTACCACTCTGGTGCGCAGGTGCCTCACCAAGGCTCGTCAGTCCGTTAGCTCAAGGGAGCCGTCATTCGACACAGTGCAAAAAAAAAAAAAGGGAGCACACTGCCTCACACTCCAGCAAAAAGTTGGCCCCAATGCATCTTGGTAAATGCAGTCAGATTCCTTTCACATTATCAAAAGTAATCAAAGTCTTTCACCTTAGTAGGTGCAGCAAGTGCTGTGTATCTCTGGACACGTGTTTCTGGGTTTCGCCCGTCATCAGCAGAGAGCAGCATATTTTGTGGGGTTGCTTGAAATGCCACCAAAAGTCTTCTCAGGTTTATGTACCACTCTGATGCGCAGGTGCCTCACCAAGGCTCGTCAGCCCGTTAGCTCAAGGGAGCCGTCATTCAATATAGTGCAAAAAAAAAAAAGGGAGCACACTTCCTCACACTCCAGGAAAAAGTTGGCCCCAATGCATATTAGTAAATGCAGTCAGATTCATTTCACATTATCAAAAGTAATCAAAGTCTTTCACCTTAGTAGGTGCAGCAAGTGTTGTGTATCTCTGGACACGTGTTTCTGGGTTTCGCCCGTCATCAGCAGAGAGCAGCATATTTTGTGGGGTTGCTTGAAATGCCACCAAACGTCTTCTCAGGTTTATGTACCACTCTGGTGCGCAGGTGCCTCACCAAGGCTCGTCAGCCCGTTAGCTCAAGGGAGCCGTTGTAGGAGGCTGGACTGGCTTGTAGTGAGTACCAAGGGGTACTTGCACCTTGCACCAGGCCCAGTTATCCCTTATTAGTGTATAGGGTGTCTAGCAGCTTAGGCTGATAGATAATGGTAGCTTAGCAGAGCAGCTTAGGCTGAACTAGGAGACGTGTGAAGCTACTACAGTACCACTTAGTGTCATATGCACAATATCATAAGAAAACACAATACACAGTTATACTAAAAATAAAGGTACTTTATTTTTATGACAATATGCCAAAGTATCTTAGAGTGTACCCTCAGTGAGAGGATAGGAAATATACACAAGATATATATACACAATAGCAAAAATATGCAGTATAGTCTTAGAAAACAGTGCAAACAATGTATAGTTACAATAGGATGCAATGGGGAAACATAGGGATAGGGGCAACACAAACCATATACTCCAGAAGTGGAATGCGAACCACGAATGGACCCCAAACCTATGTGACCTTGTAGAGGGTCGCTGGGACTATTAGAAAATAGTGAGAGTTAGCAAAATAACCCACCCCAAGACCCTGAAAAGTGAGTGCAAAGTGCACCAAAGTTCCCCTAAGGACAAAATAGTCGTGTTAGAGGGAGAATGCAAGGAAAACACAAATCAGCAATGCAACAACGATGGATTCCTGTCTGAAGGTACCTGTGGAACAAGGGGACCAAGTCCAAAAGTCACAAGCAGCTCGGAGATGGGCAGATGCCCAAGAAATGCCAGCGGTTGGTGCAAAGAAGCTCTTACTAGGCTGAAGAACTGTGAATACTGCAGGAACGACAAGGGCTAGAGTCTTCCCCTTTGGAGGATGGATCCCCCACGCCTTGGAGAGTCGTGCAGAAGTGTTTTCCCGCCGGATGGACGCCAACAAGCCTTGCTACACGCAAATCGTGCGTTTGGCGTTTTTGGACACTGCTGGGCCCAGGAGGGATCAGGAGGTTGCAAATTGGACCTGCAGAGAGAGGGGACGTCGAGCAAGACAAAGAGCCCTCACTGAAGCAGGTAGCACCCGGAGAAGTGCCGGAAACAGGCACTACGAGGATGCGTGAAACGGTGCTCGCCGAAGTTGCACAAAGGAGTCCCACGTCGCCGGAGACCAACTTAGAAAGTCGTGCAATGCAGGTTAGAGTGCCGTGGACCCAGGCTTGGCTGTGCACACAGGATTTCCGCCGGAAGTGCACAGGGGCCGGAGAAGCTTGCAAAGTCGCGGTTCCCAGCAATGCAGCCCAGCGAGGTGAGGCAAGGACTTACCTCCACCAAACTTGGGCTGAAGAGTCACTGGACTGTGGGGGTCACTTGGACGGTGTCGCTGGATTCGAGGGACCTCGCTCGTCGTGCTGAGAGGAGACCCAAGGGACCGGAGATGCAGCTTTTTGGTGCCTGCGGTTGCAGGGGGAAGATTCCGTCGACCCACGGGAGATTTCTTCGGAGCTTCTGGTGCAGAGAGGAGGCAGACTACCCCCACAGCATGCACAAGCAGGAAAACAGTCGAGAAGGCGGCAGGCTCAGCGTTACAGAGTTGCAGTAGTCGTCTTTGCTACTATGTTGCAGGTTTGCAGGCTTCCAGCGCGGTCAGCGGTCGATTCCTTATCAGAAGGTGAAGAGGGAGATGCAGAGGAACTCGGCTGAGCTCATGCATTCGTTATCTAAAGTTTCCCCAGAGACAGAGACCCTAAATAGCCAGAAAAGAGGGTTTGGCTACCTAGGAGAGAGGAAAGGCTACTAACACCTGAAGGAGCCTATCACAAGGAGTCTCTGACGTCACCTGGTGGCACTGGCCACTCAGAGCAGTCCAGTGTGCCAGCAGCACCTCTGTTTCCAAGATGGCAGAGGTCTGGAGCACACTGGAGGAGCTCTGGACACCTCCCAGGGGAGGTGCAGGTCAGGGGAGTGGTCACTCCCCTTTCCTTTGTCCAGTTTCGCGCCAGAGCAGGGGCTAAGGGGTCCCTGAACCGGTGTAGACTGGCTTATGCAGAATTGGGCACCTCTGTGCCCAACAAAGCATTTCCAGAGGCTGGGGGAGGCTACTCCTCCCCTGCCTTCACACCATTTTCCAAAGGGAGAGGGTGTCACACCCTCTCTCAGAGGAAGTTCTTTGTTCTGCCATCCTGGGCCAGGCCTGGCTGGACCCCAGGAGGGCAGCTGCCTGTCTGAGGGGTTGGCAGCAGCAGCAGCTGCAGTGAAACCCCAGGAAGGGCAGTTTGGCAGTACCAGGGTCTGTGCTACAGACCACTGGGATCATGGGATTGTGCCAACTATGCCAGGATGGTATAGAGGGGGCAATTCCATGATCATAGACATGTTACATGGCCATATTCGGAGTTACCATGGTGGAGCTACATATAGGTAGTGACCTATATGTAGTGCACGCGTGTAATGGTGTCCCCGCACTCACAAAGTTCAGGGAATTGGCTCTGAACAATGTGGGGGCACCTTGGCTAGTGCCAGGGTGCCCTCACACTAAGTAACTTTGCACCTAACCTTTACCAGGTAAAGGTTAGACATATAGGTGACTTATAAGTTACTTAAGTGCAGTGTAAAATGGCTGTGAAATAACGTGGACGTTATTTCACTCAGGCTGCAGTGGCAGGCCTGTGTAAGAATTGTCAGAGCTCCCTATGGGTGGCAAAAGAAATGCTGCAGCCCATAGGGATCTCCTGGAACCCCAATACCCTGGGTACCTCAGTACCATATACTAGGGAATTATAAGGGTGTTCCAGTAAGCCAATGTAAATTGGTAAAATTGGTCACTAGCCTGTTAGTGACAATTTGAAAGTAATGAGAGAGCATAACCACTGAGGTTCTGGTTAGCAGAGCCTCAGTGAGACAGTTAGGCACCACACAGGGAACATATACATGCACACCTATGAGCACTGGGGCCCTGTGTGACAGGGTCCCAGTGACACATACATATAGGCCACAAACCTATGAGCACTGGGGTCCTGACCAGCAGGATCCCAGTGACACATAACAACCATACTGAAAACATAGTGTTTTCACTATGAGCACTGAGGCCTGGCTATCAGGATCCCAGTGAGACAGTGAAAACAGTGACAAACACCCTGACATACACTCACAAACAGGCCAAAAGTGGGGGTAACAAGGCTAGAAAGAGGCTACCTTCTCACACAACCCCCCCCCAAACGAAGGACAATAAGGCTAACCTTGGCCAGTTGAGACTTTATTGTCTAAGTGGTGATAAGTAGAGAGTAGCTCTGCAATAGACTGGTTACTCCCTTTATCATCCACTATATGGTTACTTCCCTGTGGGGATGTAAACCACCCTGTTTGAAGATTTTTAGCTAAGCAACAATGTGAAGATGTATTTTCAGAGTTTCTATTAGTAAGTTTTAGTTTAGAGCAGTGGGAATTGTCCACTGAACCTATTTGTAGTGATGGAAATGCCAGACAGGGATGCTGTCTCAGAAAAGCCATAGCTGGGCAAAAACTTTGTCCATATGGCTGGAAGAGAGAACAGGGATGCTGTTTCTCTTGGGTTGGAGCAGGGCAGGGATGCTGTCCTATCAGCTCCACACTAGGGCAGGGATGCTGTCCTAAGTGTTGTGAGGCAGTGCAGAGTTTCTGCACTAAAGTTTCTCTGGGAGGGTTGGAGGGATGCTCCATGTTAACTAAAATGGTGCTGTTTTTCTCACCAATGTTAGTTATCCCAATGTTAGAGAGGTACTTCCACCTCAGGGAGACCAGCTTTGCCAGCTGATGATTCCCTTGGAACAGGTGCCACCCCAGGAGAGGTTTCTCCCACGACAGGAATAGTATCCTGAATGGTAGGGTGGTTAGGGTATACTGTGATACCCTTTTTACCTGTTGATGGAGAGGGATCCTGAGTTTTCAGGCCTTCTCTCCTTTGCTTTTTCATTTCACTTGAAATGAGAGGGAACAATTCCTCAGGGATGCCCAGCATGGCTGCATGGGCATAAAACTCTACATCAGCCCAACCTGAGGCCTCTAGGTCATTACCTAAGAGACAGTCTACAGGTAAGCTAGGTGATACCACCACCTGCTTAGGGCCAGTAACTCCACCCCAACTAAACTGAATTATAGCTAAGGGAAGAAACTTAGTGGAGTTATGGACATCAATAATCTTATACTGTTGTCCAATGATGTGTTGATCAGGGTGCACTAGGTTTTCAGTCACCAAAGTGAAACTGGCACCTGTGTCCCTGTAGGCCAAGGCCTCAACACCATTTATTGAAACTGTCTGCCTGTACTTATCCATTGTAAGGGGACAAGCAGCCAGTGTGGCAAGGCCAATGCCACTAGGTGTGACAGAAACTGTCTTGGGACTGATTACATCAGTTTCCACTATGGACCCATAAGTGAACCCAACTACACCCTTTGCTTGACTGTTGCCAGCAGTCCCACCACTAGTACCACTACTGCTAGGGGCACTAGAGCTTGATGTATTAGTGGTGGTAGGCTCAGGGGGTTTACCTGGACAGGACTTATCCCCTGGCCTATGGCCTCTATTTTTACACACAAAGCACCAAGGCTTTTTAATGTGTGCAGGTTGGGAAGAAGAGGAAGAATTTGTTTTATCCCCACCCTCTGAAGAGTGTTTAAGATTTGAAGTGGGATCTTTGGTTTTATCCTTATCCCCATGCATATCTTGAGATTTTTCACCATCTTTCTTCTTATTGCCATCTTTGTCACCCCCTGTATGAACTTTTCTGTTCACCCTTGTTCTGACCCATTTGTCTGCCTTCTTTCCCAATTCTTGGGGAGAGGTCAGATCAGAGTCTACCAGGTACTGGTGCAACAAATCAGACACACAATTATTAAGTATATGCTCTCTCAGGATTGTGTTATACAGGCTTTCATAATCAGTAACTTTACTGCCATGTAACCACCCCTCCAAGGCCTTCACTGAATGGTCAATGAAATCAACCCAGTCTTGTGAAGACTCCTTTTTGGTCTCTCTGAACTTTATCCTGTATTGTTCAGTGGTTAAGCCATAACCATCCAGGAGTGCATTCTTAAGAACTGTAAAATTATTGGCATCATTTTCTTTCACAGTAAGGAGTCTATCCCTACCCTTTCCACTAAATGATAGCCATAGGATAGCAGCCCACTGCTTTTGAGGGACATCCTGTACAGCACAGGCCCTCTCAAGTGCAGCAAACCACTTGTTAATGTCATCCCCCTCCTTATAAGGGGGAACTATCTTGTGCAGATTCCTGGAATCATGCTCTTTTGCAGGATGACTATGGGGAATACTGCTGCTGCCACCATGGGTATCTAAACCCAACTTCTGTCTTTCCCTCTCTATTTCTAAAGACTGTCTATCCAAATCCAGCTGTTGCTTCTTGAGCTTCAGTCTGGTTTGCTCCACTCTCAATCTATTGAGCTCCCTTTCTAACAATCTGTCATCAGGGTGGGTGGGAGGGACATTTCTAGATACAGAGGTATGATGGGAATGAACAGAAGGAGACCTGTCCCTTACAGAGGGCACCCTAACAGCTTGGCTACCAGTATAATGTGAGAGCACACCATTAGTATGGTGTGATTCAACCTCTGTACCAACTATGCTAGACTGTCTAGTAATGGGCAGGCTGAGAAGTTTCTTTCCTGAACCTTTTCCTGGGGGAGTCCCTGGATCAGATTGAGAACCATTAGCTACTTTTTCTACAGATTGGGCACTTATGGCCTTATCCTGTACTCTAAGCATATTAATTAACAGTTCTAAAGAAGGATTCTTCCCTACACTCAAACCTCTCTCTATGCAGAGACTCCTTGCTCCTTTCCAGCTAAGGTGATCATATGCAAGTTTGGACAGTTCAACATTTTTTCCTGTGCCAGACATTTTTAGAGAGAGTTAAAGTGATAGAAAAAGAGAAAAAAAGTTTTCAGAACTTTTTGGAAAGACAGAAAAAAACTTTTTAAACTTTTAAGAACTTTTTGAAAGTTTAGAAGTACTTTTCAGCACTTAGAAAAGAGTGAAAAGAGGAAATGCAAAACTTTTTGGCTATGTGTATATACACTGACCTTGTTTTGTATATTTTTCACTTATGAAAAGTACAATGACAAGAGTGGTAAGTAGTCTCAAGCACTTATCCCACCACTGCACAACCAATGTAGGAGGCTGGACTGGCTTGTAGTGAGTACCAAGGGGTACTTGCACCTTGCACCAGGCCCAGTTATCCCTTATTAGTGTATAGGGTGTCTAGCAGCTTAGGCTGATAGATAATGGTAGCTTAGCAGAGCAGCTTAGGCTGAACTAGGAGACGTGTGAAGCTACTACAGTACCACTTAGTGTCATATGCACAATATCATAAGAAAACACAATACACAGTTATACTAAAAATAAAGGTACTTTATTTTTATGACAATATGCCAAAGTATCTTAGAGTGTACCCTCAGTGAGAGGATAGGAAATATACACAAGATATATATACACAATAGCAAAAATATGCAGTATAGTCTTAGAAAACAGTGCAAACAATGTATAGTTACAATAGGATGCAATGGGGAAACATAGGGATAGGGGCAACACAAACCATATACTCCAGAAGTGGAATGCGAACCACGAATGGACCCCAAACCTATGTGACCTTGTAGAGGGTCGCTGGGACTATTAGAAAATAGTGAGAGTTAGCAAAATAACCCACCCCAAGACCCTGAAAAGTGAGTGCAAAGTGCACCAAAGTTCCCCTAAGGACAAAATAGTCATGTTAGAGGGAGAATGCAAGGAAAACACAAATCAGCAATGCAACAACGATGGATTCCTGTCTGAAGGTACCTGTGGAACAAGGGGACCAAGTCCAAAAGTCACAAGCAGCTCGGAGATGGGCAGATGCCCAAGAAATGCCAGCGGTTGGTGCAAAGAAGCTCTTACTAGGCTGAAGAACTGTGAATACTGCAGGAACGACAAGGGCTAGAGACTTCCCCTTTGGAGGATGGATCCCTCACGCCTTGGAGAGTCGTGCAGAAGTGTTTTCCCGCCGGATGGACGCCAACAAGCCTTGCTACACGCAAATCGTGCGTATGGCGTTTTTGGACGCTGCTGGGGCCCAGGAGGGATCAGGAGGTCGCAAATTGGACCTGCAGAGAGAGGGGACGTCGAGCAAGACAAAGAGCCCTCACTGAAGCAGGTAGCACCCGGAGAAGTGCCGGAAACAGGCACTACAAGGATGCGTGAAACGGTGCTCGCCGAAGTTGCACAAAGGAGTCCCACGTCGCCGGAGACCAACTTAGAAAGTCGTGCAATGCAGGTTAGAGTGCCGTGGACCCAGGCTTGGCTGTGCACACAGGATTTCCGCCGGAAGTGCACAGGGGCCGGAGAAGCTTGCAAAGTCGCGGTTCCCAGCATTGCAGCCCAGCGAGGTGAGGCAAGGACTTACCTCCACCAAACTTGGGCTGAAGAGTCACTGGACTGTGGGGGTCACTTGGACGGTGTCGCTGGATTCGAGGGACCTCGCTCGTCGTGCTGAGAGGAGACCCAAGGGACCGGAGATGCAGCTTTTTGGTGCCTGCGGTTGCAGGGGGAAGATTCCGTCGACCCACAGGAGATTTCTTCGGAGCTTCTGGTGCAGAGAGGAGGCAGACTACCCCCACAGCATGCACAAGCAGGAAAACAGTCGAGAAGGCGGCAGGCTCAGCGTTACAGAGTTGCAGTAGTCGTCTTTGCTACTATGTTGCAGGTTTGCAGGCTTCCAGCGCGGTCAGCGGTCGATTCCTTATCAGAAGGTGAAGAGGGAGATGCAGAGGAACTCGGCTGAGCTCATGCATTCGTTATCTAAAGTTTCCCCAGAGACAGAGACCCTAAATAGCCAGAAAAGAGGGTTTGGCTACCTAGGAGAGAGGAAAGGCTACTAACACCTGAAGGAGCCTATCACAAGGAGTCTCTGACGTCACCTGGTGGCACTGGCCACTCAGAGCAGTCCAGTGTGCCAGCAGCACCTCTGTTTCCAAGATGGCAGAGGTCTGGAGCACACTGGAGGAGCTCTGGACACCTCCCAGGGGAGGTGCAGGTCAGGGGAGTGGTCACTCCCCTTTCCTTTGTCCAGTTTCGCGCCAGAGCAGGGGCTAAGGGGTCCCTGAACCGGTGTAGACTGGCTTATGCAGAATTGGGCACCTCTGTGCCCAACAAAGCATTTCCAGAGGCTGGGGGAGGCTACTCCTCCCCTGCCTTCACACCATTTTCCAAAGGGAGAGGGTGTCACACCCTCTCTCAGAGGAAGTTCTTTGTTCTGCCATCCTGGGCCAGGCCTGGCTGGACCCCAGGAGGGCAGCTGCCTGTCTGAGGGGTTGGCAGCAGCAGCAGCTGCAGTGAAACCCCAGGAAGGGCAGTTTGGCAGTACCAGGGTCTGTGCTACAGACCACTGGGATCATGGGATTGTGCCAACTATGCCAGGATGGTATAGAGGGGGCAATTCCATGATCATAGACATGTTACATGGCCATATTCGGAGTTACCATGGTGGAGCTACATATAGGTAGTGACCTATATGTAGTGCACGCGTGTAATGGTGTCCCCGCACTCACAAAGTTCAGGGAATTGGCTCTGAACAATGTGGGGGCACCTTGGCTAGTGCCAGGGTGCCCTCACACTAAGTAACTTTGCACCTAACCTTTACCAGGTAAAGGTTAGACATATAGGTGACTTATAAGTTACTTAAGTGCAGTGTAAAATGGCTGTGAAATAACGTGGACGTTATTTCACTCAGGCTGCAGTGGCAGGCCTGTGTAAGAATTGTCAGAGCTCCCTATGGGTGGCAAAAGAAATGCTGCAGCCCATAGGGATCTCCTGGAACCCCAATACCCTGGGTACCTCAGTACCATATACTAGGGAATTATAAGGGTGTTCCAGTAAGCCAATGTAAATTGGTAAAATTGGTCACTAGCCTGTTAGTGACAATTTGAAAGTAATGAGAGAGCATAACCACTGAGGTTCTGGTTAGCAGAGCCTCAGTGAGACAGTTAGGCACCACACAGGGAACATATACATGCACACCTATGAGCACTGGGGCCCTGTGTGACAGGGTCCCAGTGACACATACATATAGGCCACAAACCTATGAGCACTGGGGTCCTGACCAGCAGGATCCCAGTGACACATAACAACCATACTGAAAACATAGTGTTTTCACTATGAGCACTGAGGCCTGGCTATCAGGATCCCAGTGAGACAGTGAAAACAGTGACAAACACCCTGACATACACTCACAAACAGGCCAAAAGTGGGGGTAACAAGGCTAGAAAGAGGCTACCTTCTCACAGCCGTCATTCGACACAGTGCAAAAAAAAAAAAAGGGAGCACACTGCCTCACACTCCAGGAAAAAGTTGGCCCCAATGCATCTTGGTAAATGCAGTCAGATTCATTTCACATTATCAAAAGTAATCAAAGTCTTTCACCTTAGTAGGTGCAGCAAGTGCTGTGTATCTCTGGACACGTGTTTCTGGGTTTCGCCTGTCATCAGCAGAGAGCAGCATATTTTGTGGGGTTGCTTGAAATGCCACCAAACGTCTTCTCAGGTTTATGTACCACTCTGGTGCGCAGGTGACTCACCAAGGCTCGTCACCCCGTTAGCTCAAGGGAGCCGTCATTCGACAAAGTGCAAAAAAAAAAAAAAGGGAGCACACTGCCTCACACTCCAGCAAAAAGTTGGCCCCAATGCATCTTGGTAAATGCAGTCAGATTCACTTCACATTATCAAAAGTAATCAAAGTCTTTCACCTTAGTAGGTGCAGCAAGTGCTGTGTATCTCTGGACACGTGTTTCTGGGTTTCGCCCGTCATCAGCAGAGAGCAGCATATTTTGTGGGGTTGCTTGAAATGCCACCAAACGTCTTCTCAGGTTTATGTACCACTCTGATGCGCAGGTGCCTCACCAAGGCTCGTCAGCCCGTTAGCTCAAGGGAGCCGTCATTCGACACAGTGCAAAAAAAAAAAAAGGGAGCACACTGCCTCACACTCCAGCAAAAAGTTGGCCCCAATGCATCTTGGTAAATGCAGTCAGATTCATTTCACATTTTCAAAAGTAATCAAAGTCTTTCACCTTAGTAGGTGCAGTAAGTGCTGTGTATCTCTGGACACGTGTTTCTGGGTTTCGCCCCTCATCAGCAGAGAGCAGCATATTTTGTGGGGTTGCTTGAAATGCCACCAAACGTCTTCTCAGGTTTATGTACCACTCTGGTGCGCAGGTGCCTCACCAAGGCTCGTCAGCCCGTTAGCTCAAGGGAGGCGTCATTCGACACAGTGCAACAAAAAAAAAAAGGGAGCACACTGCCTCACACTCCAGCAAAAAGTTGGCCCCAATGCATCTTGGTAAATGCAGTCAGATTCATTTCACATTATCAAAAGTAATCAAAGTCTTTCACCTTAGTAGGTGCAGCAAGTGCTGTGTATCTCTGGACACGTGTTTCTGGGTTTCGCCCGTCATCAGCAGAGAGCAGCATATTTTGTGGGGTTGCTTGAAATGCCACCAAACTTCTTCTCAGGTTTATGTACCACTCTGGTGTGCAGGTGCCTCACCAAGGCTCGTCAGCCCGTTAGCTCAAGGGAGCCGTCATTCGACACAGTGCAAAAAAAAAAAGGGAGCACACTGCCTCACACTCCAGGAAAAAATTGGCCCCAATGCATCTTGGTAAATGCAGTCAGATTCATTTCACATTATCAAAAGTAATTAGAGTCTTTCACCTTAGTAGGTGCAGCAAGTGCTGTGTATCTCTGGACACGTGTTTCTGGGTTTCGCCTGTCATCAGCAGAGAGCAGCATATTTTGTGGATTTGCTTGAAATGCCACCAAACGTCTTCTCAGGTTTATGTACCACTCTGGTGCGCAGGTGACTCACCAAGGCTCGTCAGCCCGTTAGCTCAAGGGAGCTGTCATTCGACAAAGTGCAAAATAAAAAAAAAGGGAGCACACTGCCTCACACTCCAGCAAAAAGTTGGCCCCAATGCATCTTGGTAAATGCAGTCAGATTCATTTCACATTATCAAAAGTAATCAAAGTCTTTCACCTTAGAAGCTTCAGCAAGTGCTGTGTATCTCTGGACACGTGTTTCTGGGTTTCGCCCGTCATCAGCATAGAGCAGAATATTTTGTGGGGTTGCTTGAAATGCCACCAAACGTCTTCTCAGGTTTATGTACCACTCTGGTGCGCAGGTGCCTCACCAAGGCTCGTCAGCCCGTTAGCTCAAGGGAGCCGTCATTCGACACAGTGCAAAAAAAAAAAAAGGGAGCACACTGCCTCACACTCCAGCAAAAAGTTGGCCCCAATGCATCTTGGTAAATGCAGTCAGATTCATTTCACATTATCAAAAGTAATCAAAGTCTTTCACCTTAGTAGGTGCAGCAAGTGCTGTGTATCTCTGGAAACGTGTTTTTGGGTTTCGCCCGTCATCAGCAGAGAGCAGCATATTTTGTGGGGTTGCTTGAAATGCCACCAAACGTCTTCTCAGGTTTATGTACCACTCTGGTGCGCAGGTGCCTCGCCAAGGCTCGTCAGCCCGTTAGCTCAAGGGAGCCGTCATTCGACAAAGTGCAAAAAAAAAAAAAAGGGAACACACTGCCTCACACTCCAGCAAAAAGTTGGCCCCAATGCATCTTGGTAAATGCAGTCAGATTCATTTCACATTATCAAAAGTAATCAAAGTCTTTCGCCTTAGTAGGTGTAGCAAGTGCTGTGTATCTCTGGACACGTGTTTCTGGGTTTCGCCCGTCATCAGCAGAGAGCAGCATATTTTGTGGGGTTGCTTGAAATGCCACCAAACGTCTTCTCAGGTTTATGTACCACTCTGGTGCGCAGGTGCCTCACCAAGGCTCGTCAGCCCGTTAGCTCAAGGGAGCCGTCATTCGACACAGTCCAAAAAAAAAAAAAGGGAGCACACTGCCTCACACTCCAGGAAAAAGTTGGCCCCAATGCATCTTGGTAAATGCAGTCAGATTCATTTCACATTATCAAAAGTAATCAAAGTCTTTCACCTTAGTAGGTGCAGCAAGTGCTGTGTATCTCTGGACACGTGTTTCTGGGTTTCGCCTGTCATCAGCAGAGAGCAGCATATTTTGTGGGGTTGCTTGAAATGCCACCAAACGTCTTCTCAGGTTTATGTACCACTCTGGTGCGCAGGTGACTCACCAAGGCTCGTCACCCCGTTAGCTCAAGGGAGCCGTCATTCGACAAAGTGCAAAAAAAAAAAAAAGGGAGCACACTGCCTCACACTCCAGCAAAAAGTTGGCCCCAATGTATCTTGGTAAATGCAGTCAGATTCACTTCACATTATCAAAAGTAATCAAAGTCTTTCACCTTAGTAGGTGCAGCAAGTGCTGTGTATCTCTGGACACGTGTTTCTGGGTTTCGCCCGTCATCAGCAGAGAGCAGCATATTTTGTGGGGTTGCTTGAAATGCCACCAAACGTCTTCTCAGGTTTATGTACCACTCTGGTGCGCAGGTGCCTCGCCAAGGCTCGTCAGCCCGTTAGCTCAAGGGAGCCGTCATTCGACAAAGTGCAAAAAAAAAAAAAAGGGAACACACTGCCTCACACTCCAGCAAAAAGTTGGCCCCAATGCATCTTGGTAAATGCAGTCAGATTCATTTCACATTATCAAAAGTAATCAAAGTCTTTCGCCTTAGTAGGTGTAGCAAGTGCTGTGTATCTCTGGACACGTGTTTCTGGGTTTCGCCCGTCATCAGCAGAGAGCAGCATATTTTGTGGGGTTGCTTGAAATGCCACCAAACGTCTTCTCAGGTTTATGTACCACTCTGGTGCGCAGGTGCCTCACCAAGGCTCGTCAGCCCGTTAGCTCAAGGGAGCCGTCATTCGACACAGTGCAAAAAAAAAAAAAGAGAGCACACTGCCTCACACTCCAGGAAAAAGTTGGCCCCAATGCATCTTGGTAAATGCAGTCAGATTCATTTCACATTATCAAAAGTAATCAAAGTCTTTCACCTTAGTAGGTGCAGCAAGTGCTGTGTATCTCTGGACACGTGTTTCTGGGTTTCGCCTGTCATCAGCAGAGAGCAGCATATTTTGTGGGGTTGCTTGAAATGCCACCAAACGTCTTCTCAGGTTTATGTACCACTCTGGTGCGCAGGTGACTCACCAAGGCTCGTCACCCCGTTAGCTCAAGGGAGCCGTCATTCGACAAAGTGCAAAAAAAAAAAAAAAGGGAGCACACTGCCTCACACTCCAGCAAAAAGTTGGCCCCAATGTATCTTGGTAAATGCAGTCAGATGCACTTCACATTATCAAAAGTAATCAAAGTCTTTCACCTTAGTAGGTGCAGCAAGTGCTGTGTATCTCTGGACACGTGTTTCTGGGTTTCGCCCGTCATCAGCAGAGAGCAGCATATTTTGTGGGGTTGCTTGAAATGCCACCAAACGTCTTCTCAGGTTTATGTACCACTCTGGTGCGCAGGTGACTCACCAAGGCTCGTCACCCCGTTAGCTCAAGGGAGCCGTCATTCGACAAAGTGCAAAAAAAAAAAAAAGGGAGCACACTGCCTCACACTCCAGCAAAAAGTTGGCCCCAATGCATCTTGGTAAATGCAGTCAGATTCACTTCACATTATCAAAAGTAATCAAAGTCTTTCACCTTAGTAGGTGCAGCAAGTGCTGTGTATCTCTGGACACGTGTTTCTGGGTTTCGCCCGTCATCAGCAGAGAGCAGCATATTTTGTGGGGTTGCTTGAAATGCCACCAAACGTCTTCTCAGGTTTATGTACCACTCTGATGCGCAGGTGCCTCACCAAGGCTCGTCAGCCCGTTAGCTCAAGGGAGCCGTCATTCGACACAGTGCAAAAAAAAAAAAAGGGAGCACACTGCCTCACACTCCAGCAAAAAGTTGGCCCCAATGCATCTTGGTAAATGCAGTCAGATTCATTTCACATTTTCAAAAGTAATCAAAGTCTTTCACCTTAGTAGGTGCAGCAAGTGCTGTGTATCTCTGGACACGTGTTTCTGGGTTTCGCCCCTCATCAGCAGAGAGCAGCATATTTTGTGGGGTTGCTTGAAATGCCACCAAACGTCTTCTCAGGTTTATGTACCACTCTGGTGCGCAGGTGCCTCACCAAGGCTCGTCAGCCCGTTAGCTCAAGGGAGGCGTCATTCGACACAGTGCAACAAAAAAAAAAAGGGAGCACACTGCCTCACACTCCAGCAAAAAGTTGGCCCCAATGCATCTTGGTAAATGCAGTCAGATTCACTTCACATTATCAAAAGTAATCAAAGTCTTTCACCTTAGTAGGTGCAGCAAGTGCTGTGTATCTCTGGACACGTGTTTCTGGGTTTCGCCCGTCATCAGCAGAGAGCAGCATATTTTGTGGGGTTGCTTGAAATGCCACCAAACGTCTTCTCAGGTTTATGTACCACTCTGATGCGCAGGTGCCTCACCAAGGCTCGTCAGCCCGTTAGCTCAAGGGAGCCGTCATTCGACACAGTGCAAAAAAAAAAAAAGGGAGCACACTGCCTCACACTCCAGCAAAAAGTTGGCCCCAATGCATCTTGGTAAATGCAGTCAGATTCATTTCACATTTTCAAAAGTAATCAAAGTCTTTCACCTTAGTAGGTGCAGCAAGTGCTGTGTATCTCTGGACACGTGTTTCTGGGTTTCGCCCCTCATCAGCAGAGAGCAGCATATTTTGTGGGGTTGCTTGAAATGCCACCAAACGTCTTCTCAGGTTTATGTACCACTCTGGTGCGCAGGTGCCTCACCAAGGCTCGTCAGCCCGTTAGCTCAAGGGAGGCGTCATTCGACACAGTGCAACAAAAAAAAAAAGGGAGCACACTGCCTCACACTCCAGCAAAAAGTTGGCCCCAATGCATCTTGGTAAATGCAGTCAGATTCATTTCACATTATCAAAAGTAATCAAAGTCTTTCACCTTAGTAGGTGCAGCAAGTGCTGTGTATCTCTGGACACGTGTTTCTGGGTTTCGCCCGTCATCAGCAGAGAGCAGCATATTTTGTGGGGTTGCTTGAAATGCCACCAAACTTCTTCTCAGGTTTATGTACCACTCTGGTGTGCAGGTGCCTCACCAAGGCTCGTCAGCCCGTTAGCTCAAGGGAGCCGTCATTCGACACAGTGCAAAAAAAAAAAGGGAGCACACTGCCTCACACTCCAGGAAAAAATTGGCCCCAATGCATCTTGGTAAATGCAGTCAGATTCATTTCACATTATCAAAAGTAATTAGAGTCTTTCACCTTAGTAGGTGCAGCAAGTGCTGTGTATCTCTGGACACGTGTTTCTGGGTTTCGCCTGTCATCAGCAGAGAGCAGCATATTTTGTGGATTTGCTTGAAATGCCACCAAACGTCTTCTCAGGTTTATGTACCACTCTGGTGCGCAGGTGACTCACCAAGGCTCGTCAGCCCGTTAGCTCAAGGGAGCTGTCATTCGACAAAGTGCAAAATAAAAAAAAGGGAGCACACTGCCTCACACTCCAGCAAAAAGTTGGCCCCAATGCATCTTGGTAAATGCAGTCAGATTCATTTCACATTATCAAAAGTAATCAAAGTCTTTCACCTTAGAAGCTTCAGCAAGTGCTGTGTATCTCTGGACACGTGTTTCTGGGTTTCGCCCGTCATCAGCAGAGAGCAGAATATTTTGTGGGGTTGCTTGAAATGCCACCAAACGTCTTCTCAGGTTTATGTACCACTCTGGTGCGCAGGTGCCTCACCAAGGCTCGTCAGCCCGTTAGCTCAAGGGAGCCGTCATTCGACACAGTGCAAAAAAAAAAAAAGGGAGCACACTGCCTCACACTCCAGCAAAAAGTTGGCCCCAATGCATCTTGGTAAATGCAGTCAGATTCATTTCACATTATCAAAAGTAATCAAAGTCTTTCACCTTAGTAGGTGCAGCAAGTGCTGTGTATCTCTGGAAACGTGTTTTTGGGTTTCGCCCGTCATCAGCAGAGAGCAGCATATTTTGTGGGGTTGCTTGAAATGCCACCAAACGTCTTCTCAGGTTTATGTACCACTCTGGTGCGCAGGTGCCTCGCCAAGGCTCGTCAGCCCGTTAGCTCAAGGGAGCCGTCATTCGACAAAGTGCAAAAAAAAAAAAAAGGGAACACACTGCCTCACACTCCAGCAAAAAGTTGGCCCCAATGCATCTTGGTAAATGCAGTCAGATTCATTTCACATTATCAAAAGTAATCAAAGTCTTTCGCCTTAGTAGGTGTAGCAAGTGCTGTGTATCTCTGGACACGTGTTTCTGGGTTTCGCCCGTCATCAGCAGAGAGCAGCATATTTTGTGGGGTTGCTTGAAATGCCACCAAACGTCTTCTCAGGTTTATGTACCACTCTGATGCGCAGGTGCCTCACCAAGGCTCGTCAGCCCGTTAGCTCAAGGGAGCCGTCATTCGACACAGTGCAAAAAAAAAAAAAGGGAGCACACTGCCTCACACTCCAGCAAAAAGTTGGGCCCAATGCATCTTGGTAAATGCAGTCAGATTCATTTCACATTTTCAAAAGTAATCAAAGTCTTTCACCTTAGTAGGTGCAGCAAGTGCTGTGTATCTCTGGACACGTGTTTCTGGGTTTCGCCCCTCATCAGCAGAGAGCAGCATATTTTGTGGGGTTGCTTGAAATGCCACCAAACGTCTTCTCAGGTTTATGTACCACTCTGGTGCGCAGGTGCCTCACCAAGGCTCGTCAGCCCGTTAGCTCAAGGGAGGCGTCATTCGACACAGTGCAACAAAAAAAAAAAGGGAGCACACTGCCTCACACTCCAGCAAAAAGTTGGCCCCAATGCATCTTGGTAAATGCAGTCAGATTCATTTCACATTATCAAAAGTAATCAAAGTCTTTCACCTTAGTAGGTGCAGCAAGTGCTGTGTATCTCTGGACACGTGTTTCTGGGTTTCGCCCGTCATCAGCAGAGAGCAGCATATTTTGTGGGGTTGCTTGAAATGCCACCAAACTTCTTCTCAGGTGTATGTACCACTCTGGTGTGCAGGTGCCTCACCAAGGCTCGTCAGCCCGTTAGCTCAAGGGAGCCGTCATTCGACACAGTGCAAAAAAAAAAAGGGAGCACACTGCCTCACACTCCAGGAAAAAATTGGCCCCAATGCATCTTGGTAAATGCAGTCAGATTCATTTCACATTATCAAAAGTAATTAGAGTCTTTCACCTTAGTAGGTGCAGCAAGTGCTGTGTATCTCTGGACACGTGTTTCTGGGTTTCGCCTGTCATCTGCAGAGAGCAGCATATTTTGTGGATTTGCTTGAAATGCCACCAAACGTCTTCTCAGGTTTATGTACCACTCTGGTGCGCAGGTGACTCACCAAGGCACGTCAGCCCGTTAGCTCAAGGGAGCTGTCATTCGACAAAGTGCAAAATAAAAAAAAAGGGAGCACACTGCCTCACACTCCAGCAAAAAGTTGGCCCCAATGCATCTTGGTAAATGCAGTCAGATTCATTTCACATTATCAAAAGTAATCAAAGTCTTTCACCTTAGAAGCTTCAGCAAGTGCTGTGTATCTCTGGACACGTGTTTCTGGGTTTCGCCCGTCATCAGCAGAGAGCAGAATATTTTGTGGGGTTGCTTGAAATGCCACCAAACGTCTTCTCAGGTTTATGTACCACTCTGGTGCGCAGGTGCCTCACCAAGGCTCGTCAGCCCGTTAGCTCAAGGGAGCCGTCATTCGACACAGTGCAAAAAAAAAAAAAGGGAGCACACTGCCTCACACTCCAGCAAAAAGTTGGCCCCAATGCATCTTGGTAAATGCAGTCAGATTCATTTCACATTATCAAAAGTAATCAAAGTCTTTCACCTTAGTAGGTGCAGCAAGTGCTGTGTATCTCTGGAAACGTGTTTTTGGGTTTCGCCCGTCATCAGCAGAGAGCAGCATATTTTGTGGGGTTGCTTGAAATGCCACCAAACGTCTTCTCAAGTTTATGTACCACTCTGGTGCGCAGGTGCCTCGCCAAGGCTCGTCAGCCCGTTAGCTCAAGGGAGCCGTCATTCGACAAAGTGCAAAAAAAAAAAAAAGGGAACACACTGCCTCACACTCCAGCAAAAAGTTGGCCCCAATGCATCTTGGTAAATGCAGTCAGATTCATTTCACATTATCAAAAGTAATCAAAGTCTTTCGCCTTAGTAGGTGTAGCAAGTGCTGTGTATCTCTGGACACGTGCTTCTGGGTTTCGCCCGTCATCAGCAGACAGCAGCATATTTTGTGGGGTTGCTTGAAATGCCACCAAACGTCTTCTCAGGTTTATGTACCACTCTGGTGCGCAGGTGCCTCACCAAGGCTCGTCAGCCCGTTAGCTCAAGGGAGCCGTCATTCGACACAGTGCAAAAAAAAAAAAAGGGAGCACACTGCCTCACACTCCAGGAAAAAGTTGGCCCCAATGCATCTTGGTAAATGCAGTCAGATTCATTTCACATTATCAAAAGTAATCAAAGTCTTTCACCTTAGTAGGTGCAGCAAGTGCTGTGTATCTCTGGACACGGGTTTCTGGGTTTCGCCTGTCATCAGCAGAGAGCAGCATATTTTGTGGGGTTGCTTGAAATGCCACCAAACGTCTTCTCAGGTTTATGTACCACTCTGGTGCGCAGGTGACTCACCAAGGCTCGTCACCCCGTTAGCTCAAGGGAGCCGTCATTTGACAAAGTGCAAAAAAAAAAAAAAGGGAGCACACTGCCTCACACTCCAGCAAAAAGTTGGCCCCAATGTATCTTGGTAAATGCAGTCAGATTCACTTCACATTATCAAAAGTAATCAAAGTCTTTCACCTTAGTAGGTGCAGCAAGTGCTGTGTATCTCTGGACACGTGTTTCTGGGTTTCGCCCGTCATCAGCAGAGAGCAGCATATTTTGTGGGGTTGCTTGAAATGCCACCAAACGTCTTCTCAGGTTTATGTACCACTCTGGTGCGCAGGTGACTCACCAAGGCTCGTCACCCCGTTAGCTCAAGGGAGCCGTCATTCGACAAAGTGCAAAAAAAAAAAAAAGGGAGCACACTGCCTCACACTCCAGCAAAAAGTTGGCCCCAATGCATCTTGGTAAATGCAGTCAGATTCACTTCACATTATCAAAAGTAATCAAAGTCTTTCACCTTAGTAGGTGCAGCAAGTGCTGTGTATCTCTGGACACGTGTTTCTGGGTTTCGCCCGTCATCAGCAGAGAGCAGCATATTTTGTGGGGTTGCTTGAAATGCCACCAAACGTCTTCTCAGGTTTATGTACCACTCTGATGCGCAGGTGCCTCACCAAGGCTCGTCAGCCCGTTAGCTCAAGGGAGCCGTCATTCGACACAGTGCAAAAAAAAAAAAAGGGAGCACACTGCCTCACACTCCAGCAAAAAGTTGGGCCCAATGCATCTTGGTAAATGCAGTCAGATTCATTTCACATTTTCAAAAGTAATCAAAGTCTTTCACCTTAGTAGGTGCAGCAAGTGCTGTGTATCTCTGGACACGTGTTTCTGGGTTTCGCCCCTCATCAGCAGAGAGCAGCATATTTTGTGGGGTTGCTTGAAATGCCACCAAACGTCTTCTCAGGTTTATGTACCACTCTGGTGCGCAGGTGCCTCACCAAGGCTCGTCAGCCCGTTAGCTCAAGGGAGGCGTCATTCGACACAGTGCAACAAAAAAAAAAAGGGAGCACACTGCCTCACACTCCAGCAAAAAGTTGGCCCCAATGCATCTTGGTAAATGCAGTCAGATTCATTTCACATTATCAAAAGTAATCAAAGTCTTTCACCTTAGTAGGTGCAGCAAGTGCTGTGTATCTCTGGACACGTGTTTCTGGGTTTCGCCCGTCATCAGCAGAGAGCAGCATATTTTGTGGGGTTGCTTGAAATGCCACCAAACTTCTTCTCAGGTGTATGTACCACTCTGGTGTGCAGGTGCCTCACCAAGGCTCGTCAGCCCGTTAGCTCAAGGGAGCCGTCATTCGACACAGTGCAAAAAAAAAAAGGGAGCACACTGCCTCACACTCCAGGAAAAAATTGGCCCCAATGCATCTTGGTAAATGCAGTCAGATTCATTTCACATTATCAAAAGTAATTAGAGTCTTTCACCTTAGTAGGTGCAGCAAGTGCTGTGTATCTCTGGACACGTGTTTCTGGGTTTCGCCTGTCATCTGCAGAGAGCAGCATATTTTGTGGATTTGCTTGAAATGCCACCAAACGTCTTCTCAGGTTTATGTACCACTCTGGTGCGCAGGTGACTCACCAAGGCACGTCAGCCCGTTAGCTCAAGGGAGCTGTCATTCGACAAAGTGCAAAATAAAAAAAAAGGGAGCACACTGCCTCACACTCCAGCAAAAAGTTGGCCCCAATGCATCTTGGTAAATGCAGTCAGATTCATTTCACATTATCAAAAGTAATCAAAGTCTTTCACCTTAGAAGCTTCAGCAAGTGCTGTGTATCTCTGGACACGTGTTTCTGGGTTTCGCCCGTCATCAGCAGAGAGCAGAATATTTTGTGGGGTTGCTTGAAATGCCACCAAACGTCTTCTCAGGTTTATGTACCACTCTGGTGCGCAGGTGCCTCACCAAGGCTCGTCAGCCCGTTAGCTCAAGGGAGCCGTCATTCGACACAGTGCAAAAAAAAAAAAAGGGAGCACACTGCCTCACACTCCAGCAAAAAGTTGGCCCCAATGCATCTTGGTAAATGCAGTCAGATTCATTTCACATTATCAAAAGTAATCAAAGTCTTTCACCTTAGTAGGTGCAGCAAGTGCTGTGTATCTCTGGAAACGTGTTTTTGGGTTTCGCCCGTCATCAGCAGAGAGCAGCATATTTTGTGGGGTTGCTTGAAATGCCACCAAACGTCTTCTCAAGTTTATGTACCACTCTGGTGCGCAGGTGCCTCGCCAAGGCTCGTCAGCCCGTTAGCTCAAGGGAGCCGTCATTCGACAAAGTGCAAAAAAAAAAAAAGGGAACACACTGCCTCACACTCCAGCAAAAAGTTGGCCCCAATGCATCTTGGTAAATGCAGTCAGATTCATTTCACATTATCAAAAGTAATCAAAGTCTTTTGCCTTAGTAGGTGTAGCAAGTGCTGTGTATCTCTGGACACGTGCTTCTGGGTTTCGCCCGTCATCAGCAGACAGCAGCATATTTTGTGGGGTTGCTTGAAATGCCACCAAACGTCTTCTCAGGTTTATGTACCACTCTGGTGCGCAGGTGCCTCACCAAGGCTCGTCAGCCCGTTAGCTCAAGGGAGCCGTCATTCGACACAGTGCAAAAAAAAAAAAAGGGAGCACACTGCCTCACACTCCAGGAAAAAGTTGGCCCCAATGCATCTTGGTAAATGCAGTCAGATTCATTTCACATTATCAAAAGTAATCAAAGTCTTTCACCTTAGTAGGTGCAGCAAGTGCTGTGTATCTCTGGACACGGGTTTCTGGGTTTCGCCTGTCATCAGCAGAGAGCAGCATATTTTGTGGGGTTGCTTGAAATGCCACCAAACGTCTTCTCAGGTTTATGTACCACTCTGGTGCGCAGGTGACTCACCAAGGCTCGTCACCCCGTTAGCTCAAGGGAGCCGTCATTTGACAAAGTGCAAAAAAAAAAAAAAGGGAGCACACTGCCTCACACTCCAGCAAAAAGTTGGCCCCAATGTATCTTGGTAAATGCAGTCAGATTCACTTCACATTATCAAAAGTAATCAAAGTCTTTCACCTTAGTAGGTGCAGCAAGTGCTGTGTATCTCTGGACACGTGTTTCTGGGTTTCGCCCGTCATCAGCAGAGAGCAGCATATTTTGTGGGGTTGCTTGAAATGCCACCAAACGTCTTCTCAGGTTTATGTACCACTCTGGTGCGCAGGTGACTCACCAAGGCTCGTCACCCCGTTAGCTCAAGGGAGCCGTCATTCGACAAAGTGCAAAAAAAAAAAAAAGGGAGCACACTGCCTCACACTCCAGCAAAAAGTTGGCCCCAATGCATCTTGGTAAATGCAGTCAGATTCACTTCACATTATCAAAAGTAATCAAAGTCTTTCACCTTAGTAGGTGCAGCAAGTGCTGTGTATCTCTGGACACGTGTTTCTGGGTTTCGCCCGTCATCAGCAGAGAGCAGCATATTTTGTGGGGTTGCTTGAAATGCCACCAAACGTCTTCTCAGGTTTATGTACCACTCTGATGCGCAGGTGCCTCACCAAGGCTCGTCAGCCCGTTAGCTCAAGGGAGCCGTCATTCGACACAGTGCAAAAAAAAAAAAAGGGAGCACACTGCCTCACACTCCAGCAAAAAGTTGGCCCCAATGCATCTTGGTAAATGCAGTCAGATTCATTTCACATTTTCAAAAGTAATCAAAGTCTTTCACCTTAGTAGGTGCAGCAAGTGCTGTGTATCTCTGGACACGTGTTTCTGGGTTTCGCCCCTCATCAGCAGAGAGCAGCATATTTTGTGGGGTTGCTTGAAATGCCACCAAACGTCTTCTCAGGTTTATGTACCACTCTGGTGCGCAGGTGCCTCACCAAGGCTCGTCAGCCCGTTAGCTCAAGGGAGGCGTCATTCGACACAGTGCAACAAAAAAAAAAAGGGAGCACACTGCCTCACACTCCAGCAAAAAGTTGGCCCCAATGCATCTTGGTAAATGCAGTCAGATTCATTTCACATTATCAAAAGTAATCAAAGTCTTTCGCCTTAGTAGGTGTAGCAAGTGCTGTGTATCTCTGGACACGTGCTTCTGGGTTTCGCCCGTCATCAGCAGAGAGCAGCATATTTTGTGGGGTTGCTTGAAATGCCACCAAACGTCTTCTCAGGTTTATGTACCACTGTGGTGCGCAGGTGCCTCACCAAGGCTCGTCAGCCCGTTAGCTCAAGGGAGCCGTCATTCGACACAGTGCAAAAAAAAAAAAGGGAGCACACTGCCTCACACTCCAGCAAAAAGTTGGCCCCAATGCATCTTGGTAAATGCAGTCAGATTCATTTCACATTATCAAAAGTAATCAAAGTCTTTCACCTTAGTAGGTGCAGCAAGTGCTGTGTATCTCTGGACACGTGTTTCTGGGTTTCGCCCGTCATCAGCAGAGAGCAGTATATTTTGTGGGGTTGCTTGAAATGCCACCAAACGTCTTCTCAGGTTTATGTACCACTCTGGTGCGCAGGTGCCTCACCAAGGCTCGCCAGCCCGTTAGCTCAAGGGAGCCGTCATTCGATAGTGCAAAAAAAAAAAAAAAAAGGGAGCACACTGCCTCACACTCCAGCAAAAAGTTGGCCCCAATGCATCTTGGTAAATGCAGTCAGATTCATTTCACATTATCAAAAGTAATCAAAGTCTTTCACCTTAGTAGGTGCAGCAAGTGCTGTGTATCTCTGGACACGTGTTTCTGGGTTTCGCCCGTCATCCGCAGAGAGCAGCATATTTTGTGGGGTTGCTTGAAATGCCACCAAACGTCTTCTCAGGTTTATGTACCACTCTGGTGCGCAGGTGCCTCACCAAGGCTCGTCAGCCCGTTAGCTCAAGGGAGCCGTCATTCGACACAGTGCCAAAAAAAAATAGGGAGCACACTGCCTCACACTCCAGCAAAAAGTTGGCCCCAATGCATCTTGGTAAATGCAGTCAGATTCATTACACATTATCAAAAGTAATCAAAGTCTTTCACCTTAGTAGGTGCAGCAAGTGCTGTGTATCTCTGGACACGTGTTTCTGGGTTTCGCCCGTCATCAGCACAGAGCAGCATATTTTGTGGGGTTGCTTGAAATGCCACCAAACGTCTTTTCAGGTTTATGTACCACTCTGATGCGCAGGTGCCTCACCAAGGCTCGTCAGCCCGTTAGCTCAAGGGAGCCGTCATTCGACACAGTGCAAAAAAAAACAAAGGGAGCACACTGCCTCACACTCCAGCAAAAAGTTGGCCCCAATGCATCTTGGTAAATGCAGTCAGATTCATTTCACATTATCAAAAGTAATCAAAGTCTCTCACCTTAGTAGGTGCAGCAAGTGCTGTGTATCTCTGGACATGTGTTTCTGGGTTTCGCCCGTCATCAGTAGAGAGCAGCATATTTTGTGGGGTTGCTTGAAATGCCACCAAACGTCTTCTCAGGTTTATGTACCACTCTGATGCGCTGGTGTGAGAAGGTAGCCTCTTTCTAGCCTTGTTACCCCCACTTTTGGCCTGTTTGTGAGTGTATGTCAGGGTGTTTGTCACTGTTTTCACTGTCTCACTGGGATCCTGATAGCCAGGCCTCAGTGCTCATAGTGAAAACACTATGTTTTCAGTATGTTTGTTATGTGTCACTGGGATCCTGCTGGTCAGGACCCCAGTGCTCATAGGTTTGTGGCCTATATGTATGTGTCACTGGGACCCTGGTAACCCAGGGCCCCAGTGCTCATAAGTGTGCCTGAATGTGTTACCTGTGTAGTGACTAACTGTCTCACTGAGGCTCTGCTAATCAGAACCTCAGTGGTTATGCTCTCTCATTTCTTTCCAAATTGTCACTGACAGGCTAGTGACCATTTTTACCAATTTACATTGGCTTACTGGAACACCCTTATAATTCCCTAGTATATGGTACTGAGGTACCCAGGGTATTGGGGTTCCAGGAGATCCCTATGGGCTGCAGCATTTCTTTTGCCACCCAAAGGAGCTCTGACAATTCTTACACAGGCCTGCCACTGCAGCCTGAGTGAAATAACGTCCACGTTATTTCACAGCCATTTTACACTGCACTTAAGTAACTTATAAGTCACCTATATGTCTAACCTTTACCTGGTAAAGGTTAGGTGCAAAGTTACTTAGTGTGAGGGCACCCTGGCACTAGCCAAGGTGCCCCCACATTGTTCAGAGCCAATTCCCTGAACTTTGTGAGTGCGGGGACACCATTACAAGCGTGCACTACATATAGGTCACTACCTATATGTAGCTTCACCATGGTAACTCCGAATATGGCCATGTAACATGTCTATGATCATGGAATTGCCCCCTCTATGCCATCCTGGCATTATTGGTACAATTCCATGATCCCAGTGGTCTGTAGCACAGACCCTGGTACTGCCAAACTGCCCTTCCTGGGGTTTCACTGCAGCTGCTGCTGCTGCCAACCCCTCAGACAGGCATCTGCCCTCCTGGGGTCCAGCCAGGCCTGGCCCAGGATGGCAGAACAAAGAACTTCCTCTGAGAGAGGGTGTGACACCCTCTCCCTTTGGAAAATGGTGTGAAGGCAGGGGAGGAGTAGCCTCCCCCCGCCTCTGGAAATGCTTTCTTGGGCACAGATGTGCCCAATTCTGCATAAGCCAGTCTACACCGGTTCAGGGACCCCTTAGCCCCTGCTCTGGTGCGAAACTGGACAAAGGAAAGGGGAGTGACCACTCCCCTGACCTGCACCTCCCCTGGGAGGTGTCCAGAGCTCCTCCAGTGTGCTCCAGACCTCTGCCATCTTGGAAACAGAGGTGCTGCTGGCACACTGGACTGCTCTGAGTGGCCAGTGCCACCAGGTGACGTCAGAGACTCCTGCTGATAGGCTCCTTCAGGTGTTAGTAGCCTATCCTCTCTCCTAGGTAGCCAAACCCTCTTTTCTGGCTATTTAGGGTCTCTGTCTCTGGAGAAACTTTAGATAACGAATGCAAGAGCTCATCCGAGTTCCTCTGCATCTCTCTCTTCACCTTCTGATAAGGAATCGACTGCTGACCGCGCTGGAAGCCTGCAAACCTGCAACATAGTAGCAAAGACGACTACTGCAACTCTGTAACGCTGATCCTACCACCTTCTCGACTGTTTTCCTGCTTGTGCATGCTGTGGGGGTAGCCTGCCTCCTCTCTGCACCAGAAGCTCCGAAGAAATCTCACGTGGGTCGACGGAATCTTCCCCCTGCAACCGCAGGCACCAAAAAGCTGCATTACCGGTCCCTTGGGTCTCCTCTCAGCACGATGAGCGAGGTCCCTCGAATCCAGCGACGCTGTCCAAGTGACCCCCACAGTCCAGTGACTCTTCAGCCCAAGTTGGGTGGAGATAAGTCCTTGCCTCACCTCGCTGGGCTGCATTGCTGGGAACCGCGACTTTGCAGCTACTCCTGCCCCTGTGCACTTCCGGCGGAAATCCTTTGTGCACAGCCAAGCCTGGGTCCACGGCACTCTAACATGCATTGCACGACTTTCTAAGTTTGTCTCCGGCGACGTGGGACTCCTTTGTGCAACTTCGGCGAGCACTGTTTCACGCATCATCGTAGTGCCTGTTTCTGGCATTTCTCTGGGTGCTACCTGCTTCAGTGAGGGCTCTTTGTCTTGCTCGACGTCCCTTCTCTCTTCAGGTCCAATTTGCGACCTCCTGGTCCCTCCTGGGCCCCAGCAGCGTCCAAAAACGCCAAACGCACGATTTGCGTCTAGCAAGGCTTGTTGGTGTCCTTTTGGCGGGAAAACACTTCTGCACGACTCTCCAAGGCAAGAAGGATCTGTCCACCAAAGGGGAAGTCTCTAGCCCTTTTCGTTCCTGTAGAAACCTCAGCTTCTTCTGTCCAGTCAAAGCATCTTTGCACCCGCAGCTGGCATTTCCTGGGCATCTGCCCATCTCCGACTTGCTTGTGACTTTTGGACTTGGTCCCCTTGTTCCACAGGTACCCTAGATTGGAAATCCACAGTTGTTGCATTGCTGGTTTGTGTCTTTCCTGCATTATTCCTCTAACACGACTACTTTGTCCTTAGGGAACTTTAGTGCACTTTGCACTCACTTTTCAGGGTCTTGGGGAGGGTTATTTTTCTAACTCTCACTATTTTCTAATAGTCCCAGCGACCCTCTACAAGGTCACATAGGTTTGGGGTCCATTCGTGGTTCGCATTCCACTTTTGGAGTATATGGTTTGTGTTGCCCCTATCCCTATGTTTCCCCATTGCATCCTATTGTAACTATACATTGTTTGCACTGTTTTCTAAGACTATACTGCATATTTTTGCTATTGTGTATATATATCTTGTGTATATTTCCTATCCTCTCACTGAGGGTACACTCTAAGATACTTTGGCATATTGTCATAAAAATAAAGTACCTTTATTTTTAGTATAACTGTGTATTGTGTTTTCTTATGATATTGTGCATATGACACTAAGTGGTACTGTAGTAGCTTCACACGTCTCCTAGTTCAGCCTAAGCTGCTCTGCTAAGCTACCATTATCTATCAGCCTGAGCTGCTAGACACCCTATACACTAATAAGGGATAACTGGGCCTGGTGCAAGGTGCAAGTACCCCTTGGTACTCACTACAAGCCAGTCCAGCCTCCTACAGCTGGTGCCTCACCAAGGCTCGTCAGCCCGTTAGCTCAAGGGAGCCGTCATTCGACACAGTGCAAAAAAAAAAAAGGGTGCACACTGCCTCACACTCCAGCAAAAAGTTGGCCCCAATGCATCTTGGTATATGCAGTCAGATTCATTTCACATTATCAAAAGTAATCAAAGTCTTTCACCTTAGTAGGTGCAGCAAGTGCTGTGTATCTCTTGACACGTGTTTCTGGGATTCGCCCGTCATCAGCAGAGAGCAGCATATTTTGTGGGGTTGCTTGAAATGCCACCAAACGTCTTCTCAGGTTTATGTACCACTCTGGTGCGCAGGTGCCTCACCAAGGCTCGTCAGCCCGTTAGCTCAAGGGAGCCGTCATTCGACACAGTGCAAAAAAAAAAAAAAAGGGAGCACACTGCCTCACACTCCAGCAAAAAGTTCGCCCCAATGCATCTTGGTAAATGCAGCCAGATTCATTTCACATTATCAAAAGTAATCAAAGTCTTTCACCTTAGTAGGTGCAGCAAGTGCTGTGTATCTCTGGACACTTTTTTCTGGGTTTCGCCCGTCATCAGCAGAGAGCAGCATATTTTGTGGGGTTGCTTGAAATGCCACCAAACGTCTTCTCAGGTTTATGTACCACTCTGGTGCGCAGGTGCCTCACCAAGGCTCGTCAGCCCGTTAGCTCAAGGGAGCCGTCATTCGACACAGTGCAAAAAAAAAAAAAAAATTGAGCACACTGCCTCACACTCCAGCAAAAAGTTGGCCCCAATGCATCTTGGTAAATGCAGTCAGATTCATTTCACATTATCAAAAGTAATCAAAATCTTTCACCTTAGTAGGTGCAGCAAGTGCTGTGTATCTCTGGACACGTGTTTCTGGGTTTCGCCCGTCATCAGCAGAGAGCAGCATATTTTGTGGGGGTGCTTGAAATGCCACCAAATGTCTTCTCAGGGTTATGTAACACTCTGATGCGCAGGTGCCTCACCAAGGCTCGTCAGCCCGTTAGCTCAAGGGAGCCGTCATTCGACACAGTGCAAAAAAAAAAAAAGGGAGCACACTGCCTCACACTCCAGCAAAAAGTTGGCCCCAATGCATCTTGGTAAATGCAGTCAGATTCATTTCACATTATCAAAAGTAATCAAAGTCTTTCACCTTAGTAGGTGCAGCAAGTGCTGTGTATCTCTGGACACGTGTTTCTGGGTTTCGCCCGTCATCAGCAGAGAGCAGCATATTTTGTGGGGTTGCTTGAAATGCCACCAAACGTCTTCTCAGGTTTATGTACCACTCTGATGCGCTGGTGCCTCACCAAGGCTCGTCAGCCCGTTAGCTCAAGGGAGCCGTCATTCGACACAGTGCAAAAAAAAAAAAAGGGAGCACACTGCTTCACACTCCAGCAAAAAGTTGGCCCCAATGCATCTTGGTATATGCAGTCAGATTCATTTCACATTATCAAAAGTAATCAAAGTCTTTCACCTTAGTAGGTGCAGCAAGTGCTGTGTATCTCTGGACACGTGTTTCTGGGATTCGCCCGTCATCAGCAGAGAGCAGCATATTTTGTGGGGTTGCTTGAAATGCCACCAAACGTCTTCTCAGGTTTATGTACCACTCTGGTGCGCAGGTGCCTCACCAAGGCTCGTCAGCCCGTTAGCTCAAGGGAGCCGTCATTCGACACAGTGCAAAAAATAAAAAAAAGGGAGCACACTGCCTCAGACTCCAGCAAAAAGTTGGCCGCAATGCATCTTGGTAAATGCAGTCAGATTCATTTCACATTATCAAAAGTAATCAAAGTCTTTCACCTTAGTAGGTGCAGCAAGTGCTGTGTATCTCTGGACACTTTTTTCTGGGTTTCGCCCGTCATCAGCATCGAGCAGCATATTTTGTGGGGTTGCTTGAAATGCCACCAAACGACTTCTCAGGTTTATGTACCACTCTGGTGCGCAGGTGCCTCACCAAGGCTCGTCAGCCCGTTAGCTCAAGGGAGCTGTCATTCGACACAGTGCAAAAAAAAAAAAAAAGGGAGCACACTGCCTCACACTCCAGCAAAAAGTTGGCCCCAATGCATCTTGGTAAATGCAGTCAGATTCATTTCACATTATCAAAAGTAATCAAAATCTTTCACCTTAGTAGGTGCAGCAAGTGCTGTGTATCTCTGGACACGTGTTTCTGGGTTTCGCCCGTCATCAGCAGAGAGCAGCATTTTTTGTGGGGTTGCTTGAAATGCCACCAAACGTCTTCTCAGGTTTATGTACCACTCTGGTGCGCAGGTGCCTCACCAAGGCTCGTCAGCCCGTTAGCTCAAGGGAGCCGTCATTCGACACAGTGCTAAAAAAAAAAAAGGAGCACACTGCCTCACACTCCAGCAAAAAGTTGGCCCCAATGCATCTTGGTAAATGCAGTCAGATTCATTTCACATTATCAAAAGTAATCAAAGTCTTTCACCTTAGTAGGTGCAGCAAGTGCTGTGTATCTCTTGACAGGTGTTTCTGGGTTTCGCCCGTCATCAGCAGAGAGCAGTATATTTTGTGGGGTTGCTTGAAATGCCACCAAACGTCTTCTCAGGTTTATGTACCACTCTGGTGCGCAGGTGCCTCACCAAGGCTCGTCAGCCCGTTAGCTCAAGGGAGCCGTCATTCGACACAGTGCAAAAAAAAAAAAGGGAGCACACTGCCTCACACTCCAGCAAAAAGTTGGCCCCAATGCATCTTGGTAAATGCAGTCAGATTCATTTCACATTATCAAAAGTAATCAAAGTCTTTCATCTTAGTAGGTGCAGCAAGTGCTGTGTATCTCTGGACACGTGTTTCTGGGTTTCGCCCGTCATCAGCAGAGAGCAGCATATTTTGTGGGGTTGCTTGAAATGCCACCAAACGTCTTCTCAGTTTTATGTACCACTCTGGTGCGCAGGTGCCTCACCAAGGCTTGTCAGCCCATTAGCTCAAGGGAGCCGTCATTCGACGCAGTGCAAAAAAAAAAAAAGGGAGCACACTGCCTCACACTCCAGCAAAAAGTTGGCCCCAATGCATCTTGGTAAATGCAGTCAGATTCATTTCACATTATCAAAAGTAATCAAAGTCTTTCACCTTAGTAGGTGCAGCAAGTGCTGTGTATCTCTGGACACGTGTTTCTGGGTTTCGCCCATCATCAGCAGAGAGCAGCATATTTTGTGGGGTTGCTTGAAATGCCACCAAACGTCTTCTCAGGTTTATGTACCACTCTGGTGCGCAGGTGCCTCACCAAGGCTCGTCAGCCCGTTAGCTCAAGGGAGCCGTCATTCGACACAGTGCAAAAATAAAACAGGGAGCACACTGCCTCACACTCCAGCAAAAAGTTGGCCCCAATGCATCTTGGTAAATGCAGTCAGATTCATTTCACATTATAAAAAGTAATCAAAGTCTTTCACCTTAGTAGGTGCAGCAAGTGCTGTGTATCTCTGGACACGTGTTTCTGGGTTTCGCCCGTCATCAGCAGAGAGCAGCATATTTTGTGGGGTTGCTTGAAATGCCACCAAACGTCTTCTCAGTTTTATGTATCTCTCTGGTGCGCAGGTGCCTCACCAAGGCTCGTCAGCCCGTTAGCTCAAGGGAGCCGTCATTCGACGCAGTGCCAAAAAAAAAAAAGGGAGCACACTGCCTCACACTCCAGCAAAAAGTTGGCCCCAATGCATCTTGGTAAATGCAGTCAGATTCATTTCACATTATCAAAAGTAATCAAAGTCTTTCACCTTAGTAGGTGCAGCAAGTGCTGTGTATCTCTGGACACGTGTTTCTGGGTTCCGCCCGTCATCAGCAGAGAGCAGCAGATTTTGTGGGGTTGCTTGAAATGCCACCAAACGTCTTCTCAGGTTTATGTACCACTCTGGTGCGCAGGTGCCTCACCAAGGCTCGTCAGCCCATTAGCTCAAGGGAGCTGTCATTCGACACAGTGCAAAAATAAAAAAGGGAGCACACTGCCTCACACTCCAGCAAAAAGTTGGCCCCAATGCATCTTGGTAAATGCAGTCAGATTAATTTCACATTATAAAAAGTAATCAAAGTCTTTCACCTTAGTAGGTGCAGCAAGTGCTGTGTATCTCTGGACACGTGTTTCTGGGTTTCGCCCGTCATCAGCAGAGAGCAGCAGATTTTGTGGGGTTGCTTGAAATGCCACCAAACGTCTTCTCAGGTTTATGTACCACTCTGGTGCGCAGGTGCCTCACCAAGGCTCGTCAGCCCATTAGCTCAAGGGAGCCGTCATTCGACACAGTGCAAAAATAAAAAAGGGAGCACACTGCCTCACACTCCAGCAAAAAGTTGGCCCCAATGCATCTTGGTAAATGCAGTCAGATTCATTTCACATTATAAAAAGTAATCAAAGTCTTTCACCTTAGTAGGTGCAGCAAGTGCTGTGTATCTCTGGACACGTGTTTCTGGGTTTCGCCCGTCATCAGCAGAGAGCAGCATATTTTGTGGGGTTGCTTGAAATGCCACCAAACGTCTTCTCAGTTTTATGTACCACTCTGGTGCGCAGGTGCCTCACCAAGGCTCGTCAGCCCGTTAGCTCAAGGGAGCCGTCATTCGACGCAGTGCAAAAAAAAAAAAAGGGAGCACACTGCCTCACACTCCAGCAAAAAGTTGGCCCCAATGCATCTTGGTAAATGCAGTCAGATTCATTTCACATTATCAAAAGTAATCAAAGTCTTTCACCTTAGTAGGTGCAGCAAGTGCTGTGTATCTCTGGACACGTGTTTCTGGGTTTCGCCCGTCATCAGCAGAGAGCAGCATATTTTGTGGGGTTGCTTGAAATGCCACCAAACGTCTTCTCAGGTTTATGTACCACTGTGGTGCGCAGGTGCCTCACCAAGGCTCGTCAGCCCGTTAGTTCAAGGGAGCCGTCATTCGACACAGTGAAAAAAAAAAAAAAAGGGAGCACACTGCCTCACAGTCCAGAAAAAAGTTGGCCCCAATGCATCTTGGTAAATGCAGTCAGATTCATTTCACATTATCAAAAGTAATCAAAGTCTTTCACCTTAGTAGGTGCAACAAGTGCTGTGTATCTCTGGACACGAGTTTCTGGGTTTCGCCCGTCATCAGTAGAGAGCAGCATATTTTGTGGGGTTGCTTGAAATCCCACCAAACGTCTTCTCAGGTTTATGTACCACTCTGGTGCGCAGGTGCCTCACCAAGTCTCGTCAGCCCGTTAGCTCAATGGAGCCGTCATTCGACACAGTGCAAAAAAAAGAAAGAAAAAAAAAAGGGAGCACACTGCCTCACACTCCAACAAAATGTTGGCCCCAATGCATCTTGGTAAATGCAGTCAGATTCATTTCACATTATCAAAAGTAATCAAAGTCTTTCACCTTAGTAGGTGCAGCAAGTGCTGTGTATCTCTGGACACGTGTTTCTGGGTTTCGCCCGTCATCAGCAGAGAGCAGCATATTTTGTGGGGTTGCTTGAAATGCCACCAAACGTCTTCTCAGGTTTATGTACCACTCTGTTGCGCAGGTGCCTCACCAAGGCTCGTCAGCCCGTTAGCTCAAGGGAGCCGTCATTCGACACAGTGCAAAAAAAAAAAAAAAAGGGAGCACACTGCCTCACACTCCAGCAAAAAGTTCGCCCCAATGCATCTTGGTAAATGCAGTCAGATTCATTTCACATTATCAAAAGTAATCAAAATCTTTCACCTTAGTAGGTGCAGCAAGTGCTGTGTATCTCTGGACACGTGTTTCTGGGTTTCACCCGTCATCAGCAGAGAGCAGCATATTTTCTGGGGTTGCTTGAAATGCCACCAAACGTCTTCTCAGGTTTATGTACCACTCTGGTGCGCAGGTGCCTCACCAAGGCTCGTCAGCCCGTTAGCTCAAGGGAGCCGTCATTCGACACAGTGCAAAAAAAAAAAAAAGGGAGCACACTGCCTCACACTCCAGCAAAAAGTTGGCCCCAATGCATCTTGGTAAATGCAGTCAGATTCATTTCACATTATCAAAAGTAATCAAAGTCTTTCACCTTAGTAGGTGCAGCAAGTGCTGTGTATCTCTGGACACGTGTTTCTGGGTTTCGCCCGTCATCAGCAGAGAGCAGCATATTTTGTGGGGTTGCTTGAAATGCCACCAAACGTCTTCTCAGGTTTATGTACCACTCTGGTGTGCAGGTGCCTCACCAAGGCTCATCAGCCCGTTAGCTCAAGGGAGCCGTCATTCGACACAGTGCAAAAAAAAAAAAAAAGGGAGCACACTGCCTTACACTCCAGCAAAATGTTGGCCCCAATGCATCTTGGTAAATGCAGTCAGATTCATTTCACATTATCAAAAGTAATCAAAGTCTTTCACTTTAGTAGGTGCAGCAAGTGCTGTGTATCTCTGGACACGTGTTTCTGGGTTTCGCCCGTCATCAGCAGAGAGCAGCATATTTTGTGGGGTTGCTTGAAATGCCACCAAACGTCTTCTCAGGTTTATGTACCACTCTGGTGCGCAGGTGCCTCACCAAGGCTCGTCAGCCCGTTAGCTCAAGGGAGCCGTCATTCGACACAGTGCAAAAAAAAAAAAAAAAGGGAGCACACTGCCTCACACTCCAGCAAAAAGTTGGCCCCAATGCATCTTGGTAAATGCAGTCAGATTCATTTCACATTATCAAAAGTAATCAAAGTCTTTCACCTTAGTAGGTGCAGCAAGTGCTGTGTATCTTGCGCTTTTGTGTATTTATGTCAATGTGTATGATAAGCCTTTTCTAACCCCCAATGATTCTGTTATAGAGAGTTTGCTATGAAGAAGATTGATCCCTTTGGAAACCAATCCTGTTAATTGGGATCATGTGTGTAGGAAAGTACCATCTTACCTGGCATGTTACCCCCATTTTTCACTGTATATATGTTGTTTTAGTTGTATGTGTCACTGGGACCCTGGTAACCCAGGGCCCCAGTGCTCATAAGTGTGCCTGTATGTGTTACCTGTGTAGTGACTAACTGTCTCACTGAGGCTCTGCTAATCAGAACCTCAGTGGTTATGCTCCCTCATTTCTTTCCAAATTGTCACTGACAGGCTAGTGACCATTTTTACCAATTTACATTGGCTTACTGGAACACCCTTATAATCCCCTAGTATATGGTACTGAGGTACCCAGGGTATTGGGGTTCCAGGAGATCCCTATGGGCTGCAGCATTTCTTTTGCCACCCATAGGGAGCTCTGACAATTCTTACACAGGCCTGCCACTGCAGCCTGAGTGAAATAACGTCCACGTTATTTCACAGCCATTTTACACTGCACTTAAGTAACTTATAAGTCACCTATATGTCTAACCTTTACCTGGTAAAGGTTAGGTGCAAAGTTACTTAGTGTGAGGGCACCCTGGCACTAGCCAAGGTGCCCCCACATTGTTCAGAGCCAATTCACTGAACTTTGTGAGTGCGGGGACACCATTACACGCGTGCACTACATATAGGTCACTACCTATATGTAGCTTCACCATGGTAACTCCGAATATGGCCATGTAACATGTCTATGATCATGGAATTGCCCCCTCTATGCCATCCTGGCATTGTTGGGACAATTCCATGATCCCAGTGGTCTGTAGCACAGACCCTGGTACTGCCAGACTGCCCTTCCTGGGGTTTCTCTGCAGCTGCTGCTGCTGCCAACCCCTCAGACAGGCAGCTGCCCTCCTGGGGTCCAGCCAGGCCTGGCCCAGGATGGCAGAACAAAGAACTTCCTCTGAGAGAGGGTGTGACACCCTCTCCCTTTGGAAAATGGTGTGAAGGCAGGGGAGGAGTAGCCTCCCCCAGCCTCTGGAAATGCTTTGTTGGGCACAGAGGTGCCCAATTCTGCATAAGCCAGTCTACACCGGTTCAGGGACCCCTTAGCCCCTGCTCTGGCGCGAAACTGGACAAAGGAAAGGGGAGTGACCACTCCCCTGACCTGCACCTCCCCTGGGAGGTGTCCAGAGCTCCTCCAGTGTGCTCCAGACCTCTGCCATCTTGGAAACAGAGGTGCTGCTGGCACACTGGACTGCTCTGAGTGGCCAGTGCCACCAGGTGACGTCAGAGACTCCTTGTGATAGGCTCCTTCAGGTGTTAGTAGCCTTTCCTCTCTCCTAGGTAGCCAAACCCTCTTTTCTGGCTATTTAGGGTCTCTGTCTCTGGGGAAACTTTAGATAACGAATGCATGAGCTCAGCCGAGTTCCTCTGCATCTCCCTCTTCACCTTCTGATAAGGAATCGACCGCTGACCGCGCTGGAAGCCTGCAAACCTGCAACATAGTAGCAAAGACGACTACTGCAACTCTGTAACGCTGATCCTGCCGCCTTCTCGACTGTTTTCCTGCTTGTGCATGCTGTGGGGGTAGTCTGCCTCCTCTCTGCACCAGAAGCTCCGAAGAAATCTCCCGTGGGTCGACGGAATCTTCCCCCTGCAACCGCAGGCACCAAAAAGCTGCATCTCCGGTCCCTTGGGTCTCCTCTCAGCACGACGAGCGAGGTCCCTCGAATCCAGCGACACCGTCCAAGTGACCCCCACAGTCCAGTGACTCTTCAGCCCAAGTTTGGTGGAGGTAAGTCCTTGCCTCACCTCGCTGGGCTGCATTGCTGGGAACCGCGACTTTGCAAGCTTCTCCGGCCCCTGTGCACTTCCGGCGGAAATCCTTCGTGCACAGCCAAGCCTGGGTCCACGGCACTCTAACCTGCATTGCACGACTTTCTAAGTTGGTCTCCGGCGACGTGGGACTCCTTTGTGCAACTTTGGCAAGCACCGTTTCACGCATCTTCGTAGTGCCTGTTTCTGGCACTTCTCCGGGTGCTACCTGCTTCAGTGAGGGCTCCTTGTCTTGCTCGACGTCCCCTCTCTCTGCAGGTCCAATTTGCGACCTCCTGGTCCCTCCTGGGCCCCAGCAGCGTCCAAAAACGCCAAACGCACGATTTGCGTGTAGCAAGGCTTGTTGGCGTCCATCCGGCGGGAAAACACTTCTGCACGACTCTCCAAGGCGTGGGGGATCCATCCTCCAAAGGGGAAGTCTCTAGCCCTTGTCGTTCCTGCAGTATTCACAGTTCTTCAGCCTAGTAAGAGCTTCTTTGCACCAACCGCTGGCATTTCTTGGGCATCTGCCCATCTCCGAGCTGCTTGTGACTTTTGGACTTGGTCCCCTTGTTCCACAGGTACCTTCAGACAGGAATCCATCGTTGTTGCATTGCTGATTTGTGTTTTCCTTGCATTCTCCCTCTAACACGACTATTTTGTCCTTAGGGGAACTTTAGTGCACTTTGCACTCACTTTTCAGGGTCTTGGGGAGGGTTATTTTTCTAACTCTCACTATTTTCTAATAGTCCCAGCGACCCTCTACAAGGTCACATAGGTTTGGGGTCCATTCGTGGTTCACATTCCACTTTTGGAGTATATGGTTTGTGTTGCCCCTATCCCTATGTTTCCCCATTGCATCCTATTGTAACTATACATTGTTTGCACTGTTTTCTAAGACTATACTGCATATTTTTGCTATTGTGTATATATATCTTGTGTATATTTCCTATCCTCTCACTGAGGGTACACTCTAAGATACTTTGGCATATTGTCATAAAAATAAAGTACCTTTATTTTTAGTATAACTGTGTATTGTGTTTTCTTATGATATTGTGCATATGACACTAAGTGGTACTGTAGTAGCTTCACACGTCTCCTAGTTCAGCCTAAGCTGCTCTGCTAAGCTACCATTATCTATCAGCCTAAGCTGCTAGACACCCTATACACTAATAAGGGATAACTGGGCCTGGTGCAAGGTGCAAGTACCCCTTGGTACTCACTACAAGCCAGTCCAGCCTCCTACATTGGTTGTGCAGTGGTGGGATAAGTGCTTGAGACTACTTACCACTCTTGGCATTGTACTTTTCATAAGAGAAAAATATACAAAACAAGGTCAGTGTATATACACATAGCCAAAAAGTTTTGCATTTCCTCTTTTCACTCTTTTCTAAGTGCTGAAAAGTACTTCTAAACTTTCAAAAAGTTCTTAAAAGTTTAAAAAGTTTTTTTCTGTCTTTCCAAAAAGTTCTGAAAACTTTTTTTTCTCTTTGTCTATCACTTTAACTCTCTCTAAAAATGTCTGGCACAGGCCAAAAAGTTGAACTGTCCAAACTTGCATATGATCACCTTAGCTGGAAAGGAGCAAGGAGTCTCTGCATAGAGAGAGGTTTGAGTGTAGGGAAGAATCCTTCCTTAGAACTGTTAATTAATATGCTTAGAGTACAGGATAAGGCCATAAGTGCCCAATCTGTAGAAAAAGTAGCTAATGGTTCTCAATCTGATCCAGGGACTCCCCCAGGAAAAGGTTCAGGAAAGAAACTTCTCAGCCTGCCCATTACTAGACAGTCTAGCATAGTTGGTACAGAGGTTGAATCACATCATACTGATGATGTGCTCTCACATTATACTGGTAGCCAAGCTGTTAGGGTGCCCTCTGTAAGGGACAGGTCTCCTTCTGTTCATTCCCATCATACCTCTGTATCTAGAAATGTCCCTCCCACCCACCCTGATGACAGATTGTTGGAAAGGGAGCTCAATAGATTGAGAGTGGAGCAAACCAGACTGAAGCTCAAGAAGCAACAGCTGGATTTGGATAGACAGTCTTTAGAAATAGAGAGGGAAAGACAGAAAATGGGTTTAGATACCCATGGTGGCAGCAGCAGTATTCCCCATAGTCATCCTGCAAAAGAGCATGATTCCAGGAATCTGCATAAGATAGTTCCCCCTTACAAGGAGGGGGATGACATTAACAAGTGGTTTGCTGCACTTGAGAGGGCCTGTGCTGTACAGGATGTCCCTCAAAGGCAATGGGCTGCTATCCTATGGCTATCATTTACTGGAAAAGGTAGGGATAGGCTCCTTACTGTAAAAGAAAATGATGCTAACAATTTCCAAGTTCTTAAGAATGCACTCCTGGATGGTTATGGCTTAACCACTGAACAGTACAGGATCAAGTTCAGAGATACCAAAAAGGAGTCTTCACAAGACTGGGTTGATTTCATTGACCAGGCAGTGAAGGCCTTGGAGGGGTGGTTACATGGCAGTAAAGTTACTGATTATGACAGCCTGTATAACTTAATCCTGAGAGAGCATATTCTTAATAATTGTGTGTCTGATTTGTTGCACCAGTACTTGGTGGACTCTGATCTGACCTCTCCCCAAGAATTGGGAAAGAAGGCAGACAAATGGGTCAGAACAAGAGTGAACAGAAAAGTTCATACAGGGGGTGACAAAGATGGCAACAAAAAGAAGGATGGTAAGTCTTCTGACAAGGGTGGGGACAAATCTAAAAATGAGTCTTCATCAGGCCCACAAAAACACTCTGGTGGGGGTGGTGGGCCCAAACCTTCCTCTAATCAGAACAAGGAAAGGAAACCATGGTGCTATTTATGTAAGATAAAAGGCCATTGGACAACAGATCCCAGTTGTCCAAAGAAAGGCACCACAGCTCCTACCACTACAACCCCTACTGCTACACCTAGTGTCCCTACTAATAGCAGTGGTGGTGGGAGCAAACCTACTAATAGCCAATCCAAGGGAGTAGCTGGGCTCACTTTTGGTAATTTAGTTGGGGTTGGTCTGATTAGGGAGACCACAGAGGCTACTTTAGTCTCTGAAGGGGCTATTGACTTAGCCACTTTGGTTGCTTGCCCCCATAACTTGGAGAAGTACAAGCAACTAACCCTAATAAATGGTGTTGAGGTCCAGGCCTACAGGGACACAGGTGCCAGTGTCACAATGGTGATTGAGAAACTGGTGCACCCTGAACAACACATACTTGGACACCAGTACCAAGTAACCGATGCTCACAACATAACACAAAGCCACCCCATGGCTGTTGTAAATCTCAACTGGGGGGGGGTATCTGGTCCAAAGAAAGTTGTGGTAGCTTCAGATTTACCTGTAGACTGTCTATTAGGGAACGATTTGGAGACATCAGCTTGGTCAGATGTGGAGTTGGAGGCCCATGCAGCAATGCTGGGCATCCCAGGGCATATTTTTGCTTTGACAAGGGCTCAGGCCAAAAAGCAAAAAGGACAGGGAAGCTTGGATCCTGGAACAATGGACCAAGTGCTCCCTAAAGCTAGGGCTAGTAGAAGCAAACCACTTCCTACTATCCCTCCCTCTACAGTGGATTCTACTTCTGAGGAAGAAGAATTCCCTCCCTGTGCAGAACCTACACCAGAGGAGCTGGAAGCAGACACTGCTGAGCTTTTGGGTGAAGGGGGGCCTGCCAGAGAGGAGCTGAGTGTGGCACAGCAAACCTGTCCCACATTAGAGGGTCTCAGACAGCAAGCTGTCAAACAGGCTAATGGGGATGTCAGTGACTCACACAGAGTTTACTGGGAGGACAACCTCTTGTACACTGAGCAAAGGGATCCTAAACCTGGAGCTGCCAGGAGATTAGTGATTCCTCAGGAGTACAGAAAGTTCCTCCTAACACTGGCACATGACATTCCCTTAGCTGGACACCTGGGTCAAATGAAAACTTGGGACAGATTGGTACCACTGTTTCATTGGCCTAGGATGTCTGAGGACACAAAAGATTTTTGTAAGTCCTGTGAAACCTGTCAAGCCAGTGGCAAGACAGGTGGCACTCCAAAGGCACCCCTTATCCCACTGCCTGTGGTTGGGGTTCCCTTTGAAAGGGTAGGGGTTGACATAGTTGGCCCCCTTGACCCTCCTACTGCTTCAGGCAATAGGTTTATCTTGGTGGTAGTGGACCATGCCACAAGATATCCTGAAGCTATTCCTTTAAGGACCACTACAGCTCCTGCAGTGGCAAAGGCCCTCCTGGGAATATTTTCCAGGGTGGGCTTCCCAAAGGAAGTAGTATCAGACAGAGGAAGCAATTTCATGTCTGCATACTTAAAGGCCATGTGGAAGGAGTGTGGTGTAACTTACAAGTTCACAACACCCTATCATCCACAAACAAATGGACTGGTGGAGAGATTTAATAAAACTCTCAAAGGCATGATTATGGGACTCCCTGAAAAACTCCGCAGGAGATGGGATATCCTTCTACCATGCCTCCTTTTTGCCTACAGGGAGGTACCCCAGAAAGGAGTGGGCTTCAGCCCCTTTGAACTTCTTTTTGGACACCCTGTTAGGGGTCCACTCACACTTGTAAAGGAGGGTTGGGAACAACCTTTAAAAGCTCCTAAGCAGGATATTGTGGACTATGTACTTGGCCTCAGATCAAGGATGGCTGAGTACATGAAAAAGGCCAGTAAAAACCTTCAGGCCAGCCAAGAGCTCCAGAAGCAATGGCATGATCAGAAGGCTGTTTTGGTTCAGTACCAACCAGGGCAGAAAGTGTGGGTCTTGGAGCCTGTGGCCCCAAGAGCACTCCAAGATAAATGGAGTGGTCCACACACAATTGTTGAAAAGAAGGGTGAAGTCACCTACTTGGTTGACTTAGGCACTGCCAGGAGTCCCCTTAGGGTGCTCCATGTCAACCGCCTGAAACCCTACTATGACAGGGCTGATCTCACCCTGCTCATGGCAACAGATGAGGGACAGGAAGAAGACAGTGATCCTCTACCTGATCTCTTCTCTTCCACAGAACAAGATGCTCTTGTGGAAGGGGTAGTTTTGGCTGATTGTCTTACTGCTGAGCAGAAAGATAATTGCATAAATCTCCTAGGACAATTTTCAGAACTCTTCTCCATTGTGCCAGGCACCACTTCTTGGTGTGAGCACACTATAGATACTGGAGACAGTTTACCTGTCAAAAGTAAGATCTATAGGCAGCCTGACCATGTCAGGGACTGCATAAAGCAAGAAGTTCAGAAGATGTTGGAACTAGGAGTGGTTGAGCACTCTGACAGTCCATGGGCTTCTCCTGTGGTACTGGTACCAAAACCCAATTCTAAAGATGGAAAGAAGGAAATGAGGTTTTGTGTAGACTATAGAGGTCTCAACTTGGTAACCAAAACAGATGCTCACCCTATACCCAGGGCAGATGAGCTAATAGATACACTGGCATCTGCCAAGTATCTAAGCACTTTTGATTTGACTGCAGGGTATTGGCAGATCAAAATGTCAGAAGATGCTAAACCTAAGACTGCATTTTCTACCATTGGAGGACATTACCAGTTTACTGTAATGCCTTTTGGTTTGAAAAATGCACCTGCCACTTTTCAGAGGTTGGTGAACACAGTCCTGCAAGGGCTGGAAGCTTTCAGTGCAGCATATTTGGATGATATAGCTGTCTTTAGCTCCAGCTGGGATGATCACCTGGTCCACCTTTGGAAAGTTTTGGAGGCCCTGCAAAAGGCAGGCCTCACTATCAAGGCTTCAAAGTGCCAGATAGGGCAGGGTAAAGTGGTTTATCTGGGACACCTTGTTGGTGGGGAACAGATTGCACCACTTCAGGGGAAAATCCAAACTATTATTGATTGGATTCCCCCTACCACTCAGACTCAGGTGAGAGCCTTCCTAGGCCTCACTGGGTATTACAGGAGGTTCATTAAGAACTATGGCTCCATTGCAGCCCCTCTTAATGACCTCACATCCAAGAAAATGCCTAAAAAGGTATTATGGACAGCAAACTGTCAGAAAGCTTTTGAGGAGCTGAAGCAGGCCATGTGCTCTGCACCTGTCCTGAAAAGCCCTTGTTACTCTAAAAAATTCTATGTCCAAACTGATGCATCTGAATTAGGAGTAGGGGCAGTCCTATCACAACTTAATTCTGAGGGCCAGGATCAACCTGTTGCTTTTATTAGTAGAAGGTTGACCCCTAGAGAAAAGCGTTGGTCTGCCATTGAGAGGGAGGCCTTTGCTGTGGTCTGGGCTCTGAAGAAGTTGAGGCCATACCTGTTTGGCACTCACTTCATTGTTCAGACAGACCACAAACCTCTACTTTGGCTAAAACAAATGAAAGGTGAAAATCCTAAATTGTTGAGGTGGTCCATATCCCTACAGGGAATGGACTATACAGTGGAACATAGACCTGGGAGTAGCCACTCCAATGCAGATGGACTCTCCAGATATTTCCACTTAGACAATGAAGACTCATCAGGTAATGGCTAGTCTTATTGTCCTTCGTTTGGGGGGGGGTTGTGTAGGAAAGTACCATCTTACCTGGCATGTTACCCCCATTTTTCACTGTATATATGTTGTTTTAGTTGTATGTGTCACTGGGACCCTGGTAACCCAGGGCCCCAGTGCTCATAAGTGTGCCTGTATGTGTTACCTGTGTAGTGACTAACTGTCTCACTGAGGCTCTGCTAATCAGAACCTCAGTGGTTATGCTCCCTCATTTCTTTCCAAATTGTCACTGACAGGCTAGTGACCATTTTTACCAATTTACATTGGCTTACTGGAACACCCTTATAATCCCCTAGTATATGGTACTGAGGTACCCAGGGTATTGGGGTTCCAGGAGATCCCTATGGGCTGCAGCATTTCTTTTGCCACCCATAGGGAGCTCTGACAATTCTTACACAGGCCTGCCACTGCAGCCTGAGTGAAATAACGTCCACGTTATTTCACAGCCATTTTACACTGCACTTAAGTAACTTATAAGTCACCTATATGTCTAACCTTTACCTGGTAAAGGTTAGGTGCAAAGTTACTTAGTGTGAGGGCACCCTGGCACTAGCCAAGGTGCCCCCACATTGTTCAGAGCCAATTCACTGAACTTTGTGAGTGCGGGGACACCATTACACGCGTGCACTACATATAGGTCACTACCTATATGTAGCTTCACCATGGTAACTCCGAATATGGCCATGTAACATGTCTATGATCATGGAATTGCCCCCTCTATGCCATCCTGGCATTGTTGGGACAATTCCATGATCCCAGTGGTCTGTAGCACAGACCCTGGTACTGCCAGACTGCCCTTCCTGGGGTTTCTCTGCAGCTGCTGCTGCTGCCAACCCCTCAGACAGGCAGCTGCCCTCCTGGGGTCCAGCCAGGCCTGGCCCAGGATGGCAGAACAAAGAACTTCCTCTGAGAGAGGGTGTGACACCCTCTCCCTTTGGAAAATGGTGTGAAGGCAGGGGAGGAGTAGCCTCCCCCAGCCTCTGGAAATGCTTTGTTGGGCACAGAGGTGCCCAATTCTGCATAAGCCAGTCTACACCGGTTCAGGGACCCCTTAGCCCCTGCTCTGGCGCGAAACTGGACAAAGGAAAGGGGAGTGACCACTCCCCTGACCTGCACCTCCCCTGGGAGGTGTCCAGAGCTCCTCCAGTGTGCTCCAGACCTCTGCCATCTTGGAAACAGAGGTGCTGCTGGCACACTGGACTGCTCTGAGTGGCCAGTGCCACCAGGTGACGTCAGAGACTCCTTGTGATAGGCTCCTTCAGGTGTTAGTAGCCTTTCCTCTCTCCTAGGTAGCCAAACCCTCTTTTCTGGCTATTTAGGGTCTCTGTCTCTGGGGAAACTTTAGATAACGAATGCATGAGCTCAGCCGAGTTCCTCTGCATCTCCCTCTTCACCTTCTGATAAGGAATCGACCGCTGACCGCGCTGGAAGCCTGCAAACCTGCAACATAGTAGCAAAGACGACTACTGCAACTCTGTAACGCTGATCCTGCCGCCTTCTCGACTGTTTTCCTGCTTGTGCATGCTGTGGGGGTAGTCTGCCTCCTCTCTGCACCAGAAGCTCCGAAGAAATCTCCCGTGGGTCGACGGAATCTTCCCCCTGCAACCGCAGGCACCAAAAAGCTGCATCTCCGGTCCCTTGGGTCTCCTCTCAGCACGACGAGCGAGGTCCCTCGAATCCAGCGACACCGTCCAAGTGACCCCCACAGTCCAGTGACTCTTCAGCCCAAGTTTGGTGGAGGTAAGTCCTTGCCTCACCTCGCTGGGCTGCATTGCTGGGAACCGCGACTTTGCAAGCTTCTCCGGCCCCTGTGCACTTCCGGCGGAAATCCTTCGTGCACAGCCAAGCCTGGGTCCACGGCACTCTAACCTGCATTGCACGACTTTCTAAGTTGGTCTCCGGCGACGTGGGACTCCTTTGTGCAACTTTGGCAAGCACCGTTTCACGCATCTTCGTAGTGCCTGTTTCTGGCACTTCTCCGGGTGCTACCTGCTTCAGTGAGGGCTCCTTGTCTTGCTCGACGTCCCCTCTCTCTGCAGGTCCAATTTGCGACCTCCTGGTCCCTCCTGGGCCCCAGCAGCGTCCAAAAACGCCAAACGCACGATTTGCGTGTAGCAAGGCTTGTTGGCGTCCATCCGGCGGGAAAACACTTCTGCACGACTCTCCAAGGCGTGGGGGATCCATCCTCCAAAGGGGAAGTCTCTAGCCCTTGTCGTTCCTGCAGTATTCACAGTTCTTCAGCCTAGTAAGAGCTTCTTTGCACCAACCGCTGGCATTTCTTGGGCATCTGCCCATCTCCGAGCTGCTTGTGACTTTTGGACTTGGTCCCCTTGTTCCACAGGTACCTTCAGACAGGAATCCATCGTTGTTGCATTGCTGATTTGTGTTTTCCTTGCATTCTCCCTCTAACACGACTATTTTGTCCTTAGGGGAACTTTAGTGCACTTTGCACTCACTTTTCAGGGTCTTGGGGAGGGTTATTTTTCTAACTCTCACTATTTTCTAATAGTCCCAGCGACCCTCTACAAGGTCACATAGGTTTGGGGTCCATTCGTGGTTCACATTCCACTTTTGGAGTATATGGTTTGTGTTGCCCCTATCCCTATGTTTCCCCATTGCATCCTATTGTAACTATACATTGTTTGCACTGTTTTCTAAGACTATACTGCATATTTTTGCTATTGTGTATATATATCTTGTGTATATTTCCTATCCTCTCACTGAGGGTACACTCTAAGATACTTTGGCATATTGTCATAAAAATAAAGTACCTTTATTTTTAGTATAACTGTGTATTGTGTTTTCTTATGATATTGTGCATATGACACTAAGTGGTACTGTAGTAGCTTCACACGTCTCCTAGTTCAGCCTAAGCTGCTCTGCTAAGCTACCATTATCTATCAGCCTAAGCTGCTAGACACCCTATACACTAATAAGGGATAACTGGGCCTGGTGCAAGGTGCAAGTACCCCTTGGTACTCACTACAAGCCAGTCCAGCCTCCTACAATGTGTTCCCATAGTTTAGTATCTATCCAATTGATGTAATCCACTCCTAATCCAATCTCCCATTCACATGCTGCCAGCAGTAACTGGGATCACGTGTTCCCATTTTTTAGTATCTATCCAATTGATATAATCCACTCCTAATCCAATCTCCCAGCCACTTGCTGCCAGCACTAAAGAGCACTGAAGATGCTGCAGTCTTTTCACCTTGAGCTACTGTAAAATGATTTGTTTTCCAACCATTGGTCCCACTGGGCTCAAGCATTTTCAAAGACAAATCACTGGTTTCACAGCATTGTTTATAACCTGAATTCTCTAATAGCTGAAAAAACCTTTACTCAGTGCTCTGTGTGAAAGGAGATATGTGAAGAAGAAACCTTTTCGTTTTAGTGTGCCATGTGTGTTTCACTCTCAGAAGTATGTTATAAATGTAGTAGGCCTATATTTCAGTTCATCCTGTCTCTTGCAAGCACATTAATGTCTCCTGGGTATGCAACCCACTCATTGCCAGTGATGACTCCTGACAGCATGCTTAATAGCTAAAAATAACCAAATGGACAGAGATGAAAAGTACATTTCTGACTGGCCGAAGACATGATAAAGTCCAACATATCTAATTCAGTAGCTTACTTTAGCTGACATTCCATTAGTGGTCGTGCAGTCTCAGATGTACTTTTCATTAGGGTCAATGAGCATTTCAGTTGAGCTAAAAACACACAAGCTTTTGTCTTTCATTTCAACAGAGATGCCTACTGTTGAGACGGTACATAGACTCACTGCTGTTAGTCACCCTTGGCCCTTTCGAGTTTATATGTTCTGTCATTACTTGAGTGTATTCGATTATGTTAGCTTGTTCATTCCTTTTAAACTTTTCAGAGTTATATCTAAACTACATCTTCTTTACTTTTTTATTATGTTTCCATTAAAATCGTACAAATGGATTTTAAATGCATCTTAGAGTTTCAAAGCTTTCAGCATCGAATCAATGAGAACAAAAGAGTGTGCTCCTGAATGGATGTGATCACCAAGCACAGAAGTTCTATATTTTTGAAAGAAAAATCGTTTTATACATGTAGATAACTTTATGAAAACGTTTAGTAAATTTTATTTTTTTCCATAAATATTGTTTAAACCTTCCCCAAAGAGCATCAGAGAACAGAACTAGCAGCCGACAGGTGAACAAAAGGTTAGGCGAAGAGGCCACAGGTGTGGAGTAGAGAACGCATTGCAACCCAGTGGGTGGGACCACATTTTCATCAAAATGACTACATGGTGTATCCATAAATTGGAACTATCTTTTTTATGGTTTTATAGAATCCTAACTCTGAGGTGGTCATTACAACCCTGGCGGACGGTGTTAAAGCTGCGGTAATACCGCAAACAGGCCGGCGGGCCAAAAAAGGGAATTATGACCGTGGCGGAAACCACCAACATAGACAGCCACTTTAACACTCCGACCGCCATGGCGGTACAGACAAGCAGCACGGCGGTCACCGCCAACAGACAGGCGGAAGACAATGTACCGCCCACAGTATTACAACCCGCCAATCCGCCACCTTTTCCGGGGCGGATTCACTGTGGATAAAAATACGGCGGAAACAGCTTTTGCAATGGGAAAACGCTCACCTTAACACACGCCACGAGGAAGGAGGCCACCATGGAGCCTGAACTACAAATACTCCCTGCACTTGTCTACCTGCTCTTCTACGAACATCAGCAACGTAGGCGCCGAAGACAACGGTGAGTACTGCACCTACAACACAGGGGGGGGGGGGAGGGGGGAGGCAAAAGTCAGGGGACACACACGCAACACCCCCAGCCCCAACCCGACCCTCACCCACTACAACACACACACCAATGCATTTCCAAACAGCACAGTAATAACCCACAACCCCCACGGAAGAATGCAAAGACAAAAGGAAATCAGTCCAAACATTGTAATGTATTAAAATAGAGTAACCAAATATATACAGATACATATAAATCATACATCACGAGTAGTACTGCAGGTATGCACATATCAATGTCTGTGGACCACTGGGCCCAAAATGCATGGGCGAGGCCCACACTAGATACCTGTCCACAAACGGAGAGAACACTGCAGGAGCATCAGATAGATATACAACAGGCACCTCAAGGGGAAGGACAGGGGGGGCATCTCAGCCGGATGACAGCACCACGCCAAATCCACGACGGGGCTCCATGCCCATTGATGTATCCTGGGGAGTGCAAAGCCACAGTCTCTCAAGTCTCTACAGTGGGTGGTTTGCCCGCTGCTTTATCCTGGGGAGTGCAAAGCCACAGTCTCTCAAGTCTCTACAGTGGGTGGTTTGCCCGCTGCTTTATCCTGGGGAGTGCAAAGCCACAGTCTCTCAAGTCTCTCCAGTGGGTGGTTTGCATCGCTGCTTTTTCCTGGGGAGTGCAAAGCCACAGTCTCTCAAGTCTCTACAGTGGGTGGTTTGCCCGCTGCTTTATCCTGGGGAGTGCAAAGCCACAGTCTCTCAAGTCTCTCCAGTGGGTGGTTTGCCCGCTGCTTTATCCTGGGGAGTGCAAAGCCACAGTCTCTCAAGTCTCTCCAGTGGGTGGTTTGACCGCTGCTTTATCCTGGGGAGTGCAAAGCCACAGTCTCTCAAGTCTCTCCAGTGGGTGGGTTGCCTGCTGCTTTATCCTGGGGAGTGCAAAGCCACAGTCTCTCAAGTCTCTCCAGTGGGTGGTTTGCCCACTGTACCATCCTGAGGAGTGCAAAGCCACAATCTCACAAGTGGATGCAGGTCCCCACTGGTTCTGGAGGAGGAGTGGTGCCCAGAGTGCTTCACGCTCCCCGTGACGGTCCCAGTTCCGTCACTGTCCCAGCTGCACATGGGCTAACGATACTTGATTTGGCAGTCTTTGCCCTGTTCAGCGGTGCTTTGCCTTGTTCAGCAGTCTTCACCATGGCGGTGCTTTGCCCTGTTCAGCTGTGCTTTGCCGTGGCCGTCTCTGGCCTGTTCAGCAGTGCTTTGCCCTGCTCAGCGGTCTTCACCATGGCGGTGCTTTGCCATGTTCAGCGGTGCTTTGCCGTGACGGTCTCTGGCCTGTTCAGCGGTGCTTTGCCCTGTTCAGCCGTCTTCACCATGGCGATGCTTTGCCCTGTTCAGCGGTGCTTTTTCATGGCGGTCTCTGGCCTGTTCAGCGGTGCTTTGCCCTGTTCAGAGGTCTTCACCATGGCGGTGCTTTGCCCTGTTCAGCGGTGCTTGCCTTTGCTGTCTCTGACCTGTTCAGCGGTGTGTGGCATTACGGTCCCTCAGTGCCCAGCGGGGCTGTGGCTGCCGGGGCCCTCCAGGTCACTAACGCTGGCGGTGGTCTCCGGACCAGTGACAATACTGCTGCCCTCGAGGGCACTGACTCTGGTGGTGGTCTCCGGACCAGTGACGAAACTGCTGCCCTCCAGGGCACTGACTCTGGCGGTGGTCTCCGGACCAGTGACGATACTGCTGTCCTCCAGGGCACTGACTCTGGCGGTGGTCTCCGGACCAGTGACAATACTGCTGGCGATGGCGTCCCAGCCGGCGGGGAGGATGGCGGCCTTCTCCGCCGTGCTGCTCTTACCAGACTTTGGAGACTTCTTCTGCCCCTTCACCACCTTGGTAGAAGTCACAGCTGACTCGGCACTCCCCCCGGGACCCTTGTGAGCTGTTTTGCCGGCAGGAATCTTCACCCTCTCCCGTCGGCCACTTTCCAACTTAAGGTGCTTTACAGGGGGTGGACTGGCAGTGCTTTGGCTCCGTGTTACACTGGCTGCCCTGGTGGCCAATGCACTCCACACACCTTTGACACGCACCACTGGTACCGGACTTTTTTTGGCTGAGGTGCTACTAAGGGGACCTATGAATTGGAGGGGTGGGGTGGTGGTAAAGAGGTCAACCTTGCTGAGGAAGAGTTTCTGACGAACACTGGGATGGGTAGCTGGAGGGGGTCTGGGAGTGGAGGAAGAGGAGGTGGTTGTAGGAGGTGTTACTTTAGGTGATTTGGGTGCAGGTGCAGGTCCTGGAGGCTGTCGTGAGGTGGATGGATGTTGGGTGTGTTGGTGCCCGCATTTGTGTACTTTGGGAGGGAGCGTCACAGACACATTGGGAGTGGACACAGGGGACGTGTAAATGGTAGTGGGGGTGGTGAGTGCAGGTGAGCGGGGTGTGGTGCTGGGTGTTCTGGTGCGAATCCTAGTGCCGGTAGATGTAGTGCATGCAGGTGAGAGTGTAGACGACACTGGGAGGGAGGAGGGAGACGACGAGGAGGGGGACACAGTGGAGGCAGTGGATGTTGCTGTGTCTTTCATGTGGGTGATGCTTGTGTGAGGCCAGAGATTGCACGGTTCGATGAAGGGCAGCCTGACCAGAATGAATGCCCCCCAGGAATGCATTACCGTGTTGCAACTCCCTTTCTACACCCTGGACGGCATTCACAATGGTAGACTGCCCAACAGTGAGTGACCTGAGGAGGTCAATGGCCTCCTCACTGAGGGCAGCAGGGGTGACAGGGGCAGGGGCTGAGGTGCCTGGGGCGAAGGTGATGCCCACCCTCCTGGGTGAGTGGGCACCGAGCGAAGGCTGAGGGGCTGCTAGGAGGGCAGTGCTGGTAGGGGGGGTGGAGGCTGTACCTGTAGAAGTGGGAGGCACAGATGGTACCGCCACCACAAGGGAGCTCCCATCGGTGGACGAGTCCGTGTCGCGGTTTGGTGATCCGGTGACCGAGGTGAAGCTCCCCTCGCCCTCCGTCCCACTGGTGTATTCAGAGTCTGTGGTGTGGCCCTCCATGGCCATGTGGGATGCAGCTCCCTCGTGCTCCGGTGCCACTGTACCTCCGCCTGATGATGCTGATGCACAAAACAACAGGGAGAGCACAAAAAGGGGGGGATGACAGAAGAAAGACAGGGTGAGTGCATGGCTTACCGCTACAGTTGGCGGACAATACAGACACAGCAGCCCCCTGCACTACGCCGTGCTCTTGGCCCCTACAGATGCAATTCCTGGGATCTGGCCTACCTGTCTATGGTGGACATCTGAACACATAGATGACACAGGGGCATGAATAGCTGTACTTGGCACTCTACAGAGGTGGGGTGCCACAAGGCCTGCTTTGCGGAGGGGCATAGCCTGCGTAACTCGCCCTGGCCTAGGGAAACCCACAGCCCTCCTCCCCCACCCAGACACCTCCACTGCGCACAAAGTCCGCTGAATGATGTTGAACTCACCCCCTTGTGTCTGGTGTGATGCCCTCAAGCTCCCATCCAACATCATGGGGGTCATGGTGTGACGGGCACCCCTCCCACTTTGGGAGGCCACCCCCAGCTGAGCCTCCGCCGTCTTCTTGCTCCAGCGGCGAATGTCCTCCCATCTTTTACGGCAGTGGGTGCCCCATCTCTGGTGGACCCCCAGGGTCCGGACGTCCTTGGCGGTGGCACGCCAAATGTCCTTCTTCTGATGGGCGCTGACCTACATGACATGTACAGGGGAAGAAGAGAAGTCATTACCAACTGCACCGTCGATGTGAGTGGCCCCCATCCCTACCCTTGCCATGTGGCACATACATTCACAGTCCTTCATGGTCGCTGAACTCTGCACCCTTCCTACTGACATCCAGCCCTCTCCACCCAGCATAGCCCATACAACGTGCTCCCTGTGTAATTAGCTGTTGGTCTGGAGGACCGTAGAGTAGCATGTACTGGGGGAGGACCCCGTCGACTAGCTTCTCCAACTCCTGAGCAGTGAAGGCAGGGGCCCTTTCTCCAGATGCAGCAGCCATTGTCTCTTCCAGACTGAGGTCACAGCAGCAATTGCAGTGTAGGTCCTCTCCTGTCCAAGATCAGGTATCGAGTGATTGAACAGATAGAAAATGACGGTCACGTCCGCGGCGGTGACGTCCGTGGCAGTGCGTATCATCACCACCGGCGTTCTTCATCATTGGCTCCTGGGACCCATAGGGTCCAATGTTAACTAATGCAGCATTGCGCCGCGGTCTACGACCGCCTACCGCGACGGTGTACAACGCCAGCGCAGTTACCTCACATCCCATTGTCCCACTTTACAGGTCAGGCAGCTGCTATTTCAGGGGCCCACATGGCTTAATTTAATACTGCCTCACACATACCTAGGCCTACACTCCACACACAAACAGGAAGAGTTATGTATTTGGTGTCGTCTTCGGTGTAGCTGTGGGTACATACCTGGGAATTTGTTGACTCTGTGGTCGTCGTTGTCCTTCCTAGGCACTGCCAGCTGGGAAATTTGAGGAGATGGCGGAATCCTCCGGTGTACAGACCGCTGGTGGACCTGTTAACAATGGAGGAGCGACATTTGATCATCACCTACAGGTTTGACCGTGCCACAATCCAGGAACTGTGTACCCAGTTGAAGCCAGACCTGATGTCACCAATCCGCCATCCCACAGGAATACCCCCTGAAGTGCAGGTGCTATCAGTGCTCCATTTCCTTGCAAGTGGATCATTTCAAACAACAGTGGCCATGGCATTAGGGATGTCCCAGCCTATGTTTTCCAACGTGTTGTCCAGAGTGTTGTCTGCCCTGCTGAAACACGTAAGGAGCTACATCGTTTTCCCTCAGGTGGAGGATTTGGCTACTGTTAAAGGGGACTTCTATGCCCTGGGACATATCCCCAACATCATAGGTGCTATTGATGGCACCCATGTAGCTCTGCCCCCCCCACAGGAGTGAACAGGTGTACAGGAACCGGAAGAGTTATCATTCCATGAATGTACAGATGCTATGTTTGGCAGACCAGTACATCTCCCAGGTAAATGCTATGATCCCTGGCTCTGTGCATGACGCCAACATCCTGCGGAATAGCAGCATCCTGTATGTGATAGGTCAACTCCAGAGGCACCGTGTGTGGCTATTAGGGGACTCTGGTTACCCCAACCTGTCCTGGCTATTGACCCCAGTGAGAAATCCCAGGACCAGGGCAGAGGAACGCTACAATGAGGCCCATGGGCAGACTAGGAGGGTGATCGAACGCACCTTCGGCCTCCTGAAGGCCAGGTTCAGGTGCCTCCATATGACAGGTGGTTCCCTATTCTACTCACCAAGGAAGGTGTGCCAGATCATCATCGCCTGCTCGATGCTTCAAAATCTGGCTTTGCGACGCCAGGTGCCTTTTCTGCAGGGGGATGGTCCAGATGATGGTGTTGTGGCAGCTGTGAAGCCTGTGGACAGTGATGAGGAGGAAGCTGAGGAAGAAGACATAGACAACAGGGAGTCAGTCATCCAGCAATATTTCCAGTGACACACAGGTGAGAATTTTTTTTTTACTATTACAATCACTTTCACACTTCTACCTCTATCCTGTCTGTCAATTAGTAGCAGTATTTGTTAACTGAGTTGTGCATTTCCATTACGGTTTCACAGGTGTGGTTACCAACGTGTGTCATCTGCTTGCATCCTTCATGGACATGTGATGTGTGACATAGGCATTACAATTGAAAATGCATTTTGTCACTGTCATTGCTAATACACATTTTCTAAATCAGACTGACTCCAGATTGTTTTGTGGTTCAAGGGTGTTTATTGAAGTGCTAATTATTGGAGGGGGGTGGCAAAATGGTGAGGGGTGATGGTGGCGGAATGTCCATGGCAGAGTCCAGTCTATTAGTCTCACAGGTGCACTGCCCATATGGGCATGGGAAGTGGAGCTGGGGCAGTTCTAATGTGGACAGGGTAACAAAGTGGGACAGTGGGAGGGCAATCAGGGTGGTCTCATTTCCTGGCGGGGGTCTTGCCATCTTGCTCTGTCCTGTTCCTGTATCTCAGGGACCCCTTGCGGGACGGTTCTCCGTCTGCAGAGGGTGGGGTGCTGGTGTGGTGGTCCTGTGGTGGGGCGTCCTGTCCAATAGTGCCGTCGGAGGTGGTGGGCAGTTCATCGTCCAGGCTAGTGTCAGGGGCCCCTTGGAGTGCCACGGTGTCCCTCATGGTCTTTTGTATGTCCTTCAGCACCCCTACGATGTTGCCCAGGGTGGAGCTGATGGTTCTGAGCTCCTCCCTGAACCCCAAATACTGTTCGCCCTGCAGGCGCTGGGTCTCCTGAAACTTGGCCAGGACCGTAGCCATCGTCTCCTGGGAGTGGTGGTATGCTCCCATGATGGAGGAGAGGGCCTCGTGGAGGGTGGGTTCCCTTGGCCTGTCCGCCCCCTGTTGCACAGCTGCCCTCCCAGTTCCCCTGTGTTCCTGTGCCTCCGTCCCCTGGACCGTGTGCCCACTACCACTGCCTCCAGGTCCCTGTTGTTGTTGGGGTGGTGGGCTACCCTGGGTTCCCTGTAGTGGTGGACACACCGCTGATTGACGTGTCCTGGGGACAGAGGTATGGGCCCGCTGGGTGGGTGCTGTGCTGGTGTTACCAGAGGGGGGAAGGTCTGTGTTGGGCTGTGCCTGTGCAAGGGGAACCGACTGTCCTGAGGCCCACGATGGTCCGGGCTGGTCATCTTGATCCAGTTGGCCAGAGCTGCTGTCGTCACTGTGGGCCTCTTCTGTGGGTGGAGTGGAGATGTCGGGACCTTCCTGTGTGGTGACGTTACGTAGTGGTCCTGCAGGAGTATAAGAGCATGATTATTGCATGTGTGTGTGTCATGGTGTGCAATGGGTGGGTCTGTGTGTACCCCAGTGCAAGCATTCCTGTGTGGGGGCTTGTGTGATGATGGTTGGGGGGTTGTTATGGGTATGTGCAGGGAGCATGCTTTAGTGCTGGGTGTCCATGCTTAGTTGTGTCAAGCAGGGCTTGGTGTTGGGATGGGTGGTTTTTGTTATTAGTACATTAGTGAGGAGTTGGAGTGATAGGGGAGGGGGTGAGGGTGGGGGTGTGTGATAGCATGCAGGTAGGGTGGGGGATATGATAGTTAAGATTTGACTCACCAGTGTCCATTCCTCCACCGACTCCTCAGAGGCCCTCTGGATGCATGATGGTCAAGACCTGCTCCTCCCATGTTGTTAGTTGTGGGGGAGGAGATGGGGGCCCGCCGCCAGTCCACTGAATCGCGATGTTGTGCCTGGAGACCACTGAACGCACCTTCCCCCGTAGGTCGTTCCACCTCTTCCGGATGTCCTCCCGATTTCTTGGATGCTGTCCCACAGCGTTGACCCTGTCGACGATTCTCTGCCATAGCTCCATCTTCCTGGCTATGGAGGTGTGCTGCACCTTTGCTCCAAATAGCTGTGGCTCTACCCGTAGGATTTCCTCCACCATGACCCTGAGCTCCTCCTCGGAAAACCTGGGCTGTCTTTGGCGTGACATGGGGTGGTGTAGGTGATGTATGGGGTGGTGTATGTGTTGATGAGTGTGGTGATGTGTGGTGGTGTGGGGTGTTATTAACGTGGATGTTGTATGGGTGATGGTGTTGTGTGCCTCTGTGTGGTGGGGTTGTCTATTGCTGTAGAGTCTCTCTGGCCTTCGTCTCTAATTTTTGGTCGTAGGGGTTTGTGGGTGATGTGGGTGTGTGTTTTCTACAGTATTGATTGTGTGGGAGTGGTGTTTGTATGCGTATCAGGTGTGTGTATTTTGAAATGTCCAATGTGGCGGTGTTTTGGAGATGTGTGTGTATTTTGAGCGCGGCGGTGTGTACCGCCAATGGAATACCGCAGTAGAAAGACCGCTGCGTAGATTAGTGGGTCGTAATAGCATGGGCGTGTTTCTGTTGGCGTGACGGTGGAGGATTTGTTTTCGCCAGTTTATCACTGACCTTTGGTGTCGCGGACTTGTGTGGGTGTCTGAATTTTGGCGGATTCCGAGATGTGGGTCATAATAGCTGTGGCGGAATTCCGCAGCCACGGCGGTGTATTGGCGGTCTTCTGCACGGCGGTAAGTGCCTTTTACCACCAATGTTGTGATGACCTCCTGAGTCCCTAGTACGTTCTTAATTTTAGAACTACTTGAATCTTTCTAAATAATAGCCTAATCAGACAGTCGCTGCCCCTCCATTTGAGATCACCAAGCAGATGTCATGGACGTACGGGCATGAGTATTGTGACGTGCAAAAGAAGACAGTGATGTAGAGATGTAGGTGGTGCTGCAGCATCCTCCAAAATAACTTGCATGAGTTCAGAAGATAAACGAATAATAAAGAAGCATTTAAGTTGTGTTTTAGCCTGATAGCATTTTCTGTGAGCTCACAGAGGTAAAGTGCCATGCAAGGGTTCAGTTATTTGGCTGATTGCAAAGAGAGAGAATTTGGCAATATAATACAAGTGACAATCCTGCTGGGATACAGGAAGTGTGAAATTCTGTAGGATGTCAAATGTTTCCAAACAAACAAAATCATTTGCAAATATTTCAAAATATATCAACAGCACTTTAAGACATTGGGTTACTGATTGAGGTGGTGAAAACCCTACTTAAGCAACAACCACCGTTCTGGTCAGGGTGAGCAATTAAAGTCAGTAAATTAACCTGTGCTTAACCCTCTGGTATCTTGGAGCAAATGCAGCCAGGTTTAACAGAGGGGCACTGTATAAAGTATTTGTGCAGAACACAAATAGAAATAAAGAGAAAACACAAAACAGGAAAAAACACAAAGTTAGACAAATAGATGTGAAACCAAAACAAATTACTGTTGTATGTAGCAGTATAAATGTATTTGTTAGAACTTTGTCACTTTTTTGGAAGTCTAAAATCTCCCAAAGAATGGAGCTGCAGGCTGTAGCCAACGAGGGCTCCACAAGACCAGCTACTCTTCCTGAGGGGTCCCACTAAACAGAATCTGCTGCTGAAAAGAACATAGTGGGAGCTATTATAAAGTCAGGCCAACTGGCCTGGCACCTCAGGTGGAGGGTGAGCCAATAGGTCCCAGTTTCCTGTTGGCACCCAAGTAACTTTTTAATTTCTGTTTTAGGTTTTGGCTGTTTGGGCAACATTAGCACCACTTCCAACTGTATAGGACTGGTCGAGCACTACTTGGAGGACAGGACTCACTTCTTGCAGGGTCCAGATGCAGGGTTCACAGTTGTTGGAGCTTATTCTTTCCCTGTAGCTCAGAACAGGTGGCCAGCCACATAGCCCTTCGAGTCACTTTGATAGTCCTGGGTTAAAGCAGCAAGGCATGCTCAAGCAGCAGGGCAGTCCTCTGAGGGTACAAAGCAGGTGTCAAGCAGCAGAGAAGTCCTCAGAGGGTATAAGGCAGTCCTTCTAAGGGTCCTTCACAGGTCCAGGAGTGAGCTGAAGAGTTGGTCTGAGGGTCCCATATTTATGCCTGGTGCCAGACCTTGAAGTGGAAAAGCCATCTAGCCCCCTTCACCCCATCTGGTTCTGGAAGTTACCGTCCTTCCCATGTCCTGGTTCTAAGTGATCTAGGGTGAAACAGGCTAGTGTCAATTCCTTTAGGAGTGTACTGGAAGTAGCGCTTTGAAATGGCCCATCCTGCCAAAACCCAGTCCCCTTTTGTCTCACTGTTTGAGAGAGATACGTAAACTATTTCTAGTTATGTGTCCCAAGCCACAAGTTGCAGGGAGGAAATGGTTAGAACAACAAAAGCCAACTTTCTAGAAAGTGTCATTTTCAGAACTGTAACTTTAAATCTAACTTTAATGTTAAAGAGGGTTTTAAATTACAACTCTTTTTAAGCCTAACATGACATTTCTACTTGTTCCCAATAAAACATTAGTACATATTAAATGAAATAAGGTAATCCAATGGTATCCTACAATAGTGAAAAACAAATTTGAGAGTTTTTTTTACCAGGACATGTAAGACTTAAAAACACAAGTCCTACCTTTTTAATACAATGCATCTTGCCCTACGGACTGTTTCGGGCTTACCTTAGGGGTGACTTATATGCATTAAAAAGATACATTTAGGCCTGACAAAAAACATATTCTGCCAGGTCAAATTGGCAGTTTAAAACTGCACACAAGCCGTAATGGCAGACCTGAGACATGTTTTAGAAGGGCTACATAAGTGGGTGGCACAATAAGTGCTCTAAGGACACTAGAAGCATTTAATTTACACGCCCTGGGTACATGTACTACCACATTACTAGAGACTTATAAGTAAATTAAATGTGACAATTGGGTGTAAGCCAATTTTACTATGTATAAAAAGTGAGCACAAACACTGGTTACAAGTCATAAAGTGTACAGAGACCTAAAGCCAACAAAAATGAATTTCAGCAACCAAGAGAAGATAAGGCTAAACGTTTGGGGAAAGACCACACCAAAGACTACCAGGTTTAACAAGAAAGGAAAGTAAAAATGAGGAGCGTTTCTTTGTTTGTTGAATTGTATTAGAACAATTATCACAGCAAACCAAAACACTTTACATGTTTAATGTACAAATGATCCATAGAAATTAGTGCTATTTATTGTTTGTGAATCAAATGTGTTTAGCAGTAATACTACATTTCACATGCAAATGTAATTCCATTTCAAGAGGCCATTTTCAATGGAAAATTAGCTGTATATTGGGATGAAATTTGCCATGGGATACACACCATTCCCCTGCCAGTCTTTTGGTGGGTGGGTGTAGCTGAATTGATACACTTGTTCTCTGTCTAGCTTTTGGATTTTCTAGAACTCCATGACTTCAGTAACATAATAATGATGACAGCACCCCCACATTGAAATGTTTTCAAGCGCCACTGATAGTAGGACTACGTGTAATGATAATCACTGCAATAAATCTGGACAGTGCCCGACATCCCTTTGTTCTTATCCACTATCTACAAAATGGAAAACTTGGAAAATAATTAACCCAGGCATTCCATTAATACACAAAGCAAGTGCATTCTAAACTCAGTATAAAACAAAGACACTGCCTAATGAACACAAATGCAAATTTAAAGTACGTCCATCAGTGCAGAGACTGCAACATCAGATGTACTCTAAAAGTAGATACATTCTACAGGGGTGTAGTGGGTGTGATGGTGGTGAGACCCTCTTTCCCTCTAACACAGTCTACTCACAGAATGTTTATAAAAAAATGTTCTTTATTCTTTGCCGTATGGCACTTTCATTTAAGAATCCGATTTCATGGAGTACCACCGCTCTATTGCTTGAAAAAATAATGTCTTCCTTATTCCTATATACTATTAATTCTTTATTGTTTCTACAATCTCCTTCTTCGTTTCTTCTTCTTTGTTTGTATGGTCTTTTTCTCTCTCTTTATCCATGAACTTGTTTTTAACAGACTCTCTTTGGTTTCCTTCTAGGGGTTCACCGGGTCCTGCTTGCGACTTCACTCAGAGGCATGAGGAGAAAACACAGGATAAGAAATAGGAGGTAAGTCTGGGGTTTGTTTTAACCATGTGTTAAAGGGGAAGAAGGGGGTTGAAGGGGAAGTGAAGCAACTGTGCACTTTCAGTGAGTTTCCCCTTTTCACTTTGTGATTTTTTCCCAGGGGTTTATTGGTCGTGAGTTGAATAATAAAAAAACAAATCATATATATATATATATATATATATATATATATATATAGGTTAATAATAAAAAAGAAAAGAAAAATGAAAAAATAAAAATAAAAATCCGGGTGAAAGAAAGTGTGTTTCTATCCACACACTCCCTTCCCTAGCAAGCTATTTTACTTCTCTCCCTTGCTCCTCACTTAGGTTGATGGTATATTTCATTTCCACCCTCCTGCCTTCCCTTATCGCTTCCCCTGTCCCCTTCGCTGTTCTGCAAAAGGCACTTATAGCCCATATACGGGCATGCACCTGATTAAGCCATGTCCCTCCAGGGATGTGGCAGGCCAATACGTCTTCCACGAGTCTTCTGCCTCTGCCGTCTGCTTGTTTCGCTCTCTCCCGAAGGTGACTCCCCGAGGCCTCCTCTTCGTCTTTGCTTGTTGTGTCCCCCATCGTTCCTCTCTAGTCCGGGTTTCTTCTTTTGCCGCTGTCCGCGTCTTCCTTCTGTGCACGCTCGCCCTCCTACGATCGCGCTTTCTCTTCCTGGTTTTTCATGTTGTCACGGCGTAACAACGTGATGCACTCGAAAGTGCCCCTGGGGCACTCTATTATTGGCCTCAGTTTCGTCAGCTTGTCCAGGATTCCAATAACCCCATTGCATTCGGCCTCCCTTAAACAGGGCTGGTCGAGTCCCTGATTTAGGGAATGTCAGGACAGGTAATCTGCTGGTATCCTTTGGGAATCCGAAAGAAGTTGTACCTGGAAACACAAAGGGTTGCAGTGCCATAAACCAACATAGTACTCTTGCACTGGTATCCTTATGACGCTCTAACCATGTCAGAGGGGCATGGTCGGTAACCAGGGTAAATGGGTGTCCCAACAAGTAGTAATGTAGGTTTTCTATAGCCCATTTGATGGCTATTCATTCTTTTTCAATGGTGGGGTAGTGACATTCTCTGGGCAATATTGTCTGCTAATAAACACTATCAGATGTATCAGTCCCTCTTCATCTTTTTGAGATACAACGGCTCCTAGTTCCACTTCAAAAGCATCAGTCTGTAACAAAAAAGGTTTTTGGACGTCCGGGCAGTGGAGTAGAGGTTTGCACATTAGGAAGGTTTTTAGCATTTCATAACTCTCTCTTTGAAGAGTATTTAATTCACTGATCTTATTTGGTTGTCCTTTCTTTAAGAGATTGGTCAAAGAAGCTGCAAAGGTGGAATAGTTTGGTATGAAATGACAGTAATAGCCAATCAATCCTAAAAAGTTCTGCACCTCTTTCTTTGATTTTGAGATTGGTAAGTTCCTGATGGCCTCAACCTTGTTGATTTTGGGTCGAATATGACCTTTCTCTATATTATAACCGAGATAGGAAATAGATTCTCTTGCTAGTTTACATTTGTTCTGGGCTGGCTGTCAGCCCTGCTTCAAGAAGAGTATGGTATATTTTGGACAAGTGAACCATGTGTTATTCCCATGTTTCACTGTGTATCACAATGTTCTAAGTGTGTGGCATCATACTCTGCATGAGGTCTTAACAGACTGTCCATTAGACGTTGAAAGTTTGCTGGAGCACCATGTATTATAAAGGTAGGCTTGGACCCGGCAAAATGATTATTTTGTCAGGTGGAGATGACAGTTTAAAACTGCACACAGAGACTGCAGTTTCAGGCCTGAGACATGTCTGAAAGTGCCACTTACGTAAGTGGCTCAATCAGTGCCCACTAGGACCATGCATTTACAGGCCATGGGTCCATGTAGTACCTCTCTACCATGGACTTAGCAGTAACTTAAATATGCCAGTTGGCCGTAAGCTAATTCTACCAGGTTTTATGGAGATAGGACAAGCATGTTAGCACTGGTTAGCATTTCTAAAGTGTGCACAGTTGTAAAGCCAGTGAAAATGAATTCAACAAAACAGGTGGATGAGTCGGAATTTAACACTGGTATCAGAAAGCATGTGCCCCCCTTGTCTGGCTTACTGGCTACCTTATTTTAGCATCCCGTTTAAGTCAGTAATTTCTGTTGATTGGATTGTTCTCTACAATGACATGCGTCAAGAAGCAGCACCTCTCCCGGTTTTAGGTACCTGTGGATCCCTGTGGTGCTGGCTTTCTGCAGCACAGTGCCATGCCTCCACCCTTACCATTGCAGCTGAACTGCAACCATAAGCCTTTGTGCCACCCTGGCCCCAAGACCCTAGCCCTCCGAGCAGCTGGCCTCTATCACCTGGCCCTGGTCGTGGCCGAGGAGGCGAGCGCATTTCCCTGAGGTCTACCAAGGGAGACCCAGGCCGCATTCTTACCATCAGCTGATGCCCGGCCTTCTATCATTCGGCCTCAGTGCCTCTGGCCCATCTTGAAGTACTATTTGGGTTTGACCGAAGAGGGCACGCCTTCACAAAGACAGGCAGAGCTGCCATCTGCTGTTGCCCACTCTCCTTTCAACTCGGAGAATCCAGCTATCAGCCACCAGGAGGTTAGAGCGTGAGGAGCAGGGGTAGAATGCAAGGTGGAGGGTGGTGTGAGTGGCCCCAAGTGAATTTTGCAGTTTAGAAGCAGGGGCTGGTTGCCCATCCAGTCCCACGAGGGATCAACTGCCTGCAAGTAAAAGATTTTCCCTGCAATTGTGGTCTAAGTGAAATCTGAGGAGAGCCACAGACAGAGCTGCTGGCGGCGGTAGCTCATGTGCCGAAGAGAAGGATGGTGTCAGTCTGGTGCACCTGAGAGATCAGCATCTACTTATTGCCCTGGGGAACCTGTGACAGCTCAGGGCTGGCATCTTTGTCATTCAATCACCTGTACCAAAGTCAACCAGGACATCCAGGCACCCAGGGAACTCAAATAAACTAAGTTGACTATTCCACCATCCAGATTCCTCCTCTAAGCCAGCTAAGAGAGGCTTATAGCTTGCTCAGCCCCTCCCCTCAACCACAGGGAACAATTACACTCTAGGGTAGGCAAGATGGCACTATCACCAGTAGAGGCATATAGGCCCTCATTACAACATTGGCGGTAAATCCCGATTACCGCTGTGCAGAAGACCGGCAACACACCGCTGTGGCGGCGGAATTCCACTACAGCTATTACGACCCACAGGCCGGAATCTGCCAAAATCCAGACACCCACACAAGTCCGCCACACCAAAGGTCAGTGATAAACTGGTGATAACAAAACCTCCACCGTCACACCAACAGGAATACGCCCACACTATCACGACCCACAAATCCATGCGGCGGTCTTTCACCGCGGTATTCCATTGGCAGTACACACCGCCACACTCAAAATACACACACATGTACAAAACACAACCACATTGGACAATTCAAAATAAACACAACTTATACACATACACACACCACTCCCACACACGCAATTCAATATAAAACACACAGCCGCATCACCCACAAACCCCTACGCCAAAAATTTAGAAAGAAGCACAGAGAGAGACACCACAATCAACAATGCTAGCATCCACAGGCATACAACACCATCACTCACAAAACATCCACGCACCTCAGACAACACACACAAACACATCCCCTGACACATCACACCACACATCACACACACCACACCATGGCCCCGCAAAGACACCCCAGGTTCTCTGAGGAGGAGCTCAGGGTCATGGTGGAGGAAATCATCCGGTAGAGCCACAGCTGTTCGGATCACAGGTACAGCACACCTCCATAGCAAGAAAGATGGAGCTATGGTGCAGAATCGTCGACAGGGTCAACTCAGTGGGACACCATCCAAGAACTAGGGATGACATCAGGAAGAGGTGGAAAGACCTACGGGGGAAGGTACATTCCGTGGTCTCAAGACACCAGATTGCAGTTCAGAGGACTGGCGGCGGACCCCCACCTCCTCCCCTACAACCAACAACATGGGAGGAGCAGGTCTTGGCTATACTGCATCCTGAGGGCCTCGCAGGAGTAGCAGGAGGAATGGACTCTGGTAAGTCAAATCTTAACTATTACATCCCCCAACTACCTGCATGCTATCACATACCCCACCCTCACCCTCACTCCCATCACTCCAACTCCTCACATATGCCCTACTATCACAACCCACACATCCCAATATCAAGCCCTGCATGCAACAACAAAGCATGGACACCCATCACCAAAGCATGTCCACTACAGATACCCACACAGACCCCAAACCAATTATCAGACAAGGTCCAACACAAGAATGCAAGCACTGGAGTACAATGGCACACACAGATGCAATAATTATGCCTTTACACCCCTGCAGGACCCCTACCCAAGGTCACTGGACAGGAGGTTCCAGACATATCCACTCCCCCCACAGAAGAGGCCCACAGTGATGACAGCAGCTCTGTCCAACTGGATCAAGATGACCAGCCCAGCCCATCTGGGACCTCGGGACAGTCGGTTCTGCTGACACTGGCACATACCACCACAGAGCCTCCCCACTCAGGAAACACCAGCACAGCACCCACCCAGCGGGCCCATCCCTCTGTCCCCAGGACACGTCAAGCAGCAGTGTGTCCACCACTACAGGGAACCCAGGCAAACCCACCACCCCAAGAAAATCAGGGACCTGGGGGCAGTGGCTGTGGGCACACGGTTCAAGGGACAGAGGAACAGGAAAACAGGGGAACTAGGAGGACTGCTGTGCGACAGGGGGAGGACAGGCCCAGGAAACCCACACTCCACGAGGCCTTCTCCAACATCATGGGAGCCTACCACCATTCCCAGGAGAGGATGGCAATGGTACTGGCCAAGTTTCAGGAGACCCAGCGGCTGCAAGGGGAACAGTATTTGGGGATCAGGGGAGAACTCAGGTCCATCAACACCACCCTGGTCACCATTGTAGGGGAAGACCTTGTGAACACCAGGAGGTACACTGTGGCACAACAAGGGGCCCCTGATACTAGCCTGGATGATGAACAGCCCACCACCTCTGCCGGCACTAGTGGACAGGAGGCACCACCACAGGACCAGGACACCAGCATCCCACCCCCTGCAGATGGAGAACCACCCTGCAAACGGTCCCTGAGATCCAGGACAAAGACAGAGAAAAATGCCAAGACCCCCACCAGGAAATGAGACCACCCTGAATGTCATTCTTCTGTCCCACTTCGTCACTCTGTCCATCCATCAGCTGCCCTAGCGTCACTTCCCATGCCCCTTTGGACAATGCACCTGTGAAACAAATAGACTGGACTCTGCCATGGACAATCCTCCACCATCACCCCTGCCCATTTTAAAACCCCCTCCACTATTTTGCACTGAAATAAACACCCTTGAATTACAAAACAATCTGGAGTCAGTCTGTGCTTTCACAAATGTGTATTTGCAATAAGTGAGGAAAATAGCAATGTCAATTGTATTGTCAACATATCTATATCACACTGCTCTAGTCCATGAGGTAATATAGCAGAGGTCACACAGTGGGACCCACATCTGTGAAATGGAAAGGTAAAGTGACAAGTCAAGGTCCATACACTGGGGGAAAGTGACAATTGTATGAGATGTGTGAGCCAGTGACATTTTCTTACCTGTGTCTCACTGGAAGTATTGCTGGATAACGTTGTTTCTGTTGTCGATATCCTCTTCTTCTGCCTCCTCTTCTTCACTGACCACAGGCTCCACAACTACCACTAGACCTCCTTCTGGACCATCCTCCTGCAGAAAAGGCACCTGTCGTCGCAAAGCCAGGTTGTGCAGCGTACAGCAGGCCACGATTATCTGGCACACCTTCTTTGGTGAGTAGTAGAGAGAACCACCTGTCATATGGAGGCATCGGAACCTGGCCTTCAGGAGGCCGAAGGTCCTTTCGATCACTTTCCTAGTTCACCCATGTGCCTCATTGTAGCGTTCCTCTGCCCTTGTCCTGGGATTTCTCACGGGGGTCAGTAGCCATGACAGATTGGGGTACCCAGAGTCACCTGCAAATGTCGAGGGACAACTGTTAGACACACACTAACCCTTAGGGACAACCCCAGACAACTATTCACACAGTATAAGGTCCTTGTCCTCACCTATTAGCCACACACGGTGCTTCTGGAGTTGCCCCATCACATAAAGGATGCTGCTATTCCTCAAAATGTAAGCGTCATGTACTGAGCCAGGAAACTTGGCATTCACATGGGAGATGTACTGGTCTGCGAAACACACCATCTGCACATTCATTGAATGGTAGCTCTTCCGGTTTCTGTACACCTGTTCACTCCTGCGGGGGGTGCCAATGCCACATGTTTCCCATCAATGGCACCTATGATGTTGGGGATATGTCCCAGGGCATATAAGTCACCTTTCACTGAGGGCATATCCTCCACCTGAGTGAAAACGATGTAGCTGCGCATGTGTTTCAGCAGGGCAGACAACACTCTGGACAACACGTTTGAGAACATTGGCTGGGACATCCCTGATGCAATGGCCACTGTAGTTTGAAAAGACCCACTTGCGAGGAAATGGAGTACTGACAGGACCTGCATTAGAGGGGGGATTCCTGTGGGATGGCGTATAGATGACATCAGGTCTGGCTCCAATTGGGCACACATTTCATGGATTGTTGCATGATCAAGTCTCTAGGTGACTATTCCGTGTCTCTCTTCCATTGACAGCTCCACCAGTGGTCTGTACACCGGACGATGCCGCCATCTCCTCACCTGCCCCAGCGAACGTGCCCTATGGACGAGAACAGCGAGCAGAGAGTCAGCCAACACTGAGGTATTAAAAAAATAATTATTGCACACATTTGTCAATCCGCAATGTGCCTGTCACTGTGTGTATGCAAGGCCTAGATAGGTGTGACGCATTTATAAATAATGCCATGTAGCCCCCTGAAATGGCAGCTGCCTGACCTGTAGGGTGGGACAAGGGAATATGAGGTAACTGCGCTGGCGTTGTTCACCGTCGCAGTAGGCGGTTGAAGACAGCGGCGCAATCTTGCATTGGTTAACATTGGAGCCTATTGGTCCCAGGAGCCAATAACGATGTACACCAGCGGTGACGGTACGCACTGCCACGGACATGACCGCCATTTTCTCTCTGTTCACTCACTTGATACCTGACCTTTGACACGAGAAGACCTACACTGCAAGTGCTGCTGTGACCTCAGTCTGGAAGCGATGATGGCTCATGTGTCTTGGGAATGGGCCCCTGCCTTCAGCACGGAGGAGTTGGAGAAACTAGTGGATGGGGTCCTCCCCCAGTACACGCTACTCTACGGTCCTCCAGACTAACAGGTAAGTACACTGTGAGCATGCTGTATGGGTAATGCCTGTGTGGAGTGGTGTGGATGAAAGATAGGGGGGGTAAGAATGAGGCGTGCATGAAACGACGGTGAGTGCATGTGCGTCATGGCAAGGGTAGGGATGCGGTCCAATGACTGTGACGGAGTGGACGGTAATATCTTCTCCTTTTCCCCTGTACTATTCCTGTAGGTCAGTGCCCACCAGAAGAAGGATATTTGGCGTGCCATCGCCAAGGAAGTCCGGACCATGGGGGTCTACCACAGACGGACCACCCACTGCCGGAAAAGATGGGAGGACATTCGCCGCTTAAGCAAGAAGATGGCGGAGGCCCAACTGGGGATGGCCTCCCAACATGGGAGGGGTGCCCGTCGCACCATGACCCCCCTGATGTTCAGGATCCTGGCGGTGGCGTACCCGGAGTTGGATGGGTGCTTGAGGGCATCACAGCAGCCACAAGGGGGTGAGTACACTCTCATTCAGCTGACTCTGTGCGCATTACGAGGTGTCTGGGTGGGGGAGGTGGTCTGTGGGTTCCCCTAGGCCAGGGCGAGTTTTGTAGGCAAGGTCCCTTCGTGAGGCAGGCTATGTGGCACCCCAACCCCACCAGTGGTAAGAGCCAACTACACCTAGTCAGACTCCTGTGACTTCCATGTGTGCAGCAATCGGGCATAGGTCTTGTACCCCATGTCCCTGTGATTAATTAGGGAGCTCTAAGTGCATGGCATAGTCCAGAGGGCTGCTGTGTCTGTAGTGTCCGCCAACAGTAGTGGTATTGCAGGCACTGAACATGTCTTTCGTCTGTCTCCCCCCCCCTTTTTGTGGTCTTCCTGTTCTTGTGTGCATTAGCATCATCAGGTGGAGGAGCAGTGGCTCCGGAGCAGGAAGGAGCTGCATCCCACATGGCCTTGGAGGGCGAGACAACGGAGTCTGAAGCCACCAGTGGGACGGAGGGCGAGGGAAGCTCCAGCCAGGGACAGGAGGTGACATTAGCGACAGTGACTCTTCCTCTGATGGGAGCTCCCTTGCGGTGGCGGGCCCCTCTTTGCCCCCTCCATCAACAGGTACAGCCGCCACCCCCCTACCAGCACCACCCTCCCAGCAGCCCCTCAGTGTGTGTCCCGTGGCCTCTCACCCTGGAGGGTGGGCATCTCCTTCGCCCCAGGCACCTCAGGCCCTGCCCTTGTCAGCCCTGCTGCCCTCAGTGAGGAGGCTATTGACCTCCTGAGATCCCTCACTGTTGGGCAGTCTACCATTCTGAATGCCATCCAGGGTGTTGAGAGGCATTTGCAACAAACAAATGCATACCTGGAGGGCATTCATTCTGGCCAGGCAGCCCAACAGAGAGCATTTCAGGCTCTGGCCTCAGCACTGATGGCAGCCATTGTCCCTGTGCCCAGCCTCCCCCCTCCAGCTTCCTCCATCCAGACCCAATCCCCTGTACCTCAGCCTATCCCAAGCACACCATCAGACCAGTATGCACACACCTCAACACACAAGAGTGGCTCTGGCAAAACATAAGCACCACACATCCCACAGGCACTCACACAAGCATCATACCCATGCACACATACCAACATCCACTGCCTCTACTGTGTCCCCCTCCTCCACGTCTCCCTCCTCCCTCCTTGTCTCGTATCCACTCACACCTGCATGCACTATATCTTCAGCCACTACCTCCATCACCAGCATGCCCATCACCACACACCGCTCACGTGCACTCACCACCCCCACTACCATTTACACATCCCCTGTGTCCTCTACGAGTGTGTCTGTGAGCCCTCCTCCCAAACTACGCAAACACAGCCACGCACCCACCCAACAGCCATCCACCTCACAAGAGCCTCCAGCCCATGCACCTTCACCTAGTCAGCAAACGTACACCTGCTACAATCACTACCACTTCCTCCACTCCCAAACCCCCTCCATCTACCTGTCCCAGTGTGTCTAAAAAGCTTTTCCTGTCTAATATTGACCTCTTCCCTACACCTCCTCCCCGTCTGTCCTCTAGGGCCCCCCTTTCCAGGTCCCAACCCAGCACCTCAGCCACCGCATCACCTGGCACAGTGGTGCCAGCAACTGGGGGCTTTTGGAGTGCGCCAAGCAACAGGGCTGCCAGTGTTCCACAGAGCTAGGGCAAGGACATTCCGCCACCTCCAAAAGTAAAAATGTTGCCCACATCCCAGAGGGAGAAGGCGAAAACACCTGCCACCAAGGGCTCAGGCAAAACAAAAGTGGATAGTGGCAAGACAGCTGCGCCACCATCCAAGGTTGGGAAGGGCCAGAAAATCAAGGGCAGGTCCACGTCGACGCCAACCTGCATGGCAGACAAGACCGCCACCAGCACCGCCGCCATGTGCACCGCCACCAGCACCGCAGTCACTGAGCCCGCCACCAGCACTGCAGTCACTGAGCCTGCCACCAGCACCACAGTCACTGAGCCTGCCACCAGCACCACAGTCACTGAGCCTGCCACCAGCACCGCAGTCACTGAGCCCACCGACAGCACCGCCTCCACAGAGCCAGCCACCAGCACCGATGCCACAGAGCCTGCTGCCAGCACCGATGTCACAGAGGCCACCGCCAGCACCGATGCCATAGAGGCGGCCGCCAGCACCGATGCCACAGAGTCTGCCGCAAGCACCGATGCCACTGACACCACCGCAAGCACCGCCAGCGGCCCCACAACATCCTGAGCCAGTGGCACTACCGCAGACATGGCTGCCATCCCCAGTGGTCAGTCGTACGAGGCTGGTAGTCAGTTCCAGGAGGCTGGGCAGCTTGCATGTTGCACCACCGTCAGTGGAGTATCATCCACTACCTCTGTCCTTGGCAGGATGAAGCACTCTGGGCACGAAGCCCCCTCCAGAACCAGTGGAGAAAGGCATCCACTACCTCAGTCCTTGGCAGGATGAAGCACTCTGGGCACAAAGGCCCCTCCAGAACCAGTGGAGAAAGGCATCCACTACCTCAGTCCTTGACAGGGTGAACTACTCTGGGCACAAATCCCACTCCAGAACCAGTGGATAAAGGCATCCACTACCTCAGTCCTTGGCAGGATGAAGTACTCTGGGCACAAAGCCCCCTTCAGAACCAGTGGAGACTGTTATCCACTTGAGAGACTGTGGCTTTGCACTCCCCAGGATAATGCATTGGGCAAACCATCCACTGGAGAGACTTAAGAGACTGTGGCTTTGCACTCCCCATGATAATGCAGTGGGCAAGCCACCCACTGGAGAGGCTTGAGAGACTGTGGCTTTGCACTCCCCAGGATGCAGCAGTGGGCTAACCACCCACTGGAGAGACTTGAGAGACTGTGGCTTTGCACTCCCCAGGATACAACAGTGGGCATGGGGCCCCCTCGTGGAGCTGGTGTCGTGCACTCATCCGGCTGAGGTGCCCCCCTTACCTCCCCCCTGAGGTGACTGTTTTATTTCAATCTGATGCCCCTGCAGTGCTCTCTCCGTTTGGAGTCTGGTATCGAGTGTGGGCCTTGCCCATGCATTTTGGGCCCAGTGGTCCATGGACTATGATGGTGCACTATCCGAACTTGTGTAGTTGGTGTACATAATTGTTTATACTGTACTTCAAGTTTTGACTAATGGATTTTTATTTATTACAATTGTTCAACTCATTTCCTTTTGTCCTTGCGTTCTTGAAAGGGGGCTGGGGGGTCTCAAATGTAATGCTGCAGCATGTATTTGTGTGTATGGTGTTGTGGGTGAGGGTGGGGGTGTTGCATGTTGCATGTGTGTGTGTCACTCTCTTTTCCCTCCCCCCACTCCTGTGTTGTAGGTGCAGTACTCACCGTGGTCGTCGCCTCCGTCTTTCGTGCTTCTGGTAGATGAGCAGGAATACCATCGCAGGGAGTGTTTGGAGTTCTGGCTCCATGCTGTCCTGGTTCCTCGTGGAATGTGTAGAGGTGAGTGTTTTCCCTTCCAAGTCCTGTTTCCGCCATGTTTTTGTTCGTGTTGGTTCCGCCCCGGAAAAGGTGGCATATTGGCCTCTCATAATAGTGTGGGCGGTACATTGTCTTCCGTCTGTATGTTGGCGGTGACCACTGCAGTGTTTGTTTGTACCGCCGTGGCAGTCAGAGTGTTAAAGTGGCTGTATATGTTGGCTGTTTCCGCCATGGTCATGATTCCATTTTTTTTCTGCCGGCCTGTTGGTGATCTTACCGCCGCTTTAACACCAACCGCCAGGGTTATAATGAGGGCCATAGTGTGTTTATGCCTAGAGGACAAGCCCTCCCAAGGGGAGGTGAAGCAGCACTACTATCAGCAGACTATTGCCCCTGAGGACCATCCAGTTGGGCAGGGCAAAGAGAGAGCCATTGATTGCCCAAAGTTATAAGAAGAGAAGGCTGGGAGGTCCCCCCATGGTACTAAGGATCAACCTCTGCCAGGACTGGGGGTCAGCCAGCAATCTTCAGCAACAAGCCCCACTACAACCTTGGCATCTCTGATATCTGTATCAGATGCCACCACCACATATTTTAAAAGTACTTATCTGTTTATGTCCTCTGGCCATGTCACAACTGCATCTCGGGAAATTAGCAAGGTGACTGGCTCCTCTGCTCCTCATGGGTCAACCCTTTTGGCCTATTTAAAAAACTCTCCACTGTTCACAAGGCAGCTGACAGCAGTGTTTCACATACAGGATGTGAGAGTGCCACTTCCACAAATAACAGCATGGAGCATCCAACGAGAAGTCTCAGGACCTATACGTTCCAAGCCACGGTACACTCCCCTGAGTGCTAGTCTTTTTGAGTTCTGCCAGCAGTCAAGAAGTTGTGAATGTGGCTGCTGATTTGCTAGAGTTAAAGAATTAAGATGTCATTCCTGCCACACCCGTCTCCAACCAGCTGCTGGGTTTGTCTGAGTGTAATGCTTCACCAATAGTTATTCAAACGACAACTCATCTGTTGCCCTAGAAGCTGTTTCTCCTTTCAAGGAACATTTACTACAGAATGTGCAAGTCCTCCATCAAAGTGGCTTTCTTTAAGGAAGCTGAGGCCAATATCCTAGCACTCCAGCATACCCAGGGTGCAGACAGTGTGCATTCCGACAGTGCCGGGATGGGGGGGCCTTGTGGCCACCGGCACTGGCTTTCCTCCAGCCTTTTCATGGCGGGGTCCCTGCCTTGAAAAGGCTGGTGGAAAGTAGGGTTGTAATCAGTCAAGCTGGTGTGTTCACCATCAACACATCACAAACCATATTACTATTGGGGACAGCGGTCTCTTGGTGGGTCTGCCCACCAAGGTCATAATATGGCGGTCCGACTGCCACAGTTGCGGCGGTATGACTGTCACCGTAAGTCTGGCAGCCCTTGGACTGCCATACTCGTAATGACCCCTTAGTCCGATTGGTTCAGGCAACCCTGTGCATGAAGTGCATGAATTTAATGAAATGAAGCCCAATTATCACTCGTTCTTAGACCTATTGTTTTGTCTATACTGAGCCTACAGAGAACCGGGGTGCCCATTCTAAAGCTACTCTTAATATCACAGCAGACCCCACTAGTTTAGTTTGGCCTCAATTTTTACAAACATTAAAATCATCATTCTCTGTCTTAAATTACCATTCTGGCAAATTGGATGTACAAGTTGACCTATTGAACACATTAGACAAATTTGTGGCTGGGACTGACTGTAAACTTTACAATCTAAACAGATTGATTACTAGAGCACAAGCAAACACCATCCTGGTTCAATCAGTCTACTGCTATTCTCCAATCATAAAAAGCCTGCCTTCACTTCCAGGGTTTCTTAGTACAGTCTTGTCAGAAATCAAGAGGTCCTTGGATAGCTTGGGTTATCCCGAACAACCAGTGGTGTGGTCTTTCCGTCTGTAGTAGCACCAACAAAGGAATCTAAGGAATCAACTAAGGAATCAAAAGGAGTTAAGTTGAAAACCTCCTGGACAGTCGAACAGGGATTCCCCTTTAGTCAAGTTTGCATTCTGGCCTACACTTTAGGGGCAGTGTCTCTAAATAAATCACAGTCCACCCACGATTCCAGCTAAACAAATGCTGGCCTTCTAAACGTGAAGCATCCTGGAGCAGAGTTTTCACCGCCACGCCTCCTTAATAAGAGAGAAAGGAAAAGGCTTCATAAACAACAGAATAAAATAACTAGTCACTCTTCATGTGAAGGATGCAACCTTTTCACATTGTTCAGAAATAGAAATCAACCACATGCTCAATCTAGCCTTCAGCAGCCAATGCCTACTGCAACATTGAGTATGCCACCAGACTCAGTTCTAGTCAGTCCGGACCAGTTGCAACAGCCGAGCGACATGGAGCAGAGTCCATTTCCTGGCCATCCAGGTGCAAGCAAAGGAGTCCTAACTCTCGACCGAGCGTCCGTAGGTTCGAGCAGCCAAGGGCAGGCTCAATCACCTAGATACCAAAATAAAACCAAAAATTATGTTATCGTAACAGGAGCCACTGCAAGCCTATGGGGGGATAAGCGGGCAACCGTTCAAGACGTTTCAACCAATAAAGCCAATAACAACTCAGTGAGACCCACCCTCCAAGTGACGTTAACCAACATTCAGGGTTGAGTGACCCCTCAACAAGAGTTAACCCGTAAAATCAAGAGCTCACACATTGACCACCCATAGCAGTGGCATCAGGGGCCCACATGAGAGTCCTCAAAGGTGGTCCAGAACTCCCCTAGAAGCCCCGGATCTCACTCTGATACAGGTCCAGAATGTTTGGTCACCAGGTTACTGTTCTGCCCAGAGTATTACTCACAAGGCTCCCATGACATTCTAAAGAGGGGGAACATTTTAAGATTGTTGAAGGCAATCCCTGAGTTGAGTAGCATAGATATGGCTGACTTTGCCTCAATTGAATAATTTCCCCCTAAGGGTGTCCAAATTGAGGAATCCACATTGGTAACACTTGCTTCCTCAGCTTTAGAGCAGTCAGAAACTGGCTAGAGTGGAAATATTCTATTAATGGGGCATCAAGATCTGCTCCCTGAAGAGGACCGGTTATGCCACTGTGTTGGCACAATCACAAACTCCAAAAGCATTGCATGAGAAGAAACCTTATTCAGTTTTAAAAAATGCTTACAGCTGCACAAGTATGAAATATAGCGAACGGAGGGTCGAAGTAACTGAGCCCACAAGGACAAACTAGGACTGGTTGCCCAAAGCCTATTTCCGTTAATGTTCTGACTGAACCGTCCCCTGTGCGCCTCAGTGGCCCAATCATCCACTGATATCTTTGTGCTGTTGAAACATCAATGGAATGGCTCCGAAATTACAATCTCCAGATTTAATCAAGTTTCTAAATGCTCATTAAAGTATAGCACTGCAAGAAACGTGGGCCGGGTTCAGTCGCACAATACCAGGCTACATTGAGTTCTGGAAACCAGCCTTCAGAGAACATAAAAATGGCAGACCAAGAAGTGAGCTATCTGTATATACCACAGTCAAAGTAAAAGGGTGTATAAACCCAATTACACTAACAAAGAACTGGTTGCAAGGAATCATGATCAGCACCTAGAGATCAAAGCAAACCCTTTTGCTGATAAATGTTTACATCAACCCAGGTGCAAAGGAAAAGAGGGGAAAGCTGAATTGCTTAATACAAATTATGAGTGACCTAGTTTGCGACTACGCCCAGGCCGATTGTTTAATCACAGGGGACTTCAATACAAACCTCTTTCAAGACTCGTCTAATGACTTTGAGGAGCCTGACCTTTGTCGAACCTTGCTTGTCCCCAGTCAATCTAAGTCAAGAGGCTGTCCTTGTAGTCTGCTGGGAAAATACATGGTTTTACAGCTAAATAGCATGGGCTACGAAGGACTGAATAATCGTTTTACGCAATATAACCCTCAGAATTGGATGAGAAATAATGGGAAAACATGCTCTTTCCTGGATTACACCACCTGTTAGATTGAAATTTGCCCCTTTATTAAAAAATACTACATTTCCCCACTGGAAGAAAGCAATCACAGTCCACAGATTATTGCAATAAGGTCCTACCTGCCACATCACACACGAGTGCTGCAGGTATAGGAATATGCACTGAGACCCAACAGTGCCTCATATGGAGTGGCTCCACCAGTTATGTAGCAGTGGCAGAATGTGTGGAATATCTAGAGACCCTGGGAGATAGTATTGAGCCCCCAGTTATGATATAGGCTTGCCTTGTTACCCGATAGCTGCAGAAACCAGTCATCACCGCACGCCTAAAGAAATAACTTCAGTCTTTATAAAGGGTTTAAAGAAAGCCCACAACAAGGCTATGAGGGAAATTCAGAAGAACCCAGGATCAAAGGATCTACTTAATACATTCATGCAGGCACAGAAAGCCTACAGGCAGGCCATCTTCGAGGAAAAAAGCGCTCAGAGTATTTTTTTATAAAACTTCTCTGTGCTAATAAAAATTCTAACTCTAAGAACTATTGGGCTTTAGTCAACAAACAAATGAATGGGCCAAGGGGGCTGGGCTGTACAAATATAACGGAAGGAGAATGGGCAGCTTTCCCTGATGAACGTTTTTTTGCCAGTGAGTTGGAAGACAGTTCACAATTTGAGGGTGTTCAAAGCTTTACTGTAATACCAATCAATTCTCCATCCCAAGACTCAGGACACCTGTACTCCCCTGTCAGGGCCACGTCACTCCTTTTGGGCTGCTTACAGTGTATTATATCCAAAGCAAAGCCTAATGGGGCCCCAGGGCCCGATGGCTTCCCCCAGGTGCTATCTAAACAGGATGCAACCTTCTGGGCAGACAGCTATTCATAATGGCATGTTTGCTTCTAGTTAAGCTGAACTCCAATAATAGTAGTCATGTATTACTATGGAGCTTATTATAAATGTTTTTTCTGAGTATTGAATTGCCACTATACTAAAACCTAATTTAATTGTACTGAGAGAGCATAGCTCATATAATCTGTATTAACATGAAATGTTTATGAACTAATGTATAATAATGCCGCATAAGAAACTATATTAACATATTTTGCCAAAACGTGCATTTGAAATGTGACCACGGGGAGTGGCCGCCAATATATATAGGGACTAATGAAAATTATTAATGTTTATGAATCATTGCATTTAAATAGTTTTATACTAATTATTAATGATTGTGTTATTAAAGTTTTACTATTAAATCTTGTAGGCCTTAGTTAGCATGAGTCGAGGCCTAGCTGCCTGACTCTCATATTAAATGTATTTTTCTAACGTGCAGTGTGCTGACTTGCTAAAGGCAATGAACTCTTGTTTTTTTCCTCCAAACTAGAAGCTGAATGTAACTATAGTAGATCCGTTCTCATGAAAATTCATGTTGCTTGTAGAAATGTACTAGCGAAATGCAACAGTGTAGACTAATGTTAAATACAAGGTCGACCAAACCGGTACAGACAATGGAGCTACTGACTGAAGATGCGCAAAGAATTACAAAAGGATGAAATCACACCGGACATTCTACCTCTGAAGACTTCAATCATATGAACCAATAAACTGCTTGAGAACTAATGCGGGGTGAAAGATTTAATGACATAATGTGTTTTTTAATTGGTTAAAGATAGTGGGGTGCAACCTTTGTCCAACCAGATTTTAGGGGAATGTACAATGAAAAAGGGATAAAAACCCTTGACACACGTAAATGAGTTAGTTAGTTAGGGAGATGATGATGCAATTGGATATGATCCAGAGACTTTGTCACTTTGCCTAGTGACTGCTGATTTTACTTAGAACCATCCTTGTCCTTAGATTGCCCACTTACACTTTACCTCCTTATGAGGGAAGTTCCCCTTCCCGTGAGCGGAGTTCCTTTTGATGGCGAATCAACCGATGTCCTGAAGACGAAGACAGAACCTGAGTTCTGACCAAACTTGGAGGGTAACTATATATCACAATTAATTGTAATTGTCTGTTTGCTTTTCCTTTCTAGGTACCAACTGCTTTTCTTTTGACAGGAGCCATAGTTAGATGTTTTCCAAATTGGTGTTACTAAATAGTTTTTTGCATGAAGCCCAACATGCCAATGCTAATTTGAGGTTAGGTGAGGGGTTCACTGAACTGACGCAAATAGACAAATGACTGAATCTATGTTTTGTTGAACAATATGTTAATATACTCTGCTTGGGAATAACCTATGTTTGCACTGTGTTATATTCTATTGTTTGTGGTTCTTGCTTTGATGAAATCTTATCAGAGTTGCCATATTGTGACAATGCTGTTGTGCTTCTTGCTTTTGAGATTAATGAATTTGCGAGTAGTATTGTAACCAAATAGGGAATAAAATTACTAAATTGGTGTGGTCATTCATGACTGCAAGGTTGTGGTGGTGTCTTGAATTTGATTAATGTCTTTGACTAAAGTGAGATGCATTGTTGTGATAAATATTGATGATATTATTGACGTATTGATTGACATGTTGATTAGCTATCTCGTCCTAAGGTGTCTCTCAACAGGGTCAAAAGATTCATTGGCCTAAAACGAGTCCCAATGTGTAATAATTTATCATAAAGGGACGCGTTTGCAGTACTAACCATGGAAAGATGGAACACTGAGTTGCTCTTGCTGATATTGCAACCAGTGGCATGTGGGTAACTGATGTCAGCAGCAAGGATTAACTGAGCTACCTTGCATTTCATTTTTGGTACTTGTTGACAATACAGAAGGCCACTGTTAGACTTGACATCCTTTCAGGGTCTCCCCTAACTTTTTGCCTCTGTTTCCCAGGTTGTTGAGGTGCAAGTGCTCCTATGTAAAATGTATGTGTAATTGTTTTTCCATGATTGGCATATTTGATTTACTAGTAAGTCCCTAGTACAGTACACTGGCGCTGCCTAGGGCCTGTAACTCAAATGCTACTAGTGGGCCTCCACTGATTGTGACACCCACATAAGTAGCCCTGTAAACTTGTCTCAGACCTGCCACTGTAATGTCTGTGTGTGCAATCTTACACTACTAATTCGACTTGGCAAGTGTACCCACTTGCCAGACCTAAACCTTTCCTTTTTATATATGTAAGGTGTCCCTAACGTAGTCCCTAGGTAGCCCCATAGGCAGGGTACAGTGCATCTTAAAGGTGGGACATGTACTTATGTGTTTGGATGTCCAGACAGGGAAATACTGCCAAATTCATTTTTCACTGTTGCAAGGCCTATCTCTCTCATAGGTTAACATGGGGGCTGCCTTTAAATGTTGTTAAAGCAAGCACAGATTCTGTTTAGGAGCAGATACAAATTTGGAGTTTAGGGTCTCTGAGCTCACAATTTGAAAATACATCTTTTAGTGAAGTTGTTTCTTGGACTGTGTGTTTGAAAATGCCACTTTTAGAAAATAGGCATTGTCTTGCTAAAACCATTCTGTGACTCTGCCTGTTTGTGGATTCCCTGTCAGGGTCAGTTTGACAGTTGGGCTGTTTGCACCTCTCTCTAGACAGTGACACAAAGGGGGCTGGGATGTAGCCCACATATCTTGATGAGCCATCTGTACTGTAAGGGGAGGAGGAGTAGTCACTCACACCTGAATAGGCTGTGCCTGCCCTCACGCAATGCAGTCTCCAATCTCCTGGTGTGTGGCTGGGCCCTGACATGGACAAGAAAGGATTTTACAGACAATTGAGACTTTACTTTGAAGTTTGCAAACTTCAGAGGCAGAAAGGGTATATGTATTGGACCCAAAACCCCAGACTTTAGATTACTTCAAGGATTCAAGAGGAACCTCTGCCTGGAGAAGAGCTGAAGAGCTGAGGACCATGGCTGCCCTGGCCTGTGACTGTGCTGTGTTGGGCTATCCTACAGTTGCTGCTTCTGCATGTGCAAGGGGACAAAGACTGGACTTTGTTGCATTCCTGCTTGAGAAGTGACTCCAAGGGCTTGGAGTAGAGCTTGCCTCCTGTTTTGAATCCTCAGAGACAGCAAAGGCTTCACCAACCATACCTGAGTCTACTTGCTTTGGACTCTAGCTTGCCAGAGGGTGCCTTTCCAGTCCTTTGACCCCTGGAAGTGAATTCCTGGAGAGAAACTAGTCTAACGATGCTGGACAGCAATGTGCGACTTCGCAAACGACGCCGCTGGGGGCCCCTGACTCACCAATTCTGCCAGCCTTTCCGTGGCGGTGAACGCTGCCATGGAAAAGCTGGAGGTGTTGGTATGGGGACGTATTACAACCGCCGGGACCACCAGGATGCAGGCTGGTAGCAGCCCTAGCGCTGTCCGTGGTCAGACCGTCGGCTCCGCCACGGTCATAAAGTGGCGGTCGGACTGCCACGACTGCAATGGTCAGACCGCCACCATGGGTATGGCGGTCTGAAGACCAACATACTCATAATGAGGCCCTATATGTCTCCCAAGCCCAGCTTGGCATAGTCCTTCCTAGCTTGACCATTACATACTTTCACAGATTGTGCAAGTATAGCACAAAAAACACCTCTTCCTTACCATTAGGCTGTATCCCCATGGTGTGTGACATCTCCCCATCTGTTCTTACATGTCCATTTGCCTGAGCAGTGTGTCCTGCATTTGCCTTCAGTGGCATGTGACATTCATCCTTTGAGGCTTTTACTAACAATTCAGGATATATTCTGCAGTCACACAGTAAAGAGTTGATACACATCCAAGGTTTATCTTACCATGTCATGACTTTGCCCTACCACAACTACAGAGCGGTCTTATGTGTTGATTAAAAGGCCAGTTTGTAGCCCACACTGGCACAGTCATATGAATCACTTTATCCTCTGTAGTGCTGGTTATCAGACAGTAGGGCCCATATTCATACTTTTTTTGCGCTGCATTTGTGTCAGAAACTGACACAAATGTGGCACAAAAAATTATAAATATGGACCTGGTCTCTTACAGGTAATCTAAATCTGTCTTCTGTGGCTCTATCTGGCACGCGCACACGGAATGATAAAAAGTAATGTTTTAATATATTTCAGTTCATAATTATAAAACCTCATATAAAACCTTCTAAGAACCCGCTACTGGGAACAAAGAATCGCGTGAATTAAAACTATGAGAATGCAAGAACAGCTGCCTCGATTTTAAAATTAAAGGGAGTTCTCTGTATTTGTATTTTGTATTTGTATTTAAGTATCTCTAAAGCGCATTCCGGCCTTAGCATCGAAGCTCTGGAGTAGGTGCAGTGCCAGTCCAAAAAAGAGGGCCAGATGCAGAAATAGCCAGTTAATGAGGAAACAGCTATGTTTTCACCAACATCCTGAAAGTCAGGAAGTTGTCCTCCTTCCTAATGTCCCAATGGAGCGAGTTCCAGTGCTTAGCGGCAGCCACTGTAAACACTTTATCTCCCCATTTCACCCTTCGAGTGGGATAGATTTGAATCAGATGAGCGTTTTTAGATCTAAGTTGCTGACATGGACTGTACCACCGGAGTCTAGCAGCTAGGTAGTCTGCTACTCCTCCGTGTACAGCCTTGAACGTTAGGCATAGAGTTTTAAATATGATCCGCTTCGCAACCGGAAGCCAGTGCAATCGTTTTAACCTATTGCTGGCAGATGCCGAGAAAGAGAGATCGAAAATCAGTGGAGCCACATTATTTTGAATCAGTTGGAACTTTCTCAATGACATTTTATCCAGGTCCAACAACAGAGAGTTACAGTAGTCCAATCTGGACTTTACCAATGCCAGAATGACCGTCACTCTTTCCTCCTGCTGCAAAAAAGAGAGGATTTTCCTCAATGTTTTTAACATCCAATAGCTTGCTTTGTCCATGGTGTTTACTTGAGGCTTGAAACACAGACAGTTATCGAAGATGACTCCCAAATGTTTGGTGGCAGCAATAGGGGAGGGAAGCTCCCCACACTCCGAAGGCCACCATCAGGAATTCCACACCTCATTACTAGATCCGAAAACCACAATTTCTGTTTTATCACTGTTAAGCTTCAACCAATTCTGACCCATCCAACTATTGATCTCATGCATTAAGTTACAAAACCACTTGCCACTTCCTCCCAGTTATTCCTAGAAACCGGGATGATCAATTGAGTGTCATCCGCATAGGAGGTGGGCAGAAAACCGTACGAATGGATCAGTTTGGCCAAAAGGGGTAACAAGACATTAAACAGATAAGGACTGAGAGCTGAGCCCTGAGGGACCCCGCATGGCAGACAAAAAGCAAGAACCCTGAAGTCGGCCCAGCTCACAGTAATCGGTCTATCGCCCAAAAAGGACTCCAAAATCTTATGGGCAGAATCTTTAATCCCTCCTTGCTGGAGTCTAGATACCATAATCTGAAGAGAGATGGTATCAAATGCAGCAGAAAGATCCAGCAGGACCAGAATTGCTTCCTGCCCCTCATCCAACAACCTGCAAATAGTGTCAGATGTCATCAACAATGCTGATTCAGTACTGTGGGCTTTCTGGAATCCATGTTGAGACCGATCTAAGCTGCCAGAGTGATGAAGAAAAGCAGAAAGGTCATAGTTAATATGTTTCTCGAACATTTTTGCCAAAATGGGAAGTAAGGAAATCGTTTGTAAATTGTTCAGATCATGTGATGCTCGGTCCGGTTTCTTTTGCAGATGGATTACCATTGCCTCCCTCCAGGATGGGGGGAAGACACCAGTAGATAACACCTCCTGGAAGACCAGCACAAGAGCCGGAGCGACTAATTCCGGAACCATCTGTAGGATGTGGGGTGGACAAGGGTCATTAGGAAAGCCTAATTTAATTCCCATTAAGAGTTCTGTGATCCTGTCAGGCAGTAAAGGCTTAAAATTTGTAAGCAGTGGAATGTTGATGTCTGAAGAATTCAAGACATTGGAAGAGCATTGCATCTCAACAGAGTGCGAAACGTTGGAGTGAATTTGTAAGATTTTTGTTTCAAAATAAGATGCCACTTTAATACAGAATTCCTGAGAATTATCCACCTCAGAGGAAGGAATGGGTGTCGTCAAAGACCAAATCACCCTAAATAATTATCTTGGGGTATTCAATGCACCTTAAATCCTTGCAGTTAAATAGTCCGACTTGGCCTTAAAGCATGCTACCTTATAGACCTTCCTGACTATTCTCAGCTTATCCTTCTCCCCTGAATTGGGAGTTAGCTTCCAGCGCCTTTCTTGTTGGCGATATCTCCTTTGTAAAAGCTTAAGGTCCTTATTGAACCATGGACAACTAGTTTTTTTGTATACTGAGGAGGTCCTAGTCACCGCTGGAGCCAGTTGATTCGAAGCAGAATTAATACCATAATTAAAACCGTCTAAAACATACATAGGGCAGCTACCCGCAGCTTCCCACCCAACAGTCAAGGCTGGGCTTAGCAGATGTTTTGTGATCCTGTTCCACTGTCGCGCAGAATTGCGTTTCATACTCGTGTGTTGATCAGGATATGAATTCCTACATCTAAAGATTAAAAGGTGATGATCAGACCACTCCAGAGGGACGTTAGTCACCGTCACTTGATCCTCAGGACGGGCAAAAATCCCATCTAAAATGTGACCGGCTGAATGAGTGGCCGAAGTGATTTTAAGATCCCAGTCAAAAGTCGCCATAAAATTGACAAAGTCCTTAATATGAGTGTGTTGACTCTCATCAAAATGGAGATTGAAATCCTCCAAAATAATACAATTTGTAGAAATAGTCAATGGCTCAATTAAATTAGGCCAGTCTTGCAAGAATGTTGCGTGAGAGCCTGGGGGTCTATAGACCAAAAGTCCTTCCAGAAGAATACTATTTTTCTGACGAATTTTGAAATATAAGCCCTCACAAGTCTTCGATAAAGAATTTTCAGGCTCCCACTGACATGTGAAATGAGACCTACAATTAATAGCTAACCCAGCCCCTCTGCCCATAGATCTATCCAGTCTAAAGTAGGAATATCCTAAAGGTGTTGCTGCAATAAAATCTGGATTAGAGTCGATTTTAGCCCAGGATTCTGTGATAAAAAGACAATCTAACTTATGACAGTCAATAAAATCTTCAATCTCTGCCTTGTGTTTAGGAAGGGACCGCACATTCATAAATGCACAGACCAGAGGGTTCGTGGATTTAGTCCTGTTTAAGCAAATTCTTTTACTTTCTCCAAGTAAGGTCTGGCTCGCAAGCAGCTGAGGTCAGAGGTGCCCAGCCGCACAGTTGACATACCCAATCTGTACAATTATATGAGGCCAAAGGTCTCAAATGCTTGCACAACGAGGCTGCTGCTAGGGAGTGGAGGGTGTGAGATGCATAGACGATTCACCTTAGAATAGCCTGAGGCAGTGCAGAATCCCCAGCCCCAGCGAATGGGCGCAGACAGACTTTCTTTAGGTGCGCCTTCCAGCGGTGCATCCGCTGCGCAGCCGCATCCAACCCGAAAATAAACGTGCGGGCGTAGGAACCCACGTGACCGGCAGCAGCTAGAACGCTGACCTGGTCCGTGATCCCAAACAGCTAACTAATGGCGGGGGGCTCTGACAGACCCGTACCCTACCACTAGAGCACCTGATAAGAGGCCAAGAAAAGTGCATCAAAAAGTTTTTAAAGAAGAATTTTTGTTTTCCTTTTTAAAAATTAAGGCCCATATTTATTCTTTTTGACGCAAAACTGCGCTAACGCAGTTTTGCGCCAAAAAAATTAGCGCCGGCTAACGCCATTCTGAAGCGCCATGCGGGCGCCGTATTTATTGAATGGCGTTAGCCGACCAGCGCTGCCAGGTGTGCGTGAAAAAAAAACGACGTACACCAGGCAGCGCCGGCGTAGGGAAAAATGGCGTTTGGGCGTCCCAAAATGGGGCAAGTCAGGCTGAGGCAAAAAAATCGTCTTAACCCGATTTGCGCCATTTTGTTTGGGCGCCCAGACGCCATTAACATGACTCCTGTCTTAGCAAAGACAGGAGTCATGCCCCCTTGCCCAATGGCCATGCCCAGGTGACTTCTGTCCCCTGGGCATGGTCATTGGGCATAGTGGCATGTAGGGGGGCGCAAATCAGGCCCCCCTATGCCACAAACATTTTTTACAAAAATACTTACCACAACTTACCTTTTCTTCCCTGGGATGGGTCCCTCCATCCTTGGGTGTCCTCCTGGGGTGGGCAAGGGTGGCAGGGGGTGTCCCTGGGGGCAGGAGAGGGCACCTCTGGGCTCATTCTGAGCCCACAGGTCCCTTAACGCCTGCCCTGACCCAGGCGTTAAAAAGAGGCGCAAATGCGGGGTTTTTTGCCCCGCCCACTCCCGGGCGTGATTTTTGCCCGGGAGTATAAATACCACCCACATGCATCGGAGTCATTTTTTAAGACGGGAACGCCTACCTTGCATCTCATTAACGCAAGGAAGGTGTTCACGCAAAAAAATGACGCTAACTCCATGAACTTTGGCGCTAGACGCGTCTAACGCCAAAGTATAAATATGGAGTTAGTTTTGCGTCGAATTTGCGTAAAAAAAAACTACGCAAATTCGGCGCAAACGGAGTATAAATATGCCCCTAAATGTTAAAAAATAGCACACCATCAAAGGCAATAAAACATTGAATCATCCCGCTCACCGAGACTCACAATACGCTCCTCTGTCATCATGTTAGTGTGGCTAGGGATAGGAAGCTCTATAAGGAAGCTTTAGCCTCATTTAACATATATTAAAAACCTGCTCAACTTGTCCCCCCATATTCCTTCGATCTACACTAACGAGAGAATGCCCCCACCGAAAACATTTGTTTATGCCGTGCAGGGAAATAAAAGTGAATCTTAAATTGACTCTAGTTCTGTTCGAATAAATATAACCAAGTAGTAAACCGCCTTCCAGAATGATATCATAGCGGATAGCTGTGAGCTATTTTCCACTCTTTAAATGAAAATAAATCCTTTATTAGAGATGTTCGGAGATCTCAACTACAAATGAGTGTTTTTTTTTCCGGCAAGCCTACGGATGCCTCTCCTAGGTAAAGCACTGGATTTACAAAGAAAAACTTGGGATTGCAAAGACGTAACTATTTCTCTAACCACCATATTTGACAAGTGAACTAAAATAATACTGATGTCTGAATAATCTCTTCATGTACTGGCATTGTGGTAAGAGCACATGCAATCATTCTTTCATTCTGAGCCTCCTGCAAAGGCTCCAAATAAAATACGGGCTGAGGCAGCCTGAATAGGTGCACACATATCTTTATAACAGCAGGTGCAGTGGCACCATGGCACAGAGGTCTTAGTGGCTGTACTTTACTGCCCTACATGGCTAAAATGGCCAATTTTGCTAAATTTCAGGGCCTGACTGGCCATTCTCCCACTCTGGCATTTTCTTGGCTGGTTGCCTCGGGTGGGTGGGGTTGGGGAGTGGTACTGAGGGCAGTGGAATTTTCAGAGCAGGATGGGCCATCATGACCAAGCCATGACAGTCTCATGCAGTGTGGTGCATGTTTCAACCTGTGACATCCAACTTACTGCTAATATAATGTGAGAAATCATTGGAATTTGAGTACAGGGAGATGATGGAGATCGGTGTACAATACAAATTTGTGTAATACCATTTGATTACTAACTAGAACTCCGCAAATGGTAGGTCTAGAGCAGGGATGTATGGTACCTTGAAAAAACTGCATCACGCTGCTACATGTCTGACTTTATTGGACAACCCTATTTGTTTAATTCAAGCCACTTATTTTTATATCAATGAACCATGCGAAGATTATCGTGATTTTGCTTAAAATATGTGGCAGCAGTTTTCATAAGAAATGAGAAACATTTTTGTGCTTCCCGTGTATCATCCCTTTGTTGCAGCTGACATCAAATTACAGTCCTGAGATTGGAAGTGATTCTTCCCTCTGACATGCTTACCACAGATTTAATGGCGTTGAATGGTTAAGACGAAGTGCAGCAATTAGTTTTCTGTTCTTCCTACAGTCTTTGTTGCGATAATAATTAAGTGGCGGAGATCCGAGTGCTATAGAGAGCCTCAGGCATCTGACAGGCTTAATAAATCCCACAGTGTTCATTAAGCTGTCAGAATGCATTGGTGTACAACAATTGCATCTGCGTGCAATTCCTTCAATGCTTTTCTGTAAAGCCAAAATTGCTTCCTTTTATTCACATTGCAAGTCGAGAACTTGAGTTACAGCCATCTTTCACTTCATTCGATTTGAAGGTTTTGCAACAGATTAAAAAGACCAGGCATGAAAGGGTTGTTGACAATTTTAAAGGATTTGATTGACAAATCGTTGGCAGATCATAGTATAAAACAGGCTGTCAACATATCAGGGTTTTTAATGTTCTTTTCTTTGAATGTAGCTGTATGAGACAAAAGCAGAAACAAACATAAACCTCAGCAACTCATATTTGTAGGTCCATTAAATTCTAAATAAAAACTGTGTCTAGTAAATTAAGCTAATCTATGAAATAGAAAGAGAGTTGTGACTCTGTAGTGTGGGAATGCTGGTATTGAAATGTAGTCATGTTGATATGTTTATATTCGCCCATCTTTAAAACCTAAAACATAGCTGTTAGAAATGGGGTCTCTAGTTGGCAGTTGTCCAAATAGAGATCACAATCCTAGTCAAGGTAAATCACACACAATCCAAATTATCCTCTGCCCACCCTCTGGTAGCTTAGCACTGAGCAGTCAGGCTTAATTTATAAGGCAATTTGTAAAGTATTTCTTCAATAAATCATGCAATAACACAGTGAAAACGCCACAAGCAGACACCACACAGGTTCAGAAAAATATAGGATATTTATCTGATTAAATTAAGGTCAAAAAGTTGAAATATCACTTTTGTAATGATAAGTAAAGTCATTCATTCTTAAAAGCAACAATTGTCCCTTGCAAGCACAATGTACTTGGTGTGTGTCAAAATTGCATGCACGAAGACCGCAGAGGAGGGGAAAAAGGTAGGTGTGCGTTGGTTTTATGGGCTCACACAGATAACGTGTCAATTATTTTCCACGTGGCAAGGGCTTTGCATTGATTTCTAGTATGCAGGCTTGAATCCTCCTTGCGATGCAGGGTCTTTTGACGCCCAGTGACGATGTATGAAAATTGTGGGCATGCGGGACGAAGTCAAAGTTGTTATGTCGATCCGGTAGGTGATGTGGCAGAATTTCTGCTGCTAGGCTGGCTCTGCGTTGATTCCTCTCACAGGAAGTCAGGGTGTGTCGTTCTGGCTCAGCGATGCATCCGTCCAGTTGGCTATGTGTTGAAGTTCGGGTCTAAACATTGGCGCTGCCTCGATCTTCACTTGGGGAGCCGGGCTGCGTCATTCCAGTTCGGCGAGGAGGTGATGTTCTCACTGCGTTGCAGGCTGTGCATCGATTCTGGCAGGTTGTGCATCCATTTTCACCACACAAGAAGTTTCCTTGCAGAGATGAAGTCTTTTTTGCCCCGAGACTTCAGGAACAGGAAGCAAGCTCAATCCAAGCCCTTGGCGAGCATTTCTCAGAAGAGCCAGAGGCCAGCAGGGCAACAGAAGGGAGCAGTCCTTTACAGCAAAGCAGTCCAGGTGAGTCCTTTGGGCAGCCAGGCAGCTTCTCTTGGCAGGTTGCAGTTTCTGGTGCTGAGTGTTTTTCCCAAGAAGTGTCTGACTTGGTAGGGTTGGGGACCCAGTTTATATACACAAAAGTGCCTTTGAAGTGGGGGAGATTTCAAAGAGTGGTTTTGAAGTGCACAAGGTCCCCTTTTAGTACAACCCTGTCTCTCAGAGTCCCAGTAGGGAGTTTGGCAGTCCATTGTGTGAGGGCAGGCCACTGTCCTTTGAAATGTAAGTGTCAGGCACTCGACCCCTTCCAGCCCAGGAAGATCCATTCAGTATGCAGATGTGTGCGGGTGTGACTGAGCATCTTGTGTTTTTTGTTGTCTGGCTGAAATGCACAAGGGAGCTGTCAACCAGCCCAACCTAGATGTGGATTGGAGACAGGCTGTAAGGCACAGAAGCATTTAAGGGCAGAGAAATGCTCACTTTTTTAAAGTAGCATTTCTAAAATAGTAATCTAAAATCGAACCTCACCAGTCAGCAGTATTTTGTATTACCATTCTGGCCAAACTAAATATGACCTGTTTACCCTTTTCTAACCAGAATCTACCACTCCCACAGTGTATGACAGTAGCCCTAATGTTAGCCTATGAAGGGTGCAGGCCTCACAGCAGTGGAAAACAAATGTAGGTGTTTTCCACTACCAGGACATATAAAACACATAGATATATGTCCTGCCTTTTACCTACACAGCACCCTGCCCTCTGGGTTACTTAGGGCACACCTTAGGGGTGACTTATGGGTAGAAAAAGGGAAGTTTAAGTCTTGGCAAGTACTTTTAAATGGCAAGTCGAAGCGGCAGTGACACTGCACCCAGGCCTTGCAATGGCAGGCCTGAGACATGGTTAAGGGGCGACTTATGTGGGTGGCAAAACCAGTGCTGCAAGCCCACTAGTAGCATTCATTCTACAGGCCCTGGGCACATGTAGGGCACTTTACTAAGGACTTACCAGTAGATCAAATATGCCAATTGGGTATGAACCAATGTTACCATGTTTTAAGTGAGAGAGCATATGAACTGGTTAGCAGTGGTAAAGAGCACAGAGTCCTAAAATCAGCATACACAATGTCAAAAAGTGGAGGGAGGCAGGCACAAAGTTGGGGGTGACCACCCTAAGGCTGTCAGGTCTAACATGCTGAAAGTGGGGGGGGTACCCAACCCCTTGGAAGCTCTCATCGCTAAGGCAGAAATATCTGGAGAGACCATCAGCATTGGCATGGTCAATCCCCGGGCAATGCTCCACTGTAAAGTCCATCCCCTGTAGGGAAATGGAGCACATCAAGAGTTTAGGGATTTCACCCCTCATTTTCATGAGCTATCTGTGGGGCCTATGGTCTGTCTGAACCAGAAGTGAGTCCCAAACAGGTATGGTCTCAGCTTCTTCAGTGCCCAGAACACAGCAACTGCTTCTCTTTCAATAGCACTCCACCTCTGTTCCTGTGGTAATAGTTTTCTGCTAATAAAGACTACCGGTTGGTCAAGGCCCTCCTCATTCAGCTGTGTTAGGACCGCCCCTATGCCATGCTCTGAAACATCTGTCAGCACAATGAGTTCTCTGAGGTAGTCAGGGGTCTTGAGCACAGGTGCCGTGCACATAGCTTCCTTCAGGGAGTCAGAGGCTTTCTGACAAGCCTCAGTCCAATTCACCAACCTAAGTTGCTTCTTGGATGTGAGTTCTGTTAAGGGGGCCAATATGGAGCCATAACCCTTAACAAACCTTCAGTAGTATCCGATGAGACCTAAGAAGGCTCTCACCTCTGTTTGGGTTCTAGGTGGTTGCCAGGCCTTGATTGATTTAATCTTGGCCTGGAAGGGCTGCACTGTGCCACCCCCTACTCGCTGTCTCAGGTACACCACGGAACCCTGCCCAATCTGGCACTTACTGGCCTTGATGGTCAGGCCTGCCTGTTTCAGGGCCTGAAGCACCTCCTTGAGGAGGAGCAGGTGTTCCTCCCAGTTGGAACTGTAGACGGTAATGTCGTCTAAATAGGCTGCACAGAAGGCATCCTTGCCAGAGAGGACCCAATTAACCAACCGTTGTAAGGTAGCAGGGGCATTTTTCAGTCCAAAGGGCATGACCCGGAACTGGAAGTGACCCTCAGGAATTGAAAAAGCTGATCTCTCTTGTGCCCCATCAGTCAAGGTGATCTGCCAGTACCCTGATGTGAGGTCAAAATTACTAAGGAACTTGGCAGCACCTAGCCTGATTACGAGCTCATCTGCTCGGTGGATGGGGTGAGCATCTGTCTTTGTGACAGAGTTGAGACCCCTGTAGTCCACGCAGAATCTAAGGTCTGGCTTGGCACCGGATGTAGCAGCCTTGGGAACCAACAAAACTGGGCTGGACCAGGGACTGCTGGACTTCTCTATCAACCCAAGAGCCAGTATCTTGGCAACTTCCTCCTTGATGCTGGACCTCACCTTATCTGACACTCTGTAAATGTTATTCTTAAGAGGGGGACTGTCTCTTGTTTTAATGTCATGGACACACAAGTGTGTGAGAGAAAACAGGGCCGAGAACTGCTCCAATAACTCGTAGCAGTCCCCTTACTGATCTAGAGTCAGGAAGTCAGAGAGATTGACACCTTCCACTGACCCATCAACTTCTTTGGCAGAGAGGCTCACTCTCCTAGTCCATACCCTCATCCGTCACCAGAAGCATGCTGACTTCAGACCTCTCAAAATGAGACATCAGTCGGTTTTGATGGAGCACTCTTAAGGGGTTTCTAGGGGACTTGAGGTCCACTAAGTAAGTTGCCTCGCCCTTTCGCTCCTTGAACTCGAATGGTCCAGTCCAGTGTTCGTGGGGAGCTCTAGGCTCTACTGGCTCCATTACCCATACTTTGTTTCCAGGTGAGAATTCTACCAGGGCGGCCTTCTGGTCATACCATTGCTTCATCACCTCTTGACTGGTCTTGAGGTTGCTGTTGGCCTGTTTCGAGAAGCGTTGCAGCTGGTTGAGGAGGGACAGTATGTATCTGACCACATCCTAGGGGGGGGTTCTGAGAGCTTTCTCCCACCTATCTTTCTCCATGCTTAGGGGTCCCCTGACAGGGTACCCATGGAGAAGTGCAAAGGGGCTGGACCCCACCCCTTTCTGGAGCACCTCTATATAAGCAAAGAGAAGGCATAACAAGAGGATGTCCCACATACGCCTCATGGCCCCAGGTAGGCCTGTGATCATGACCTTTAGGGTCTTGTTGAACCTTTCCACAAACCAATTGGATGAGGATGGTAAGGGGTGGTAAACCGGGAGTTCACAACACAAGCATCCCACATAGACTTCATGTCTGTGGACATGAAGTTTGTTCTTCTGTCAGATACACACTCTTTTGGGAATCCCACATGTAAATACCCCCATTAGAGCTCGGGTCACCACCGTTGCAGTCACTGTCCTTAGAGGGATTGCCTCTGGATAGCGGGTGGCATGGTCCACCAAAACCAGAACAAACCTGTTGCCTAGGGCAGTTTTGGGGTCCACGCAATCAATGATGTTGATGCCCACCCTTTCGAAGGGGATGCCAACGACAGGAAATGGGATCAGGGGGGCTTTTAGCCTTTTTACTGTCTTCCCACTAGCCTGGCAGATTGGGCAGGACCTACAGAAAGCATCTGAAGCTACCCTCATTCGGGCCAATAAAAGTGGGTGACAAGCCTGGCAAAGGTTTTGAAGTGCCCCAAATGTCCTGCCAGGGGGATGTCATGAGCCAACCCCAGTAGGAAGGCCCAGTGGCACTGGGGGACCACCAGCACACATTCTGCCCCAGCTTCCGGTACCTTAGGCTCACTGTAAAGGAGATCCTTCTCCCAATAGATATGGTGATCGCCAGAGGCTTCACCTGCTGCCTGGGCCACGGCCTATCACCTCAAACCCTCAAGAGTGGGGCACTCTTTCTGCGCTTTGCAAAACTCCTCCCTGGTTGGCCCACCCTCAACCTGTCAGCCAGCAAGCTCAGGCAGGTTACCCAGGGCGATGATGTCTTCCACAGTTGGCTCTGGGGCATCCTCCTCTGAGACTCTGTCAACCAACGCGGGAACATCTGGGACCGATTTCCCACGCCCCTTGCTCTTCCTCTTTGCAGCTGTCTGGGCCATTGTTCCAGGCTCCAGACGCCCTTGACTACCTTCCGGGGCAGCCATGGACCGTGTGGTTATGCAGACCCATCAGGCAAACCTAACATCTCCAGGTGAGACCTGAGCTCTACCTCCTTCCAGGTAGTATGATAAAGGTTGTTGCCTAACAGAAAATCTACAGGCATTGCAGGACTCACAGCTACTTTTAGAGTACCAGAAACCCATCCACACTCAAAGGGAACGAGAGCCACCGGTATGTGACTCTCACAATTGTCAGCGACTATGACCTTGTGGAATGTATTGGGGAGGATCTGCTCTCCTGACACCAGCTGACCCCTGACAGTTGTCATGCTGGCTCCTGTGTCACGCAGAGCCTCCACCCTTTGCCCATTAATGGTGACCCACTGCCTATACTCAGAAGTATTGGCAGGCATGGGGGCTTTTGGCACCAATCCTCTTCTCCCAAGGGCACTAGGGTTACCTCAATCTGTTCCCCAAAACTATCTGGGACTACCTCCTCCCCGAGCACTACGCTAGCCAACCCACGGGTCTGCCCTCCAGTGGGGGGCTGTGCCTGCATTGGACACTGGGAGTCACCCTTGTAGTGACCAAACTTGGTGCACTCTAAGCATTTGAGTAAAAACTTTCCTTTCTTTTTACCAAAGAACCCTGGCCTCTTTTCAAAATCAGGTTTGGACTGGTTACCACCACCCCCCTGGGAATTGTTTTGGGGGCCTTTTGACAACTCCTTATTTTTAATTTTTTCTCCCCCCTCTTTCTTCTGATGGGAACCCTGATCACCTTTGTGGGTGTCCCCTCCCAGATACCTTTTTGGACACTCTGGTGCTAACCCAGAGGTCCGCCTCCTCAGAAGGCTTCCTAGGGTCAGTCAGCTTACTGTCAACTAGGTGCTGGCGCAACTGTGTAAAGCAAACACTAAGCATATGCTCTCTCAGGATCAAATTATACAACCCCACTGTAGAATCACATTTTCCTGGGATCCATGTTGGGCCTGCTGGGCCCTTTGATACCCAATGACAACTAGGTCTGTTTCTGTTGAACAACTAATGACCTACATGAACTATGTCTACTGATATTGTGTATCGTTGCTTGGAACGCATTATGTTGCAAGGCTTGTCATTAGAACAGCCTCCATGAAATATCAATGCATGCTAGCTGAAGCAAACTTTCTTTAGAAATGTACCATCCAGTGTACGTGCTGTTCACAGTTCTGTAGAAAAACGTATCATGCAATATTAGACACGTAGGACATGTTCTGTAATTTCCTTGTTTATCCTTTACCTTACTGTGGTGCGTTATATGGTGCGTTATTAAGAATTAATGGCAACACCTCTTGCAATATTGAAGAAATTATCATATGTCAATGTCAAGAACGAATGAACTGTACGAACATTCCTTATGGTTTGCTAGAATAAAAGATCATGTATTACTTCCTTCTTTAGACTGTTCAGACTTGGTCTCCCAAGCTGATAGTCTCCGTGTGCACGTAATGAATGACTTTATCTTAATCTAAGAGGAAGCTGATCTTCGGTTTGTGAGCTAAGCTGAGCTGATTTCGTTTCTACATCTTGGTGGAAGACTGCAGTGTTTCGATTGATGATCTCCCCTGCCTGGCTCCCAGCTCTGTGTGGGGGGGGCTCCCACACCTGTGGGTTTCCCGCTGTGCATCGGAGAGGCCCCTCCTGAACCGGAAGCTGGGGCTGTGGTGAGTATCTGTCACTTTTTCAGTCACCTCTCATTTTGCCTTCCTTTAGCATACATTTTGTGGGTTGTATGTTGTACCTTGAAAAGGGGTGGAGATGGAGCACCATATTTATTTCTTAATGGAGTTTTGGGTTCTTTTGATATTGACAGGTTCTGTTCCTTTGATCCTGCTCTTCTTTCTCACTATGTTTCTCCCTTGCCTTCATTGGTATGCTGATAGCTCTGCCCCCACTCCAGTGGTTGCTCTGGACTTTCTGTTGGTAGCCATACGCCACTCTTCGGATTCTGTATTCATGTTATAACTTCCTTCTTAATAGAGCATTTCCTTTCCCTTTTCTTTTTCAGAGCATAGCTTGCTTTCTTTGTACTTTTGTATTTGGTATGGACGTCCTTTGTGGTTAACACCAGCTGGTGGGGATGCATGTGGGAGACAGCTGGAGGAGCTGTCTTGGGTCACAGCCGGAGGAGCTGTGCCACTAGTGTCCCCAACCGGAGGGGTTGGGGTGCAAGGCACTGGTGGCCCCAGCTGGTGGGGCTGGGGAGGAGTAAACTGGCCAGCAGGGGTGGTGGTTGTCCACCCCAGTTATTGGGCAGGAGGTGCCCAGTTATTTGATGAATTTTGTTTTTTCTATTGCATTGACATTTTGTGATTGTTGTTTGTTGTATACAGATCTGTATTTCTTTGCATGCCACTGGTGGATTGTACGTTATTTTGAATGGCGTGTGACTCATGATTGTATTAGATACTGTGTTGTGTGCTATATTGTTGACGGTCGCCTGTGTTACGTGTTATGGATGAGTTCAAATTGACTGCCTGAGGGTGAATGTGAATGGGTTCTTGGTAGAAGAGGTTGTTGAAATAAAGTGGGGTATATTGGTACACAGTAAAAACTGACATACCAGGACCAAAGTTTATGATTATTTTTATGACCTCTGTAGAGACTGCAGAGCAGAGAATACTCCAGATACGGCATTAGGTACATTTGTCATATTGCAACTGTAATAACTAATTGCATTTTCATTTCCTTCACATTGTGGATCTTGTCTAAGGCACTCAACAGCTAGGAATTCCCACCGAAAAAGGTAGGATGCACTGCCACATTTCAGAGATAGCCCCCCCCGCTTTTGTGTTACGTTTATATGATTGGATTTGCATGAAGGGTTCATCGCCTGTGCCTCACCTGTGTGCTACCTCCTGCGGATTTGGGCCAGGTTTAAATTCCATACAGCCACAAACTGCTCTTGGGCAGGATCCAAGGGGTGTGGAATTCTGAATTTATTTTCCTACCTTTCTGTCTTCTGTCCTTCTGGCTGCATAAGGACCCCGGTAAAACAGCACCTTTGGCCTCTACCTATTTCTAAATTGTGGATGCTTACGGTGAACAAGAATAAAGACCAATGTGGTATATTTGAAATGCGCCATCTGCTTCACTAATGACTGTCTGATCGCTTGAGGTACCCATTGTCTGCCCCCGCGTGTCTTACTGGGAATGAGCGGCAAGGACAGACAGCTGACTTCCTTTTTCCATGCCAATACAGCTGGATTGTCTGCGTAGCCTCACAAGGGACAGTTGCGGATCAGTCATGGGCAACCCTCTTAGTAAGGAATACCTGGATCCCCATAAGCCCTTTCCCCCAAAAGATTCCCCAGAGTATCAGGTCACTGTTGGACAAGGTTTTGAGACATTACTGTTTCTCGACAAGTGGCATAAGTTGACGGCCAGGAGACCAGACTTGCAGTTCCCTAGGACTGGCACCTATGACATGAATACGTTGTCATTTATGTGACAGATGCTGATTCTTAAAGGGAGGAAAATTAGAAGCCTGGAGTGGGATGCATTCAGGATGTGGGACGCTGTGCTGCGTGATTTGCATGGGACTAGCGATGTAAAGAAGAAAGTGCAAAAGGAATTGTGGGAACTGAACAAAGGATTCTACTCAGAGAAAAAAGTGAAAGAAAAACTGGAAGGTTGGAGAGAAAACACACTTGAAGTAGGACATTCCCATCTCTTCCTTTGGTAAGTGCACAATCACAGGAACAAGGTGCACAGGGTATGAAAGAGGAGGACAAGAAGGACCCACTCATAGAAGGCATATTAATAGGTAGGCTAGAGAATAGCAACAAGATGGTTGCAATTGAAAGAAAAGAACAGCCCGAGGGCTCCACAGCAGGGACATAGCCTCCTCAGCTGTCTTCAGCTGAAAAGGCAGTAGCCCGTGCATTGGCACAGCGCCTGGTAAAAGAGGAAGCACAAAGAACAGAACTTGAAACTGTAACAGGCCTTCTCTCGCTGCAGGAAATAAAAGAGGAAGCAGCCCATGCTGCACGAAAATGAGCAAGGTTAGCGAACAGTTACTAGAAGAGAGTGAAGGGAAGGGGGCAAGGTGCCATCCCTGTTAAAAACAAAGTGAATGCAAAGGTTCAAAGACACCTCTGGGGATTATGACATGGGAATTGAGGAAATAAAGAAGGTGACCTGGGACATATGCATCTATGCACACCATACAGAACACAATATTGACCTCTTGATGAACATTCAACGGAAGGTTGCAGCGACACCAGGGCACAGGAGAAACAGCACAGCAAAGACATAGGGGGTTATTCTAACTTTGGAGGAGGTGTTAATCCGTCCCAAAAGTGACGGAAAAGTGACGGATTTACCACCAGCCGTACTACGAGTCCATTATATCCTATGGAACTCGTAATACGGCTGGTGGAATATCCGTCACTTTACTGTCACTTTTGGGACGGATTAACACTCCTCCAAAGTTAGAATAACCCCCCTAGTCTAAGGGGGGTATGCCGCGCAGCTCTCCTGTAGTGCCAAAGAAAACGTTTCTTAAATCAGACAGCGCAAAATGTTGTACCATGTTAACAGATCTGATTGATAAAAGGATAATACTTACAGAAATAGAAGAAGATAATGCCAGGCTACACAGGGAAGAAATAATAATCTTAGTACTTGGAGAGCTAATGGCCCAGGCTCCACGAGTACACCAGAAATACACACAGCACACCAAAAGCATGGGTCCTCTGCCACAAGAGTACAGCTGGGACACCTCCCCGTTAAGCTTTACAGACACAGACTTACAGTCCTGGGACAATGCCAATTGACAGAGAAACTACAATATGTGGTACTAAAGTTACAGAAGTGGAAAGAGTTGATGAAGGGCATCAACACAGCACAGGTTATCACAGATCTAGCAACAGGAACAAATCCAGAAACCATAAATATTCTGCCCCTAATGTACCAATGCTATCTGCAGGGGAAGAAGACTTCATGCAGTCCTATGTCCATATACCTTGGACTCGCACTGATTTGGTGTCGTTTACCAAGGACTTTCCCAAACTGCAGCAAGAGGCCCACAAGTGGTGCACCAAATTAAACAGGATAGTGGCAATGAGAGGGTTGTTTTGGGGAGACCTGGATACACTACTTTACATAATAGTACCAAGGGACTTATGGGAGGATTGTAAGATAGTGGTAGGGTAGCCAACAGAGGATCCACAGAGGGGTAAAGGGAGAGTACCAGGAGAAGAAGTAGAAAAGAGAATAAAAAAGGGTACTAGAGTATGTAAAGGGAAAGGTGCCAGAAGATAAGGTAGATTGGTCAACAATGATATATACAAAACAAGAAAAAAATGAAAGTGTAAACAGTTACTATGACTGTCTCCTCCAGAAAGACCAACAGAGCAGATGGAAGAAAAACCCACTGTATGAGGCGATGCCAGAATTTATCATTATGTTTGTATATGGCTTACAACAGCTCATCCAGACGCACTTACAAACATCTTTCACATGCTGGCAACAGGAACCTATAAATAAGGTATTGGCAGCAGCCAGGTACTGTGCAGACTATCAAACACATCTGTAGAAGGCAGAAGAAGAAAATACAAAAAGAGACAAGATTAAGATAATGGTGATGCAGGAGTGGTTCTACAGAGGTACCCCACTGCAACCAACAGGGACACTGGAAAGCAGAGTGCTCCCTCCAGGCAAAGGGGGACCGAGAGGTAGGAGTCAGCGAAGATAACAACACCGAACACCAACCCCACCTTTCACCGGCAATATATTTGATGCCCCGCCAACAACATGACACCCCACCAGGACAGGTCACAAACACCTCAACCCCCACTGCCACCCCGGAGCTGTGATGGACAGTGGAACAGGGAGGAGAATGGGTTCCCGAACCCACCTCCTCCAGAAACATACTTTATGGGCCTGGTAATATCAGTAGATCAAGACGACACATATGTGAACAGGACGGTGTTGAGTCATACAGTACCCTTCCTAATGGACACGAGAGCAACAAGGTCAATGCTGAGGGCATCCAACATACCAGATGCACCACTATCAGGAACATAAATAACAGCTGTTGGGATGACAAGACAACCTGTGGATGAATACTTAATAAAGCCCCTGAAATTCACAGTAGGTCCTATCACCATAAACCATCAAATTATCTTTGGCAGACACTGCCCGTTAACTTGATGGGGAGGGACCTCCTATGCAAATTACAGTGTACTATCAGTTGCTCTCCTGAAGGGATGTTTTTGGAAAGTAAGCAGAATGGGATAATGTTAAAGGCATTTATGAGATGTGATCACCAAGAGAAAGTGCAGGGCCTCCCTCAAGAACAACAAGACTCTGTCCCTAGTGAGGTCTGGGCACAGGGACCAAATGATATGGGGAGGATACAAGATTACCCCCCAGTGTGGGTGACACTGCACCCTGGGGCATCATTGCCACAGGTACCACAATACAAAATATCTAAAGAAGGGGAGGAAGGTATAGCCCCGGTGATAGAGGAACTCCTGAAGAAGGGGATACTTAGGGAGATATGGAACAGCCCCCGTAATACGTCAATCCTCCAGGTGAAGAAGGACACCAAGGGGCCTGACGGGGCCCTGGTGTACCATTTTGTTCAAGACCTACAGGAACTTAACAAGGCAGTGATACCCTCATTCCCAGTGGTCCCAAACCCTGCCACCATCTTGCCCAGCATTCCAATAACTGCCACCCACTTTCCAGTCTTGGACCTACGCAATACGTTATTTTCTGTGCCCCTCCACAGGGAGTCCCAGTATTTATTCTCCTTCCAATTCTGGGGAAAAAGATCAAGTTGGGAACGTATTCCCCAAGGCTAATGTGACAGCCCACCGACATTTTCCAACGCTCGTAGGACAGATTTGGTATCCTTGCTGTTGGACTTTTTTTGCTTATGCAGGGTCCTCCCGAATCTTTTTGCCTCCTGCCTCCTATTTTGTCTGACCTGTTCCTGTTGGCTTTTGAACTCTGAGCACTTTACCACTGCTAACCAGTGCTAAAGTGCATATGCTCTCTGTGTAAATTGTATGGTTGATTGGTTTATCCATGATTGGCATATTTGATCTACTAGTAAGTCCCTAGTAAGGTGCACTAGAGGCGCCAGGGCCTGTAAATCAAATGCTACTAGTGGGCTTGCAGCACTGGTTGTGCCACCCAAAAAGTAGCTCTGTTATCATGTCTCAGACCTGCCACTGCAGTGTCTGTGTGTGCAGTTTTAACTGTAAATTCAACTTGGCAAGTGTACCCACTTGCCAGGCCTAAACCTTCCCTTTTCTTACATGTAAGGCACCCCTTAGGTAGGCCCTAGGTAGCCCCAAGGGCAGGGTGCAGTGTATGGTTTAGGTAGGACATATAGTAATGTGTTGTATATGTCCCGACAGTGAAATATTGCTAAATTTGTTTTTCACTGTTGCAAGGCCTGTCCCTCTCATAGGTTAACATGGGGGCTACCCTTAAATCTGATTAAAGTGTAGATTCCCTTTGAGAGGGGATGGACATGTGGAGTTTGTGGTCTCTGAGCTCACAGTTTAAAAATACATCTTTTAGTAAAGTTGATTTTTAAGATTGTGTGTTTGAAAATGACACTTTTAGAAAGTGAGCATTTTCTTCCTTATACCATTTCTGTGACTCTGCCTGTTTGTGGATTCCTTGTCTGGGTCAGTTTGACAGTTGGGCTGGTTGCACCGCACACTAGAGAGTGAAACAAAAAGAGCTGGGGTGTAGTCTGCATATCCTGATGAGCCATCTGTGCTGGGAGGGAGGGGGGGAGTGGTCACTTACACCTGAAAGGACTGTGCCTGTCCTCACACAATGCAGTCTCCGACCCCCTGGTGAGTGTCTGGGGCCTGGCCTGGGCAAGGCAGGATATCACATTCAAAAGAGATTTTTCTTTGAAGTAGGCCTACTTCAAAGGAGAAATTGGATATAAGAAGGGCACCCAAAACCACAGACTTTGGAACACTTCTGGAAACAAGAGGAACCTGGAGAAGAGCTGAAGAGCTGAGGAAGAAGAGCTGCCCTGCCAGTTACTGTGCTTTGTGGAGCTATCCTGCAGTTTCAGCTGCTTCCAGAGTTAGAGGGCAAAGACTGGACTTTGTGTGCCTTCCATCTTGTGAAGAAATCTCCAGTGGCGTGATTCAGAGCTTGCCTCCTCTTGTTTGAAGTCTCAGGGACAGCAAAGACATATCTCTAGCAGCACCTGGAGTCTCTGGTGAGACACCTGCTTTGACAAGTGGTGCCATATCCAGTCCCTGGGCCCTTGAAAGGAAATCTGGTGAAAATCCAAGGCAATCGGCTTCGGACGACTTCGGATCAACGCCGCTGCTGAATCAGGTAACGTTGCCTGCAACCGACTCCGTGATCTTCGCTGGAACGCGATGGCCTTTGCAGGCCGATGCCACTGCAGCCCCCCTGAAGTCCGTGACTCTGTGGAAGTCACTGCACCACACCATGACCACTGCCGCTCAAAGTGCACAGATTCAACGTTTCGCACAGACACCGTGATCCCTGACTTCAAGCACTGACTTGTTTTCACTCTTCACTAAAGGTACTGTACTTGGGGGTCTACGCGACCCCGTGTCCGGTGCCCCTGGTGTCGGCGTGTTGGGAACGACTCTGTTACGATGCCGTGTTAACACCTCATCAAAGCATTTTGTGTTTCTAAGCGCTATTTTTGAATTTCATCTTTAAAAATTCATACCTTGACTTGTGTATGTCGGATGTTTGGCATTTTGGCCTTGTTTTGTTTAGCAAAATATTTCCTATGTTTCTAAACTGGTGTTGTGTCATGTTGTAGTGTTTTCATTAAGTTACTGTGTGGGTTGGTACAAATACTTTTCACCTAGCACTCTGAAGTTAAGCCTACTTCTCTGCCAAGCTACCAAGGGGGTAAGCAGGGGTTAGCTGAGGGTGATTCTCTTTTACCCTGAATAGAGTGAGGGTCCTTGCTTGAACAGGGGGTAACCTGACTGTCAACCAAAGACCCCATTTCTAACGTTGGTGATCAGCGGTTGGGATTTGAACTTGTATTTGTACTTGACATATAGGGGGTCATTCTGACCCTGGCGGTCGGTGATAAAGCGGCGGCCAACCCGCCAACAGGCAGGCGGTCAAAAAAATGGAATTCTGACCCTGGCGGGAACCGCCAACACAGCCCGCCACTTTAACACTCCGACCGCCACGGCGGGACAGACAAGCAGCGCGGCGGTCACCGCCAACAGGCAGGCGGCAGACAATGTACCGCCCACCCTATCACAACTCACCAATCCGCCACCTTTTCCGGGGCGGGAGCCCCACCGATAAAAACACGGCGGAAACAGACTACGAACGGGAAAACGCTCACCTATACACACTCCACGAGGAAGGAGGACAGAATGGAACCCGAATTACACATCCTACCAGCTATTGTCTACCTGCTCATCTACCAGGAGTACGAACGCCGGCGCAGACGACAACAGTGAGTACTGCACCTACGACACAGGCAAGAGGGGAGGAGGAAAGCTTACGGGCACACACATGCGCCATACACCCACCCCCCCACCACAAATACCTACACCCCAATGCCGAGCAACAAGTCAGAGTGACACCACACAAACCCCCCGGAATAATGCAAAGACAATTAAAATGATCTATAAAATATATGTATAAATAGTTCCATTGAAGGTATGGGAAATATGCCATATAAAAGATACAAAAATAAGGAATGAACATATTCAACAATATATACATAGGCAAAAAGTCCTGCACATTCCGTCAAAGTTCCATAGTCCGTGGGCCAATGTGCACAAACACATGGGCAAAGCCCACACCAGATACCATTGGAGAGAACACTGCTGGGGCATCAGATGATAAAACTACAGGCACCTCAGGGGGAAGGGAAGGGGGGGCACCTCAGCCACATGATTCCACGAAGCCAGATCCACGAGGGGCCTCCATGCCCACTGTCCCATCCTGGGGACTGCAAAGCCACAGTCTCACAAGTCTCTACAGTGGGTGGCTTGCCCACTGTGCCATCCTGGGGAGTGCAAAGCGACAGTCTCTCAAGTCTCTACACTGGGTGGCTTGCCCACTGTTCCATCCTGGGAAGTGCCAAGCCACAGTCCATCAGATGGATTACCGACTCCACTGTTAATGGAGGAGGCATGGTGCCCAGAGTGCTTCGTGAAGCCCTGCTCAACACAGAACCGGCACTGTCAATGGGCCAGCGGTGCTTGAGACGGCGTTGCCCAGCGGAGCGGTGCTTGACAGGAAGGGCCCAGCGGAGTGGTGCTTGAGATGAAGGGCCCAGCGGAGCGGTGCTTGAGATGAAGGGCCCAGCGGAGCGGTGCTTGAGATGAAGGGCCCAGCGGAGCGGTGCTTGACAGGAAGGGCCCAGCGGAGCGGTGCTTGAGATGAAGGGCCCAGCGGAGCGGTGCTTGACAGGAAGGGCCCAGCGGAGCGGTGCTTGAGATGAAGGGCCCAGCGGAGCGGTGCTTGAGATGAAGGGCCCAGCGGAGCGGTGCTTGACAGGAAGGGCCCAGCGGAGCGGTGCTTGACAGGAAGGGCCCAGCGGAGCGGTGCTTGACAGGAAGGGCCCAGCGGAGCGGTGCTTGAGATGAAGGGCCCAGCGGAGCGGTGCTTGAGATGAAGGGCCCAGCGGAGCGGTGCTTGACAGGAAGGGCCCAGCGGAGCGGTGCTCCTCCCGGCGGGGCCCTGTTCAGCGGTGCTCATCCCGGCGGGGCCCGTTCAGCGGTGCTCCTCCCGGCGGGGCCCGTTCAGCAGTTCTTGTCCCGGCGGGGCCCTGTTCAGCGGTGCTCCTCCCGGCGGGGCCCGTTCAGCGGTGCTCCTCCCGGCGGGGCCCGTTCAGCGGTTCTTGTCCCGGCGGGGCCCAGTTCAGCGGTGCTCCTCCCGGCGGGGCCCGTTCAGCGGTTCTCGTCCCGGTGGGGCCCGTTCAGCGGTTCTTGTCCCGGCGGGGCCCGTTCAGCGGTTCTTGTCCCGGCGGGGCCCTGTTCAGCGGTGCTCCTCCCGGGGGGCCCTGTTCAGCGGTGCTCCTCCCGGTAGGGCCCGTTCAGCGGTTCTTGTCCCGGGGGGGCCCGTTCAGCGGTTCTTGTCCCAGGCGGGGCCCTGTTCAGCAGTGCTCCTCCCGGCTGGGCCCTGTTCAGCGGTGCTCCTCCCGGCGGGGCCCTGTTCAGCGGTGCTCCTCCCGGCGGGGCCCTGTTCAGCGGTGCTCCTCCCGGCGGGGCCCTGTTCAGTGGTGCTCCTCCCGGCGGGCCCTGTTCAGCGGTGCTTGTCCTGTGTGTCTAGGGAGCCAGACCTGGGCAAGACTTCCCGCTCATTCTCCATCCGAACTTGCGGTCGTGGCGCCCTCCTGTGAAGGAGTCCTGGGCCCGTGGGTGTCGTCTGTCACACCCGGAATGGGGCTGGTGGGGCCCTCCTGGGCAGCTCGCCTGCTGCCTGACTTCTCCGCCCTGCTGCCCTTGCCCTCCTTCGCTGAAGCTCTGTGGCCCTTGCCTCCCTTGGATGATGTGGCAGGTGACGGGGCAAGGCTACTGTCCTTGGTGGCAGCCGTCTCAGTCTTGTCGCGCCAGGCCTTTTTCTTTTTTGTCCTCTTCCCAGGGGGTGGGCTGGCTGTCCCCTTGCTGCTGGCCGATGTTCCTGCCCTAGGATCTGGTGGACTCCAATAGCCCTGCACTTTGGTCACAGTAGATGCAGGGCTGGTGGTGGCTGAGGTGCTTTTTTTACTCTTACCAGATGGAGGGGGTGGGTCAGTGATTGGAACGAGCTCAAGGTTGGAAAGGAAAAGGACTTTGGGAGGACAGGGATGGGTAGGTGTAGTGGGTTTGGGAGTGGAGGAAGAGGATGTGGTTGTAGGAGAGTCAAGTGTGCTGTCTTTGGGTGCAGGTGCCTGTGACGGAGGCTGTTGTGAGGTGGATGGCTGCTGGGTGGGTGGCTGCCTGCGTTTGTGTGCTTTGGAAGAGGGGGTGACAGACACACTGGGAGAGGACACAGGGGACGTGTAACTGGCAGTGGGGGTGGTGACTGCACGTGTGCGGACTGTAATGGAGGGTGTGCTGGTGATGGAAGTACTGGCTGATGGTGGTGTGCATGCAGGTGTGAGTGGAGACGTCACAGGGAGGGAGGAGGGAGATGAGGAGGTGGGGGACACCGAGGTGGTAGTGACTGTTGGCATGTCTGCATCTGGATGTTGCTTGGGTGAATGCTTGTGGGATCTGTGGTGCTTATGTCTGGATGAGCTGCCCTTGGGTGTAGAGGTGTGTGCAGGCTGGTCTGATGGTGTGGATGGGATAGGCAGAGGAACAGGAGACTGGGTCTGGGTGGAGGGAGTCAGAAGAGGGAGGCTGGAGACAGGGACAATGGCTGCCGTCAGTGCTGAGGCCAGAGCGTTGAACGATCGCTGATGGGCAGCCTGACCTGAATGAATGCCCTCCAGGTATGCATTGCTCCGATGCACCTCCCTTTCTACACCCTGGATGGCATTCAAAAGGGTAGACTGCCCAACAATGAGTGTCCTGAGGAGGTCAATGACCTCCTCACTGAGGGCAGCAGGGGTAACTGGGGCAGGGCCTGAGGTGCCTGGGGCGAAGGAGATGCCCGCCTTCCTGGCCGAGCGGGCACGGAGCGAAGGCTGAGGGGCTGCTGGGAGGGCGGGGCTGGTGCGCTGGGTGGCGGCTGTACCTGTTGTGGCGGTGGGCACGGATGTTGCCACCACCGCTAGGGAGCTCCCTTCTGAGGACGTGTCAGTGTCGCTGACGTCTCCACGGGTCCCCGTTGTGGAGCTCCACTCGCCCTCCGTCTCACTGGTGTACTCGGAGTCTGTTGTATGGCCCTCCGGGGCCATGTGAGATGCAGCTCCCTCGTGCGCCGATGCCACTTCTCCTCCGCCTGATGATGCTAATGCACACATGAACAGGAAGACAAAGAAAAGGGGGGGGGAGAAATGAAGACAGGTTGAGTGCATGCATTGGCAACACCGTTGTCGGAGAGGACAGACACAGAAGCCCCCTGAACTAGGCCGCGCAATGGGGGTACACTACTCAGTTATTGTGACTAGGCCTACAGGTCTATGGACGACAAATGCACACATGGGTGAGGCCGGACCATGGATAGCTGTACTTGACACCCTACAGAGGTGGGGGGCGGGGGCACAGGGCCGTGTCTAACGGAGGGGCCTAGCCTACAGAATGCGCCCTGGCCTGGAGATAGCCACAGCCCTCCTCCCCCACCCAGACACCTTCACTGCGCGCAAAGATAGCAGAATGTGCTGATACTCACCCCTGTGTGTCTGCTGTGATGTCCTCACGCGCCCATCCAAATCGGGGTAGGCCACCGCCAGGATCCGGGACATCAGGGGGGTCAATTGGTGGCTGGCACCCCTCCTACGTTGGGAGGCCATCCCCAGCAGAGACTCGGCGGTCTTTCTGGTCCCGTGGCGGATGTCCTCCCACCTCTTTCGGCAGTGTGTGCCCCGTCTGTTGTGGACCCCCAGGGCCCGGACGTCCTTGGCGATGGCACGCCAAATGTCGATCTTCTGATGGGCGCTGACCTATGTGACATGTACAGGGTGGTAAAGGAAATCGCATCAGTTTTCTGCCTGGTCAATGTGAGTGGCCCCCCTCCCCAACCTTGCCATGTGGCACATGCTCTCATCTTTCGTGCGTTGCACTCCTCATTCGCTCCCCTCCCCACCATCTTACATACACCCCACTCAACACAGGCATAGCCCATTCAACGTGCACCCTGTGTACTAACCTGTTGGTCTGGAGGACCGTAGAGTAGCGCATACTGAGGGAGGACCCCATCAACAAGTTTCTCCAATTCTTCGGAAGTGAAGGCAGGGGCCCTTTCCCCAGTCGCAGCAGCCATTGTATCTCCCAGACCGAGGTCACAGCAGCACTTGCAGTATAGGTCCTCTCCTGTGGATGATCAGGTCTCAAGTGATTAATCAGATAGAAAATGGCGGTAACGCCCGCGGCGGTGCGTACCGCGGCGGTGCATACCGCGACTGCCGGCGCACATCGTCATTGGCTCCTGAGACCCATAGGGTTCAATGTTAACCAATGCTGCTTTGCGCCGCGGTCCTCGACCGCCTACTGCCACGGTGTGCCACGCCAGCGCAGTGACCTCACATCCCACTGTCACACTTCACAGGTCAGGCAGCCGCCATTTCAAGGGCCCACATGGCATGATTTCTACTGCGTCACACAGGCCTAGGCCTTGCATTGCCACTCATACAAGCCATTCAATGCATAGCGATTTGTGTACTGTGCAAGCTGTGTGAACGAACCTGTGGGTTGCTTGACTGTGTGCTCCATGTTGTCCTTCCTAGGCACCGTCCGCTGGGACTTGCGAGGAGAAGGATGAATCCTCCCGTCTACAGACCGCTGGTGGACCTGTCGACAATGGAAGAACGACATATTATACTTACGTACCGGCTTGACAGAGCAACTATACATGAACTATGTGCCCAGCTGGAGCCAGACCTGATGTCCCCCATCCGCCAACCCACAGGGATTCCCCCTCTGGTGCAGGTTCTGTCAGTACTCCTTTTTTTGGCAAGTGGGTCTTTTCAGACAACAGTGGCCATATCATCTGGGATGTCTCAGCCTATGTTTTCTAAGGTTTTGTCCAGAGTGTTGTCTGCCCTGATGAAATACATGCGGAGCTACATTATTTTCCCTGAGGTGGGCGATTTGGCTACAGTGAAGGGTGATTTCTATGCCCTTGGACATATCCCCAACATCATTGGTGCCATTGATGGGACCCATGTGGCTTTGGTTCCCCCCAAAGAAAGTGAGCAGGTGTACCGAAACAGAAAAAGTTATCATTCGATGAATGTCCAGGTGGTCTGTTTGGCTGACCAGTACATCTCCCATGTAAATGCCAAGTTCCCTGGGTCAGTGCATGACGCGTATGTCATGTGAAATAGCAGCATCCCTTATGTGATGGAACAGCTACAGAGACACCGTGTGTGGCTAATTGGTGACTCTGGTTACCCCAACTTGTCGTGGCTACTGACCCCAGTGAGGAATCCCCGGACCAGGGCAGAGGAACGGTACAATGAGGCCCATGGGCGAACTAGGAGGATCATAGAAAGGACCTTCGGGCTCCTGAAGGACAGGTTTAGGTGCCGGCATATGACAGGTGGATCCCTAATGTACTCACCAAAGAAGGTGTGCCATATCATCGTGGCCTGCTGTATGCTTCACAATCTTGCATTGCGACGCCAGGTGCCTTTCCTGCAGGAGGATGGTCCAGATGGCGGTGTTATGGAAGCTGTGGAGCCTGTGGAGAGTGAAGAGGAGGAAGACGACGGGGACGACACGGACAACAGGGAGACAGTCATACAACAATACTTTCAGTAGCACACAGGAAAGAATCACCCACCCCAATTTACATTTACTTAAGGCCTCATGCGTCTCCACTGTCTGTGTTTCCCCCCAGTTCCTGTTAACTGACTTGTGACTTTCCCTTCCCTTTTCAGAGCTGTATGACCCACTGCCTGACTTCAGCTTTGTTTGCCCATGGACTAAAGCTTATTGAAATTGGTATGTTGTCATCACAAAGTAACTGGACATTATAGCACTGTTATGTGTAATACATTTGTTAAGAATACAAGCAGACTCCTGTTTTTTTAAGTGGAATAAGTGATTTATTTTAAGTGCTACATATAGGTACATGATTGGGAAACGGTGATGGGTGGGGGTGGAGTAATGTCCATGGCAGAGTCCAGTTCTCAGTCGCACAGGTGCATTGTCCATATGCCTGGGGAAGGATGGAGCAGGGGCAGTTCAAGGTTGGACAGGGTGACAATGTGGGACAGTGGGATGACATCAGGGGGTATCTTAGGCTGGCGGGGGTCTTGCAATCCTACTCTGTCTTCTTGTGAGATCTCAGGTTCCGCTTGCGGGGTGGTTCTTCTTCTGCAGAGAGGTGGGGTTCTGGTGGCCTGTCGTTGTGTGGGGGCCTCCTGTCCACTAGCGCCGGCGGAGGTGGTAGGCTGTTCCTGGCCTGGGCTAGTGACAGGGGCCCTTTGGGGTGCCACATGGTCCCGCAATGTGGTGACGATCTGGGTAAGGGCCACGACGATGGTCCCCATTGCGGAACCGATGTTCCTCAGTTCCTCCCTGAACTCCATGTACCGTTACTCCTGCAGTTCCTGGATCTCCTGGAACCGGGCCAGTACCGTCGCCATCGTCTCCTGGGAGCGGTGGTATGCTCCCATGATGGAGGAGAGGGCCTCTTGGAGAGTCGGTTCCCCGGGCCTGTCCCCCCCCTGTCGCACAGCAGCCCTCCCAGTTCCCCTGTGTTCCTGGGCCTCTGTCCCCTGGACGGTGTGCCCACTACCACTGCCCCCAGGTCCCTGTTGTTGTTGGGGTGGTGGGTCAACCTGGGTGCCCTGTAGTGGTGGACACACCGCTGATTTACGTGTCCTGGAGACAGAGGCATGGGCCCGCAGGGGTGGGAGCTGTGCTGGTGTTCCCAGAGGGGGTTGGGTCTGGTGTAGCCTTTGGCTGTCTGTGGGGAACCGACTGTCCAGAGGTCCCCGATGGGCCGGGCTGGTCATCTGGCTCCAGGGAGACAGAGCTGCTGTCATCGCTGGGAGCCTCTTCTGGGGGTGGGATGGACATCTCTGGACCCTCTGTGGCGGTGTGGTGGCGTTCGGGTCCTGCAGGGATATAAAGGTATGGTTATTGCTTCTGTGTGTGGCATTTCGTGTGATGGGTGGGTGTCCGTGTACCCATGTGCAGGCATTTCCTTGTGGGGGCATTTGTGAGGGTGGCTTGTGGGGGTGATGTGTGTGTGAAGTGGGCATGCTTTGGTGATGGGTGTCCATGCTTTATGGTCGCATGCAGGGCTTGGTGTTGGGATGGGTGGGTTGTGATGGTGAGCCTTTTGCTAGGTGTTGGTGTGATGGGGGAGGGGTTGAGGGTGGGGGTATGATTTGGCATGCAGGTGGGGTGGGGGTGGGAAGCAGTAGTGAAGATTTGCCTTACCAGAGTCCATTCCTCCGCCTACTCCTGCGAGGCCCTCAGGATGCAGGATGTGCAAGACTTCCTCCTCCCACGCAGTTAATTCTGGGGGAGTAGGTGGGGGTCCACCGCCAGTCTTCTGCACCGCAATGTTGTGCCTTGATACCATGGAACGCACCTTCCCCCGTAGGTCGTTCCATCTCTTCCTGATGTCCTCCCGATTGCGTGGATGCTGTCCCACCGCGTTAACCATGTCCACTATCCTTTGCCATTGCTCCATCTTCCTGGCAATTGTGGTGTGCTGCACCTGTGCCCCGAAGAGCTGGGGCTCTACACAGACTATTTCCTCCACCATGACCCTGAGTTCGGCATCACTGAACCTGGGGTGTCTTTGGGGTGCCATGGGGTGGTGTGGTTGAGGTGTGGGGTGGCGTTTGTGGTGATGAGTGTGGTGCGTGTGGTGGTGTGTGGTGTTTGGTGCGTGGATTCTGTGTGGGTGATGGTGTTGTGTGCCTCTGTGTTGTGGGATTGTCTCTTCTGTGCTCTCTCTCTAGCCTTCGTCAATGATTTCGGGTCGTAGGGGCTTGTGGGTGATGTGGGTGTGTGTTTTATATTGTGTTGGGTGTGTGGTAGTGGTGTTAGTATGTGTATCAGGTGTGTGTATTTCAAACTGACCAATGTGGCTGAGTTTTCTATGTGTGTGTGTATTTTGAGCGCAGCGGTGTGTACCGCCAATGGAATACCGCGTTTGAAAGACCGCCGCGTGGATTTGTGGGTCGGAATAGTATGGGCGTATTTCTGTTGGCGTGACGGTGGAGGTTTGGTCTTCGCCATTTTTTCACTGACCTTTGGTGTGGCGGACTTTTGTGGATGTCGGATTTTTGGCGGTTTGCCAGTTGCGGGTCAGAATGACCGTGGAGGTTTACCGCGGCCGCGGCGGTGTTATGGCGGTCTTCTGACCGGCGGTAAGCGCCTTTTACCGCCGAGGTCAGAATGACCCCCATAGTGATTAAGTGTACACTACTGTATGAGTTCAGACCACTATGTGACCACATACTACTTGTCTTGTGATTCTGCTTTTTGTTCTCTGATGTCCTCCTGGAAATATTGCTAATATTTTTGGACTCTGGTTTTTGGTTGTGAAGCCTTTGCAGAATGGAAGTCAATTTCTGGCACCTATTTATGTATAAAAAGTGGCAGCTTAAAGCATTCTGCATGGAAAAGGGGACTGGCTGTGAACAAGAAATCCAGAAGGGAGGATCTTGAGTCAGTCCTGTTTCAGTATGAGTTGAAACGTTGTCAGGCAACACCACCAAATGAGTCTGAGGAGGAGAACACTCTGAGGAGGAGGACTACTCTGAGGCGGAGGGCAGTGGCCCTGAGGAGGGAACAGAAAGAGATGATTGTCTCCTAACTCGAATCCAGAGTCTGGAAGAGCTAGAAGCAGAGCTTGGGAGGGCTGAGGAGAAGAGAGCCTTAGCCCTGGAAAAAGAAAGGTTGGCAGCTCAAGAGCTGAGCTCTGAAGAGCTGAAACTGGAAGCCGTGAGGGCTGAGTCCAATTCAGATGGTGGCAGCAAAAATCTTATATCCAGGGCTGCTGAAGAAGTGCATATGCCCAGAAATGTGTTGCCCTACTTGAAGGAGTGAGTTAACACACACCAGGAGGTTCAGGGTTATGAGATAGCTCCAGTGATGCACAGGGTCCCGGAGGTGGATTGGGAAACTGGCAATGGGAGTCATATTCCTACTAGTGGGAGGAACACTCTACTGTCTCTAGGTGAGACTGACAGGGAGAGGGGTTCCCCCCAGGTAGAAGTCCTGGAGATGGAGTGTGAAGACATCCCAGAAGAGTGTGGGTTGAGTGTCAGGGACAGTCAGGTACTGTCTCACCAGTCTCAGGAGGGTGATGGGTGCTTTTTCAAAGCAGAATCACTGGATGGTTGGGTGAAGGGTACTTTGGTTAATTCACGTGAGGGGCTGAGGGATGTAAGTGCTGGAGAGCATATGTCTAGTCCTTATTTTCCAGAGCTATGCCAACACCAGGTGGAGTGTGAGTTCTCTGACCCCAAGGAACTTACACTAGAAGCAGACGTCTGGGTGACTACCAGAGAGTCTGAAGAGGCATTTGGGGGTGCTCCTGAGAGGAGTGGTCTAGGTATTTCCCAACCAGGTGAGGTAGGGAAGGATTGTAGTGTCCCAGGTAGGTCCCAGTGTGGTGGGATGGATGAGGGACCCCATGTCCAGTCTCAGAGGAGAGGGAATGGGGATGGGCTGAGGCCCAAGGTGCCCGAGATGCGGTTCCAGGTCCTGGAGGGTTCCATGAGGGAACACCAGAAGGGGAGCCTAGCCTGTACCGTAGGGCCATCTGTTGAGGGAGATCCCACTGTGTCAAGAGAACTTGGAAGGGCAGCTGTAGCCAGCGTCCCACCAGTTCTGGTGTCTGGCAGTACCACTCCTTGTGAGGAGGTGCAGAAGTCCAGACATAGGGTTGAGAAGGGGTTGCAGACCCCAGTGGAGAACCTGGAGGGTCAGGGGTCAGCTCTGAGAGCAGAGCCCCCCAGGAATGACCTTGGTGAGACCATTTCTGGGTTGGGGGGAATCCAGACTCTGTCAGATGGGCAGAGGTCAGGAGACCTGTGCCAGCCAGACTCTTGTGTGGCTCTTGGGGATGGTGTGTCCCTTGAGGGGGTAAGTGTGCCCCCCTGGAAGTCCTTGTGTGCCAGTCAATGGTTCAACCGCAGGGTGGTGACTCTGGGTTGAATGATCTGGTTCAGGGGGTAAACTCTGACCTGATGGGGGGTAGGAGCGCTCCTAAGAAAGTCCTGGTGCGCCAGGCAGTGGTTCAACTGCAGGGTGGTGACTCTGGGTTGGATGACCAGGTTCAGAGGGTAAACTCTGACCTGGTGGGGGGTAGGTATGTTCCCCATGAGGTCCTGGGTTGTCAGGCAGTGGTCCAGTCTGAGGATACAGACCATGGACTGGAGGATCAGGTGCAGGGGGTAAACCCTGACCTGAAAGGGGAGGCGGTTTGCCCAATCACCCCCCCCAGGTGTGATTTCAAGGGGTACTCTCCCTGAGAGGGGGGTGCAGAACCCTGCGAGTAGGGGAAGGGGAGAGAGAGACTCACTCCTGACCCCAGTGCAATCTAAGGGTACAAACCCTGGATTGGAAGGCCAGGTTCAGGGTGTCCCTTCTGACCTGGAGGAAGGGGCTACTGATAACAGTGCCCCAATCATGTTGTCTTCTGGGGGGCCACTCCTAGTTGGGAGGGGGGGTGCAGGACCCCAGAAGGGAGGGTAGGGGGAGGGAAGCCTCACCCCTGGCCAAACCTGAAGGTACAAACTCCAGGTTGGAGGACCAGTTGCAGGTTAACAGCCCTGCACTGGTGGAAAAATTGTGCAGGACTGCTTCTACAAGCACCCTGATAATTTTTTACTCTGTGGGTGCCGCTCCTGGAGGGTGGGTACAGAGCCCCAGAGGGGAGGACCAGGGTCAGGTTGTCATCTCTGACCTGGTAGAAGGGAGAGTGGTCAAAGGGTGCCAGGCACCTGAGGCTACCGCCAACCACTCTCAACAGTCACAATGGTTGTAGAGGCCTGAGGTCGGGTTCTCATCCCTGACAGGGTCACTGTGGCTTGCTGTCCTTGTGGACAAAGTTGCCCCTGGGGGGAAAGACAAGAGTCACACCCCGGGGGTGCAGTGGGCAACACCACTGTGTTGGCCCTGATGGTACTTTCTGCCCATTGGGATACATCTGTGAGCAAGGTAAAGTTAGGTGCTGCACAGATGGTATCTGCAGATGTGGAGAAGGGTTCCCCATAGGTTAGCTTAGTGGGCCCTGAGAGTATGGTGGGGGATCCAACTGGAGTCAGGAAGGAGTAGTACTGGAATATGCCCCTAATGTTGTGGGCCTAGGTCCTTGTTCTATCGCCCCACTCATGGAAGTACATCCCCGACTTCGCTCATCAATTTGTTTTCACTCTTCATCAAAGGTACTGTACTTGGGGGTCTACGTGACTCCGTGTCCGGCGCCGCTGGTGTCAGCTTGTTGGGAACGACTCCGTCACAACGCTGTGTTAACACCTCATCAAAGCATTTTGTGCTTCTAAGCGTTATGTTTGAGTTTAATCTTTACAAATTCATAACTTGACTTCTGTCTTGTTGTTTTGGTCTTGTCTGTTTAGATAAATATTTCCTATTTTTCTAAACTGGTGTTGTGTGACTGTCAACTAAAGACCCCATTTCTAACACCTGCGCTTACCAGGAGGATCCACCTTAGTGCAGTACATTGATGACCTATTACTGGCCTCACCATCACGGACAGCATGCATTCAAGATACAGTGGCATTATTATGTCACCTGGCAAGGAAGGGCCATAAAGTTTCTCCCTAGAAACTACAGTTCTGTTAAACAAAAGTGCGATACCTGGGACATGAATTATCACAGGGGACAAGAAAATTACTGCCAGACAGGATAGCGATCATAACACAGGGCCAGATGTAGCAAAGGTTTTTACCCATTCTGTGTCTATGGGAAAAAGTGTTCGTACATATGGCCCACAATACCTAAGGCCCCACACACAGAGGGAGGTGAGGGCATTTCTTGGGGCGGCAGGCTATTGCGGACACTGGATCCCAAATTGTTTCTTGTTTGTTCGCCCACTCCAGCACCTCACGCACAAGCAAGTGCCAGATAATGTACCAGGGTCCATGGACTGTAGGAAGCGTTCCAAATGCTGAAAGAGGGAGCTATGTGCAGCACCAGCACTTGGCCTCCCAGATTACAGTAAAGACTTTCACCTATTTTGTCACGAGAAAGGAGGTTGCTCCTTGAAAGTATTGGCCCAAAAACATGGTTCCTTCTATCGCCCAGTGGCGTATTATTCCGCCAATCTAGACCCCATGGTAGCAGCACTTCCACCCTGTCTGAGGGCAGTAGCGGCAGCTGCTCTAGTGGTAGAACAGTCAGAAAATGTGGTGCTGGCACATACGCTGATACTACACGCCTGACATGCAGTTGACACATTACTGACTACCACCAAGACCCAACACCTCACAATCGCTCGTCTCTCCCGATTTGAACTAACATTGCTGGCACCACACATAATGATTAAAAGGTGTACCACATTGAATCCCTCTTGCTTTCTGCCAACTGAGCATGACCATGATAACCCCTTCATTGACAACTCCTTCCATGACAGCACTATGGCAGTCGATAGACTCATGAAGGTGAGACCTGACATTAGAGACACCCCGCTCCCGGTGACAGAGGGTGATTTGTTTGTTGATGGGTAATGCATAAGTGACCATACTGGGACACCATAGGCTGTTTATGCGGTAGGAATGGCCAAGAGATTGTTGGAAGGTACAAGGCTACTGACAATAAAAAGTGCTCAGGCAGCAGAATTCGTAGCACTCACGAGAGCCTGCAGGTTGGCAGAAGGAAGGTTGACAAACGTTTACACAGATAGCCAATATGCTTTTGGGGTTACACACGTTGTGGCTAGCTGTGGGCAATGAGGGGATTCCTCACCTCGGCTGGCCAACACATACAGCATCCATCATTGATTGCTGAATTGTTGCAAGCGCTACTTTTGCCAAAAAAGATTGCTATTTTGAAATGTACAACTCACACCTCTGCGAGAGATTATATTTCCATGGGACATGCATTTGTTGATAGAGAAGCAAGGAGGATAGCCCTAAGTGGGTGCGACTATGAAATGGTGCAGGTTACATCTTCCCCACTGGCCAAGGAAGAAAGTGCGTACTTTGATCCCAAAAGTGTACAGCAACAGGCTGGGGAACAAGAATTAGAATAATGGTAGAGGGGTGGCTGCAGAGAAGATGAAGAGGAAATTTGGGTTGCCCTAAATGGTAAGATATGTTTGCCATCCACGTTACTCCCCTCTATGGCCCTCCTCTTCCATGGCCCCTCACATGTGGGGAGGGATGGGATGATCCATTTGTTTCCTACTGTTGGTTCAATACCAGGTTTCGGCAATGTGCAGAACATTTGTATAAAAAGCTTACTCCCTGTGCACAGAACAATAGATGCAGGGGTACACCCACTTCTCCAGGCCACTTCCCACCGCCACACAGACCTTTTGAGAGTCTACAAAGGGATTTAATTGAAATGCCCACCACTCACAAGTTCAGATATGTTTGCATGTTCAGTAAATGGACAGAAGCGTACCCCACCAAGAACTGCATGCACAGACAGTTGCTAAATGCCTTCTAAATGAGTTAATACCATGATTTGGGTTACCAACCCTTTTGAGCTCTGACAATGGACCAGGATTCATTTCACACGTGATTCAAGGCCTCTGTAAAGGGTTAGGGATCATCCAAAAGCTGCACTGCACATACCACCCACCTTCAGCGGGAACTATTAAGAACAAAATGGGATACTAAAGAACAAGATAGGCAAAATATGTGCGGCGACTGAACTATCATGGATTGATGCACTGCCACTGGCATTGCTTGCTATGAGAAGCACCCTGGACAGGGTAACTAAATTAAACCCCCACGAGGTGGTGTTTGGGCATCCATACACATACCAGGCCACATGTCCATGGCGCCACTGGCATTGACAGATGACCTCTTGCTACAATACTGGTGAAAATTAACAGAGACATTATGTTCTCTCCATCACGAGGTACTGCAGGCCTTACTGGAAGAAGAGACACCACCAGAACATGGACGGCATCCTGGAGATTGGGTGTGGGTCAAGGCCCATACCAGGCGCCACTGTCCACAACCAAGGTGGAAGGGACCTTACCAGATCCTAATGACAACAGCTACAATGGTCAAGTGTGAGGGGCTAACATCCTGGACCCACAGGTCACACACCAAGAAGAAGGTCGCGGGACCAACACATCTTCAACAGCCACCTGCTGTGCTGATGAAAGCTCCACTACCACCTCAGAGAAACAATCTCTGATCGATCCCCCAGACAAGTCAATACTGACAGGACAGCTCGTGCTGCACCCCCTACAGGAGCAAGGAGGTGGGATGCGGGTCCTGGGGTGACTCTTCATCGGACTGCTCATGCTGCAAACCTCAGAGGGTGTAAGTGGGTCCTGTCTGTATGCATCTACAAAGTACCTTGGTGAGCGTCAAGTGCTAGTTAACCTCTGATGCTACGCTGTGAGGTACCACTGAGGGAACAAAACAATTGAGCACAGAATAAGAACAATAAGGAGAAGAAATAATATCAACATAAGGATCAAGTTGAGGACAGCTACAGACTGTGATATTGTCTATTAACAATAAGGACCATGCCGGGAAACAAGAAAAAAGAAAGGAAGTGGCCTACTGTGTTGACTGCCATATGTACCACAGTCTCAGGAATAATATTGACAATAATAATAATAGTATATGCAAATGAAATGTATATACCGTTTTTGGATGAGGATAATTATATAAATAAAAGTGAAGAGAAGTATGTGAATACTTCAGTGAGTAGGGACACAGACCTGCTGGAAGAGGAGGGGATTAGAGGACAGATATCATGAGGCGAGAATGCTGAAAATTATGCTGATAACGTATTTGTATAAATGGTTAAATTGTATACAGAAGCTGCAAATGTCTCTGATTGCTATGTATGCACCCACCTGCCCACTACTGTCTAGGGTGCCATGAATTATACCGACATCCCACTTAGAAAGCATGTGGGATTCCACGTGGTGAACAGTATTATAAAACAGCAATTAAAGGCACCTATGAAAAGTAATAACAGAGCATGTGATAAGGTTAACAATGAATATACTAACAAAGCGTTCGATTTGGTGCTAAAGGGCATTCAACAGCATCCCCAAAGTGGTAAAGGGAGGAGAGAATATGGGAAAGATAGACAAAGAAATGGGACAGCATGTGGAAAACCGACCCCTCTTGTGGAGAGCAACATATCCCCGCCATATTCAAAGAAGAAAGTAGAGTGGACACAAAGAGAAAAGGGATAAGGGAGATGGGGCACACAGGTGATGGGGCTTCAGAAATCATGAGCACCCCATTTCATAGAACAAATGGGCAGAAAAAGGCACCCTGGTGCATCAAATACACCAAGGGTAGCGCTCCGGTTAAAAGGTTAAAAATGAGATCAATGAAGAAGTGTGCCCCTTACTGAAGATCCTCCACCCCTTCGTTGGCAGTAACTTTGCCAAATGTATGGGGGGGGTACCATAGACGATAATATCAATATAGATGTGGGCATCAGCAAGTGCCCCAGCTATACCAATATAATATTGGTAAGGATTGGTCCTAAAGGCTTATCAGTGAGCCTCTCAAGACCATGAGGATTTTTCATTGTATGAGGAAACTCTGCAGATTTTCGGATGCCAGCCGGGTGGAGGGGTAGCTGTTATACAGCACTTTGTGTTGCTGCACATAATACAGCTGACAAGTTTGTCCCAGGTAATGGATAAGGCCCCCCAGGAAGGTACCCAGAAGGAGGACCCCCTCTTGGATAGATAAGGCTATAGCTACATTAGGAGTACTGATGTCACCACTAGGGGTTGCGCATTCCGAATATGAAATACATAAATTAGCGATGTTAGTGGAAACATTGGCGAGCTCCACAGCGACAGCCCTGGGAAACATCTCTGAGGAACTTACGGATCTAAGGGCTGTTGTGATTCAAAACAGAATGGTATTAGACATCATTTTAGCAAAAGATGGTGGTGTCTGTCAGGTGATCCATCAAGACTGCTGTGTATATATTGGACAACAGCGGTAACATAAGAGGGGCAAAAGGAAATATAAGGAAGGTAGAGAAGGGGACAAAGGAAGTGTTGGTTTCAACGGATACAAGAGGAATACTAGGGACACTACGGGCATGGTTCCGTATTTGGGGATTGTGGCTGATAGAGCTGGCAATAGGGACAGGGGCACTCATAACACTATGGGCCTCATTACAACGTAGCCGCCTGCCAAGCTGTATCCGCCGTGCGGCCGCCAATGCGGCTGCACTCCTGCCAATGCGGCCGCACTCCCGCGCTGCCCATTTGGACATCCCCGCTGGGCCGGCGGGCGGAAACCAAGTTTCCGCCCGCCGGCCCAGCGGGGATGTGGGCCGCAACATGGGAGCCGGCTCCAAATGGAGCCGGCGGTGTTGCGGCTGTGCGATGGGTGCAGTTGCACCGTCGCGCTTTTCACTGTCTGCACAGCAGACAGTGAAAAGCCGCATGGAGCCCTGTCAGGGGGCCCCATGACTCCCCGTACTGCCAGCCATTTCCTGGCGGTTCAGACCGCCAGAAAAAGGCTGGTGGTCTGGGAGTCGTAATCCCCTGGGCAGCGCTGCAAGCAGTGCTGCCCTAGCGGATTACATCCGCCGGGGCCATTGTGGCAGAAAACCGCCGGCCCCAGCGGTGCGACCGCGGCACTACCGCTGCGGTCAAAATACACCGGGAGGCACCGCCAGCCTGTTAGCGGTGCTCCCGTCGTTTTGGCCCTGCGGTTGTAATACCGCCAGGGTCATAATGACCACCTATGTGTGCTGATAAGAGTGTGTCCCTCCTGCATGACAGTCCTAATAAAGATTGCCTGCAGCAAGACTACTACACATCACAGCCAACTAAAAAACTAAGACAACGCAAGGAATGGCGACACTACAGAATTGGCACCCTTCATCACAATGTTTAGGTTGTTATTGAGTATCAGAGGGCGGAATGTGGAATCACATTTTCCTGGGCTCCATTTTGGGACTGCTAGGCATGATACCCAATGACAACTAGGCCTGTTTCTGTGGAGCAACTAATGACCTACATGAACTTGTATATCATTGCTTGGAACGCATTAAGTTGCAAGGCATGCTATCAGAACAGACTCCATGAAATATAATTGCATGCTAGCTGTAGCAAACCTCCTTTATAAATGTAGCATCTGTTGTACGTGCTGTTCACAGTTCTGTAGAAAAATGAATCACACAGTATTAGACACGTAGGACATATTCTGTTATTTCCTTGTCCATGCTTTATCTTACTATATATATAGGGGGTTATTACAACTTTGGAGGAGGTGTTAATCCGTCCCAAAAGTGACGGTAAAGTGACGGATATACCACCAGCCGTATTACGAGTTCCATAGGATATAATGGACTCGTAATACGGCTGGTGGTATATATGTCACTTTACCGTCACTTTTGGGACGGATTAACACCACCTCCAAAGTTGTAATAACCCCCATAGTGAGTTATGATGAATTAATGGTAACACCTCTTGCAATATTGAAGAAATGATCATACGTCAATGTCAAGAACCAATGGAATGTACGAACATTCCTTGTGGTTTGCTAGAATAAAAGATCATGTATTACTTCCTTCTTTAGACTGTTCGAACTTGGTCCCCCAGGCTGACAGTCTCCATGTGCCTGTAATAAATTACTTTATTTTAATCTAAGGGCAGGCTGGTCTTCAGTTTCTGAGCTGAGCTGAGCTGAGATGATTACACTTCTACACCACATAGCCATCAACTTTATTACCCCGCACCCATCCATTCAGTACCTTACTGAACAAATCAAAAAAGTCAACCCAGGTTTGTGTGGAGAGCTTGGTGCTGTCCCTGAACTTCTGACGGTACTTCTCAGGGGTAAGCCCAAACTTGGCAGGCAAAGCGGTTTTCAAGGGTAGGTACGTTTTCTTATCTTTTCGATCTAATGTGTGAAGTGTGTCCCTCCCAACAACTGGTACATATCCCCACAAGCTTGCCTCCCTTTGCTCTTCAGGAACCCCGTGGACCCTTAGTACAACTTCATAAGCAGCCAACCACTTATCAATGTCATCTCCCACCACATAACTTAGCATCACATTTTTGGGTATACAAACCTTCTTGTCCCCAGAGGGTCCTGAATGCATGCTGCCACCATCACTACTGGACTCAGACTGCCAAGTCTTGATAACCAGCTCTTTGAGACTCAGCTCATGAGTGAACAGAAGTTTCTTCTCAGCCAAAACCCTTTCAGCGTCAGCTTCTGCTTCTCTCTCTGTTTTCTTTTCCTCCAGCCTTTATCTTGCCAATTGCAGTTGGAATTCTCTCTCCTCCCTCCTTTCGTCTTCGGTCAGGCCATGGCTAAAGACACTGCTCCCTGGTTTACCAGGGTTAACATCCCCCACTGCTGATGGCAAATCCTTTGAGGGGGCATCCTTTGGCTCCTCAATCTCAACATTCTCTTGTGAGCAGGCTTCTGGCCAGGCCCTCAGCACCTTTTGGTACTCCTCCATCCTGGAGGCACCCCAGGTAGGTACTCTTATCCCTTTGCAGATCCCTTTCAGCTGGCTGACAGTGTATGTTTCTAGCTTGGCTAGGTCAAACTCTCCAGCTCCTGCTGCTTGAGACCCAGCCATAGACATGGTGTATGAAGATTTTATTAAAAGGGCAAGCAGAAAAATGAAATTGCAGAAAAAGAGAAAAAATGAAGCTGACCTTCAACTGTGGTTAGGTAGTGTAAACGTAGCTATTGTATGTTTTGCACAAATACAGGTCCTATCCTCACCGCTGATCACAAATGTTAGGAATGGGGTCTCTAGTTGGCAGCGGTATACACCTTTGTCCAAATAGGGATCACAATCCTACTCAGGGTAAGTCACACAGAATCCAAATTATCCTGTGTCCACCCTCTGGTAGCATGGCACTGAGCAGTCAGACTTAACTTAGAAGGCAATGTGTGAAGTATTTGTGTAATAAATCAAGCAATAACACAGTGAAAAACCACAAAGAGACACCACACAGGTTTAGAAAACTATAGGATATTTATATTATTAAATTAAGGTCAAAACGATCAAGATTTGATAATCACAAATTAAAATATCGCTTTTGTAATGATAAGTAGAGTCTTTAGTTCTTAAAAGCAACAATTGTCTCTTGCAAGCACAAAGTACCTGGTTTGCGTCAAAATTACACGCAAGAAGACCACAGAGGAAGAGATGCATGGAAAAAAGTAGGTGTGCATTGGTTTTTGCCGGCGCACACAGACGATTCGTTGATTCTTTTCCACGCAGCAAGGGCTTTGTGTCAATTTTCGGCATGCAGGCTTCAATCCTCTTTGTAATGTGGGGTCTTTTGACGCCCAGTGACAATGCGTGGAAATCCTAGGTGTGTGGGACGAAGTCACAGCTGTTGCATCAATCCGGCGGGTGATGTTGCAGAATTTCTGCAGCACGGCTGGCCCTGCGCTTATTCCTGTTGCAAAAAGTCAGGCTGCGTCAGTCCGGCTCGGCAATGCATCAGTCCGGTGGGCTGTGCTTCGAAGTTCCGGTCACAACATTTCCGCTTTGTCGATCTTCACTTGGGGTGCTGGACTGCGTTGTTCCGGTTCGGTGATGGGGTGATTTTCTCACTGCTGGACAGGCTGTGCATCGATTCCGGCAGGCTGTACGTCGATTTTCGCTACACAAGGAATTTCCTTGCAGAGATGAAGTCTTTTTGGCCCAAGACTTCAGGAATGGATGGCAAGCTCAATCCAAGCCCTTGGAGAGCACTTCTCAGCAAAACCAGCGGCCAGCAAGGCAGCAGGGCAACAGCAAGGCAGCAGTCCTTTACAGGAGAGCAGTCCAGATGAGCCATTTGGGCAGCCATGAAGCTTCTCTTGGCAGGATGCAGGTTCTGGTGCAGAATGTCCTTTCCAAGAAGTATTTGATTCGGTAGGGTCATGGACCCGGTTTATGTACCCAAAAGTGCCTTTGAAGTGGGGTAAACTTCAAAGAGTGGTTTTGAAGTGCACACGGTCCCCTTTGAGTACAACCCTGTCTGCCAGGGTCCCAGTAGCAGGTTTGGCAGTCATTTGTGTGAGGACAGGCCACTGTCCTTTGAAATTTAAGTATCAGGCCCTCCACCCTTCCAGCCCAGGAAGACCCATTCAGTATGCAGATGTGTTCAGGTGTGACTGAGAATCCTGTGTTTGTGGTTGTCATTGTGAAATGCACAAATGAGCTGTCAACCAGCCCAGTCCAGATGTGGATTGGAGACAGGTTCTAAGGCACAGAAGGATTTAAGTGCAGAGAAATGCTCACTTTTTAAAAGTAGCATTTCTACAAAAGTAATCTAAAATCCGACCTCACCAGTCAGCAGTATTTTGTATTACCATTCTGGCCACACTAAATATGACCTTTGTACCCCTTTCTAATCAGAATCTACCACTCACACAGTGTATAAGGGTAACCCTAATGTTAGCCTAAGAAAGGAGCAGGCCTCACAGCAGTGGAAAATGAATTTAGGTGTTTTCCACTACCAGGACATACAAAACACACAGATATATGTCATAATTTTTACCTACACAGCACAATGCCCTCTGGGTTACCTCAGGCCTATCTTAGGGGTGACTTATGTGTAGAAAAAGGGAGTTTAAGACTTGGCAAGTATTTTTAAATGGCAAGTCGAAGTAGCAGTGAAACTGAACACAGGCCTTCCAATGGCAGGCCTGAGACATGGTTAAGGGGTTACTTATGTTGGTGGCACAACCAGTGCTGCAGGTAGTAGCATTCAATCTGCAAGCCCTGGGCACATGTAGTGCAATTTATTGAGGATTTACTGGTAGATCAAATATACCAATTGGGTATGAACCAATGTTACCATGTTTTAAGGGAGAGAGCATATGCACTTTAGCACTGGTTAGCAGTGGTAAAGTGTGCAGTGTTCTAAAATCAGCAAAAACAGTGCCAAAAAGTGGAGGGAGGCAGGCAAAAAGTTGGGAGTGACCACCCTAAGGCTGTCAGGTCTAACAGTAGCTTATAGAAAGGTCCACCTTTCAGACTCCTTCTGTTAAACTGCAAAAAAAAATGTGGTTATTCTTTTCCTAAAAAGGAGAAAACTTGGACTCTCATCACAGGTTTTGCAGTAACTCCACACTGGTAATCTGGCCCCCACAAATACTGTTACCACAGGGAAGCACTAGTAAGTATCCCATATGATAGATGTCTCTGCACCATTTCCCAAAAGGTTTCCCTGGGCTACAGACTGGCTTCCTGTTCACATTTTGTTAGGTTGTACCTTGGAAAACCTGCAGAGATACAGACATCTGGAGTGAGTGCTTTCTATGCAGCCTGGAATCCCGATGTTGTTGTGAAGTCATGTTGGTGGCCAAATTGGGATTACTGTACATCCTGTAATGTGAACTTTTAGAGACAGATTTGGAAATCGAAGGCTGTAGAGTGCAAAATAAGATTGAACTAATACAGATGTGCTCCTGTGCTCTGGTCTGGATTACACAATACTGCTATTCTTGTAATTCATAATTTACGGTTACATCCAGCACAAAGAGCAGCCACAAAGAATAAATCAATCAAACAATTATTGACCGCCAGTGTATAAGTTTTAAAAGAATAGGTGTGGGGCCTACAGTTGAGCTCTGAAGTGCTATCAAATGTCAGAGGTGACTAATAACAAAGTGGCATAGTCTTTATTCACCTTATGCCTCTTTCAACCACCAACAGATATCATTACCCATTTATCTCACACTTTCATCTTGTTTTTCAACTCCTGCATTCTTTCTTTGGTACTGTTTTTCAGACTTTCTACTCCTCCTTCTTTCCCCAGTTTGTTTTTCTTCTCTTTACCTCTGGGTCAAAGTCTGAAAAGGAAAAATAAGTGCCGGTCCCCAAAAATGAGTGCTGGTGGGCCCCACCTGCAACAACGGCACAACTTAAGCACTGTACTCGGCGGCTTAGTGGTCCTTTAGTACAACACATCCGTGGTATGAACTTGCACTAGAGAAGAGGAATATTCCTTCTGTTAGCAGTAGCAAAAACATGCATTGTAAGACAGTGTAAGACACCAACAACACGACTATAGCAAGAAGGTATTATAGAAATGCTGACAGTACCAGAACACGAATGTAGTATATAAAAATGACAAATTGACTACTTTTCAAGCGATTTAGAAATATGTATTTGGGAAGGATCATACAGAAGTAGGATAATAGCTCAATGTACCCTAGCCCGTAAACAGAGAAACCAGGAAACTGCTCATGCAGTGTCCCTAATTTTCCTTTCCGAAATGTGCTTCACTAATATTGATATGTTATTGAACTATAGTTGTTAAGCCTCCATTCAAGTCAAAGATCCATCCTTTGAGCACAGCTGAAGTCTGAGGATTTTCAATACACTTTGCACAGGGCAAACACCATCCAACACAACACAATCAACAAAAATAGGAACATTTTACATACCACATGTCTATTGCCCCCAATAAAACACAATATATTGCTGAAATACACAAGACTATGAGAAGCTAGGAAATATGGATCACATCTTTGAATATTCCAACACCTTACAATACGACACTTCTCCACCACCCACAATCACAGATAGACAGATTGGGGAAGGAGAAACAAGTGTTCTTGGGATATTGTAAATAAAAATATGTGAGATGGTCTTTACATGTGTTATTGTTCCTTTGCTGGATATTTTTGCAGCAAACTGTGAATAATACAAGCACATTTCTTTGCCCAGAAGAAAACAACATTAAAAAGGTTGTAAAAAAAAAGAAATGTATAGTGAAGGCAGCCCATGATGCAGTCCAGACATTTCTATGCATATGGATGTAAGAAATCTGGTATGTTGGATCTGACATCCTTGACATGGTTTTTCCCAGACTTTTTTGCCTTCCAACGTCCTGTTTTTGCTAACTTGGTTTTGCTGGCTTTAGGACTCTGCACATTTCACTGCTGCTAACAAGTTAAAATATGCTCATGCTCTTTCCTTTAAACATAGTAACACTGGCTTCCACCCATTTAGCATATTTAATTTACTTGTACGTCCCTAGTAAAGTGGTATTACTTGTACCCACGGCCTGTAAGTTAAAAGATGCAAATGGTCCTCTAAACACATCTAAGGCCTGCCATGGGAGCCTGTGTGTGCAGTTTTAAATTGTTAAGTTGACCTGGCAAAATAAACATTTTAACAGGCCTAAACCATCATTTTTAATACATGGACATCACCCCTAGCATAGGCCATAAACAGCCATAAGGCAGGGTGCTTTGTATTTAAAAGGTTGGATAGTTACTTTTAGGCTTTACATGTCTTGGTAGTAAACAATTCTTAAGTTTGTCTTCACTACTGCAAGGTCTGCCTCTCCCAGAGGATAATATTGGTTTAAATTATTACAGTGAATAAGTTATAACTTCAAATTAGGAGCAGGTGAGAATGTCCAGTTTGGGGTCTAAAACCCTTTTAATGCAAAATTGTATTTTAAGTCACAATTCTGAAAAAAGCCACTTAGCAGCTTTACTCACCAGAAATCCTTGAAATTGCATATCTGTGGCTATACTGATTAAAGGTATGTTGTTTTGGTCTTAAATCATTCATTACATTTTAATCTAGTTTTAAATTGGTGTGGGAATTTTCTTGTTTTGTGTTTTCAATTTATTATTTCTTGAAGTGCTGCAAAACTACTCCAGGCTAAGCCTGGCTGCTTTTGTGCCAAGCTGCCAGATGGTTAAGCATAGGTTATTTTGGGGTTTGCTTTACCCTGACAGAGAGTGTGGTTGCTGCATGAGTAGGGTTTCTCTCCCCTTAACCAGTTACCCAATTTCCAACAACGTAGATCATCTTTTTTTTAAATGGACTTCACTGCAAACACTGCCAATATAATCCTGCAGTGCTATGTGCACCAACTAACTGATACAAAATAACATTTGTATCAAACAACTAGTACTAAGTGACATTCCCAGTGAAAGACTCAGCACAGCTTTAATTTTTGCAAATGTCAGCATGTTCAATGCTGTTTTGCACTAATTGGTGCAAATGTCCATGCTAATTTATGCTCCACCAATGCAATTTTATGTAATTTTGATTTTGTTAATATTTCATTTGGAAGAATTAACCAGGCACATTTCACATGGGGGAAATGGCACCATTATCTATACAATTAAAGAAAGTGACGCAGGACCTCTAACTAATTGTGGGTGGTTCCGTTTTTTAGTACTGCTGAGAAATGTGGCAAACTTGCCTGCATCTACTTTATCATTATTACTAAGGTACAGTTGATCCTCATCTAAAGAATAGACAATAAAACAATTACCAGCTCTAAAGATTACCCAGAAAGTGAAGATGCAGGTATTTAAGAAGAATATACAGATGCCAGCTTCTGTAAATTGTAGGATCATTGGTAGTGATTTAAAACATTGTTATAGGATGATGTGATGCATTTTAGATTTTACCATCATTTGACCATCGGCTCCATTTTGTGCCAGAGACTCCATTTTGTGCCCTGCTGCAGTTGGACGGCAGCACAGGTGTTTTTCCTTACAAAACTTTTCTCTTCACTAGTGAAGAGTCAGACAGTGCTGGAACATATTATGTGGGATGCTGACTTTATAAAAGTTCACAAGGCTGAGACTGTTTCTACCAGAAGAAGGTACAAATCTGTCTTGGAACAAACATTGGGAGCCTGGCCAGCTTCTGTGGGTGTTTTTGACACAAATGAAGTTCAGCCAGTGCTTAATTTCATAACAAACGGAAGGGGGTTTCTAGAACCTTCTTCTTCAGGTGTTTTAAGGTATAAAAGACCGGGAGGCTTGGTGCTCAGATAGAACTCGCTTGTGAAGCAGACACGCTGTCCAGAATCTGATTTGTGATCCTTATCGGCTTTCCTCCCTGACTGAATCAAGGGTTCCCTAGTCGCGCTGGTGAGGATGATGTCAACCCAATTGGCGAAGTATTTTAAATCTGATTATTTAGCTCATGTAGACATGCTCTTTTGATGCATTGCACATTTCTTTTTAATTCTTGACAACTCGATATATGCATTTATCTTTTTATATACACATGTTCTGCTGCATTTGAGTTATATGCTTATTCTCATATATTTGTAAGACTTTTATTTGATATTGGGAAGTGTCTTAATAAATTCATTATTTAGACTAAGAGTGCTGTATTCTTTTGGCATTGTGTCCTCTTAATTTCAGTGAGAGCAATTTATTTTGGCGTCACTTTCAGGATATGAAGTGAAAGATTAAAGTGAAAAATGTTTGGCAGAAAGACAAAGGCAGATTCCAAATGAAATACCAGGGTGTGAAATAGCCCCCTACGGTATGCTTGAGCACGAATGGCCTCACAGTGCTGACTTGAGCAAAAACTGGAATGCGTGTATGGCAGATGCAGGGCCAGCAGATGTATTAGCTTGTTTGCAAAAATTGCTGATTGAAAAAGGAAAAGAACTTACCACTTTAGGTCGAAGAGGCTGGATCCTCTTATGTGCTTACCGTAAAATGCTTGGGAAATGTGTTCAGTTAGAACAGGAATGTGAGCAGATAGAAAAGGAGTTAGTGGAAGCCAAAATACATCCACAATGCTATCATGTCAATATAAATAGTTACAAGATAAACTCGACACTTACCGGACTGTGGCTGAGTGAGCCGCAGTGCACCTGATGCAGTATATCTACAAGAAGAGACAGGGAAGAGTTAAGACTAGGAAGGTTCATTTAGCCATTGCAAAAGCAGGGTTAGAGTGGAATACCGAGGAATGGAATGGTAATATTTAGGATTCTTCTGATTTTTAGACTCTGGGGAAGAGCGTTGTCAAAATAAGTGTCAGGGGGAGTCAGAAGACCAGAAGGTTGTCTGTGCACATCCCAAATACAGACAAAAATTGCAAGGAGGGGTCAGGATGGACTCCCTAGAGGTTTACTCTCAGCAATAGATTAATGATGTGACAGACCTGGGGAAACATTGCTCAAATTGTTGGTGGGATTGTTTGATACAGGAGCCTCATGAGTGATGTTATATGTATGAGACATACTAAAGTTCTGTATACTCAGTAGTGACACCACTATACAGAAGCATTTTAGGCATTATCAGGGTGACAATCAAATCACCTTATTGCACTTAGCATTTACCAGGTCCAATCATAGGTGTCCTACCAAGTCAGACTGTCCCCAGACTGATAAACCCTGGTTCACATTGAGAGATGCAATGCAGTGAATCAAGGAAGATGGTATGGAAAACCACCTTTTGTCTGGGTGATGCACACTGTTTGTTGGATGGACCACTGACTGTCAGTACGAAACAAAATCATTTTTTGGCTTTCCCAGCCTACAAATGTGATTATGACCCTATTAATCAATCAGACAGATAATCCCTTAAAAGATATACAGGAGGCAGTCCATGAGTTAAGAGAGCTGGGCGAGTGGATCAATCTTGAAAGAGCCTCTTGGTTTGAGGGCTGTACAGATAACAATAAAGTATCTAGAAGGGATATGTTCATGATATTGTTGAAGGATGGTGTGAAGAAAGAACAGATAGATGGAATAGATACCAAGAATCTGTGGAAATGTATCGAAAGCAAGGGCGGGAAAGAAAAGAGGGGAACAGGAAGGTGTATGTTGGAAAGTGGATTATTGGTAAGGGCAGGTAAGTACCTACACTTAGAAACAGGGCACTAACCTATACTTACGTCCAGTTAGGTCTCAATAAATTAAACCAAGTTCAACCTTTGGTAGTTTTGCAATGACCAACAAGGCTTAACTTAGGAGACAAGAGTGTAAAGCATTTAAAAATCACGAAACAATAAATAAATAAAACAAAAAACACAATAAAAATCCAACAACAATTTATAACAATAGATTGTAATTTTATCTTTAAAATTACACCAAAATGATTAAAATCGGATAAGGGGAACTGGAGATAATAATTTTTTCAAAATTACCATTTTCTAGCTCAGAAAATATATTAGTGCTCAAAGGGTTAAAAAAGGTCACACTGGAAAGGAACGAAAGGCATACTCTGGTTTGCCACTTGGGGTCTAGGACTACAACCCCCACAATGCACCTCTTCAAATTGTCTTCAAACCTCTGGATCTTCTTGCAAAGGTCCTTTTTGGGTCACTCAAGTGTCCACAACTTGATCCAAGGTTTCAGAAACTCTGAGTTGCTCCTTGGGAGCTGGGACTACAATTCCCAGAATGCACCTGGTCAGAATCCTCAAATGGCCACTGGACTGTGGTCAGCTGGGGTCTTTTTGCAGGACTTGATGCAGGGGACTCTGGGCAGTTCCTTTGTGCCTGTAGCAAACAGTAGAAGACAGGCAAGGCCCTTTTAGTGGTGAAGCCCAAGTGTGTAGCTGGTGCAGTCCTTCAAAGTGCAGTGTTCAGGTCAGGGGGCCAGCAGGACAGTCCTTCTTCTTCTTTGTCTTGTTCCTTGTAGGGATCTGAGTTGTGGGTGCAGCTCTGCCATATTTATCCTTGCTGCTGCGTTGGAAAGCAGGGAGGGTCCTGGTTGTCCAATCACAGGCAGACTTCCTGGGAAGTGTGGCAAAACTCGATCCCAGGGAGCAACATTCTTCAAAAATCCATCATGGCTGAAATTGATTTTTGGAGGTTAGGTCTGGCTGAGCCCACCCACTGGAGTGGCTAAACAATCTTAAACACACCCTTCTCCTACACTCTCTTAATCTCATAAAGAAAACACCTAATTGTCTGGGATTGCAGAAAGTGAGGGAGGTCCTTAGCTGCTCCAAATGTACTTCCTGCCTTTGAAGACCAGTTTGGCTGCTTTCCCCCCATTCTATTTCACATCTGCTGTGGCAGATTTCCTCCCCAGGCACATCCTTTGTGTTCAGCCCAGGCCACATCACACCTTATCAAGGCAGCCTGGCCAGGCTGCCAGAGGCTGGCCAATCAAATAATCAAGAAGGGTACTTTCAGGTAGAGTTTTAAATCAATTTACCTGAACTAGTTTTATTAAGCCCAACAATGGCAAGTTGTGGGATTTATTATAACAATTAATTTGATAGCAAACTCAAGGTATCTGTCTCTCTTGGGGACTTTGTTAATTAAAATAAAGGCCCTCATTATGACATTGGCGGTAAATCCCACTTACCGCCACGCTGACTGCTGCCAACTTACCACCATGGCGGCAGATATCTGTTTACCATATTATGACACACACACACCAATCCGTCAGTATGCAGCCACAGACACAAATCCGCCACTCCAAAGGTCAGGGATGAACTGGCGGTATCCAAACCCACACCGATACGTCAACAGACCAACCCCCATCACATTATGACCCACGAATCACCATGGCGGACATTTAACAGCGGTAAACCATTGGCTGTACATACCGCTGCGCTCAAAATGGGGACACACACAAAACAACACAACATTGGACAATTCAAACAACACAACCTGACACCTATACATACACCACACCCACACTACTATAAAACACCCACCCACATTACCCACAACCCTTTACCATTTTAAACCATTGCCAGCAACATAGACCCGCACACACACAGCCCCTATGTGAAGCCCTGTCCAACCAAATCCTCCACAAAATCCTGGACATTCACAACAGCTTCATACCACACACACCCACCACACACACCCCTCACTCACCCAACCCAACCCCCACTCTTGACAACCCACCACACTCTCCACCTGGACCCCCAGCACACACGTAGAAACCAAAAGAAACATGAACTCCATCCACTCCGGATCCCCCTCCGACCCCTGCCCACATCGCATCTACAACAAAGCCAGCCCAACCATCGCCCCCATACTCTACAACATAATCAACTCCTCTTTCGACTCCGCCACCTACCCAGACCCCTGGAAGCACGCGGAAATCACTGCTCTCCTAAAAAAAGAAATAAGCCGACCCAGAGATCCTCTCCAACTACCGCCCCATCTCCCTCATCCTTTTCCCTGCCAAGGTTGCAGAGAAAGTAGTCACCGCCCGGCTATCCCACTTTCTCGCAGGAAACAACACTCTTGACCCCTCACAATCCGGGTTCCGCAAGAACCACAGCACGGAAACCGCCCTCATTGCATGCACTGACGACATCAGGACCAAAGTCGATAAAGGCGAGACAGTCGCACTCATCCTCCTAGACCTCTCCGCAGCCTTTGACACCGTCTGCAACCACACACTCCGCACACCCCTCCACAACATAGGAATTCGCCACAAAGCCTTAGACTGGCTCACCTCCTTCCTCACCGACCGGACCCAGAGAGTCCGCCTTCTACCCTTCCACTCCAACACTACCAAGATCACCTGCGGAGTCCCCCAAGGGTCCTTCCTCAGCCCCACACTCTTCAACATCTACATGATCCCCCTAGCCAACATCCTCCGAGCACACAGAATCACTATCCTCTCCTATGCAGATGACACCCAACTCATCCTCTCCCTCACCCGCAACCCCACCACCACCAAAACCAACCTAAATGCTGCTCTCCTCAACACCGCCAACTGGATGACCACTAACCACCTCAAGATCAACTCAAACAAAACCGAGATCATCATCTTCGGCCCCAACAAAACCACATGGGACTACTCCTGGTGGCCCACCACCCTAGGCCCGCACCTACCCCCGCAAACCACGCACGTAACCTCGGCATCATCCTGGACCTCTCCCTCTCCATGACACAGCAAATCAATGCTCTAACCTCCTCCTGCTTCCACACACTCCGCACTCTAAAAAATCCATCAAATGGATTCCCCCAGAAACCAGGAAGACAGTCACCCACGCACTCATCAGCAGCAAACTGGACTACAGTAACACCCTCTACGCCGGCACCACACTCAAACTCAAATGCAAACTCCAGAGAATCCAGAACACAGCTGCACGCCTTGTCCTTGGCCTCCCCGCCACAAACGAATCTCACCACACCTCAAATCCCTTCACTGGCTCCCCATAGACAAGAGAATCACATTCAAGATCCTCATCCATGCACAAAAATCCCTTCACAACACCGGCCCAACCTACCTCAATGAAAGAGTGAACTTCGACACTCCCACACGCAACCTCCGATCAGCCGACCTCGCCCTAGCCACAGTCCCCCGCATCCAACGCACCACCACAGGAGGCAGGTCCTTCTCCTACCTCGCCCCCAAAACCTAGAACTCCCTCCCCACCAACCTTCGCAAAACCAAAGACCTCCTGCTCTTCAGAAAGAACCTCAAGACATGGTTGTTCGATCAGTGACCCTCCCTGCCCCCCCCGATTCCACCCCCAGCTCCTTGAGACCCTCACGGGTGAGTAGCGCACTCTACAAATTTTTTGATTGATTGATTGATTGATTGACCACAGACACAACTAGAGCCACATACTATTTATACCTATACACCACTTACGCACCCCATATCACACACTCCAACACACCCTCACCTACACACCTCACACAACACCGATGGCACCACAAAGACACCCCTGTTTCACAGAGGAGGAGCTAAGGGTCATGGTGGAGGAAATTATCAGGGTAGAGCCACAGTTATTTGGAGCACAGGTGCAGCATATATGGATAGCTAGGAAGATGGAGCTGTGGTGGAGAATCGTTGACAGGGTCAACGCTGTGGTACAGCACCCAAGAACTATGGATGACATCACGAAGAGGTGGAACGACCTAAGGAGGAAGGTATGTTCCATCGCAGCAAGACAGCAGCTCGCTGTACAGAGGACTTGTGGTGGACCCCCGCCTCCTCCCCCACAAATAACAGCATGGGAGGAGAAAGTCTTGGCAATCCTGCAACCTGAAGGCATGGCCGGAGTAGGAGGACGACTGGACTCTGGTAAGTCAACTCTCTACTACTATCACCCCCTTACCTGCATGCTATCACATACCCCCACCCTCACCCTCACTACCATCACTCCACCACTTCCCACACACCCCACCATCACATCTCACTCATCCCAATGCCCAGCCCTGCATGCTCTGCCAATGCATGGATACCACTCACAGCCCTGCATGGGCACTCATCACTAAAGCATGCACACTATAAAGAACTAATCATCCCATCATACACCAATGTAAAAGTGAAAGCTGCCACGGCAAATACAACCAAAGAGGGCAAGCAATGGATGTACAATATGCCAGACACAGAAGCCATAACACATCATTTACCTCCCCACAGGTACCCCAGCCAATGTCAGCGGAGAGGAGGTGCCAGCAATATCCAGTCCTCCAAAAGAAGAGGCCCACATTGATGACAGCAACACTGGTCTTTAGGATCTGGATGACCTACCTGGCCCATCAGGGACCTCTGGACAGCCGGTTACCCAGGCCCAGTCCCACACCACCACAGAGCCTTCCCCATCAAGAACCACCACCACAGCACCCACCCAGCGTACCCACACCTCTGTCCCTAGGACACGTCAATCAGCAGTGTGTCCACCTCTACAGGGACCCAAGGCCACAACTCATACCCAAGACAATCAGGGACATGGGGTCAGTGGCAGTAGGCACACGGATCATGGATCACGGGATGGAGGCACAGGCCAACAGGGAAACTAGGAGGACTGCTGTGTGCCAGGGGGAGGACAGGCCCAGGGAACCGACTCTCCACAAGGCACTTGCAGAGATCCTCGGAGCCTATCAACATTCCCAGGACACGGTGGGCCAGATCCTGGACAATGTGCAGGAAAACAGGCGGCTGTAGGAGGGACAGTACCAGGGGATCAAGGAGGACTTGCAGGCCATCAACAACACCCTGATCTCCATAGCAGGGGTGCTGGCAGACATGGCCAATATAATGAGGGAGGCAGTCGCACAACAGTGGGCCCCTGCCACTAGCCAGACATTTGATCAGCCTTCCACCTCCGCTACCGCTAGTGGCCACAAGTCCCCGCCACAGGACTCACAGGCCACAAGCACCCCTCCCCCTACAGAAGGAGAACCACCCCAGAAACATTCCCTGCAATCCAGACAGAAGCCAGAGACTCTTACCAAGACCCCTGCCAGGAAATTAGACTATCCTGATTGTTACCCTTGTCTCCCACTCCGTCACCCTGTCCACCTTCAACTGCCATTGCTCCCCTTCCAATGTCCTCTCTGACAATGCACCTGTGCTACAAACAACCTTGAACAATGCCCTGGACTTTTCTCCCTCATCACCGCATCACATTGCACTTGCCCCTCTATATTTTAACACTTCAATAAACACCACTGGCAAAAAAGAACTTTGGAGTCTGTCATTTATATCAATTATATGTATTCATTGAAACAAGTACAAACATTGCAAATCAACTGTACAGAAAATGAGCATAGATTAATCACCTGTAGCTGGCTACAGTGATCACACCAGGAGTATATGTGAGGTCACCAACATCTGCAAAATTAATTGCCAGAGGGAACTGTAAATAAGCATAGAGGTGGGAAATATCAGCATGCCAGTGCCACAGAAATTCAAACAAATGTCATTTAAATGTAAAGTAACACTGTCCTACCTGTGTGTCTTTGGAAGTGTTGTCTGATCACAGATATTCGGTTGTCCCCATCCTCATCCTCTGCCTCCTCATCCTCACTGTCCACAGGGCCCATTGCTGGCACACAGGCATGTCCAGCCTCCTCCGCCTGCAGGAATGGGACATGGCGTCTGAAGGCCAGGTTATGCAACATGAAGCATGCCACCATTATCTGGCAGACCTTCTTCAGTGAGTAGCACAGGGATCCACCTGTTAGATAGAGGCACCAGTCTAGTGTGGTTAGTTTTACGTATCCTTTGCGCATTAGCTTTCAGGCTTTAGGCCTTTGTGCACTTTGCCCTGGATATATTTTATTCATTTGCTTGCAACTTAGAGCCTCTGTGCACTTTGCTCTAAATACTTTTTATTAGGCTTTGTACTGTTATTTTTCAAATAGCCAGTTTTACGGTCTTGTTTTATATTCATATCACACTGTTTAGCCTACTTCAGCACTGGAGTTCTCCATAACACATTCCTGTTCACCCTGTGCTTCAGTCAAGGATACAGTCTGGTACATTGCCGATAGACGTGGTAGGAGTTTAGTCTTTGGCATTTCTGCGTAGGGACATTTTGTGATCACACTGACATGTTAGTTATAAGAACACTTCCTTGTCCCAATACACACAAGAGGGAGATTCCGACCAGGGAACCACAACTAGACGCTGACTGCCTTGTTGCAGATGCTGAACCAAGATCACAGGCCTTTGCTCAGGTATGAGGGCTGATGTCTCCCCAGTGATTCAGAAAGGCAAGTTAGAAGCTTAACATGCTGTGCTCGAAATAGAACAAGCAGAGGGAGAGTAGAAACTATTAGACACGATGATAGCTTTGTTCTTATGTTTTACTCTCCTGGTGACTATTTCAATCCTACTGTGTTGTATGGTTCTGGTTATTGTGGCTCACGCCTTATTATCTAAAATGCAGTCGTTTTATTAAAACATTATATAAAACTTATACTGCCTTTGTCATTTGTATATGAGATCATACTGTAAATGAGAGAGTTGGTTTGGATCTGAGTGACCATGACTTCCCTGAGAAGTTCCAAAGATGTCATGCGCTCGGCTGCCCAATCATCTCTTCCCAGTGGGAGAAATGAGGCACTGCTAGTTAGCCAGTGCAAAAACCGGATTTAGGGTGACAGAGTTCCTTACACGTGGGTCAGACTCAGTCCCCCACACCGTTATCGATCCTGCTGCCTAGAAATCCAGTAGTCTCATTTAGGATAATGAGAGCCCACGCGATATGGCGCCGCCAACGATTGGTCTGGCTCTAATTTTTAGGTCCGGCTGACTCTCTCGGTCTCATATATATATTGACTCCTCGGTTCCGTAAGCGGAGACGTGCGTGGGGCTGAGGATTTCCGCCACCACGGGATAGGCATCCTATTACTTAGTGGTTGGTTGTTCAAGCTTGAACTTTGAAAGGAAAACCCCAATATTGGTGTGCCTTCTCTGATCTGGTGCTGTCAAATGGCGAATCCTAATGTAGTGAATATAGCGCCTAATATGCGACACCCGCTCACAGGACATCTGATAGCACATGGACTGACGGTCCAGGGGGGTCCGGTCACTTTTGTGGTGGACGCCCATGCAGCCTATAGGACAGAACTTTTTTATTCTTGGGTCGTATTTCCAGCTGTTGATGGAGGTACAAACACTTTTCACGAATACACTGTTGTGAATGCCCCTGGACAATACAGGGCTTATGCATACTTAGAGATACCTTTATCTTATCAAGAACACCATAATTGGCTTGATGGCGCCCTCCCACACACAGTAGCACAAGTTAGGTTAGGTCCACTAAGTAATGATGGTCCTACCTGGCCTTTATTGGCTACATATACACCACATCCTGCGGTTGCTCAATTGGCAGTGGCTGAAGTTCGTCGTTTATATACAGACTTAATGGCTACATATAGACGATTAGTTCAATTTGTAATGCAGACACTAAATACAAACGCAGCGCGTGCTGTTCCGGCGCACCCACAGGTAGTGGTTCCGGGTATTAATCCGGCCACTGTACACTCAGTTATGGGTAAAGTACCGGCTAAACGTGAGGAAACTCCATTTTGGCTGGCGCAAAAAATTAATACGCTGGAAGCAGTATTTCCCCATACGGGACCTCAGGATAAACATAGAATTTTGACAATGTGTTTGCCGTATGGGATGGTTCCTACTGTGGATCATTGTAATACCTGGGGCACGGTGTTTGCCGTGCTCTACACTACGGCACACGGAACACCGACATTAGTTAATTTACCGGAGGTACTTAAACAAATTCAAGATGAATATGGGGCTGCCCCTGCCTTAGATTTGGGCATGCAATTGATGGACAATTTTGTCGCAGTTTCTTCTATTATTTTGAGTAATCTCAAGGGAGAGGCAGTAGCACTAGCAGTGCGAATGCGTCTTCGGGACGTTCCACAGATTAATCAGGAACGGGAACTCCCGAGAATAATAGCAGAAACATATTCCAGTATTGGTCGCGATAGCCTAGGGGCTAGACCGCAAAAACCCCAATTACAGGGTAAAAATAATAAAGATAATGCTAAACAGCAGCAACCTGAGGGTACTAAAAAGCGCTGGGAAAAGAAACAGCAAACACCTAAGAAAGATGGGGGACAGTCTCTGCAACCGGAGACCCCGCAAAATAGGTATAATCTCAGGAATAGGGATAATTTGAAGACGCCTGATAGATATCAATATACTGATACACGCCAATCTCGTTCCTTTCAGGACTCCTCGGACAAGAGAAGTGAGAGAGGTGGGCGGTCTGAGCGCAGAACTGAGTACGTGAAACCGAGACAGGACTCACAACGCTCAACAGAGGTTTCTATTAAACAAGAAGAGAAACCACTGCAACAAAAACAACAATTTAAGAAGAAGAAAGTGACAGCAGGCTCAGTTAGACATGCCGCTCAAGAAGAGAGTTCTCTTGACGAACAAGACATGGGCGTTGGCACTGTTAGACAGCGCGGCAGAGGTCACAATAGTTCGCCGGAGTCTTCTAGAGCATCTGGAGGTGAAAGCAACTGATGATTTCATACAAGTCGAAACGGCGGATATGCGAGTCTCTGATCCTGATAGAGTATATAAAGTGACTCTGCGATTAGGAGGGGACATTGACCGCGTTGTGCACGCCATCTTTTGGGACCATGTGGTAAAATCATATGATGTTCTGCTGGCCGAACAAGATTGGCCACCTGACTTTGTTCGCGACTGTCCGGTTGGGGAGGAGGTTATTACACCTTCCTTCTCACCACTTGTTCCGAGAGAACTAGCGGAGTCCTTTAGTTAAACATGGGCTCTAGCACAGGCCCCTGCCCTATATAGAAATAACGTGGGGTGGGATAGACAATCCCCTTATCATGTAATTCCAATAAAGGGCGAACCTCAGCCGCAGCCGCAGTATCCTATCAAATTTGAGGCAAGGGCATCGGTTAGGAAAATTCTTACACAGTTGGAGTACCAAGGTGTAATTGAACCCTGTGTCTCACCGATGAATAATCCCTTGTTTCCAGTTGCTAAACCGGGCCATTCATATAGGATAGTGGTGGATTACAGACATTTAAATGGACATACACGCACATATGCAATACAGAATTCACATAGCGCAGCGCTTATGAATAATATTGTGCGTAAAAAATACAAAACAACTTTAGATATCTCGAATGGATTTTTCTGCCAAAATATAGCGCCCGAAAGTCGGGACTATACCAGTTTCAGTGCGTTTGGCTCTCAGAAAAAGTTTTATCGTTTGCCTCAGGGGTATAAGAATAGCCCGGGACTATTTTCAGCTCGTGTTACTGAAATTCTGCACGAGTTGGACCCTGAAGCGTTATCATATGTTGATGATATATATTTAACGGATGATGAGATTCTGCAGCATCTAAGGCGTGTAGCACACATTGTTGTGGGGTTTGCTGAAATTGGCTATAGGTTTAATTTTTAGAAATCAAAGATTGCCTTCCTCAGCGTCATTTTCCTGGGATATGAATTGTCGAGTGAGGGCAAGAGCTTAGCGCCACATTTTTCGGAGAAATGTGCTCAGTTGCAGCCTCCTAATACGGTTCGGAAGCTCCAGTCTTTGTTGGGGTTTCTGAATTTTGGCAGAACTTACATTCCTGATTATGCTACGCGTATAAAACCCTTATACGAGTTGATTCGCCCAAATTTTTCGAGTAGATTTTGGACGATTGAGCATACACATATACTACGAGATTTGCAAACTGATCTTTTAGCAGTTCAACATTTACACACACGGGACAATAAAACGCATTTAGTAATCAGGGTGATACCTGGGGCTGTTGGGTTTACATATGTCACCTTTAATGAGGGTGAGACAGTCCCGATTGCATACAAGTCCCACTTGTATTCTGCTGCAGAACAACGATTTGCACAAACTGAGAAAATACTCACTGCAGTACAGATGGCTGTGATTAAAGAAAGACCGCTTGTCCAGGGACAAAGCATCATTGTCGTTTCCCCGATTCCAGCCTTAGAGGCTGTTACAAAAGCGAGTGTTCCTAATTCGAAAGCCTTACACCCGCGATGGATACAATGGGCAACGTCTTTGACAGCCACTGATGTAGATTACATATTTGACCCTAAACTGCAGACTCAAGAATTTCTTCAATATGAAATGGAATACCCAGTTCCTGCTGGCACATTGCCTATTGACCAATATCAGGTGGTCATGTATACCGATGGCTCTGCGCAACCAGCGGTTGGGACTAAACAACATAATTCTGCTGCATGTGCGGTGGTGAGCGGCACTATGGAGGGGGAAGTGTTCTGCCCCCGACATACTTATACTCAAACCTTGGGAGATTGTACAGCACAGCTGGCTGAGCTCAAAGCTCTATTGTTAGCATTGGAGCACGTGGATCCGGCGACTTTAACCTTGCTGGTCTGTGACTCCTACTACTGTGTTCAGTCTTTCAATGAATATTTGCACTATTGGAAGTTGAATGGGTTCAGAGATTCTAAAGGTAACACCATTAAACACAAATTGTTGTGGGGTAAGGTTGCGGATCTGAAAGAAACGCTTCCTAAGGTCCATGTTGTACATACACTTGGACACCAGCGCGTTGGAATATACGTTGCTGGGAATACTTTGGCTGATGAAGCCGCAAAGTCGGCAGTGGCTGTCGCCACTGTGGCCGCAGTGACTCGTTCAAGTTCCAAACCAGACACAGAGATTTTGGCTGCCATAAGGGCTACGGCTGATGGCACGCCCTTTCCTAAAGGATTTCCTTCTAAATATAGTTACTGCTTGAGTAGTGCGCTAAATGCTGTTGTTAACATTCCAGGCATTGGTGTACGTGAAATGCCCAATAGAATTGAGAGACCTCGATTAATTTCTGCAGCACACGAGGGGGCGGCATCTGCACATGCTGGTGTGGCTGCCACGATTTCACTTTTACAGGCTCGTTACTGGTGGCCTGGTCTCTATAAAGAGACAAAGCAGTATGTCCTTTGTTGTGACGTTTGTCAACAAATTAAAGCTTCGTCGGCTAGACGCCCGCAGCAGACCCCCCTTCTGATTTCAAATAAACCTTTACAGTGTGTGTACTTGGATCATTGTGGTCCGCTGACACCAGATAGTGCATACAAATATATTTTGGTTGCTGTAGATTCGTGCTCCAGATTTGTGTGGGTCTAGCCGCAACGCTTGGCTGACGCTCAAACTGTTATTAAAGATTTGCGCATCTTTGTCGATACATTTGCAGTTGCGGCTTTTCATTCGGACCAGGGCCCTGCATTTGCCTCTAAGGCATTCAGGGACACCATGGCTTCGTTGGGGGTCCAACTCCAATTCTCGTCTCCATTTCATCCCGAGGGAAATTCTGTTGTGGAACTTTTAAATCGTGATTTAAAGCAATCCTTAATGGCCAGAGTTATAGGTACGGGTCGTGGTTGGCTAGCCCTCCTGTATGGAGTACAGAGAGCACTTAATAACTTGCCTAGAAGGTCACTGGGGGGTCGTACTTCATATGAGTGCCTGTTCGGAACACAAATGTATGTTCCTGATCTAGATGGTCCTGGTGTGGAGGCGGCGGATACGCCTTTTAACATAAATGATCGTGTCACTGTTTTGCAGGATTTACATCAATTCCGCGAAGATAACTCTTCTGCGAGTGCTGCCTCCTCAGGAATTAAGGATGAGCCAGTAACACCTACTGGTTGGATACCCAGGATTGGGGATCTAGTGCGTGAAAAGGTCTCAGTAAAGAAAGAATTTGGTCCTTCTTGTTGAGCACCAGTCCCTGTATTAGGGGTTAGCGGCACGAGAACTGTAATTTTACCGCCGCTGCACGGGCCAAAGGAAATCACTTTGTTTCCATTGTTAATGTCAAGTTACAACATGTGGCCGATTCTGCACAGCAGACCAAGAGGGACACCCAGTAGTTCCGGAATCCCTCTCACTACTGGGAAAGAAGTCCCGCTGCAGGTGATTTGCACCAATGCTGTTTCCTCTCCAACCTTGGGGAGGGTGGAAGATGATCTTGCGATTGTTCCACAGACTACGATTAATTTGGAATGTTTTGATCAAGTTGCTGTGCGTTCTACTGATGTTTCTGAACATGTGGTTTACAGTGTGCCAAGGCGGGAGCCTCCATCTGCTTCTTTGTTCACAGTTGCACCTTTTGCAAGAACTGCCTCTGGCTGCTTCAACGACACTGATGATGCCGTCTCAGGATCCTCGTCCTCACTATCTTCAATCCGAGGTCCACGTAAGCTGCTGTGTTGGCTTAAACGCACATACTTTGTTTTTCCTTGGAACTATTTGTGGCTTTTTATGGCTGTAATGACTCTTTTTTTGTGGTTGGGATTTGTGGTTACTTTTTTTCTAGTACTACATGGTCATTTTCTTCCTGAACGATCTGACATTGAGCACGTGGAAACGGTGTTTAAACCACATTTTTCATCTCATATGGTTTGAAGAGACTTGTCCAATGTAAACATTTCTGCGATACCGATTCTGGATGGGATTGTGTGGGATAAGGTAATGATTGATATATATGGTCCCACTGAATTGATTCAAATACCGTATGTTCTCAAGTTATCAATGAATTATATTGTTATACCAGGCATTGTTTCTGATGATTGGATGTGAAGACAGTAGATTCTATGCTGACAGAATTGCAATATTATACTGTCTATGACGATGAAGATGCTTACCTATTTAGAGATAATCATGGTGACATGTTTTGCTACAACTATTATGGACACCACTTTATTCATAAAGCAAGTAGCCCTCAGTCCATATTTGATTATGTGCAATGGGAACATTGCCCGACTCCTCCACAGGGGAGTTCAAAAACATATTATGATAAATTTGCATATTTTTCTGGGCATAATCAATGAAATGCTAGGTCTTACTATTTTAAAGTTACTCCGTATGCTAATAAGCAAATGTTATTAACCAATACTAAATTGTTGTATTCAAATTTGTTTGTGTCTAGACTTTCGGTTGAGGGGTATGAATATTGGTATAAGACTGTTGACTTAAAAAGTGTCTGGGGTATGAAAAATTGGCAGATGCAAGGCAAGGACACGTTATTTAGAGCGTGTATTATCCCTGTGCAGATGATTTTCCTCAATGACACAGTACAACAGACTAGCTGTTTGGTCTTGGCGACGGTTAGAGAGTTAAATTTGCCTAGTATACCTGTCCCTTCCAAATTGAACAATTGGCAGCGATATGTTAATGCTACAGTTAATGAGTTTACACACTGGGTCCAGAATGGTACGCTGAACACTTCATTGGTACATCCGGGCGGGTGGTTATTATGGCCTGTAGACACTAATAAGTGTCATCAACGTTTTGTCACCTCTTCAGGGGGGTTCAGGACTAGTAGGGCAGACCCTTGCTACATTTCACCAGAACATGCTGATATCATAACTACATACAGCGTGGGAAAGCTTGGGCAGCAATGGTTGAAATCATCCACGCTGGATGCAGTTAAATCACATCTCACGTTACTGTCTAATGATACTGACTTACAAGATTTTTTGTCAGGACCTACGGTACCTCGGAAAAAACGATTTTTATACGAAGTATATAATGAGATTTGGAAGCTTTCACAAATGGAGGCAGCGGCCCCGCCGAGGCAAATTGATCAGGAAAACCTGATACAGGCTTTATCTGTTGTGGATAATGGCATGCATACCCTTTCTGACCGTGTTTACACAATTGACAGCATAGTTTCCTCTGCTATAGACATTATTAAACAGATATGGCTTCTTTATATCATGGGCAGAGTCAGACGCGGTCCATCATGCAGCTGGGTTGGACTCTTCAGACCTTGAGGCAGGTCGCGTTCCGTGGTAGCACATTCGTGCCAGAGAGATCTTTGTCTCCTTTAATTTAACTCGTCAACAACAGCTGATGGCAAAAAAGGAAGCGACGTATGTCATGTTAAATATTGAAAAATTGGAGAAACTGCCTTTCACGGTTGCTGAGATTCCGTCAGCTGAGTGGTTGATTCATAGGGGAATTAATCTGCCTATCTCCACTCTGCAATTTACTTCTTGTTTGAAGCACATTCCGGTGGGTAGATACGAACGGTTGGGAGACAGTTACATACACGAGGTGTGGGAGCTTCCCTTTCTATACAGATGTATTAATGGTTTGAGGGAGGTTTTTCTTAGCGGTAGTGAATGCGAAACTTCTGTCAGCCATTCCATGGTCTGTAAACAGCTCACCTTGCACGGGGCGTGTAACGCTTCGATTGCTAACTTAGCTTGTTATCTGAAGGGAGTTCCAGTCCCGGTTATTAAAAACACTTTCCAGGTGCTTTCTAACGGCTGTTACATTGTTCTTAACAGCGAACGCTGCTGTGGCATGTGTGCCGGAATAGTTTACGTTGTCGTTGTCACCAAGGCCGTTACGTGCTGCGGGAATGTGTTGTTTCCCCCCACTCAAATTAGGGATGTAGCGGACATCTGGCCTCATATTGCTACTTCAAAGGTTAATTTCGACAAGTTGAGTCGATTGAAGGCTTTATTGTTTCAAAAGCATGTGGCCCTTACATCTGCTAGTGAGACCTACGCACTTCAGGTGGCAAGGTCATCAGCGGAAATACAGTCCCTTTTGAATACTAACTTTCCGAGTCACTTTGGTGAACTTGTGGGACGTATATTTAATGCGTCCAGCACTACTGGAATTGCACATTTTTTCAAAGCCGTTGGTGTTGGTTTTGCTCACACCTTCTCTTACATATTCGGTTTAATACCTTCGGCTATACACTCTATTTTCGGAAGCATTTTTGGGGGTTTCCAGATTACTTTGGCTTTATTGGCTGGAGTCTTGTTATTGCTGCTGTTCTTCCGCAATGGCTGTCCCGCCACAACGAGATCCTATATTGATGCTCCCGTCGGCGCAGCTGTGTCGTGAACGCATGATGCAGCATTTTGGAGCAACACTCCTGGGACATTTGGAGTGTGACTGGTCTCTGTCATTCCGACCAGTTTTGGATTGTGTGCAACCTGTGTTTCAGTGCCTTTGGTGCTCGTTTGAACATGCACTGGCCCTCTGTCTCTCACTGCAGCGCCCTCCGATTGTCGATACTGATCTGTTGATGTTCCCGATTAGGGCTCATTCCCAGACTTGTGCACTACGGTTGCGTTTGCTTCGTGAGGCAGTTTATGAGATTCCCTTCCTGGAGGAAGATGGTATTGTCTCATTTATAGGCCCGGCACGGGGCGCCGCCCAAATTGGTTTTGGGGCTTTGGAACACACCTGCTCCATGGTACTTTTTGGCGTGGATCTTCCGATATTGACTTATATCGAAGTGGAGGAGCTCCTGCTTTCTATTGCTTCTGTCTGACAATTGGATTTTTTTTTTCCCCCGAAAATTGACATTCTTTTTGAATTTGGCTTTGTTGTCACATGCTTCCCAAATTTATGACTTTGTTGTCCTCTGACCTTGTCGAAATATATATTTTAGGTATTGTTTATCTCTAGCGCATACTTTTATGTTATTGGAACCACTTGCTACCGACAAGGGGAGGGTATAGTGTGGTTAGTTTTACGTATCCTTTGCGCATTAGCTTTCAGGCTTTAGGCCTTTGTGCACTTTGCCCTGGATATAATTTATTAATTTGCTTGCAACTTAGAGCCTCTGTGCACTTTGTTCTAAATACTTTTTATTAGGCTTTGTACTGTTATTTTTCAAATAGCCAGTTTTACGGTCTTGTTTTATATTCATATCACACTGTTTAGCCTACTTCAGCACTGGAGTTCTCTATAACACATTCCTGTTCACTCTGTGCTTCAGTCAAGGATACAGTCTGGTACATTGCCGATAGACGTGGTAGAAGTTTAGTCTTTGGCATTTCTGCGTAGGGACATTTTGTGATCACGCTGACATGTTAGTTATAAGAAAACTTCCTTGTCCCAATACACGTAAGAGGGAGATTCCGACCAGGGAGCCACAACTAGACGCTGACTGCCTCGTTGCAGATGCTGAACCAAGATCACAGGCCTTTGCTCAGGTATGAGGGCTGCTGTCTCCCCAGTGATTCAGAACAAGCAGAGGGAGCGTAGAAACTATTAGGCATGATGATAGCTTTGTTCTTATGTTTTACTCTCCTGGTGACTATTTCAATCCTACTGTGTTGTATGGTTCTGGTTATTGCGGCTCATGCCTTATTATCTAAAATGCAGTCGTTTTATTAAAACATTATATAAAACTTATACTGCCTTTGACATTTGTATATGAGATCATACTGTAAATGAGAGAGTTGGTTTGGATCTGAGTGACCACGACTTCCCTGAGAAGTTCCAAAGATGTCATGCGCTCGGCTGCCCAATCATCTCTTCCCAGTGGGAGAAATGAGGCACTGCTAGTTAGCCGGAGCAAAAACCGGATTTAGGGTGACAGAGTTCCTTACACGTGGGTCAGACTCAGTTCCCCACACCGTTATTGATCCTGCTGCCTAGAAATCCAGTAGTCTCATTTAGGATAATGAGAGCCCACGCAACAACAGAACCTGGCATTCAGGAGGCCAAATGATCTTTCAGTTATCCTTCTGGTTCACCCATGGTCCTCATTATTACGTTCTTCTGCCCTTGACCTGGCATTCCTCACAGGGGTCAGCAGCCATGATAGGTTGGGGTAACCAGAGTCACCTGAAATATTGAGGGACAACATTTAGCAACACCCTATCCCATATGTCCCACACCATGCCCATACAACAACATATACTGGGTGGGAACCAGGACTCACCTAGTAGCCACATCCTGTGCCTCTGTAGTTGGCCCATCACATTTGGGATGCTGCTATTTCTTATGACAAAGGCATCATGCACTGACCCAGGATACTTAGCATTGACGTGGGAGATGTACTGGTCCGCCAAGCCCACCATATGTATATTCATAGAGTGGAAACTCTTCCGATTTATGAACACCTGTTTATTCTGGCGGGGGGGACAAATGCAATATGTGTTCCATCAATTGCCCCAATTATGTTGAGGATATGTCCCATTGCATAGAACTCAGCCTTCACTGTGGCCAAATCTTCAACCTGGGGGAAAACAATGTAGCTGCACATGTGTTTAATCAGGGCAGACAACACTTTTGTCAGCACTATTAAGAACATTGGCTGTGACATTCCTGCTGCCAAGCCCACTGTTACTTGGAAAGAACCAGTTGCCAGGAAATGGAGCACTGACAGAACCTGCACAAGAGTGGGATCCCAGTGGGGTGACAGATATCAGATATCAGGTCAGGCTCCAATTGGGCACACAGCTTTGTGATTGTGACCCAGGTGAGGATAATGTGCCCGTCCTCCTGTGTTGCCAAGTCCACCAGGGGTCTGTACACAGGGTATGTCTCCATCTCCTATTCATCCGCAGTGGTAGGAATCTAAGGGACAAAAGAGTGAGGAACCGGTCACAAACTGAACAATGGAGCTACAACAGAACTTTGCATCCTGTTAACTTGTAATGGGTCAGTGTGATTTGCCCAGTATGTTCTAATATCACCAGTGATGCAGCAATTTCCCAGGGCCTGCCCCCCTGCAATGGTGTCCGCCTGTCTTGTGTGGAGGGACAGGTGGAAGTGAGGTAATTCCGCTGACGTTGTGTGTCGTTACAGGAGGCAGTTGGGAACTGCAGTGCAACTCCTCATTGGTTATAATTGGGCCCTATGCGGTACAGTGGCCAATGGTGATCTACGCCGGCAGCGACAGTAAGCAGCGCCATGGACGTGACTATCATTTTCTAACTGATTCATCACTTGCTACCTGACCTTCCACAGGAGAGGACCTACACTGCATGTGCTGTTGTGACCTGTGTCTGGAACCTACCATGGCCCGTGTGACCGAGGAAAGGGCCCCAGCCTTCACTTCGGAGGAGTTGGAGAGACTGGTGGATGGGGTCCTACCCCAGTTCGGACTGCTGTATGGGCCTCCAGACCAACAGGTGAGTACACTGTGGGCACGATGCATGTGTCATGAATGCATGGAGTGGGTGGATGTCCTCTGGGCAGCATATAGCTTGTGTGCTGGGTCATGCGTGTGGCAATGGAGATGGAAACGGGTATGGTAGGCCATATGTGTAACTGGCTGGACTGTTTGTCTAAATCTATTTTCCTGTGTGTATTGCCACTGCAAGTCAGTGCCCATCACAAAAAGGGTATATGTTGTGCCATCGCCAGGGAGATGCAGACCCTGGGGGTCAACGGAAGGCGGAGCACCCACGGTCACAAATAGTGAGAGGACTTGAGACGCTGGGCACAGAAGAAGAAGGCGGAGGCCCAGCTAGGGATGGCCTCCCAATGAGGAAGGGGTGCCCGTCGAACCCTGACCCCCCTGAGGACCCACATACTGGAGGTGGCCTATCCAAAGCTGGATGGGCACTTGAGGGCATCACAGCAGCCACAAGGGGGTGAGTAGAGTGCCCATCATTACAACTTACTCATGGTAGGGTAGTATCCGGGTGTGGGATGTGTGTCAGTGGGTGCCCCTAGGCCGGGCCTGACATCACAGAGTAGGTCCCCTGGTGGATGGGCTTCAGAAGAGAAAATCTTGCTACCTTGCTCGTAGGCATCCACCACTGGTCAGGGCTGCGTGGGTCCCAGGTGTGCTGCATTTGGTGGTGTGTGCCCATCCCCAGGCCTTGGCTGCTAACTATTTCTCTGGTAGTGCCATGGCATATTGTGTAGGACTGCTCCCTGTGTGTGAGGGTGCTGTGTATGCCAACGGTGGTGTTGGTGCAGCCATTGACCAAGTACATCCTTTGTCTCTTCCCCCCCTTTTTGTTTTGTCATCCTGTCCTCATGTGCATTAGCATTATCTGGCGAGGAGCAGAGGCACTGGCGATGGAGGGAGCTGCATCCCACTGGACCCAGGAGGCAGAGTCCACCGACGGTGAGGGCACCAGTGGGAAGGAGGGCTAAGGCAGCACCTCGGTGGAGACTGGAGGGGACAGTTCTGACACAGATACCGCCTCCGATGGAAGCTCCCTGGTGGTGGAAGACACCTCTGTGACCACCCCAGCTAAAGGTACATCCGCCACCCACCGTACCAACACCGCCCTCCCAGCAGCCCCTCATCTAGTTTCCAGTGCCCGCTCACCCAGGAGGGTGGGCATCTCCTTCGCCCCAGGCACCTCAGGCCTTGCCCTAGTTACCCCTGCTGCCCTGAGTGAGGAGGCTATTGACATCCTGAGATCCATCTCTGTAGGGCAGTCAACCATTGTGAATGCCACCCAGGGGCTGGCAGCCCAGATGCAACAAACTAATGCATTCCTGGAGGGCATTCACACTGGATTGGCAGCCCAACAGAGATCGATTCAGGCTCTGGCCTCCTCTATGATGGCAGTCATTGTCCCTGTTTCTACCCTCCCCTCCAACTTCCACCGCCCAGTCCCATTCTCCTCAACCCCACCTCCCAACCCATCTCAAGCACACAGTCAGACGAGCATGCACACAAGAGAACATCCAAGAGTGTCACAGGCATACACAAGCACAACACCAACATCCACTATTTCCACTGGCTCCCCTCCCTCCTCAACCACCTCCCATCCAGTTCCATCCACACTCAAACCTGCATGCACTACATTATCATCCACTACCAGCATCACCACACCAAGCAGAACTCACACCTCACTGGCAGACACCTCCACAACAGTCATGCACAGGTCCCCTGTGTCCTCTCCTACTGTGTCTGTCCCTCCTGCTAAAGTACACAAATGCAAGCACTCAGAAACCTAAAAGTCATCCACCTCACAACAGCATACCGCCCACGCACCTGCACCCAAAAGCAGCAGACACCTCCAACAACCACTCCATCATCCTCCACTCCCATTCCTTCTCCCTCTTCCCGCCCCAATGTCCCTAAAAAACAGTTCCTATACACCAGTGACCTCTTCCTTACCCCTCCCCCATCCTACACATATGGGCAGGGTAGGATGAACCCAGCCAAGCACCTCAGCCACACAGTGCATGGGCCCAGTCATCACCACACCCACTCATGGTGGAAAAGGATCCAGGCCACATGTCCTGAAGGTGAAGTAGCCTGCACCAGGCAGTCTCAAGGGAAAGGAGCCTGCCCCAGCTGCCAGGAAGACCAAGGAGCCTGCACCAGCAGGCAAGAAGGGAAAGGAGCCTGCCCCAGCTGCCAGGAAGACCAAGGAGCCTGCACCAGCAGGCAAAAAGGGAAAGGAGCCTGCCCCAGCAGCCAGGAAGACCAACGAGCCTGCACCAGCAGGCAGGAAGACCAAGGGGCCTGGGGCAGGAACTGTGACGGAGCCCCCATCACCACCCATGGTTGTGCAGCCATCCGCGGTTGCAGGGGATGGGCAGGAACCTCCACCTACCACCAGCAGCACCACCACCACTGTGCAGCCATCCGAGGTTGCAGGGAATGGGCAGGAGCCTCCCCCCACCAGCAGCACCACCACCACTGTGCAGCTGTCGGAGGTTGCAAAGGATGGGCAGGAGCCTCCCCCCACCAGCAGCACCACCACTGTGCAGCCGTTACCGCAGGCGGCCGCTATGTAATCCTGCCTCCATGGGCAGCTGTGCAGCCTGCCCCCTCCAAAGCCAGTGGGTATGACACCCACCTGGGAGACTGTGACCTTGCACTCCCCAGGAGAAAGAGCACAGGGCATGTTGCCCCCTCGAGAACCAGTGGGGAAGACACCCACCTGAGAGACTGTGGCCTTGCACTCCCCAGGATCAAGCACAGGGCATGTTGTCCCCTCCAGAACCAGTGGTCTTCTTACATCTCCCGACTGAGGTGCCCACCCGTCCCCGTCCCCTTGAGGTGCCTGCCTATTTACCAACTGTTGCCCCTGCAGTGTTCTCCCTGTGTTGAAGCAGGTGACATGTGTGGCCGTGGACTTTGGCCATGTGGCCTACGAACAGTGTGGACTGGGCTGTGTCCCTTTTTCTGTACATATCCATATATCTATTATCTTGCCTAACTTATTTTTCATACTGTGTTGATCTCATTGCATTCACTTTTGTGAGATTGTTTTGTCCTTCCATTATTCAGTCGAGTTACGGGGTAAAATTGTTTTTATAATGCATCTAGTTGTGTATGGTTTGTGTGTCTGGGGTGTGTATGATGTGTGTGTGTGTGTGTGTGTGTGTCACTCTCGTTTTCTGCCCACCTCCTTTGTGTGCTAGGTGGCTGTACTCACCGTCGTTGTCTTCGCCGGCTTTGGTGTTCGTGGTGGAGAAGGATGTAGAAGACCATAAGGAAGACATGCAGTTCTGGATCCATGGCGGCATGGTTCTTCCCTGTGTCTCCAATGTTGAGCCCTTTCCCTTCTAAGCTCAGTTTCTGCTAGGCTTTTGATGTTGTTGGTACCGCCCTGGAAAAGGTGGCGGTTTGCTGTTTCTTAATATGTTGGGCGGAACATTGACTTCCGTCTGGCTGTAGGCAGCTACCGCCGTGGTGGCTGTTGTTTTCACCCTGGGAGTATGTGTGGTACATTGGCTGTCTTTCGGAGATCTTTCCGCCATGGTCATAATTTGGCAGTAGCTACCGCCAGCCTGTTGGCGGTATTACCCCACTTTATCACCGACCGCCAGGGCCAAAGTCTCCCCATTTAGGCTATGGAGACCATTCACTACAGTGAGAGAAAACAAATTTGGCTATTTTACCTCCTAGATCACCAGGGCCTAGAAAACATATTTTATAAGGGCCCTGCTTATAGTTACAGAGCACCCCAACTCTAGGGGCACTTAGGGCACATCTTAAGGGTGACTTATATGTAAAAATAAGGTAGTTTAAAACTTTGGAAGTACTTCTAATTCCAAAGTCGAATTTGCATGTAACTTTAATTTAAAAGCAGCCAGCAAGGCAGGCCTGTGTTTAAAATGACCCTGGGCATGTCAGCAGTGCACCTATGGGTGCTCCACCTATGCTGGGGTCTCAAAACCTACATGCCCTACCATATACTAGTGACTTATAGGTAGCTTGACATAGCCAATTATAAATATCCTAATTTGCATACTCATTTTACACAGAGCACAGGCCCTGGGACTGGTTAGCCCTGGGTACCCAGGGCACCATCAGAGTCAGGAAAACACCAGTAAAAAGAGAAAAATGGGGGCAAAAAGTTAGGGGGCCTCAGCAATCAGCAGGTTTTTTTCACAAGCACCCCCAGCCCACACACTGCCCGGAAACTCTGCCCAGCCCTGGTAGAGTCTTCCTGGCTTGTCAGGTGAGGAAGACAGTGAGGAAAACCTTCTGACCCTTTGCAGGGCCTACTCTGCCTTACATCCTCCTGACATGGTCACTCCCATCCCAACAGTAAAAGGACCCATCTTCAACTAAACCTTTCCTCCAGGGGGGTCTTCGTCCTCTCTCTCAGCCAAGTTTGGTAGTGAGGTGCCCACCTCCCCTATACCTAGTTTTGCTAGGGCAACACCTACCTTACCCAAAGAGCTCACCCACACTTGAGCAACCCACCATGACCAACAGGGTCAGGGTGCCTACTTTGCTTTTGGTCCTTGGGTCTGCCTCCCAGGCCAAGTGCAGTGCTGCCATGAAGGCCAGCACCCAGCAGAGGCTACTAAAAGCTGTCAGTACCCAGAACCACACGCTAAGCTCCCCATTGACAGGTGGGTGAGTTGTTTAGGGAGAACTGACGGGTCCTAGCACCCTTCTTACTGTTTAGAGTGGGGGGCTACCACATCCTGTAGCAGACACTACACTGATAGTTTCAGACTTTGGAAGTACTTTTGATTCCAAAGTAGAATTTTCATGTAACCTTAATTTAAAAGCAGCAAGCAAGGTAGGTCTGCCTTTAAATGACCCTGGGCACCTCAGCAGTGCACCTATGAGTGCATCACCTATGCTAGGGGTCTCTAAGCCTACATTCCCTACTATATACTGGGGACTTACAGGTAAGTTGACATGGCCAAATATAATTAGCATCATTTTCATACTCGTTTTACACAGAGGACACGCCCTGGAACTGGTTAGCAGTACCCAGGGCACCATCATAGTCAGGAAAACAACTCCAAAAAGTGGAAAATGGGAGGAACAAGTTAGGGGGCCTCTGCAATCACCCCTGTTTTCTCACAGTGAACAAGCAGGGTAACAAGCGAATGAGTCAGGGCAAGTCTGAATTTAAGGAGGGAGAGAAAAGTAGACGCTCAAATTTAAAGGAGGAGGAAGATGTGAACACTGATTGGTTAATTGAGGAGAACAGAGGAGAAGAGGAGTCTCTTCACAGGTATGAAAGCATATACCTGTATTTGACCTGTGCGAAAGTCAAAAGGTTGAAATCAGAATAGGAAATAGGCCAAGCCCATATTGACTTAAAAACTTATTGAAAAAACAGAAATGTTCAGAAGATCGGGGTCCTGGTGGACACTGGAGCACAGGCCTTTTTAAAATATGAAAATCCAAAAAAGTTTAAAGGACAGCTTTACACCATTACAGGGTTAAGTGGAAAAGAAACACATGTGTACAAACCAAAGTCCACATAAAAATAGGGAGAAAGCCACAATGAGAACATACTGTCTTGATAATGCCCCTCTTTGAATATATTCTTGGAATTGATATTCTGAAGGGGATTACTCTATAGTTGGAAGATGGGTGCTATCAATTTCTATTGAAGTGATTCATCTGAGCGGCAGCAGTGAGGGTGGATCATTTGAAAATACCGCAGGTGAAGGTTCCCACAGCCACCAAGGTGGTTTATTTGAAGCAGTGTTTGATCCCAGGAGGGCATGAAGAGGTAAGTAACACCATACAGGATTTGATAGAAGCAGGGGTGGTGGCCCTTCATAGAATAATCCTGTGTGGCCTGTGCACAAACCTGATGGGAGCTGGAGAATGACAGTTGATTATCTCAAATTGAATAAACACCCCTTTTGACTGCTGCCATCCCAGACACCATCACTTTGATTGAAAAGATACAGAGGCATAAAGGGGCTTAGTATGTGACAATTGATATTGCCGATGCTCCTTCACTATACCATTGGCCCCTGACAATCAAGAGCAATTTTTATTCTCATCGTCCGGGAGGCAATTAAAGTTCTTTAAACTTCCCATTGACTATGTACATAGCCCTACTCTATGTCACCGGCTGGTGGCAGAACACCTGGATGAAGTACCTGTGATTCCAGGGGTGCACCTTTCTCATTATATGACGTGATGGTGCAGGGAGAAACCTAGGAACAGGTGCAGACTCAGTTAAACAGGATTGTGGAACATTTGCAAAGCAAGAGTTGGGAGATAAATTCCAAAAAGGTACACGTCCCTCCCAAAGTGTGAAGTTCCTGGGAATTAATTGGAATCAGGGATATAGGGAGGTGTTGCCATAGGTGAGACGAAGGATACTGGAATTTGCTACACCCCGAAATAAGCAGGAAACCTAGTGGTTCATTGGATTATTTGGCTTTTGGAGGCAGCATATCCCTCACTTGAGTCAGACTTTGGTCCCTTTGTACAATTGACTCCAAAGAAACATGAGTTTGGATGCGGAGAGCAGCAGCAGTGTGCGTTTGAATTGGCAAATGAGGTGATACAGCATGCTTTAGACTTGTGTCCCAGTATAGGAGGGAGACATTGAGTTACATGTGACAGTTCAGGGGTAATACACAAATTAGAGTATGCAGCAAAAACAGGGAAAGAAAGAGAGTGCCTCGAGGTTTCTGGACCAAAAAGTTACCAGACACTGGAGAGTGGCACACTCCCTTTGACAAACAGTTACTGGCATGTTATTGGGCTCTGGTGGATACTGAGCAGATGACAATAGGGCACAATGTGATTCTGAGGACCGAGATCCTGACAATGCAGTAGGTGATAAGCTCACCCAAAACTCACAGAACGAGTCATGCACAAGAACCAAGTGTCATTAAGTGGAAGTGGCACATCAAGGACAGGGCCTGGGTGGGACCAGCGGGAAAGGCAGCCTTACATGAACAGGTGGCACAGGCCCCTGTGGAAGATGATGAGGTATTGCAGGAGGTGCCAGAGGTGAGAGAGTCACCAGTGAAGTGAGGTGAGCCATTTGAGTCCGTGCCCCTTGAGGACAGAAAGCATGTTTTGTTCAACAATGGTTCAGCCTATTGTGTGGGGCCGAAGAGGCATTGGAAGGCAGTGTCATACAATCCAGTACTAAAAAAGCTGCTTTCCACTACTGGAGAAGGAAAGAGCAATCAATATGCAGAATTGTATGCTGTGTATCAAGCTTTAACACCAGAAGTACGTGGTAAATGTCACATTTATACTGATTCTTGGTCTACTGCCAATGAGTAAGCCACCTGGCTCCCCATGTTGCATGAACATAACTGGCAAATACATTCGAAGGAAGTGTGGGGCAAACGATTGTGGAAGGAAATGTGGGAAAGTTTTCAGCAAAGTGCAGTTATTGTATATAATATAGATGCTCACTGTCCTACTGGTTCACTAGAACAGTGGCTCAATTCGCTTGCAGACGAAAAAGCTAAAATCTTGGCAGCAGAAGTGGTGACACCAGATTCTGGCTTGGTGGGAATGGTTAAATGGGCTCACCAGAAATGTGGGGACACCTAGGAGAGAACGTCACTAACAAGTGGGCAGCGATCAGAAGGATGCACATCCACCTGGACTTGATAACAACTGTAATAACCCAATATCCTATCTGTCAGCACACACAACAGAGATTTGTTCGACAGACAGTCAGTGATCAACTAGGAAGAGGAAAGTTGGCAGGGCATATATGGCAGATTGATTACATCGGACCAATGCCACCTAGTCGAGGATGTCAGCACGTGTGTACAGTGGTAGATACTCATTCTGGCTATTTGATAGTATTCCATGTAAACGTGCTACTCAGTTCAATATAATTTAGACACTAGACTTGTTGATGTTGTATGACAGAGTTCCACTCCATATTCAAAGTGATAATGGATCCCATTGCAAAAGTAAGTTGGTGCACGACTACTTTTCACAGCACAATATAGAGTGGATTTGTCACGTTCCATATCACCCAGAAGCTGCAGGGTTGATTGAGAGAATGAATGGATTGTTGAAGTCCCAGCTGAGAAAATTGTCAGGCGGATCTTTGAAAAACTGGAGACATCATTTAAATGAAGCATTACAAATATTGAACAATAGACCTTTGACAAATGGTGTGAATGCTGACCCCAGCCTTACAGATTCAACCTTATGTAGCAACTAATACTATTATGTATTGGGAGACAAAGACAGAAGCTTTAGGCGTGTACCGGGCAACACCAGAGGCGGCAGGTCTTGATTTTGCATGCTTTGAACATGTACAGACTCAAACTAAGAGATATGGTACTCATTGAGACAGGAGTCGGGATACAAACTCCCCCCAAGCATTTCGGATTGATTAGTCCTCACACTGGGCTGGCACTGAAGGATATTCAGGACTTTGGGGGAGTGATCAATGCAGACTATTGAGGCGAGGTCAAGGTGATATTATTGAACAGTGGAGAAGCTGATTTGATAATACAAATTGGAGACAGAATTGGTCAAATCGTGATCATTCCAGTGTATGGAGGAATAGTCAAAAAGGGGACTGCCCCAGTCCTTCTTACAGTGCGAGCGGAGGGAGGCTTTGTCAGCACTGAATCCCGGTCCTAAGGTGTGGATGGAATCCCCAAATCATCCCCCTGAATCGGCAGAAATCATAGCGAAAGGAAAAGACAACAATCTGTTAGTCATAAAAACCAGGACAGGAAAAGTGGGAACATGTACCAGTTGATTAATGTTACATAGGAGAATAATCATACTGGTCTCCTTTACAGATCACACTTCGAGATGCCTTTGTGCTGCATGTACTACATGGAGTATGTTTGGGAGGGTATGATTTGGGCCAGAAGTGACAGAGGGCCCACAACCCTAAAGTGTTCTTCCAACAGCGCTGATCCACACTTCTGCTTCACAAACTAGGGAACGTATGGCTATACCTGGCCAAACTGTGCTTGCAGGTCGGATTTTTGCATAACAAATATGAAAGCACCAATGATGTCATTTTAACCTGCCTAGTTGCCATTCTAACTCCTGCTAGTGTTTTGCTGCAACTGTTTAACGCCACCAATGCAGATGGGGTGGTGGAAGAAAATGACACACAAACTAATTTCTCTTTCATTGAATATTGCTGGTTTTGCCAAGAAACAACTGATGATAAGTTGAATAACCAAACTCAAGAGATCACCTACAATATCACCGCAGGTGACGTGTGTTATAATTTATCTCGAGACACCAAAAAGATTGGAAAATGCACTCAAATGCACATTGAAGCAACAACAGTTCCCCCTCAAAAGTTCCCTTGGGAACAACAAGTGCTATGTCAGAGACGAAGTGACACAATAGGTACAAATGTAAATAATAATATGTTCTGCAAGAATGTAGTATCTGCTGCAAGTCATATCAAGCACGCTAAGTTACCTGTTGGATGGTTATTTTCTTAAGGTAATGTCACTTACCCCTATATCCCAGCAAATATAACAGGAAGGCCATGTGCCTTCACGCAGCTAGGGCTTATGATGTTTCCACTGCACTCAGCATTACATACTGGAAACATAAGCGAAACAGTTCAACTAAGTGAAGACTGTGACTCTGGAGTTCAGTGATTATCTAGAACAAAACATTAAGCTTAAGTCTTAGGTAGGAGTCCCAGGATTAGCTGTCTATCATACTCAAGTTATTGGTAAACTAGCACATATAATGGTCAAAAATAATAATCCCACATCTATTTCTTTGGAAGAACTTTTACTAGATATGCAAGGAACTAGAAAAACTGCCTTGCAGAATAGAGCTGCAATTGATTAGTTGCTTTTAAAACATGATCATAGGAGCTCAGAAGTTGAAGGAATGTGTTGTTTTAACCTATCCGACAATTCTAAAACTATCGAGTCTCACATTTGAGCCTTGCATGAATTGGTAAGGGGGGTGAAACAAGATGTAGACAAAAGGTGGTGGGTGCTGGTTCTTTGGATGGCTCCCTAATTTTGGTTAGCTTTGTTCCATTTTAGGTGGGATAGTTATGGTAATCTGCATTATAATAATGCTATGTTGCTGTGTACAATGCATACCTAATATAATGTTCATGTTTCAACCCAAAAAAGTCTATTTCAAACCTGTATGTTATGAGAATCAATGGTCAAAAGGTGGAGAGTGATGCTTTTTGGATTTGACCATGGGCGGAGGTTTCTGGAATCTTCTTCCTGAGGTGTTTTACAGTATAAAAGACCTGGAGACTTGGCACTCAGATAGGACCTTACCAGTGGAGCAGACTCACTGCCCAGGAACTAATTTGTAATCCTGATTGGGTCTCCTCCCTGACTGAATCAAGGGTTCCCCAGTCGCACTGGTGAGGATGATGTCGACCCAACTGGTGAAGTATTTTAAATCTTGATTATTTAGCTCATGTATACATGCTCTGTTGATGCATTGCACATTTCATTTTAAGTCTTGACCACTCAATATATGCATTTATCTTTGTATATAAAAATGTCCTGCTGCATTTGAGTTAAATGCTTATTCTGATATATTTGTATGACTTTTATTTGAAAATTGGGAAGTGCCTTAATAAATTCATTATTTAAACTAGGAGTGCTGCATTCTTTTAGCGTCATGTCCTCTTAGTTTAAGTGAGAGCAATACGTAAGATTATGATTGGAGTTTGGTTTTGAGAGAGAAAGTAAGCCTAAGGTTGCTCAGACCATACACAACCTTTGTGGTACTTGCAGACCTGTGATAGGGTGTTCTGAGGATGATGCTGAAAGCCAAAGGAGGTCAAACAATTCACAAGATTATATGCAACATGCAGGATGATTTACAGTAAAATGTCATGGTTGATAGCACTTAATTCAGAGGAGACTTCAAGAAGTGCAATGACTACTCAGCTCGCTTCATCTCAAATTAGAGTAATTAGTTAGAAAGAAAGTTTTTTTGCTTTTGGGGAGGGGATATAATTTGATTTATCATTCTGCAGTGATGTTTTAAAAGAGTAGGTTGTTTTTTCTGTTGTAAAAAAGGATTGTGGTTTTAAGTATTGGTAGGATGTTTTTAAAGTAAGAAGGGTTTGCATTGCATTGTTTCACACCAGCAGTAGGACCCATGTCCTTGTGGGGTTTATTAGCTTTCTCCTGATTGGTGAAGTTGAAGAATAGGCAGATGCTTTCAAGATAGAAGTTTGTGTTTTTAATATTGAAGGTAATTTAATGCTCTGTTGAGTGTTGTTTCGTAAACCATGCACCTAGGTTGTTTACTGGGAGGTCTGTAGATGGTACTTAACCTAGATTAGACAACTAGGTAAATTGCTAAATGTCATCCAATAGTTGTCCCACTGTAACATGTTCAATCCAGAGGTATGCATGTTTCAGGAATGTATTTTTTTTTGTATGTATTTATTGTTTCTGCCCAACCAAATGTAGTGTTGATTATTACTTGCATACTGTTACAAATGATGGAGTGGCATGAGGAAATCTCGGGTAATGGTCTCATTTAGCTACTGAATTTAGAAGGGAGGCAGAGTTGATCCCTGGGAATCCTCAAACAGGTTCTGTTGCATTGTCAAATAGGATGAGCCAAATCTGTTTGCCGGCGTTAATTTAATTTGTGTACGTTTGGTTAAAAAAAACATTGTGATTCACCTTGTTGTATATTTCTAACTGCTCGAGATGGTTAGGATTCCTAATTTTCCCATGTCAAGTGAATTAACCAAGTCTTCTCTAATTCTGGACATTGTTGATTTAGTTCCTGTCCCTGGTCGAAATCATTATTGTCATTGTTTTCACTGACTAATGGAAAGTTCAGGATCTAGGGCTCGGCATAAGAAGATGGATATTGTTGTCGTACATTTTCAGCTGAAGATTGTGTAATGATAGAAAATGGACCAACTGCCTCATATAGAGATTGCATTTAGTAGGGGGTATAGAGATCAACCTTATGGGTTCTCACACAATAACTGTTTCACTGTCAAAGGAGGTGAACCAATTCTGAATTACTGTCTTTGTTTCACTGAGAATGATTCACATCACTGAACAGCTGTGCCATTGTTCCTGGCACATTATACATTTTTCCAGGTGGCACAATAGTATTTTGTAATCCACCATGTCATATACTCCTCGGAGTTAGTACAAGATCAGGATTTCTTATTTTCCCACATAGAAAGAGGTGATCAAGTCACATCTAATATTGGCTATTGCTGTTGAATCCCTCTTCCTGATTTCAAACGTGATTATCTTTCTTATACAGTATTATTTGATTTGATTAATTATTGCATATGGTACCCTTCAATGATTTTGCTAATTTAAGGGGCTAAGAGTCTGAGAATTTGTCTCCCACCCTACTAAACCCATGGTTCCCCTGCATCACTTATAGGTATAGGGGCCCAGCACTTTTCAGACTACAAAGTTCAAGTTCACTCTGACGGAAGAAAGCATTTACCCAGCACTTCATCCACAACAGGACCACATGGTTAACCTGTGAGAAGATCTACCCTAGTTAGGCCAGGTCTTCCCCATCTCTATTTTTCAGAAGATGACTAACATTCAAGCCATGGATGTCTTAGGCTGGAAAATAATCAATGGACACCATCGGCAGAGAGAAAGCTTCTGGCACTCAAGGGCTCTTGATCTTTTGTTCTCCAGAAACAACCTGGCACTTTGGAATGAGAAACTAAAATAAGATCAAGCCTCAACAAAAACAAGCCAACACTATTGTTCGTACACAAATGTCAGTGGAAGCACAATCACCAAAATGATCCCTGCCAAGCTGGTTAGGGACCTTCTTACTGGGAGGGCAATCCATAGCCTTGCACGCCAGCAGGCTGAAGGGTCCCCTGTTCACCTCTAAATCCACTGGTATTCTTTATTTCTTAACAAACCTACACTGATATTTGGGCCTTTAGGTAGCAATAGTTGTAATTTTGTGTAACCTGCTTCCCATCCTTTCAGAATATAAAATCATATGACATGATGGAAAGCACTGAACACCTGAGTCTTTCGAAGTAGGGGCCAGATGTAGGTAGGTTCTGATTTGCGACTTGAAAATTGTGAGTCAGAGTGACTCACAATTTGTGAGTCGCAAATCGGAATGTAGGATGCCATCTGCGACTTGCAAGGGGGTCGCAAAGGCCCACCTCATGTATATTCATGAGGTGGGTCTCAAATTGCGGCCCCCTTGAGACTCTCGCAACTCACAGGGATGGTGACCTGCTGGAGACAGCAGACCACCATGTCTGTGACTGCTTTTAAATAAAGCAGTTTTTTTTTGTAATGCAGCCCGTTTTCCTTAAAGGAAAACAAGATGCATTACAAAACTAAAAAATGAAACGTTTTCGTTTCATTTTTTCCGAGCAGGCAGTGGTCCATAGGACCACTGCCTGCTCTGGAAACATGTTTTTAATGCCATTCACAAAGGGGAAGGGGTCCCATCGGGACCCCTTCCCTTTTGAGAATGGGTTAGCACCTATTTGAAATGGGTGCTAACTGCGATTGTTTTGTGACTGCGTTCGCGGTCAATAAACAATACAACATCGCGCTGTGACTCGCAATTAGGAATGGAACACCCCTTCCTAATTGCGACTCGCAATCCTGTTTTTTGCGATTCGGTAACCATATTACCGAATCGCAAAACGGGGTTTGGGGATCGCGATGTGCTTTTTGCACATCGCAAACAGCAAAATTTGCTGTTTGCGACGTGCAAAAAGTTTAGTACATCTGGCCCTAAATGCGTTGTTTTTCTCATCAGTGCCACTTTGGATATCCACTTCTTGTAACAGGATCAAGAAGTCGTGATGTAAGTGTTCTTCCTCATTTTGGCATTTCAACTGGCCTACTTATGTTTGCTAAAATCATCTATTCATTATCTGAAAACATATGTCTAAGCCTTTATGGGCATTCGTAAGTGAAATTGTTTCCAAACTTACTTATTGTTTTCTATCTATCAGCTCTTTCACTTTTCAGGAAGCACCAATATGTCTATTTCATCAAAACGAAAGTGTCCAAACGAGCCCCTAACCATGCAGATAACACTGAATGCATCTTAGGAAACCTCGAGGTGCCAGTCTCGCCTCTAATAACTCCCAAAAGATGCTGTTTGCGTTTTAGAATTACATTCTCACTAAGGAAAGGACCCATATCCTCAGTCAGAAGGTGTTGTGGAGGCCACAAGACCAGTCCATGCAAAATACGTCTCATTTGTCTTTACCCGATGTCAAATAATTGATTATGTCATATTTACCTCTACTTTAGAGCTCCTCGTTTTACACTGCATAATTTATGATGTTGTTCCAAATTATTTAAATTAAATTATTTAGGCAGGAACTAGTTGCTCCCCTTTTATGACTGTGTGATGCTTATCTTCAATGGCCATTCTACCAAGAACTCGTCTGCCATTCCCATCGATCTGTTGGCCTGGGCAGCATTTTTGTGTGATTTTATGGAGAATTATACTCAACTAGAGCAATTTTAGTGTAATTTGTTGGACATATTGTATAGGGATAGATCTGAGACCACCAGCCTGTCAGCACCATGATATGTGTGTGTGTACAACTTTCTTCATTAGCACTGTAGGGAGTTCGTCTTACATTTGGATACTTGGAATTGTCTGGCGTTTTTACTGATTCATGTACAAGATCAACTGCAAGATGGTTGTAAGATTTCCGAGCCTTGATGTTAGAAATCTTACATTATAGTGCACAGTTGTAGAACTCCAACCAGTCAGCCCATAACACTGATGTAAATCATTGTATGGGTGGTTGGGGTGGAGGCCTTAGAAGAGTTGGTGTTTCACTTAGCTACAGCATAATAAAGGTTATTTTGTGGAAAATGAATATTGAGGAGCGAGGAAGCCTTCGTTCTTAGATGCTCATGAAGGGCATTTTCATAGGTGGCAATAGTGTCATACAACTTGGAGGTAGCCTGTATCTAAACTTTGAGCTCATAGATGGTTTTCTCTCAACAGCAAATTCTTGCCTGAGCTACATCAGAGACCTCTCAGGTCCCTCACCTAGAACATTTTTTCAGTAGCCTCGTTGATTTTCCTTACATATTGGGAAACACCGGAGCATGCCATTTTAATTCACGACTTGTCCCACCTGTAAGATTATATCCATTGCCAGTTTGCCCTTCATTCCAAAACACTTTAAAATCTGATGCCGGACTTTAGTCAGTACTATCATTGTAAAACAATGCAAATTCGTTTGTCCTCTAAGATCGAATGCATTAAAATTATCTTTCGTATGGTCACATTTTCACGACATATTCAAGGATTCACAGCTGAATGTTTGACAAGCCAATCTATTTGTCCTGCACTGACCTACATATTTGGCCAATTACCATCCACAGTACACTTCAAGCGCTGATTTGAAAAAGTTGCTTTGGGAAATGGTAACCATATGTTCTCTAGTACATACGAGGACACTGAATTCAAACTAATGTTATATAGGCACCGTCCAATTAGCAGAATAGAACATCTGACCTAATGTTTCATATATTTTTAAATATCGTGTAATTAGTTAATGTTAGGTTAAAGAGGCATGACTTTCTTGAAGCAAAAATGTTTTCTTATGGAATGGGTGCAATCCAAAGGGATTAGATCATTGCACAGAAGGAGAAACATGGAAATTGATACTTTTCATAAAAATAGAGCCCCCTAGCAATACACAAAGTGCGATGAAACAGCTGCTATTTAGGACTCAGCACCAGAAATCAGATGGCCTTTTGTTAGTGCAAGTGCAAAACAATGCTTTGCATTGTTTTCCATCACTTGCGTTGGGGGGGGTGGTACATTACTAAAGTTGGATTGACACAAACATACATTGGTCTTGATGAAAAGTCTGGTTTACCAAGATAGCCAGACTTCGCTTCGCATCAAAAGCTAAAGCTATAATTCTGTGGAATGCTAAAAAATTCCGATAGATTACATGTAACTCCGTGAGTGGGCAGAAGTGCTTGTCCACCCGTTGCTACTGCTTTTTTTCATGTGTGCAGTGCAGTCTGCATTTCTGCCATGAGAAAGCAGCACCAATGGCACCATGCTGTTCGCATGGGTGTAGCCATTTTGTTTCATCTGCTTTTATGTTCCGGCCCTTATTTTGTAATCTAGCTAAAATCTTTCCAGTCCACCCCCTATCCCAATCATTCACCCTTCATTTTGTTAGTGTGTGTATTCGCGTATTTGTATTTTATGTTTTTGTCTTTTTTCTTTTTCTGTGACTTTTTTGTACTCTTTTTTGGCTTTCTCTTTACCTCCTTAGTTCCTCCTTTCTTTATCTTCCCTCCTTTTACTATTTCCTCTTTTGTTTTCCCATAATGGATTTATACCTCTTCAAATTTTTCCCTTTTGTCATTCATCAAATACAGTGACTGACTATGTGAAACCTTATTATGATGATGATCAGTGACAAACCCTCTATTCCTTGGCAAAACCTTTACCTACTGTAATCCCGCTAAGGTACCCTACAGTAGAGTAAGTTTCCTTACTGCCAAACAAAGGCATATACTTAAAATAATTTGTGGTGGAGGGCGAGGTCAGGTAGTAAAGTGAGACTAGGGGCCAGATGTAGCAAAGGATTTGCGTGTCGCAAACTTCGAAAATCGCCGTTTGCGAGGCACAAATGCCTCTTTGCCATGCAGAAATGCATATTGCGAGTCGGGACCGACTCGCAATATGCATTTCAGAATCGCAAATAGGAAGGGGTTTTCCCTTCCTATTTGCGATTCGGAGTGGTATGCAATACCATTTGCGACCGCATATGCGGTCGCAAATGGTGTCGCAGTTACCAGCCACTTCAAGTGGATGGTAACCCACTCGCAAATTGGAAGGGGTCCCCATGGGACCCCTTCCAGTTTGTGAATGGACCCAAAACAATTTTTTCAGGGCAGGTAGTGGTCCAAGGGACCACTGCCTGCCCTGAAAAAATACCAAAACTAAAGGTTTCGTTTTTTTTTTTAAGTGCAGCTCGTTTTCCTTTAAGGAAAACGGGCTACACTTAAAAAAAAAAAAATCTGCTTTATTTACAAGTAGTCACGAACATGGAGGTCTGCTGACTACAGCAGGCCTCCATGTTTGCGAGTGCCTAGACTCGCTATGGGGCCGCAATTTGCGACCCACCTCATGAATATTAATGAGGTGGGTCTTTGCGACCCCATAGCGAGTCGCAGACGGTGTCTGAGACACCGTTCTGCATTGCAAATTGCGACTTGCAATTTGCGAGTCGGAAGGACTCGCAAATTGCAAGTCGCAATTTGCAATTTTGCTACATCTGGCCCTAAATACCTGATTTAGAGTTTGGCATGTGGGATACTCTGACAAACGTTCCAAATAAAATCTATACCCCGTTGTATTTCCTGTCCTGCAGTGCATCATTTTTACCACCATCGACTTACTGCTGACAGGATATCAACATTTTATACCTGACTTCTGTGATAGAGTATCAGCTGCAGCAGCAATGGATGGAGGCCATCTGGACTGAATATCGCTGGCTGATGGCCGACAAACAACAGGAGGCAGCTGCCATTGCCCAGGGTCCCAATACCTCCAGCCAGCCACCAGCACCTCCTTCCCAGCAGCAAAATTGTCAGCACTGCTGCCCCCGTCCTACTCTGACCACTTCCAATTCTGTGTGCTTCAGCAGCTAGCAGTGCTATGCCGTGTGGTGGCAAGCTTCAGCTAGGAGATGAGAAGCCTCCAATCTCCCATTTAGAAGGCCTCTGATGCCCCTTTTTATTTCTTTGATTTGGTGGGTGGGACTTTGTTGTGGGTCACGAGGGTTGCAAGGGAACATTGGACTTTTCTAGTGTTGTTTGGACAATTTTGGATATTGGTTAGGGACAGGGTAGTTGGGGGAGAGGGATGGGCCTGTTGTGGGTGGAGAGAGTGTGTTTACTTTTTTTGTTTTGAAAAATTAAAAGGAAATTATTCTCTTAGTTTATGCCTGAATTTTTTTACTTTGCACTGCTGCCTTTTAGAACAGCCTGTTTTTTAATCCGCCCATGAAAGTGCATACCAGTTAGTTATATTATACCCTGGTCCTACTACCCACTGTAATTATATTGATCACTAGGGAGGTATGCCATTGCCTATTCCTATTTTACCTACCACAACCTAGATAAACAATACTCTTCATTAGAACAGAAGTTAGTTACAAACGAATCTAGTTCAATTCACTTCATAGTTCTCTTACCTGCATAGATGAAGTGATGTCTGCCTCCTTTCTTAGGGCCAGATGTATTAAAAGGTTTTGCACTCGCAAACGGTAAAGTCGTCCGTTTGCGAGTGCAAAACCGTGGTCTGCGATGCATGAAATGCATTCGCAGACCACAGATGAGAAATCGCTAAAATAGCAATTTCCAGGTCGCAAGGCTATTCTGGAAAAAATTGCGATTTTTCAAAAAATGTTTCTCATATTCATCACCCCTGCTTTGGTTGAGTAGGAAAAGCACTGGCGCAGCAGGCGACAACATGCCTCCAAGTACATAGTCCAGACCTCAGTAGATCATCCCACCTGTTCTACTAATTATACTTTTCTCATACAGATGACATTGATCAAAAGATGTTACTTTCAATCATAGCCAAAGCAACACCTCCAAAGGGTGGGGGGGAGATCTAATCATTGGACTTTAAAAGTTCAAAAATACAAAAAAGAAAAAGTTATTTTTTTAAGGGAAGAGGCCAAACAAAGAACCTATATAGCATAGAATAATATGTTATTGATACACATTTTCCCAATACAACCAAAAATTATCTTTTCTAGACAGGGGGCCCCGTTGTTCCAGGGTACTTAAATCTAGAAACTGTCCCACCAGTGCCTTCCTGGAATGCACACCAGCTTAACACTTCAACTCCTTCTATTAACTGGCCCCATCTTTCCATCCCACTTGCTCTCAAAGGCGTTGATAGTTTGTCTATAAGGCATTCCGGAGTGCCAGGAGAATCCCAAATGGGAGCCGAACTACAAAAATAAGGTATCTCTAACGCCCTCCGAAAATACATCCAAACGTTACATGCATGTCTAGGGAGTTTCAAACGAACTTTCTTAAAGTAGCTGGGATGTCCAAATTTATATAAAAAATGGTCTGCTCCTTCTTCGAGATGTGCTGTTAATGCTCTCCAGACTAAATCGTGCTCTGACTTTTTATTCAATAAGACTCTAATGTTTTTTAACTGGAAAGCCAAATAGTACTTAAAAAGGTCTGGAGACGCAATACCTCCCCACTCTCTTTTTCTACTCAACTTTTTCCAAGCAATCCTAACTCCCTTGGAAGCCCATACAAATGAGGATAACTCCCCCTGTAGTTTTTTAAACCAGCTCTTCTTGAACTCTAGTGGGATAGTATTAAATAAAAAAGTAAATTTTGGAAGGATACACATCTTCAAAATATTGGATCTTCCAATTATCGTAAGAGGAAGAGCGGACCACGCCTTTAACAGTTTTTTGGTTTCCCTATATACTATGTCAAAGTTCAATTTAGCTACCTCGTTAAGATCAGCTGCTAATCGAATACCCAGATATCTGATCTCTTGTTTAACTAAGGGGGAAGCATACGACAAGTTCCAACACATTATTTCCGTCTTTTCTGCGTTTATGCTGTACCCGGAAAGTCTACCAAATTGTTCCATCAAGGCGATGACCCTAGGTAGAGTAGACTTAACATCACTCGTGTATATCATCAAATCGTCTGCGTATAATGCTAGTTTTTTTTCCCAACCCCCAGTTCGAAATGGGATAATCTCCTTAGAAGACCGGAATAAAGTAGCCAAGGGTTCAATGTATAGATTAAAAAGCAAGGGAGATAAGGGGCATCACTGTCTCGTACCCCGCCTGATCCTAAATTCTTGTGATAATTGGCCATTAACCAGGATTCTCGCTAGGGGACATCTATACAATTCCCCTATCGCCCTAACAAAAGGGATTCCCAAGCCCACTTTTTCCAACACCGCCTTTAAAAACGACCAATTAACGCGATCAAAGGCCTTGGCCGCATCAAAAGTCAAAATCGCCAGTGGCGCCTTCTCGTGTACCGCCAAATCAACTGCAGCAAATAGCTCGTGAGTTATCTCGTGAAGCGGAAAAAAAAAAAAAAATATGGCATTTTGCACTTGCAAAATACCATGCTTTGCAACCAGGTGGTAACCTGGTGCAAAATTTAAAAATGCAGTTAAACAGCATTTTTAAATTAAACATGTAAAGCACACATGCCCTTTTGGCATGTGTGTACCTTACATGTTTAAAAAAAAAGTTTTTGGGGTGCAGGAGAGGGGGCCTTAGGCCCCCAGCACCCTGGCCTTTTGCATTTCCAAAATAGCAATTTCTGGTTTAGAAATCGCAATTTTGGAAATGCTAAATATTCGCAGCTATGGGCCACCAGGCCCATTGCTGCAAATGGGGCCGTTATCGCAATTTGCGATTTGGTAGTAGCATTAGCGATTTTTAAGAAATCGCTATTACCGATTTGCAAATGTGATACATGGCCCTTTGCGAGTCAGTAATAGCGATTTCTTAAAAATCGCTATTACCGAATCGCAATGGGCCATGATGGTACATCTGGCCCTTAGTCTTCAAAAAGCTTACTGCTGGATTTTTCAAGGTGCTTTAATAGTGGTGTTGGTATTAATAGCATGCTTGAGCGCTAACAGGGGAAAAATCACAAGCAAAATCCCACTGTGCATTGAACTGTAAGATTAATCAAAAGGATTATCAATCACAGCCAACAAGACTGAAAGAAAACACACAGTTAGTGGGTTATTTATATCTCACCTTTACAAATACTTTCTGATACCAGACTACCACCTTGAAACAAAGACCTGATATTACCATGAAAACTTGCAATAGTAACTTTTTAGCAATGGGGAGCTAGTTTTTAATCAAAACTAAACTTATGAAATCCAGGTCAGTAGAAGTGGACTCAGAGTCAAGAGGGGACAAGTGTAAGCATTTAAACAACACAATGAATGTTGACAAATGATGTATGTCAGATAGCTAAATTATGTATCCGAATGCGCATGGGTGGGTAAGTGGGGCTGGTGTGGACTATTGCTCAGGTAATAAAAGATCCTGTAGTGAGTTGGTTTTGCTTTCACCACATCTGTCCCACCAAGTGTGTGATCCATTTATGGCATAAATTAATTAAGTCACACCAGAATAAATCAGACAGCCTGGGGGAAGAGGGCTTGGGGGTTTAATGAATGGATTGGAAAGGGAAGTTGGGTAAAGGTGTGACAAAGACAAACACTACACAACAACAATATTCATCAGAGTGATGAGCAGCACATCATCATCAATCTGTTATAGAAGGAAATGAAGGAATGAGTATGACACATTTCACTTACATGCACTGCAAACTGTCCTTCAATCCCAAATTAAAATTACATATTTAAATGTTCTGTCATCTAGGTTTAAAAAACTATAAATTATCGAGTAGTGAAGTGAACCCACACAGTTCTAAAAAATATGATTTTTAAAAGGAAAATGATACGGTATTGCCAAAATGGACAGTGCATCTGTATTCTTCTCGGAATGTCTGTCATTCTTGGATGCCTGGCTGAAGTGGTCTGGCAAGGTGAGCAGGAATGCTATGGAGCTTTTGCCCTTCATGCAGGAGAAGAAAAGGCCGGTGGATTGTTGGACCTGGCCCTTTTTGCAGGGTCATCCCCAATCTTTTTGCCTCCTTCATTCTGTTTTTTCTGACCTGTTTTTGTTGGATCTAGGACTCTGGGCACTTTACCACTGCTATCCAGTGCTAAAGTGAATATGCTCTCTGTGTACATTGTATTGTTGTTTGGTTTATCCATGATTGACACATTTGATTTACTAGTAAGTCCCTAGTTAAATGCAAAAGAGGTGCCTATGGCCTGTAACTCAAATGGTACTAGTGGGCCTGCATCACTGATTGTGCCACCCATATGAGTAGCCCTGTAAACATGTCTCAGACCTGCCACTGCATTGTCTGTGTGAGAGGTCTTGCACTGCCAATTTAACTTAGAAAGTATACACACTTGCCAGGCCCAAACCTTCCCTTTTTATACATATAAGGTACCCCTAAGGTAGGCCCTAGTTATCCCCATGGGCAGGGTGCAGTGTATGTTAATGGTGGGACTTGTACTGGTGTGTTATATGTCCTAACAGTGAAGTACTACTAAATTCAATTTTTACTGTTGCAAGACCTATCTCACTCTTAGAGTAACATGGGGGCTGCCTTTAAATAACGTAAAAGTGCAGATTCCCTTTGGAAGCAAATAGAAATTGAGTTTGGTGTCTTGGAACTCACAATTTAAAAATACATCTTTTAGTGAAGTTGTTCTTTAGATTATTAGTTTGAGGATGCCACTTTCAAAAAGTAGGCATGTTCTTGCTTAAACCATTCTGTGACTATGCTTGGTTGTGGATTCCCTGTCTGGGTCAGTTTGACAGTTGGGCTATTTGTGAATCCCCTCTAGACAGTGAGACAAAGGGAGCCAGGGTGTAGCCTGCACATACCGATGAGCCACTGATGAGTGGAGGGAGGAGTGGTCATTTACACCTGAATGCAGTCTCCCACCCCCGGTTTGTGTCTGGGGCCAGGCCTGGGCAAGGCAGGATCCTGTGAGCAACAGAGACTTTCCTCTGACGTTTGCCTACTTCAAAGGCAGAAAGGGGTATATGCAGTGGACCCAAAACCCCATATTTTAGATTTCTTCAAAATCACTTCTGGATTCAAGAGGAACCTCTGCCAAGGAGAAGAGCTGAGGAACAGTGCTGCCACTGTCTGTGACTGTGCTTTGTTAGGCTATCCTGCCTGTGAAAGGTGACAAAGATTGCACTTTGTGGTATATTCCTGCTTGTGAAGAATCTTCAAGGGTTTGAACTGAGCTTGCCTCCTGTTTTGAGGTCTGAGGGCCATCAAAGACTTCCTCTGCCTGCACCTGGACTCTCTGATGAGACTCCTGCCCTGCCAAGTGGTGCCCTTTCCAGTCCCTGGGTCCTTGACAGGTGAAGTTGGCAGAACAAGAGCTGAAAATCCACTCACACAACGCTGTGTGGGGATATTTTCGGTGCACCATCTGCAATGTGGCTGAGAAACTATGCTCCACCGGCTTTGTGGCTGAAATCGACGCTCCACCTGCATCACGGCTTGGAGATCAATGCATAGCAGCTGGAGAAATGATGCACAGCACCCACTTGCGGCTGCTATTGATGATGCACACCTCACACAGAGTGGTTTTCTAACACTGTGCGACCAAATTTTCCACACATCGTCCATGGGCATCAAAGTCAACCCGACACTGCATGAATCCAAGGTGCCCCGTCTGGAAATCGCTGCATCACTCTCTTGCAAAGGAGAAAAAACGACGCATCGCTGACCCAACAGGAGAAGAAACAATGCACTGCCTCCCTTGTGAGGAAGGATTTGGTGCATCGCTGACTTTTCTGATGCACCCTTGCCCGTGGGCTTTATTTTTTACACTAACCAGGTATTTTGTGCAAAATCAACATTTCCATTGTTTTCAATGGAACATGACTCTTATTCTTTTGAAAATCCATATTTTAACTTGTGTATGTTGGATTTTTGTAATTTTGGTCTTGTTTGATTTAGATAAATATTACATATTTTTCTAAACTGGTGTGGTGTCCACTTTGTAGTGTTTTCACTCTATTACTGTGTGTGTTGGTACAAATACTTTGCACATTGTTTCTGAGTTAACTCTGCCTGCTTGTGCCAATCTACCAAGGGGGTAAGTGGGGGTTAACCAGGTGTGTTTCTCCTTTGCCCTGACTAGAGTGAGGGTCCTTGCTTCAACAGGCGGGTTACCTGACTGCCAACCGAAGACCCCATTTCTAACATTAATGATACTGTAGAGTCAAGGAGAAGGACAGAAGGTAAGCTTCAAGAGACTCTTAGGCAGAGCAAGAGCATAGACTGCTAAAATCATTTATTTAACTTTATGACCCATGTGTAGTATGATCGATTAACTGAGGAGTGAGAGCAATTTACAACCAATCACAGATAAGGAGCAACATGTATTGTCTGATAAATCTCACAAATGTCATCATAACATTTATCTGAGTGTGTGCATCAACTGATGAGTTGGCATCACAAGTCTATCTCCAGTTACAAGCAACAGCCCCCCCACCGACCACGTAAAAGGTGTTTCACATTTGAGTCAGCACATACACTCAGCAGCATTTCCCAAATCAATGCACCTCTCTCCAGTCCACAATGCTGAGAAGGCCTCAGAGTCATCATCATCATCAATGTTTGCCTTTGAAGTTAATAACTTCCTTTTTTTGCCTGTTGATGTTGTCCCACCCTGAGTCCTTCCATCCTTCTTCTGACTCTGAGTAAGTAATCAGTCAAGCTACATCCCAGGATTCATGACCCCAGGGAGATGGACCTGTAGTACACTGCAGCATTTGATCATTTTATTTTGTGTAGGTAGATTTGTGTTTGTTAACTAAAGTGACTGGTCTGGTCTCTGAAGAACCATAATAAAGGTGCTGACCCTGCAAATATATTTGGCTAAGTATTTTTTAATTTTGAGCATGAAAATTGGCATTTAACTTGACTTGGTGCTCACCCTCAATATAGTATGGCACTTTGGGTGATAGTTTAAGTAAGATTTTTAAATATGTTTGTTACTTATTGTTCCAATTCTTTATTTGTAATTAATAGAGACTTTCAAAGAATTAAGTTATAAGCCCTGAGGAAGTCGATGCGAATATTCTTTGCTTGACGAAACATGTGTTGGCTGTGTTTTGGAGGCTGTTACTTTGGACTTCGGTCAAGGGGAACATTTCAGAGTGAATAAATAAGAAATTGGACTCAAGCTGCTGGTTATTGTTTATTTGGTTCTTTGCAACTAGAAGAAGATGTACAGATTCTCGAGTTATGGACATTAATATTTTCTTTACTGACACGTAGTGCCTTGGATTTTTTGTTTGTTCTTTGACCTTCTCCTTGGAGAATTCTGGAGGAGTTGGGAGGACCCTCCTTCCAGAAGCACAGTGACAATTTTGGCTTAATGACTAATTAATGGTGTAGTTTCCGTTTCCGTCATCCCTATATATCTTTTTCTTCCCCTTCTTTCTGAATTGTGTGCTCCTCCAGTGAGATTGCGTCATGTATTTTCATACGGGAACCCGGCTTTCCTCAAGAAACAGTTGTGTGGTAAATGTAGCAAATTGCAATGCTATACTACTGCTTGTAATCATAAGTTTTAAACTGAGGAGGAGAACGTTCTTAGTGTGCAAGTGCCAACTGGAGGTAAGTGGATTTGTTGTTGATTGCTTCTCTGTAGTATGTACTTCTACTGAGGTAGGGGTAAATGCAGGTCTCAGCGGTACCTTACAGTTATGTAGGCTGGTGGTGGTGCTGGTACCAGTGCCACATCCCTCCGAGCAGGTTGAATAGGAGGGGTAATGTCGGTCTCCTCTGTGTCAGTTTCCATGACAATGACTGGCTCATCGTCATCCTCATCCTCTTCCATAATTCTAAGGCTTTCAGGAACTTTTCTTTTCCCTTGCCTCTCCTGGCATGCCTTAGACTCAGTCCATTTCCAGATCATAAGTAGTGGGGCTTGGAGAAGATGCTTGAGATTTGGAAGCCAATGTTTCTCAAAGAGTTGGTTTTTACTCAGCAGGAAGCTCAACCTCCTGTTCTGCCCCTACATCATGAAGACCTACTATTGCTGGCTACGGCTCTTGTTTACTTTGCTCAGTTTCCTGCAAGGATTGGGTACTACTTTGAGAAAGAGACAAATCCAATTTAACAGCACTGCTCATTGGCAGTGGCATGATTGCAGTGGCTGCCTCGCTGACAGACATGGGCTTGGTATTAGGATATGCAGGTGCCGTTGATGCGGGAGTGCTGCTCCCAGATTGTTACCTGGAGTCATTGCAGCAACACTATCTTCTGGAAAAGGGATGTGGTCGCCACACTAGTAGTGGAAAGCTACTTCTTCTCACTGGCCACTTTCTTGGCCGCACCTTTCTTTGGGGCCAACTTGAAGCTGTCAGTTAGCAGTGGCAATGAGCTGCACAAGTGGAAGGGATCAGAGGACTCACGTCACATCATGTGTTGTGTGGGAATGTCACTGTGTACAAACCTTCTGTATCGCAGTACTGTGGGTAATGCCTTTTGTGCACCTAAAAGCAAAAAAGAATGATAAACTTTTAGGGGGTCATTATGACCACGGCGGTGAGTGTTGATGTGGCCTTAGTACCACCACATTATGAGAATGGCAGGTTGGCTGCAGCCAACCCACTCCTTCTTCACTCATACCGTCATGGCGGGATCAGCCGCTAGGCTGGAGATGTCAATCTCCAGCCCAGCAGCCGGCACAGTACCGCTGGCGGCATTATGAGCCTGCCTACCACCATGGTTTTCATGGCATTAGCAACACCACAAAAACAATGGCAGTAGGCCTTACCGGTAACAGGGAATTCCTTCTCTGTCACCGGTAGGTGGCTCACCCAACACCCACCAGATGCCCCCATCCCCTCCATCAAAAGCCCCCTCACCCTCCATACACACACTAACCCTCCACCCCTTACATTAAAACACCCCCACCCCTGATCCAAACACTCCCCCACCCCCATACACACACAAACTCAATCACTCACACTACCATACATGTATTCATACACACACTGCCATACACACATTCATACACACACTGCCATACACGCATTCAAACATACATACTTCCAGACAAACTCACACAAATTATTTCACACATTCAAACTGACATGTAGACACGCACTCACTTCACCATTCTTACACGCATTCACTCAAATGCATACAACCACGCAAACAACTCAACACACACAGACACATTCACACACTCACTCACACATTCAGGCACACACTGAGGGCCTGATTACAACTTCGGCGGAGGGGATTACTCCATCCCAAATGTGACGAATATCCCGCCCGCCGTATTACTAGTCCCATAGGATATAATGGACTCGTAATTCGGTGGGTGGGATATCCATCACATTTAAGACTGAGTAATACCCTCCGCCGAAGTCGTAACCAGGACCTCAGACACACACAACACCCCCTACCCTCCCACCCCCATCCCTGTCGGAAGCCCAACTTACCTTTGTCGAGGAGGTCTTCCAGCAGGGAACAGGAAGGAGCGCTGCTACCGCCAGCAGTACCCAGCCAGCAGAACATCGCCAGGCCGTATTACTTGTCATAATACAGCTGGTGGCGTTCTACTGGTATTTTGGTGCTAGTGGTAGCAGCACCAGCTTACCACCATCCGTCACCATGAACACTGTGGGATTTTCACCCTTCTTGTGGTGGATGTCCTGCGTTGCTCATAATATGGCAGACGGATGGTAGCCGCGGTGTTGGTATTTTGGCGGCTGTCACCGTGGCAGTAGGCGTTTTTTACCGCCAGAGTCAAAATGAGCACCTTAGAAATGTGGCATTGTTGCAGTTTGAATTAGTACAGACAAAGACAATATCCATTCCAAAGTCAAACCACACCACCATAACCTAATATGTAATTTCCGATCAGGATAACAACATACACATGCAACTGTTTGCTTTATGTGCATCTAAGTGAGACTCCTGTGGCAGTAAGGGAGGTGCATGGGAAAATGGATACTCCTTTAAAAAAAAGGCTGGTGTGTACCAATGGCAGGCAAGGAGGTCCAGTGGCAAATGGAATATCCTTAAAAAATTAAGGATTTTGGTGTGTGTGCACCTACTAAGGCAGGCAGGGGGCTCAGAGCAATTTTTTATAATACTTAAAAAATGAATGACATGCAGCTGTATCCTTATGGCAAGAAGTGGATGGATGGATGGAGGGAAAATGTAAAACAAATACAATTTAAAAAATAAGAAAAACTGAGACAAAAAAATTACAAATTCACATCACAAATGCTGGTGTTCTAAGAGTCTCTGAGAATCCCATTGGAGGTTGAAGGGATGCTGGTGAAAAATTTACAAACATGCATATAATATATTACTTTCACACACATAATATGCATTTACTGCAATTATCATTAAGCATATTATTAAAATGATACCAGGAAAAAGTTTTTAAAAAAATGAACAAAAACAAAAGGCATACTCCTCTATAAATCTCCCTAGAAAATGGATTTGAAAACTGGAAAAATGAGTGGTTGCAGAAAATGGTCACAGGGCCAGGCCACATATTGAACCTACGGCAGCAGACAAGGAGGCACGGAGAACAAAGAACTCATGCAAGCCTTTTGCAAAAGCACACTGGCCACATGGTTTACCAACAACAATTAACGAGGCATGGCCACAGCAAAGAACACATACAGGCTATGACAAAAGCACACTGGCTGGATGTTCAAAATGGCCACTGGCCACATGGTCATACAACAACAGCAAACCAAAAGCAAAAGCACACTGCCGGTCTACATAAAATGGCTGCTGGCCTCATGACCTAACAACAACAGCAAACAAGGAGCCATGGCTACAACAAAGAACACATGCACACTGACTGCCTACACAAAATGGCTGCTGGCCACATGGCCAAACAAAAAAAGCAAGCAAGAAGGTATGGCCACAACAGAAAACACATGAAGGCCTATGGCAAAAGTAGACTAGCTGGGTACACATAATGGCCACTGTTTACATGGTCAACCAACAATAGCAAGCAAGGAGGCATGGCCACAATGAAGAGCACATGAAGGCCTATGGCGAAAGCACACTAGTTAGCTACACAAAATTGCTGCTGGCTACATGGTCAACCAACATCAGCAGGCAAGGAGTTGTGGACACAACAAAGAGCACATGCAGGCCTACGGCAAAAGCACACCGGCTGGCTACACAAAATTGTCCCCGGCCACATGGTGAAACAACAAGCAAAGAGGCATGGAAAACAAAGAACACTTTCAGGCCTATGGAGACTGGCTACACAAAATAGCCCCTGACCACATGGCATGAAGAACAAAGACAAATGGTGGCCTGTGGCACACACTAAGACACACTGGCCAAACAGAGAAGGCATGGCAACACTGAAGAAAACACTACCAATAATTCAGCAATGCCAATAACAAAATTAACTGAGTGGTAAAACAACAAAGGTCAGCAATACACATCCTCCCAAGGCATCAAACATTACCCCAAGCATACACTTTATGTAGAAAAATATCATTATTACATGTTATCCCTGCCCTAAATGATGATTTTTTAAAACTTTATTTTGGTTTTGCTTTATTGTCAAACAACATACATTACAAACATGCGCACCATCACAGTTGTCATAGTAAAAGTATCATCACAGTCAATAACTGACATTACATAGCAATATTTCCTGACCTTTTCAGTAGTGAATAGAGGGTAACATTACAGAAGAGGTGGAACATCTGTGTAGTACATCACTAGGAAGTGTAACTCATCCATTGGAAAGATTGAGAACATCTCATGAACTAGCCTCTGACCTCTCAGTAGTACTGTCTGCAAGTGTCCCATCTAGTTGAAGGGTCTGGAAAGACGCATGGTGATGTGTTGTATCCGTGCCACTCAAGTCCTCTGTTTATTGGGAGAGTAGGGTCAATAAATAATTATGAAGTGATTGGTATATGTATTTAGATTGGGAAGACTGCGGCTGTAAAGCCACATGGGTGCTGCTTGGGGTATCACAATAGGACAGGTCCTGCAGTCATGCGGATGTGTTAGTGATGATATCACTACCCCATCTGAGCGCGATCTGTCTTTTTGCGAGGAGGAAATCCAATGCAGCAAAGTGCCGAGATTACTGAGGTAACGGCTGAACATAGCCCAGCACAGTGAGCATTGGATTCTGCAACGCATTCAAAACGCCTCAGCCCGCCTCATCCTCGACGTACCCCGCAACAGCCACATCTCCGCACACCTGAGACACCTGCATTGGCTCCCAGTCAGCAAAAGGATCACCTTCCGACTTCTCACCCACGCACACAAAGCCCTCCACGACAAGGGACCGGAATACCTCAACAGACGGCTCAACTTCTACGTCCCCACCCGCCCCCTCCGCTCCTCTGGCCTCGCACTCGCCGCCGTCCCTCGCATCCGACGCTCCACGGCGGGTGGGAGATCTTTCTCCTTCCTGGCGGCCAAGACCTGGAACTCCCTCCCCACCAGCCTCAGGACCACCCAGGACCACTCCGCTTTCCGGAGACTCCTAAAGACCTGGCTGTTCGAGCAGCGATAACCACCCCCTTTGTCCCTAGCGCCTTGAGACCCGCACGGGTGAGTAGCGCGCTTTATAAATGCTAATGATTTGATTTGATTTGGATTAGGAGTGAGCGGATGCCCTATCATATGTACGAGAATTGTATGCACCGAATCCCAGAAGGCGCAGATTGGGGGGCAGTTCCAGGTTAAAAGAGCAACATCAGCATTCGCTACTGAACATTTCAGACAGGTATGCGGTCGGGATGGGTTAAGTTTGGCAAGGTGTAGTGGTGTTATGTATGTGCTGTGTAGATATTTATAATGCAATAGTTTGTGCCTCGGGTTGTTAGAGAAAGATTTGGTCTGTGCAAAGCAACAGTATCACTGTTTATCTGCTAAGGATTGTCCCAAGTCCTGTTCCCATGCAGATCTAGAGTTCTGCACACCTACGGATTTTAGCTGTAGAGAAGCTTGGTAAGGCCGGGATATAAGGGGTGTGTTGTCCTGGGCTGCTATAAGTAATGATAGTGGGGGAAGTCAGTAGGTTCAAGTTGGTAGGAATACAGTGTAGTGCATAGAGTGCTGTGTAGTCAAGGAAGGATAAAGGTATCTAAGTATGTTGTAATGTGAACTTCATTTAGCGTTGTGACTGTTTTCAGTGTGGCCCCTTTAAAAAGGTCACCTATCGTATGTAAATAGCAGGAGGACAACATCCTTCTGAGTAAGCCACTCCAATGTAAGTGAGACCCATGGGTTTGCCAAAATTGTGAGGTGTGGGGAGTACAGCATATTGTAGCCCAGGTACCAGTGTAGCTTGAGCCAAGCCCAACATGTAACCAAAATTGTCTGGATTTCAGTTAGGGACCTGGGGAGGCCTTGCGGCAAGAGCACCGGGAGAGAATGGGGGAGGGTCTGTGTACGTTTGTGTTTGAGGAATCGCAGCCATGCGTCTGGGTGGTACCAGAAGAAAGCGAAGTGTGCCTGGGCTACTAAATAGTAAAGTCGGAAATCAGCGACTGAAAAAACACCCTGTTCATACTGGAGAGTCAGTGTGTCCCAATACACCCAGGGGCATCCTCCAGCCCACACTAGTCGCGTGATTAGGCTGCGAATCATATCAAAGAAACTATTATATAGCAGAATTGGAATGTTGAAAAACAAATATAAAAAGAGGGGGAGGACCACCATTGTGATAATGGCTATCCTACCAGCCATTGAAAGGGGGAGTGTAATCCAGCGTTCTATTTGGAACACAAGTTTATCTATCACTGGGCCATGGTTCAGGAGAACCACCTCAGCGCTGTTTCTATGCAAAAAAATACCCAGGTATCTAGGCGCAGCCTCACACCAACATAGCGGATATTCCATAGGAAAGGGTAGTGCCACATCTATTAACGGAAACTATTCTGACTTACGCCAGTTTATAGTCAGCCCAGAAAAGGTGTCAAATGGAATCACCTCCCCTATAAGGGGGGGGATAAAGGGAGAGGTGTCGGCCAAACAGAAAAATATCATCAGCATATAGGGAGGCCAAAAGAGGGCCTTTGTGGAACCTTAAGACCCGATCCAGATGGCGTTCCTGAAAATTGCATACCAGTGGGTCCATAGCAATAATAAACAGCAATTGCGACAGTGGGCACCCCTGCAATGTCCCTGGTGTAAGGGGGAAAGGCTCTGACAGAATGCCATTAATGTGCAACCCAGCTGTAGGGGTGGAGCAGAGCAGCCAAATCAAGTCCCTAAATTCCCTTGGCATTCCTAGTTTTTACAAAGTAGCGTGTAGAAAAGCACATTCATGTGAGTTGAATGCTTTCTCAGCATCTAAAAGTACAGTCACCGCTGGCAGGTCTGGAGAAATCTGGTTGATCACTGCAAATAAGGTGTGCAAATTAATTGCTGTTGAGCTATGAGGAACAAACCCAGATTGCATAGGGGAGATGATTTGGTCCATAAGGAGAGATCGGCAAGTAGCCACAACCTTTGCCAATATCTTATTATCGTGGTGCAGCAACAACAGTGGCCTATAAGAGGCACATACCTCAGATGGCTTGCCAGATTTCAACAATAATGTACTTGCAGCCTCTCGGAAGCTAGGTGGAAGCACCCCCAGCTCCAGTGACTTTGCATATACCTCAAACAGGTACCAGGTCAGGATATCTTTGTACGCTTTATAGAAATCCCTAGTAAAAACATCTAACCCTGGGGCCTTCGTCTCATTCAAGGAATCTATGGCTTGGGAGATCTCTTTGCAGGTAATAGGGGCAGTCAGAAACTGCTGTTGGCCCTCCTCTAGCCACACAATGGCAATGTCTGACAAGTAGTCCGCTAGGCTTGTGGCAGAAGAGTCCACTCACAAAGTATATAACTGACGATAGTACGCCATGACCTCAGAGACAATTGCCTCATTGGTTGTGACCTTGGTGTCATCTGCACATTGTAAGGATGTGATATATGACGACTGATATTGAGGGCATAGTAGACAAGAAAGTGTCCGCCCAGGCCTCTTCCCCTCTCCATACCATCAGGCCTGTGCATATTTGCCAAGATGCGTAGCTTCTCGTGCAGTCAAGTCATTGAATTGCTGTAGTAATTCTGATTGTGCAATCAATTTGATGGCTTCAGTCTGGAGGCGGGTCTGGGCATCTACATCTATGAGTTTCTCCTCAACTTTTGCTAGTTCCACCCACAGGGTTCAGAGCAAACCAATGCAGACACCCCTTGTGTACGCATTAAAGGCTTCCCATGACGTGGAATATCGCTGATCAGAACGGTTCATCATGCATGGCATTTACGGGGAATCACCAGGTCCTAGCTGTTGGCATGTTAGTAGGTAGATTAAGTATGGTCACAAGTGGCGAATGGTCCGACAGACTGTGGGAGAGGTGAAAAATATCCGTTACCCACAGTAGCACAGTGGGGGTAAGATACCAGTGGTCTATGCAGATCCATGTGTTGTGTGGTGAGGAGTAAAATCTGTAGTTCGAGACATGTGGGTGCCAGGTGAACCACGCATCAGCCAAGTGAAACGTTTCCAGGAGGCCAGCCAGTACTTGAAGGGAGTGCAGTTTGGTTACTCCAGCATAGCCAGTTGTGTCTAGCAAGAGGTTGCAGGCAATATTAAAATCTCCTCTAAATAATATGATCCACCATCATGTGGTCTAATCTGCTCTGGAGGTTAGAGAAGAATTCTGGGGAGTCAACGTTTGGGAGTAGACATTGGCCAGCAGAACTGGCTTCCCAGCCAAATCCCCCCTGCACCAGCAAATAGCGCCCCTCCGAATTGGCATCCATGGCTCGGCAACTGAAAGGGATACTCTGATATATTAATATGGCTAACCCCATGAGTATGAGCTATAGCATACAAAGAATCTGAGGTGGCCCCATTGTGCAGCGTAGGAGTGTGTTGATCGAGGAGCCTGGAGAAACACCACCTTGATGCCATGCTGATGCACATATGAAAGTACCATCTTCCCTTTCTTAGGGTTCTTTAGTCCCCAAATGTTCCATGTCATACACCTGACCAGCATCACATACATATGGTTAGTGTAAAAAAATATAGAGCGGCTGGAGATGGTGAATCAGTCAGATAAGTTAGACAGCCAGATAGTCCACAAAATGAACATGGCAATAGTTCCTGTGATAGCGCATAACATAAACAGCCAAACGCAAATCCCCACACCCACACCGGTGAGCACAATTCCCAGTGAATCCTTAACATCAAAAACATCCCATAATAAGTAACTATAGTGCCATACACCATTGGGATGTGGCAATGCTCCACAATGGGGAAAGTGTCCAAATGAAGAGTAACAAACACATTATAGAAGAGCATACAATATGTTAAACTATGCATGCCACTGCCTAGGGCAGAATCATAGCTCCTGGCCAACAGGTCATATTTCATGGCATTGTTTCCACATGAAAGGTTCAGTTCTGGGTTCCTTTGTCCAAGGTCCTGGCATCTTGCGACAGGTGGGACGACCCGGGGGCTGAGTCTGTGAGGCCCAGCCCATTACGCCTCCATCTCAGTAGCTCATGCATTGCAGAAAGTAATCGCTTCAGCAGGCAAGGTGAAGATATGATGGTTGCCCTTCAATTTGATGTGCAGTCGTGTGAGATATAGCATGGATGTTGTTTTTATGTCAGCATATTTGCGACGTGCATCCTGGACCAGCTGTGTAAAGTCCCCTTTTTCATGAGCCGTCACAATGCAGTATCTCGATCCCGAAAAATGAGGAGCTATGCGCCCTCTCCACGACAAATGTGCTGGTGAAGGCCTCTCTGCCATAAATGTCCAGCAGTAGTTTTTCCATGATACTGTCCATTCGGCCAGTGTTCATTGATTCCAATACATCTATGGTGCGCACATTATTGAGGCACAATTGCGCTGCAAGGTCTTTGTTTTTGGAGGCCCCAGTTTTCAGAAGGTGCTCAACCCTCTCCAGGTGCTTCTTCGTGTCCACACATCCATCCTCTGCCTCCGAAATCTGATATTCTGCTCCATCCATTCTAGTCGCCTGTAGGTCTATCTGTACTTTCATACGGTTGAGCCTCATATCTAGGGTGTCAATGTGTGAGTCGATGGCCTAAAACCCAGCCTGCAGCTCAGCCATAATAGCCACCGTCCCGTCCTGAGGGGGGTAAAGGCAGCACCCCGCTCTGAGCTTGCCGATAGGGGACATTCCATGAGAGTTGTCTTGGGTGCCTTGATGGTGTCAAATGAAAGTTGCTTCAGTCTGGGATCTCCTCACCCCATGTCTGTAGTCCATTTGGAATAGCAACACGCCCATCTGTGGAAACGGCTAGTATGGCGTGCAGATTTAGGTTGTTGCACAGGTACTGAATCTGTCACACTCTAGGCCTCCTGTATTTCAATGTCTTTAACTTGTGATTCCAGGTCAGTAATGCAAATATTCAGAGCGGGGGTCACTATCTGGCAGCTCCGACACAGAAGTCAAATCAGTCCAGCCATATGCACGCAGAGATTATATGCAGGCAGAGGCCCATCTGGGGCCCATTTTGGGGGGCTGTGCGGTGTCCAAGGGGACCCCAGGGAACTCACACAATCTTGGGTCCCAGCAGTATAATTGCCCGTACAGGCTCTGATGCGACCCCCCCAGCCGAGGTACCCAGCAACGACCCTGCTCGCAATGGCACTGGCCCTAGCAGCACCACCTCTTCACTTAGGTGCGCATCCGCCATTTCAGTGTAGCCAACCAGCTCACCCCGCCCAATCTGGTGATTGAACTTTCCAGGGGGGCCCCCACCTCACCTGCGCTTGCCATGCAAGCTGCGTTCCTCCTGAGGGAGGCAGCCTGTGTCTGAGAGCGTCACCCCATGGGCTGCCGCAGCCCTGCAAGCAGGCTTGCACGAGGTCGCTGTCGCTGCAGGATCTCCAAATGCCACGTCAGGCTGCAGTGACGCTCACTGCTCTCCGTGGCTGGGCCAACGGGTCCCAGCCCCCAGCGACACCATCAGAAGTTTCCCAGAAGTCTGTGGGAGCGGCTCATGTGAGCACGGAGCCCTCTTTCTGCATACATTGCCTGGGAGCTTCATGCCTGCGTGGCCATTATGGTCAGTGGTTAGGCCACACCGCACCCTAAATGATGTTTTAAAACACCATATAACACAAAAACAGTTCTTTCATGCACTCATGATTTAGTAGTGGGCCTACTGTTTGGATGGCCAATGGCAGACTAGACCACATACTAAAATAATTGAATATTGCAAATCAAACCAACATCGAGAAAATGTAGTGAAGAGTGCAACATTTTCCTTTACAGAACATTAAAAATTAAATGGAAATATTATATTAACAAAGACCCCTAACAAAAGTACATGCCACCCATCACAAGCACACTCAAATTTAAAAATTGAATAAAAGTATAAATAAATACTGATGCATGCCCTCTATCAAACAACCAACACCCTTATACAAGAGTTTTTGAACTTACTAATTACTAAGGGGAATTAAAATAAAAGAGTCAGCACCACAGAACCCTCTGTAGAGATTCTGTTTAAAGATGTGAGTAGCCTAAAGCCACTTGGAAAAATAAAGAGTGAGGAATGTACCTCATATAGATCTGCTTCAGTCAAGAGGCAAAGGGAATCTGAATCTGTAATGACTAATAATCCTTAAATTTGGAATCTTCTAGGGCCTGATATCATCATCAAAACCTTTCTTTGAAATAACAAAGTTATAAATAGCATTCCTAATTGACAGGTGAATTCTTTCAAATTGCTTCATTTCGAACTTGGGTCACTCCTGTGCTTAGGAATTTCAGAGAGGAGTTCAGTTGCAAGCCCAAGCTACTCCTTCTGTCCTTGCTAACACGTCTTCTCAGGTCCCCTTATCTTCTTCTGCCAATAGATTTCCTTATTAACCAGAGACTCATACCATCGCACCTGCAGCTCAGAAAAACATGCAATAAAAAAACTTTACATTGAAGGTTAAAAACACACAAAGAACTTAGGCCTTCACTCTGGCCAAGCTAAGGTAGGCATGAACGATTTGAGTGAAATGACTATCCGTAGGTTTCTCAGGAACACAATCATTATGGAAATAACATTTCTAAAACACTATCGCATAAACATACTTGAATAATGATTGATAAATGCAGTGTACATAAGACATTCTCAAGTTTTCACTATATGTGCACTTTACTTGGTACGAATCTCAGTGCACCACGTTGATATGAAAGCAATTTACACACTTTATATCAGTAGCCAATTACTCTTTTAATTCACGTTCTGGAAAACATAATGGCAAAGTCAATTTATGCTCTCTCAAAGGATCGCAGGAACTCTAATCGGCCAACTTCCAATAAAAGCTGTGCATTAGAATCTCAAGTTATGTAGTTTCAGCCAGATTGTTTATGTCAATTTACTAATCTAAGTGCAAATTGACAAGAGATCAGTCACATCAGACAGAGCGTCTGATTTAGAGTTTGGTGGGCGGGTTATCTCCATAGGCTATTATGGTATCATGATGCAGCGAATGGGATATTTGTCAGATTTGTGACAGGGTAGCCCCCTCCACCAAGCAGTAAATCAGGCTCTGAGTGTTTCCTGGTAGCTTGAAGGATTCCTGTGTATCAACTGTGTAAGTATGGAAACAATGTCTTTGTGGCACTGTGGAATCGCATTTTACAGTTCTTAGGTATGCTATGCCTAGTGGCCCCTGTGATACACAATGACAATCTCTGCACAGGCCTATCATTAAGTAAAAAGGCCTACAAATGTAATTCGCTACTGCTAGGAACGCATTATGTTGCAAGGCTTGCCCTCTGAACAGACATCATGAAAGATCCTCGTCATTGCATGCTAGCTGAAGCAATCTCCCTTCTGGAAAGTACCAGTCTGAGTACGTGATGTTCTCAAGTTCTGTCACAAGATGGACCATGTGATATTAGGCACGTAGGCCACCTTGTGTAAAATCCTTTTCTATGCTTTTTGTTACTATATATAGTATGATAGGAAAAACAACCTCAGCCATAATGGAGAAGTAGTCATGCGTCAATCATACGTCAAAGCCAAAGAACCAATAAGACGTTGAATTATGTTTGTGGTTTAATACTATAAAAGATCATGTATTACTTCCTTGTATTAGGCTGCTCGAGTGTACACTAGTACAGAGCATCCTCCATGTACATGTCTTTCTATTCTATCCCTAATAAATTGATATTATGTTTATCTAGAAGAGCTGGCTAACGGTCGTTTGTATCCTGAATGGGTGCTGAATAATTAAGCTTCTACATTTGGTGGAGAATGGAAGAATTGCGGTCTCGTTCAGCGAATAGTTTCCTTCAGCCCGGCTCCTGTTTCGGTTGGGGTGACAGCTGACCCATTGGACAGGGCCCCTCCTGCGACGGAGTCTGGAGCTGTCGTGAGTATCTATTGCTGCTTCGTGGTCCTGCTCTCGCTGTTTGCTCTACTGTTTTTCCGGTGTAAATATTGCGAAACAGGGAGGTAACTGGGGTGTTTCGTTAATATGTTTCCTGCATAGAGTGGTTATGCATTTATGGTTAATATTTCTATTTGCCGTACCCCTTAGCCAGCTTTTTGTAAATGACATCTTTTTATTTCTCTGTCTCCGGTGGCATGCCAAGGGCATTTCTTCCTCTGTTGTCCTCTGTTGCGGGCTCCGATAATGCACCTCGTGAAAACATTCAGATAGTTAACTATAACCGTCCGCAGGCTGCTAGCATTCTGTGTTAATTTGGTTCTTCCATTGTATTACACCATTTCCTTCCTCCCTGCGCTGCAGCTGTATACTTAGAATAGCTTCCTGTATTTCATGTAGCTTGTTACTGTTAAAAAAAGAAGTCCGAGGAATAGAGGCAACTAGTGGTGTTGCTTCAGAACACAGCGCGAGTCGCTGTTTGCAGTCCCCAGCCGGAGGGGCTGGGGCGGATAACTCTGGCCAGAGAGGGTGTTGTGGGCGCCAAGCCAACCCCTGGTTAACAGGGCGTTGCCCAGATGTGAAATGGAATGGTAGAGGTCCGTTCCAGGTTCTATGTGTACATTTAAGAGGAACTGGCATGTGATTTCAGCTTCCTTGTGTGTATAGGAGTGATAGTGGTTCATTCCAGTAACTGGATGATTGTGGTTCATTCCAGTGGAGCAGGCAGGCTCTGTTTGTCGTGTTAAAAAATTGTTATGTTATCTGTTTCCTGTAATATTGCAGCTCTTTGAACAATGCTTATGGCATATTGAACTATCGGCTACTCATGTGAAATGGTGTAAACTGTAGAAGTGGTTTTTGAGGTATAAATCAATGTGTGTGTAAAAGTGGTTTTTGAGGTATAAATCCGTGTGTGTGCGAAAGTGGTTTTTGAGGTATAAATCCATGTGTGTGTAAAAGTGGTTTTTGAGGTATAAATCCGTGTGTGTGCGAAAGTGGTTTTTGAGTTATAAATCTGTGTGTGTGCGAAAGTGGTTTTTGAGGTATAAATCCATGTGTGTGCAAAAGTGGTTTTTGAGGTATAAATACGTGTGTGTGTCTGAAAGTGGTTTTTGAGATATAAATACGTGTGTGTGCGAAAGTGGTTTTTGATTGATGAAGGAAGGGTTGACAACAAGGTGGTGTACTGTAATTTATTTTGACTTCATGCATTTGCGATTTAGGATAAGAATTTTTAGAAAATTTAAGACTAGGTGGGTGGACTCATGGGCGACATAATACAGATTTTTATGACAATTGACTGATTTAATCTGCAAACATCACACAGTACAAACACCCCCCCTGCACTCACTACATATTGATACAAGGGTTGGGAGTAGGATCACCCCACAGGGCTAATTGTACTGTGACCCTTGTCTATGGTTCTGCCGTCACATGTGGTTGCTTGACTTGTTCACCGCTATTGCATTATCTGTGTGTCACTGGCCAAGGATCTGGTCCAGCTTCCAATATCATACAGCCGCACCCTGTCCCTCCTGACTATTCTGTCATCTCTTGATTCACCCCAAAGGACGCCAGTGTGGACGCCGTCACTAGCACCTTGGGTACTGTCTGATTTCAAACTTTTTGTGAGCTAAGGTGGACATGGCTGGCTGAAATTGTGGCATGGATGCAGACCGGCTTGCTTCCTGCTTTTACTAATCAATAATTGCGGCTGGCAAAGAGAGGCTGCGTGTGTGAATATACCCATTGTTATCCCTTCTGTGTCACGGGGTATGAGCGGTGTAAAAAAAATACACCGACATCCTACTGTTTTCTGGAACGATTGTAATTGTCTTCGTGTTATGTAACAAAAGGCTAGGGTAAGACAGTCACGAGGAACCCTCTTAGTAAAGGCAAAGTAGAGACACATCAACATAGCCCCAAGGACAGTCCAGCGTACCAAATAGAGGCGAAAGAAGGCCTATAGGCACTACTGTACTTAGACTTTGACTTTGCAAGGAAAATGACAGTAGTGTTTCTGTAGCTTTGCGGACATGTGTGGTGCTTTACAATGCTGCCTACATGCTAGTTGCATATGGGATGTGCATTGAATGTGGGGCTGTCCTGTATGTGGAGGATAAAAAAAAAATCCATAGGGGCTTGTCAAGCTCTCTTCCTGTGACAAGTGCACAGTCACAGGAACAAAATATCGATTTTGTTTGAAGACATTTGGGAAATACACTACAGCGTGAGGGCACCACAGCAGGGACCAAACACTCTGAGCTGCCTCTACAACAGCAGGCAGAGACGGAACGTGAAAGCCGCACCCTGGAATGGCGTTTGAGGATGAGGAAGTGAAAAATAAAAGCAAAACGTAAGAGACCTTGTGAAAGAATTAGACAGTTATTCCATAGCCAGGGTAAAGAGGAAGTGGCTAATGCAATAAGAAAAAAATGAACAGAAGTACGAACAGATATCAAATGAAATGGAAAAATGTATTGGCAAGGGGCGAGAGGGATCACACAATTTACTATGGGATATGTCCACGTATGCACATCACACAATGCATAACATCAAGATGTGGAAGGAGGTGCTCAGCAATACAAACACACAGCTGGAGATCATAAGAGACAGTCTCTCGACGTACATAAAAATGTACAGAGTTAAACAGAATAATAGCCATGGGAAGGGCTGCTTTGGAAGGATCTGGATACATTGTTTAGCATTATTGTACCATGAGATTGGTGGGAGGATTGTAAGAAGGCGATACACTGGCCTGAAATATGTGGCCACTACTCCAATTACTACACTATTATTTGACACTACACTGAGTATGGGAAAGGTTTGCAAGTAGACAAGGGATGGCTGTAACATGCTTACACACTGTAGAAAATTTAAGTTTAATTGTTAAGTTATCACACGTAATAAGACACAAAATTCAGACTTTATTACTTGTTATTTGCTTTAAAAGTACTGCAAAGAGCATTGTACAGCAAAAAAAAATAAAAGCGTCAAGATAACTCCAGTGATTAATGTACCTGCTGGGGAGGAATGAGAGTTTTGGACAGTGGCAGTGGATGGCACAGTGGGTTACTGCTTTTGTCACAGAGATTCTTTAGTTACTGTACAGTTCATAATAGTAATCTAGCACATTGAGCTATGAACTGCAATTAAGGAGCTGCATGCCAACTGCATAGCACAAATTAGAAAGCTGTTTTTTCCCAGTCTTTCATTTTAAAGTGCTGTAAAGTGCTCCAACAGCTACACTGGTATGAGAGATGCTATAATAAAAATTAATTAAATGTGACAAAAAGGATAGGGAGAGAAGAGAGGCACTTATGGTTAAAAATTGAAAAGTTGGTCGCCAAGATGCAGCACCAACATTTCCAATAAAATGTTTAGATTTTTGCATATTTTTTCAATATAAAAAGAATGATTTCATGTTTGAAATTTAAATTGTGCAAATTGCTTGGGGGTACCTGGAGTAAAAAGGTTAGGAACCACAGGTGTACAGCAAATTAGAACTTTCTTATGTAGGGATTACATTTAAAAATATTTGACCCATGCAAAGGTTGCCAAAATTCTTACAGTGAACAAATTTAGTCTGGAGGGAACAGAGGATTCATTTGCAGCAGTTAACAATATGTTGTCAGGAGTGTGGAATTTTATAAAATGTCTAAATTGTCCATGGGACAGTTTGTGTCATCAGTCTACTTGTCCTGTAAAAAGACATGCATATTTTCCTCCTGCTAAAATGGTGTTTACAAATATTGTCTAGGAGTTCGATTTCCTGGTCTGCCTCATTAAATGCTAGCTCATGTATAAAAGCTGTAAATTTGCACTAATGCAGGAACAGATACCATGGGTGTACTTTGTGATTTTCTTTGAGAATTCTGCCATAAACTGGTTATCACAGATCTTTTGTTATTTGAATTCTGTCTCTCTGTTTATTGGCTGGCTTCAGTGGTAGTGACACCATTCTGCTCTTCCATACGAAGAATATTGGCACAGAGTAGTTTTGGCACAAAGTAGTTTTGTTCATGCCAGGAACTACTATGGCAATGTGTAACTTTGATGAAAAGGTTACATTGATTTTTCCTGTTATGAATATAAATGTTGGAAATACCACCATGCATCCGCACATTTTACTAAATGATGCTTCAAAGAAATGACACCTAAAATATCATGGTAGTTTAGCAGAATGTTTCTTTCCTAGTTACATTGTTTGTGAAGGTATTTTGAAAGGAAGGAATAACAAAATTTTGCTTTCGAGCTTCTGCAGATATTTGCATCTGATGAGAGAGCATTCTGGAAGAATTGTGCTGGGCATTTGTTTACGGTAGTTCCATACCTGGTTGTGTATTTCTTCATAGCTCTATAGAGTACATACTAATAATTTAGTCATGTTCAATGAAAGAAGAGATATAGAAATTAAAAGAAGTGTTAAATGTGATGAATTGTAAATAATATAAGTAAATAAGAGATATATAAAAATGTGGGTTATTGTTGGGGTGTAGAGTGAGTTAATTATGTGATAACAAACTTCTACTAAGGTGTATTGATATTTAAAATAAACACATTAGTGCAGTAATAATGATTACACATGACGTGTTAGTGACTGATCGATTTCACTTAATGAGAGGCTAAAAGAAAATAACACAAGTGGATGTTTAAACATCTGCAGTACATGTAGTATGTTGAAGTCATGTGAGTGCAACCAGGGTGTCAAAAGGGCAATGAATGGGTAAAAATGCAGCACATTTGTCACAAATGTGTTTGATTTTTATGGTATTTTATTTTGTGCATTTATCTGCCAGGTCCCGTCCCTATATTAAATTGTAGCAGTTAAGATTACCTTCCCCATTTCTGAAAACCACAGACTCTGGGCATGACTCCAAGGGCAAAGCCACGGATTGTTGCGATATGTTACCATGACGTTCCAAGTAGAAATGTAAAATAAATGTACAGCTGAATGGAATAGGATTTTTTTTTTATATACACCCTGGACGCAGGATGTATGTATCTACGTAGGAGTATTTTTCTATCCATGTTTTTCCCTAGGTTTCAGAACATGGACGAGAAGATGTGGTTTCTGTATCCGTCTGTCTATGTTACGTTTTATGTTTTCATAATTAATGGGAGTCTTCCGTGGTACATCTTAAATGAGCGAAGTGAAATGGATTGCCTTCATGTGTTGGTAGATTGCAACTAAATATTCTCCAAACTGGTTTTGGGTATTGAAAATACCTATATTAGGATAGAGTTATTACTACCTTAGGATGTGCTATGTAGTACTGCAATACAGTTATGAGTAATATACCTCTGATGATGAGGGTGCCAAATATAAATAAATAAAATAAATATAATATCTTAAAGGAACATCAGCATTTCAGAACATCACACTTGTACGAGAAAGGGGAAGTGACTTCTGATGGCGGTGATGCCTGCAAAGTCCCAACCCTTCCAGCATTGATGCAGATATTCTGGGTGTTGAAATAGAATAATAGGATACAATGCTATGTTAAAAAATTATACTGGCTGTATACCAGTGTAACATGTGTTTTCGCCTGACCTTTGGATCACCATTTGTTTGGTGAAATAGTTTGTGTGAATATTCCACTGTTACTGAGTGTAATTGTTATTTATTTTTTAGTGTTTATTTGAGTTTAAGAGTGTGCTAGTTACCCCATAAACAAGTCAGATATGTCCCTTTATAAGATTTTGTGCATCTGCTGAGCGGTTCTAGATTGATGCAATACCGCTTGCTTCATTGGTCAAGAAAGGCACCCTTGACAAAGTTGTCAAAGTGAGCACCGACTGAGATACTGTTTGACTGGCCTATGAACATGTCTGGTGCTGAGAAGTTATTATCTGATAGGACATTTTGACAGCAGTTTGCCTTACCTTCAGCATTAGGTGCTGCAGGCCCTTCCTGGCTGGACAGCACTACCTGGACATGATCTCCAACAGGGAGATTGGGCTTGGGTCTCCTGAAAAGTAGGAGGGAATGACCTCCTGGATCCACAGCTATTACACCAAGAAGGTACACCACCGGAACACAACTGCATCCTGTAGACTGGGTGTGGGTAAAGGCCACACCAGACGTCACTGCCTTCAACTACGGTGGAGGGGACCATACCAAGTCCTGTTGACAACAGCCACAGCAGCCAAGTGTGAGGGCATCACATCCTGGGTCCATACCTCACACACCAAGAAGGCCGCTGGACCAAAGGACGACCAGCCGCCAACAAAGTTGCCGATGAGAGTAATGCCACCTTCACCACAGCGGTACAACCTTCGTTCGACAAGCGCCACCAGTCAACACTGACGGAACTGCTCGTGCTACACTCCCACAGGAGTCGGAGAGTGTAAGCGGGTTCCCCAGTACACCAGAGCATTGTTCTTGGACTGCTCGTGCTGCAACCCCACAGGAGTCGGAGGGTGCAAGCGGGTCCTCAAGACACCAGGATATTCTTTCAGAACTGCTCGTGCTACTCTCCACAGGAGTCGGAGAGTCAAGCAAGGCCACTTAAGTATTAAAGACATCAGGATATAAATGAACAGAATACTAAAAGTCCGCTAGAAAAATTTGCGCCAAGAGGTACAGATCCCAGTCCTACGGAAGCGGCTGGTCACTAGGATCAGTGCGGTTTGTAGCCCCATTGGGAGGTGCCTCTTCCAATTAGGAATACAGCAAAAATAGGACAAAAGGGCCATCCCTCTGGTCAGTGGACTATCGCACCCAACTCCCTTAGAACTGGACACTGGGATTCATCCCTTTATACTCTGCATAACTACAAGTGTCAAATAGCATTCAACGTCGTCCCGAAAATATACAGAAGGAATAGACTACTCGTGTGGCACTCCTACAGGAATAAGGAGGTACCAAAGGTTACATACCAATAGAACTGGTTTCAAGTGCTAGCCACATCTGACCACACCCTATAAGGCGACATGGATTTAAGATTACAACATAAGAAAAAGGAGCAGAAGAAGTGGCCTGTGGTGGTCACAGCATTACTCACCCAAGTAGCAGCTATAGTAATAACAACAATCCTGATAGTATATAAAGACGACATACACATTCCATGGCTCGACCAGGAACACTACATCCCCAAAAATGGCCAAGGTGAAAGAACAACAGGTGGTGAGAACAACAATATCTCAAAATAACATGAGAGGGTGGAGGATAAAACAAAATGGGTGAAATATACGAAATGGAAAGAAGATGGAAAAGATTATAAGGACAATACATTTGTGCAAATGGTATCAATGTACAAAGAACTAGCAAATGTGTCTGATTGTTATATATGTACCCACCTACCGACCACTAGCCAGGAGAAAAGAAATTACACTTAAATGCCCCTCACAGAATTCGTGGCACGTAACATATTAGATAATATGTTAGGGGGAAATTTAAAGGGAATGAGTACAGGGAAAAGAAAAAAAAAAAAAAAGGAGAGAATAAGAGAAAATATAAACAAAGGAGAAATGAGGAGAAAAAGGTTTGGAAGATGAACCTTATGTAGGTGATATGCAAGGAAAATTGGTAGAAAGAGTGTCAAATAAATTGAAGGAAGAAGATAGAAGGAGAAGAAAGAAGTGTAGGAGATTAGAATCCAAAGAAAGAAGAAGAGAATATATTGAATGCATTTACAACAGAAAGATGGAAGGGTTACACTGAAAGGGATCATGGCTCAGAACAACAAATACCATGCCTGGCCATAGATACAGAAATAAAGGCACCATGGTGTTTCAAATGCTCAAGAGGTAACGCAGACACTAGCAAACACGGAATTGATGTGGGACATAGTATTTGCAATACAACTTTGAGCCTGGACTACAAAAGAAATGACACAACAGGCTTGTCCATAGGCCTGACACCTCCCAAAGGAATATTTATTATATGTGGGACATCTGCATTTTTTAAATTGCCAGCAGGTTGGCAAGGTACCTGCTACTTAGCATTTGTGCTACCAAAAATGGCACATAGAACAGAATTACAGAAGGGGGAAAAGAGAACACTTGGCGGGGTGCGCAGGAAGAGGACACCAACGTGGGGAATATAAGAAAGGAAATAGAGGATATAAAAAAGGAAGAAGAAGGAGCTGGGAAAGTGGCAGATGGGACAGACGTCAGAAGAATGCTGGATCGAGTAGCAGCATGGTTCAGGGGTTGGGGTACCTGGTTGGTAGAGGTACTAGCGATAGGGATCGTGGCACTGATAACGATATGTGTGCTCATACCAGTTTGTAAAAAAAAAGAAACTGTCACCAGAAACACACACATTATCAAAGAAAAAGATATAAGGATGACTACAGGGACAAGCAAGAGGTATAAATGAGAGCAATACACCATGACCCTTAGATTTGTTATTGAGTATCAGAGGGCGGAATGTGGAATCGCATTTTACAGTTCTTAGGTATGCTATGCCTAGTGGCCCCTGTGATACACAATGACAATCTCTGCACAGGCCTATCATTAAGTAAAAAGGCCTACAAATGTAATTCGCTACTGCTAGGAACGCATTATGTTGCAAGGCTTGCCCTCTGAACAGACATCATGAAAGATCCTCGTCATTGCATGCTAGCTGAAGCAATCTCCATTCTGGAAAGTACCAGTCTGAGTACGTGATGTTCTCAAGTTCTGTCACAAGATGGACCATGTGATATTAGGCACGTAGGCCACCTTGTGTAAAATCCTTTTCTATGCTTTTTGTTACTATATATAGTATGATAGGAAAAACGACCTCAGCCATAATGGAGAAGTAGTCATGCGTCAATCATACGTCAAAGCCAAAGAACCAATAAGACGTTGAATTATGTTTGTGGTTTAATACTATAAAAGATCATGTATTACTTCCTTGTATTAGGCTGCTCGAGTGTACACTAGTACAGAGCATCCTCCATGTACATGTCTTTCTATTCTATCCCTAATAAATTGATATTATGTTTATCTAGAAGAGCTGGCTAACGGTCGTTTGTATCCTGAATGGGTGCTGAATAATTAAGCTTCTACAGCACAAACATTTGAAGCAGTGGCAGAACACATACACTGACTTTGGCAGGCAATAAGCAAAAGACAATACACAAGTACACAAAGTGGACTTTTAGCCACTCAACCTGTAAGTTGTCCATTGCAAGGCAGATACTGCTGAAGTGATAGTAAACAATAACCTTGCCAAGAACTTCAGTCATTTTAAGAAACACCTATAATGTAGAGTGTTTGAAAGTATTTGAAAGACCACAGAAAGATCCAATAAAGTTGGTTCAGTCTTGTCCAAGATTCTTAACAAATTACTTTGGGGGTCATTCTGACCCCGGCGGGCGGCGGATGCCGCCCGCCTGGCGGGAACCGCCATTTGGCCGCACCGCGTTCAAAAGACAGCTGGTGCCATTCCGACCTTCCCGCTGGGCCGGCGGGCGCTAACATTGTTAGCGCCTGCCGGCCCAGCGGGAAGGGGGCCTGCAACACTGAAGCCTGCTCCGAATGGAGCCGGCGGTGTTGCAGGTGTGCGACGGGTGCAGTTGCACCCGTCGCGCTTTTCACTGTCTGCTAGGCAGACAGTAAAAAGCAGGCTGGGGCCCTGTTAGGGGGGCCCTGCACTGCCCATGCCAGAGGCATGGGCAGTGCAGGGGCCCCCAGGGGCCCCTAGACGCCCATTACCGCCAGCCTCTTCCTGGCGGTGTAAACCACCAGAAACAGGCTAGAGGTAAGGGGGTCAGAATCCCCATGGTGGTGCTGCTTGCCGGTTTTCTGACCGCGGCTTTACCGCCGCGGTCAGAATGGGCAGGGAAGAACCACCAGCGTGGTGGCGGTGCTTCAGTCATTTTGGCCCTGGCGGTCTCGGACCCCCAGGGTTAGAATGACCCCCTTTATCTCTAAAAACGTTATCTCGTACCATGACCTGGCCAGATGCCCAACATAAAATCACAAATGTGATCCTGTTGATTTTTAAATTACTCTTACACCACCCTTTTCAGATCAATGTAATTGGAATGCACATAATTAAATTGGTAGTGTCCATAAAGTGATTGTTTGGAATGGACAAGGCAGACCTTCTTAATTATAAAAGGGACAGAGCCATCACTAAATAGTCCATTAACTAAAACAGCAATCATTTGAAAATCGTTCTTAATGACGTCTCTCGATCAGTAGTCATCCAAGAAACATCTTTGAAAAGTTAGGGACTGAATAATCAATGATAGGTTCCAATTCCACAAAATAATGCAGTCAGTCTTCAATTGTAGCCATATCCTCCCTTGAGTCATATTTGGAAAATTGAGCAGTAATTTTTTTAAGGGTTTTTTTTCTCACCAATCTTTGCTTTTTCGGGATGTAAGGGTAAAATATAATCCCAAGAGAACTTTAGCCGAGAGTCCCAATCCTTCAACTATTACACCAGAGGTACTCAATAATAGTATGTAGGTTAGGAACACAGAGAAAAATGGGGGAAGGGTAATGACACTAGAGACACTAGGTTAGAATGCTGCACCTGAGATCATCTCAAAATCACTGCTCAGATATCTTAAATAAAAAGTGTGAGAAGGTGGTGCTCACCACCAAAACTGCCTGGATTATTTGTTTTTTGATCACGTGGTTTTTGACCTTTTACAGTGGGGGAGCCTCATAACCTGGGGCTCACCCACAGTAAACTCATAGGAAAATGGACTGCATGTAGTAACCACCAGTGCCCACCTTTTAAGACAAGGCTGCTATGGTGCAGCAAGGAAAAGAGGCACCTGGATGGTTACACATGGACACGTGCACATGCGTGTGCACCCATGTGAGGGCTGCACATGAGACACTTCTGTCATGCGCAGCCCAAGGACTGCACACGGGTAGCCTGGCACAAAAAGAACTATACAGAGTGGGTAGTGACCTGGAATAGGCCTTATAATGTGGGTATACGTAGGAAAGGAAGAGTCAGTGTGTTTTACTATCTTGACTGGAATAGCACCCCATTATATTCGAACCGAAGGGCTGACTAGGCGCAGCTGCAACTCTAGTTCCCTAGGGGCTACAGACTCCAGAGTTGCACCAATGTACACTGTAACCTGTATGAAGAGGACACTACTGTGGAGTACAAAAGCATCTTTGTACAGCCTAGGGCTCATCCAGAAATGGCACATTTCTTTGACTCAGATCTGGACCAGAGCCCAGGCATTTTGCGACTCTGCTGGCCTGGGTTAATTACTTTTCTCACCAGCTGCAGTAACAAAGGCCTCATCCTTCAAAGGAAGCAATTAGCAGTGCTTAAGTTACCTCTGAAGGAGGAAGATCTCGGGTAGAGTGGCTCTGTATCAATCAACCAGCTGTCATCTTGTGCCAGGAAAGGTCCTGCCCCAGGCCACTCAAGAAAGGAGGCAAGTCAGAGGGGGTGCTCCTTTGAAGATATGCTGGGGGATGCCCCGGCTCTGATGTCAGTGAGGGGTGGAGCTGAGCCCCCTCCAGAACACATATGGCAACTGATTCCTGGGTGATGGCATTTTGAGCTATCCCAGAAGGCTATGCAAGTTGGAGAGGACAGGTGAGGAGAGGTGATGTGGCACCTCAGGATAGGCCAGGCGCACAGGGCTGCTGGTCTCTCCTGCCCCACTTGAAAAACCCTGTGCAGGGAAGATAACTTTCTTGGATGTGCTGTTGCTGAGGAACCCTGGGACTGGAGGCTGATGCATGGACAGTTGGAAGGAGGAGTCCCCTGACTGTCCCCAGGGCCAAGAACTCTGACATTGAATGGCCCCAGGAACTGTGGGGAGAGACTGGGCCCTGCACCAGGAAGTGAGAGGCCCAGAGAGAGACCAAGTGGAATCTGGCACAAGTAGCCTTGCAACCAGCTCCTTGCCAAATTGGTCAACCTTTCAGGCCAGGAGGAAAGTGCACCCCCTGCCTCGTCTGCAAGGGAGCCCTGGACGCCATCCCAGGACCCGTTGGGGCAATGACGCGGGAAGATGGGACCACCTGTGCAAGTCTGCCCACCAGGGAGCAGACTAGGATGTTACTGTGGGCTCCCCCAGCAGCCTGCTAGTTGCTACTCGCACTGGGAGCCAGTGAAGGCAGCTGGGAGTGGGCTGCTCTCCAGCAAGGAAAACGCATGTGGGGTGGCCAGGTTGGACCTGGCCACCCAGTAAGACCAAAGGTCACGGCATGAGGCTGCTAGTTGAAAGCCAAAGGAAAGAGCAAAATAGCAAGCGAAGCGCATCTCCCCAGTGCAGCGGGAGAGCATCTCATCAGCTATGCATCCTCCTAGAGGAGAGCCCCATAATGCCTTGCAAGGCACCACGATTTGGATGTGACGTTGCTTATTTTTGGGCATTGGTGAAACCCAGGAAAAAGGTTTCACCTCAAGAAGTGTGCTAGACGCAGGAGGGAGCTGCAGGAGAAGTGCAGCCTCCCCCACAAGGTTTTCCAATGTCCCCAACCTCAGTTTCTGGGGACTACAAAGTGATCACCCCTCAAGGGTTTGGTTATGTTACAAATTCCTTTACACTGGAGTTTATGCTTGGCAGCTGTAGGGGGATTATTTGAAAGTGGATTATTGGTAAGGGCAGGTAAGTACCTACACTTAGCAATATGCCACAAACCCCCACTAGGTTTAGTCAGGGTCTCAATAAATTAATCCCAACTCAACCCTCTGGTATCTTGGCAATGAGTAGTTGACTTAACTTAGGAAACAGGTGTGCAAAGCATTTAAAAATCACAAAAACAGTAAATAAGTAGAGTAGAAAACAACTTAAAAATGGCACACTAATTTATAAAAATAGATTAAGGCCCTCATTAGAACCCCAGCGGACAGTGGCATAATGGAGAAAAATACTCCCAACAGGCTGGCGGTATTTTTCCCCATAATATGACATTAGCGGTTTGACTCAAGCCAAACCGCCAATTTACCTCTCCATCTGCCACGGCGGTAACAGCTGCCTGGCTGGAGACTTCAGGGCCCACAGGCCGTCACTAGCCTGCCCATGGGATTATTACCCTGCCTACCGTGCTAGGCACTATCAGTGACAGGGAACTCCTTCCAACTTACCTGATTTCAGGGGGTCCTCCGGCAGGAGACGGGAGGGGGCGCTGCTGCCAGAAGCAGTGTCTGTCAGCAGAACACCGTCACGCTGTAGCGCCACCTTACCGCAATCCGCCATCATGGCCGCAACCGGAATTCTGCCATCCTACTGGCTGAATTACGGCTACGGTCATAATATGGCGGAGGGCTGGTAGCCGCAGCAACGGTCTTTTAGCAGCGGTAGGCGGTTTTTACCACCATTGTTATAATGAGGGCCTATGTTTTTATCTTTAACATGACACTAAAGGGACAAAAAATTCAATAAAGGGACCCAGAGGTATGAATTTGTGAAGATTAAGGGGGTCATTCTGACCCCGGCGGGCGGCGGATGCCACCCGCCTTGCGGGAACTGCCATTTGGCCGCACCGCGGTCAAAAGACCGCTGGTGCCATTCCGACCTTCCCGCTGGGCCGGCGGGCGCTAACATTGTTAGCGCCCGCCGGCCCAGCGGGAAGGGGGCCTGCAACACTGAAGCCGGCTCCGAATGGAGCCGGCGGTGTTGCAGGTGTGCGACGGGTGCATTTGCACCCGTCGCGCTTTTCACTGTCTGCTAAGCAGACAGTGAAAAGCGGGCTGGGGCCCTGTTAGGGGGCCCCTAGACGCCCGTTACCGCCAGCCTCTTCCTGGTGGTGTAAACCGCTAGAAACAGGCTAGCAGTAAGGGGGTCAGAATCCCCATGGCGGCGCTGCTTGCAGCGCCGCCATGGAGGATTTGCCCAGCCGGGGGAAATCTGGCGGGAAACCGCCGGACCCGGTTTTCTGACCGCGGCTTTACCGCCGCGGTCAGAATGGGCAGGGAAGCACCGCCAGCCTGTTGGCGGTGCTTCTGTCATTTTAGCCCTGGCGGTCTCGGACCGCCAGGGTTAGAATGACCCCCTAAATGTTTTTTTAGCGCATAGAAACTAAAAGCGCCAATCTGGACATCCAGTTGCACTCGACCAGGGCGAAAATTTGAGGCTGACTACAATGGAGCCCTGCTTAGCTACAATGAGCTGGGGGCCTAGGTTAAAGTTTTATATTCTGACTTAGGGGGTCATTCTGACCCCGGCGGGCGGCAGATGCCGCCCGCCTGGCAGGAACCGCCATTTGGCCGCACCGCGTTCAAAAGACCGCTGGTGCCATTCCGACCTTCCCGCTGGGCCGGCGGGCGCTAACATTGTTAGCGCCCTCCGGCCCAGCGGGAAGGGGCCGCCATGGAGGATATGCCCAGCCGGGGGAAATCCGGCGGGAAACCGCCGGACCCGGTTTTCTGACCGCAGCTTTACCGCCGCGGTCAGAATGGGCAGGGAAGCACCGCCAGCCTGTTGGCGGTGCTTCCGTCATTTTAGCCCTGGCGGTCTCGGACTGCCAGGGTTAGAATGACCCCCTTAGTCTTTTTTTTGAAGATTTAATGGACCGGGACGAAGTCACAAGTTGAATCTTACCTCCCTGGATACCTCTTTGGATACGCATCGCAGGAAGCCTTGGTCAAGGATTGTAAGTTCAGACTTAGATGATTTTTCATGATAGAAATCCCCGTTAGGGACCAATATGAAATTGAAGGCAACCTTGCTAGAGCCCTCCTCGGATCCACTGTGCAGGAGGCATTGGTCAACTTCTTATGTTCGGACTTGGAAACGTTTTTAGAGATTTGTCTCTCTGATGTCGGATAACCCTCCACAGCAAGCCAATTTTGAATCAACATCGTTGGATTGCATTTCCAAACACTCCCGGTGAAATCCAGGAAGCCAGGGGGCTCCAAAGCTCTTCAGCGGGATGAACCTGCAAGTCAGGCCAGGCCGACATCAGCCAGCTTGACTCATGACATCAGGTCAGTCCACTTACGAAGCTTTTTTCCAAAGTTTCTCCAAACTTCTGGATCTTCTTCCAGCAGTTCCTCCAGGTTCTTTGGGAGTCTACAACTCACATCAAGGTTTCAGAATCTCTGAGTTGCTCCTTGAGGTTTAGGGTTCCAACTCTCAGAAATCACTGAGTTCAAATCCAAAAATGACTACTTGTCACTGGACAGCTGGTCAGTTTCTTCAGGGCTTGATGCAGGAGACTCTGGGCAGCTATTTTCTACCTGTAGCATATAGGGAGTCCCTTCTTGAAGAGATAGAAGACAGGCAATGTCTTTTCTTGATGAAGCCCAAATGTGCAGCTGGTGTAGTCCTTCTGAGTGCAGTGTTCAGGTGTAGGCCAGTGGTCCAGCAGGGCAGTCCTTCTTCTTCTTGCCCTGTTCCTGCAGGGATCTGAGGTGGGGTGCAGCTTTGCCATATTGTTCCTTACTCCTGTGGTGGCAAGTGGGGGGAGGGACTTTGTCCAATCACATGCAACCCACCACCCTCTGAAAATCCAAGATGGCCAAAATATATCTCGGAGGTTAGGTCTAGCTGAGCCCTCCCATTGGTGTGGCAAAGTTTCCCTTGGTACACCCCTTTCCAGCCCGTTCTTAATCTAATCAGGGGGCGTCTTTCTATCTGGGTTTATAGGAAATGGGGGAGGAACAGTTGCTGTCCAAAATGTCCTTCCCTCCTTTAAAGGCCAGTTTGGCTGCTCTCCCCTCAACCGGTTCCACCATCTGCTGTGACACTAGGGGCCATATGTACGAACACATTTTCCCATAGACACAGAATGGGCAAAACTGCTTGCTACATCTGGCCCTAGGTACCAGAGCAGTGCATCTATAGGTTTACTACCTATACTGGGTTCCCCAAACCTACCTGCCCTACCATATACTAGGGACTTACAGGTAGGTTAGTACAGCCAATTATAATTAGCTTAATTTGCATATCCATTTTAATCATGGCACAGGCCCTGGGACTGTTTAGCAGTGCCCAGGGCGCCATCAAAGTCAGAAAAATACCAGTGTAAGTGAAAAAAGAAGGCAAAAAGTTAGGGAGCTTCTGCAATTAGCCCAGTTTTCATACAAGGATACTTGTTATTGTTGGGGAAGTGCAGGGCCACATGACTGTGGCCTGCAAAGGGACCATGTGCTTGAAACATATGACGGAACATATGAAGGAACTCCCTCTAGCGGCGTGACTGTGTAAGATGTATCAGATTTTCCTGCTGAATTGTGCCAATTGAATGTGATTCACTTTGAATGTGATGAAACACTGCCAAAGCCCCCTAGGGGTGAAATTCTATAATTACCTCAGGTGATGTAATTATGAAGGTGATGGCCTTTAGGGGCTGTGGTAAATTGTGTTTTTCAGGCTAATAGTGACATGGATAACCCAAAACAGTCAAACATGCCTATAATATATTTTTGTAAATGCTTTATTTGAATAATGAAACTGATAACCACTCATGATCAAGGTAGAGATGCTTTGTTGCAAGAATTAACTGTTCTCACTGCAAGTCATACTCAGATGTTGCATATTTAATATGCGTAAATGTTTTGACAGGTGGTTTGATGGTCTGAAGCTCCATGTGGGAGAGGTATAAATGATTATGCAATGTCACTCGGAAGTATTTCCATCAGCTTTTGTGTATGTTTGTAAATTGCTGCATACTATTGATTAGTGTGCGTAATAAATGTACTTTTTCCTTTTTCAAAAGAAAAAGCACAGACTGGAGAATCGGTTATTGAGTGTTATTGTTGCATATTTACGAATGGTGAATGCTAGCTCTCACCACCTCCCTTGAGTAAGCCTTGGACTGCTCTGCTACTCTACCCTACGAGAGTCAAGCATTTCAATAGGGTGTTTGGTTCTTAGTGGAGGACAAATGTCCCATTTCTTGTGCAGGCCATGCAAGTAATGACACATTTTCTAATAAAAAGAAACACAAAACACACTGTCAGACTCATGCAAAACAAAACATGCAACCTGCAGCATAATTAACACCAATTGCATTGTAAAACTTAACTCTCTCTCAGCAACGAAAACCTACTGAGAATCAGGCCTTTGGCAAAATAGGTGATGGCTGAGGCTGAGTCACCACTGAGATGAAGGAAAGTGGTTCACTGGAGTGGCAAGCAGGTTACGTGATGTAGGTGCTGAAAGGTATAGCATACCATTGGAAAGACTACCAAGATGATAAGCATCAGTACTTATAGTATAGCAAGGGAACAATTCAGAGTGTCCGAGGGAGGTATCAAAGGGAGAAAGGGAAAGGAGTCTGAAAGAGCAAAGAACCAAAGGGAACAAGCCGGCAAAGCTGATGGTACAGAATAATAAATGAGGGACTGCAAAGTCCCATGCATTGCAAACAGGACATATAACAGCTCAGGGTTTAGTGGCTGCCAATATTCTGGAACCATAATTCATAGGCTCAGCATTTCCCATATCTAAATGATGATGAGAATGAACTGTATCAAAAAGAGAAGCTCCACAAGCCTCAGTCCAAAAATCAGCCACTAAGAACTTAGGCTCGCCCTTTTTCCTAACCTGTAAGGCTGTATTCAGGGAAACATTTGCAATAGAAATGAGTGTTCTAACCTATTTACTCAAAGTTTGAATAGACATTTTTTGCTCATGCAAAAAAACACCAACACACATAAATAAGTTCTCACACTGTCTATAGCCTAGTGACATGGACAAGTAAATCTTCACGTAATATATCCAATGCATTGAGGGCTTTATATTCAGGAGTAGTAAGTGCTGGAAAAAAGAAGGTACACTTTTTTCCTGATTAGGTCAATATTTTAGGCTAGAAACCTGGTTCTAACCTAAAAACCTGTCTGAGAATATTTTTAAATAAGGGGGCTTGATGGAAAAGGAACCCAATTCTTCTGGTCTACAGGCTGATGTTAACCCAACCTATAAGAACAACTTTAAAGACAGATGTTTCAAGTCTATGTCTATGTCTTCCAATGGTCTAACAGATGGGATTGTAATGCCCATGAAGGTATCTGGTATCATAAAACCCTCAGCAGTCTTGTGCCCAAGCAATTCATCACTGGAACACCTCAGGGTGCTTTAACTGCCCATTATTGCTGCCCACTGCACTGTTAAAGTAAAAACACCTGGATCCCTGTCAAAACCATCATCAAGAAATTAAGGATCCATTTCGATTCACAATTGGTAGTGTTTAACCACTTATTGGTACACCATTATAAATAGATGACCAATGCTGATCACAGGATTTTCTTGTGGGCAAACATCTTAGACTGAACAAGCCACAAATGAAGAGAGGCCTAACCTTTTCAAACCTCTCCTCTCAACATTTGTGTCATTAATCTCATTGGCCTGCAGGTTACCGGGAGAAGGTATGGAAATTGAAAAGGACACTGACCTATTGGAATGACCCATTCTTGGCCAAAAGGGAGGTATTAGAATGAGATCTACCTTCTCCTTCCTTAAGCTGGGTAACATCCTGGGTTTCATGGGAAAAGAATGGAAAGCATACAAATAAACAGAAGGGCATAGAGATGTCAGAACATTTATCTCCTGTGCCACTGGTCTTAGGTGATTGTGCGGCTGCAGCGTTTCCCCCGTTTCCCCCATTATTATGGATTTGCCACATTTACCACAGATTTCATCCTCTGCTGCATACTTTGCAGATTCTAACAAAATAAATTGATTCTAGCTCAAACGATTCGAAAGTTATTCAAAATGCAGCAACACATAATGCTGCACATTGAAAGGCACATTACAAAGGTTGACTGGTTACTTTTCTGTTGCTTATTGCTATATTTGGTTGTTAAGATTGAACTTTTGAGGGGCAATAAAATGTCAAAACAATGTTAACAAGTATAAAAATTAAAATAAAATGAAGTAATACTATCACAAGATGTGCCACATTCTGCTGCATATTTTGCATTTTCATGCAACACAATTTAGTGAACCCTGATGCGTATCCTGTCCTTCTCTTGCTGCAGAATTCCAATGGTTCCTTTCATCTCCAACCAACCCTGCTCTTGAAACGTAATCAGAAATTTTGGAAGAAGATTATTATCCTCATTTTCGAAGCGATCTAGCGGAGGAGTACCAAATCTTTGATATATGTGTTTGACACCACAAAGAGCTAGACAAAATCTATGGGTAGAAGGAATCACACCGCTTAAACTGTCTGCTAGAATGGTGTCTTGTCCCAGAATGCAAGTTACTGACAGGAACATTAAACCAACCTCACTGCAACTGATTATTTGGCAAAAATGGGGTGGGTTCTGAACCTCTTTATTGCCATACAGGCAGTAGGAACTTGGAAGAGGGTGTCTTTGATGAGTTCAGATACATCATATAGTAAGTAGTATTACAAGAAAATGAATTGAGGAGGTGTTAGAAATGGGGTCTCTATTTGGGAGACGAATACACCTTTGTCCAAGTAGGGACCGCAATCCTAGTCAGGGTAAGTCACACACAATACAAATTATCCGGTTCCCACCCTCTGGTAGCTTGCCACTGAGCAGTCAGGCTTAATTTAGAACGCAATGTTTAAAGTATTTGTGCAAAAAAACATGCAATAACACAGTGAAACCACCACAAATACACCTCACAGTTTTTGAAAAATATGATATATTTATCTGAATATTTTAAGGTCAAAACAATCAAGATTTGATAATCACAAGTTGAAATATCACTTTTGTAATAATAATAAGGGTCTTTTTAGTTCTTAAAAACAACAACTGTCTTTTGCAAGCACAAAGTACCTGGTTTGCGTCTAAATTACATGCACGAAGACCACAGAGAAGGAGATGTGTGGAAAAAGGTAGGTTTGCAACGGGTTTCTGGGTGCACACCGATGATGCACTGATTCTTTTCCACGGTGTTAGGGCTTTGCGATGCAGGGTCTTTTGATGCCCAGGGACGATGCATGGAAATCCTGGGCATGGGGGACAAAGTCACAGGTGCTGCGTCGATCCAGTGGGTGAAGCTTTGAAGTTTCTGTTGCACGGCAGGCACTGTGTCGATTCCTCATCCAGGAAGTCGGGTGCATTGTTCCACCTCAGCGATGCCTCTATCTGGGGGGCTGTGCATCGAACTTCCGTTCACAATGCTAATGCTTCGTCGATCTCCACTCGGGGAGCAGGACTGCATCGTTCCAGTTCAACAATACAGTGATTTTCTTACCACTGAGCAGGCTGTGCATCGATTCAGGCAGCCTGTGTGTCGATTCCAACAAGCTGTACGTTGATTTTCACCGCACTATGAGTTTATTTGCAGAGATGAAGTCTTTTTGGCCCTGATACTTCAGGAACTAGAGGCAAGCTCAATCCAAGCCCTTTGAGAGCACTTCTCAGCAGAGCCAGAGGTCAAAAAGGCAGCAGGGCAACAGCAAGGCATCAGTCCTTCACAGTAAAGCAGTCCAGGTGAGTCCTTTGGGCAGCCAGTCAGCTTCTCTTGGCAGGTTGCAGGTTATGGTGCAGAGTGGCTTTCCCAAGAAGTGTCTTAGTTGGTAGGATCAGGGACCCAGTTTATATACCCAAAAGCGCCTTTGAAGTGGGGAAGACTTCAAAGAGTGGTTTTGAAGTGCACAAGGTCCCCTTTCAATACAACCCTGTCTGCCAGGGTACCAGTAGGGTCTTTGGCAGTCCATTGTGTGAGGGCAGGCCACTGTCCTTTGAAATATAAGAGCCAGGCCCTCCACCCTTCTAGCCCAGGAAGGCCCATTCAATATACAGATGTGTGCAGGTGTGACTGAGTATCCTGTGTTTTTCTGGGTGAAATGCACAAGGGAGCTGTCAACCAGCCCAGCCAGACATGGATTGGAGGCAGGCTGTAAGGCACAGAAGGATTTGCAGACAAATGCTCACTTTCTAAAAGTGGCATTTCTAAAATAGTAATATAAAATCCAACCTTGCCATTCAGCAGGATTGTGTATTACCATTCTGGCCATACTAAATATGACCTGTACACCCCTTTCTGATCAGAACCTACCACTCAAACAGTATATGAGAGTAACCCTAATGTTATCCTATGAAAGGAGCAGGCCTCACAGTAGTGGAAAACAAATTTAGGAGTTTTCCTCTACCAGCACATATAAAACACACAGGTATATTCCCTGCCTTTTACCTAGATAGCACCCTGCCCTGGGGGTTCTCCAGGGCCTACCTTAGGGGTGTCTTGTATGTAGAAAAAGGGGAGTTTCAGGCTTGGCAAGTACTTTTAAATGCCAAGTCGAAGTGGCATTGAAACTGCACACACAGGCCTTACAATGGCAGGCCTGGAATATGGTTAAGGTGCTACTTATGTGAGTGGCACAATCAGTGCTACAGGCCCACTAGTAGCATTTAATTTACAGGCCCCAGGCACATGCTTTGCACTTTACTAGGGACTTACAAGTAAATTAAATATGCCAATGTCACCATGTTTTAAGGGAGAGACCATTTGCACTTTAGCACTGGTTGGCAGTGGTGAAGTGTGCAGAGTCCTAAAACCAGCAAAAACAGTGTCAAAAAGTGGAGGGAGGCAGGCAAAAAGTTGGGGCTGACCATCCTAAGGCTGTCTAACAGGAGGTAATATGCTTTTGCTCAGTAATTACACACTGAGGCCAAAAGGAGACATGATGACCTGATTTTACTTTGAAGTTGGTATAGGCAAAGAGTTTAAGAGAAACATACACACTTAAGGATTTAACATATCTCCAGCCATAGTACAGATAGGGTACAGTGTGCATGTTTGTGTTGTGCTGTGCCTTTCACAGGGTACAACAGGTGCATACAGTGCCAGTGCTCTCTCTTAAATATAATGTGTTGACCCTCTGTTAGAAGGGAACTTGCAGCTGTCCTGGTGGCAGAGCATTAGTGAAAGGCAGAGTGGCTGTTTAACAGTGGGGGCTACAACAGACATGCACTTTACAGGTGAACAGAAACCCCCTCCAAGTGGGTGCAGTGAGTGACTGCATTTGCCTTTGAGGGGTGTCTAGGGAGTCCATGGGACCCATTTTCCCCTGTGCTATGGCCACCCCTGGAGGTTGCACTCTGCTCCACCTCTTTGTGGCACACAATAAGTGCACCTCCTGACAGCTTCTGCACATATGTCCAAAACACTGCATAGAGGCAGAAGCATGGCATTTCACTTGTTTCTATGGGCCCACATCCCCATGCAAATTTGGGTCCACCTCTTTCATTTTCTCATGTATCTGTTGTCATCTTCCTCTTTTGTTCAGGTACTGGTACTGTCTCTATAAGTCGCTCTTGGCATGGATCAAAGCAAAGATCAAAATTTAGGCAGCCAAAAATCTTCAAATATAATCTAATATTCTGTCATTTCTTCTATCTCCATTTTTACTTTTCAACATTACAGCCAAAGACTAAATATACCTCTTTATTTTCATCTTACAGCTTTGTGCACTAAAAAGAATCTCAATACCATGAACCCCTAAAGATGTGCATGTTATGTAATTATTGACTCAACACAATTATTGACTTAAGCTATTAGTATGCTATTTATATTGATATATATGTATCTATCACAACAACTACTTTAAGCTTGCACATCATAAACAAGGCTCTTCAGACCACAGATGAAGATGATCCCTGCCTCCTGATATTGCTGGAACTCTCAGATACCTTCAACACAGTCAACCATGCTATCTCATCCCACTCTCATATGCATTGTGGAGTTTCAAAGAGGGTTTACCAGCCTTGTCCTTCATTGGCGCGCCTCCTACCTTTCCAACCAACATTGAACTGTTCAACTCCAGGTCCCAAAAGATTTCCATCCCCTGTGGAGTGCCCTAGGGTTTCATACTGTTCTGTCATCATCCATCTCATCATAAAGACGCTTGATGCTCAAGTCACATATAACAGCACCAAGATTCACCAATTTACCAACAATACACAACTGTAATCTACTTTAGAAATCCAAATCCTCTTACACTGCATACACATCAGCCAGATGTCCTTTTATTTGACAAAAACAACATACTAGAAACAGTATAAAAGAGGCTCAATGACATGAACATTGATGTATTCGAATTACAACTTTAACTGAATGCCATGTAACTTGGATTCACACTGGACACCATCCTCACCCTCGAGGAACATATTGCCAAAAATCAAAGATAGTCTGGTGCCAGCTCTCTCATCTAAAGAAAGAGAAACTGGTTCTTCCAGAAAGCAACTTCAGAGCTATTGCTCATGCCCATGTACTTTTGCATATGCATGGTGGTAACGCTCTGCTTCATAGCCTCCCATGCTTTACATTGTTACCCTTTAAGGGCATCATATGTGCTATAGCACATCTAAACTAGGGCCTGACAAAATATGAACACATCAACTCCATCTTGATGGAACTCTATTGGGTCTCCTTGGGGGCCTGCGCCATATTCAAAACCAGATGTATTATTTACAATGCCATCACAAGCAGCACCCCCACTTATTTTGTAGACAGACTCACTATTTCTGGTTTTTAGCAGACCTGCTACCAGTGTTGTAGGACTCCTGTTATTGGAACGAGACTGCTGGATTTAGGGCAGCAGCACTACCGCTTGTGGGTAACTGAGTCAATCCTACATCCTCTTGGAAGCTGTTGCCCCAACCCTTTCGGCTAGCTAGCAGCATCACACCCAAACCTGAGTGAGTTAAGGTGATTTGTGGCAGCCTGAGTCATGATACTCGATGACCTCTGAAGGAAGTCATGGTCAACAAATCTCACCCCTTTTTTTCTTGTTAGCATAGGTCTCATACACACACATAGGCCAAAAGAAAGATGTAGGATGGATTTAAATACATTTATTGAAAAGGCTGTATTCCATGATAAAATGTGTGAGCTGCAATTATTAGGCAATGAGACATAACAAGGTTAGGATTGTTGTGGTCAGTGAAAAGAAAATTAACAGCCCAAGAATATTGTAAGAAACATGCAGATAGGAGTTCTACCTAATCCTTAACTTCCCGCTGGAGTATAGCGGTGATAGCCCAATCTGCCCATACTTAGTTCATGGAAGGGATACCCACCCCTATTACCTGAAACAGGGGTCTGTCCAGCCTCTCCTTGGCTAACTGCAGAGACAAGGCTGAGGTCAGTAGTGAAATGCCATCAGGGTGTATGGGTATCCTGGCCTGAATGATCTCCCTCCCTTTCTTTGGCCTATATGATGTATTTACAAGAAACATGTTTGAGTTGTATGAAAAAGGCCGGTCCAGAGCATACTCCTTATTGTCGGACTGTTTACATACACTTATGCTGACAATACTAAGGGGCATAGTTAAGAGCCCCTAGTGGCACCGAAGCATCACTTTTCGTGATGCTCCGGTGGCGCTAAGCATTGCTCCTTATTTACAAGGAGGTGTAATGCCACTTTTTGTGGCGTTACTTCTCCTTGCAAATATGGGCCTCTCCGATGCAGTTTTCTGCGTCAGAGGGGTGTGCAATGGGTGTTGCGGTGGGTGTTCCACCGCAACACCCAATGCTTTTGACGCTGCCTCAGATTTACGAGTTGTTGTAAACCTGAGGCAGTGCCAAAAACTAACAACACCCCTGGGGTGGTGTTAGCATGGCAAAAAGCAGAGGAATGCTTTTATTTCTCCTCTTTTTTTGCTTTTTCTATTTGTGCTGTATTCTGCAGCACACATGGAAGAAGCAAAGCGCCATCGACGATTGTTTATGTCCAGGAAGGGATACCTTCCTGCACATAAACAATCTATCTCCTCAACGCAGACACCCTTGCATAATGGCACAAGAATGCCTGCATTGGTGCAGGCAGCTTAATTCAGTGCTGGCGCAGGGGAAAACACCTCTAAATAAGGAGCACCTCTGCATTTATAAAGTGGCGCAGCTCAGCGCTGCTATTTTTGGTGGAGTACCGCGCTGGGCCACTTTAAAATTAATCTGGGCCTACATATATTATCATGTACTAATCTTGTCCAGCCTTCGGCAGAATACATGGTGAAATGGCGTACAGAAAAATAATTACAATGACTTCAGAATCACAGAATCACAGCTGATTACAAAACTAAAACATCCCCTGTGAAAAGCAGGCTGAGCAAAAATGAATAAATGAAGTTACAGCATATATCTGGGTAAAAGGGCACAGGCCGCAGGCCTAAGCTAAGCTAAAATATATGTGACCAAGCAAGGTGCAAAAATGAACCCATTACATCAGAACACCTTCAGACTGCAGACTCTGAAGTGTGAAAACTTAAAAATACAGGTAGGAGACCTTCCTCATCTGTGCACCCAGGATCTGGAGCAACACACCTGTTTCCATCAGGATTGTCCAATGTTGCTCTAATTTAAGATGAAGTTCAAAGAACGCTTCTTCAGTGCATTACAATACATTAAAAATCCACAAACCAGCTACCTCTCCTATCACTGATTGACTTTATATTTGTTTTCAGCCTGTACAGCACCAAACTGCCATTTGGCTAGGTTTACCCTATAAAAATACCACATACATACTTAAACATTTAACCAGTCAAATAGTGCACATATATTTTACATTAATACACATTTCATTCAGTACGGTGTTTACAAAATTGAGGGATTTAAAGTTAGCATATGTTTTGATGGCCCCAACATCTTTCTTGATAGCAGCAAAGAGGTGGGTTAAAGACATAGGGGGTTATTACAACTTTGGAGGAGGTGTTAATCCGTCCCAAAAGTGACGGTAAAGTGATGGATATACCACCAGCAGTATTACGAGTTCCATAGGATATAATGGACTTGTAATACGGCTGGTGGTATATCCGTCACTTTACTGTCACTTTTGGGACGGATTAACACCTCCTCCAAAGTTATAATCAGGCCCATAGTCCACTTTCGCACAGTTCTTCCAAGATAAGTAGGGGGGCGTTAAAGGAAACAGGACACCAAGACCCAAATTTAAACTTTTTTTTGCATCACATTTGTATCACTTATCGATGCAAAAGTGGAGCAAACTTGCAAAATACAATTATGGCCCCTATTTATACTTTTTTTGTGCCGCATTTGCGTCATTTTTTGATGCAAAAGTGGCGCAAACTTACAAAATACAATTGTAATGTGGCGCAAAAAAAGTATAAATATGAGCCCAAGGGCCTGATCTATGAAAAGTTAGCGTGGTGTTTACGTATATTTTATATTTTGTAAGTTTGTGCTGCTTTTGCGTAAAAAAAATGACGTAAACGCAGCGCTAACTTTTCATAAATCAGGCCTGAAGCTCGAGGAAACATCCAAGGAAAGTGAAAGGAAAATTGAGTGCACCTACTCCAAAGTTCAGCTAGAACGCGAGATGTATGTTTTTGGGGCAATTATGTTGATTGCAACACCACAGAATGGCAATGCGTCTCTCTATTCATGCTAGAAGGCAAGAGCTGTTCTTTCAATTTATTAACTAATACTCAACTCACAAAGCTACCGTATTCTGGACAAGAAAAGTACTTGCTTTGAATAAGGCTGAAGCAATCTGTCATTTTGTTCAGCATAAATCACCCTCGCCGCCGTGCAGTGTACACAGACCAGCATTTTTTGTGAATATGGGATTGCTTGAGATTGGTTTGATAATTATCTACATTCTGAGGCTTTACCTTGCGGACTTGCACTTTTCTCACGATCTCTATTTTATATAATAGGCCACACAGGGCAGAAGCCCCTGCATTTAATGGACGTGCCTGGCATGCATTTATTTCTGAATAAGGCTGTTTCTTGGTGAGAGGTTACTCGTCACGGAAGTGCTACAACATGCTGCTAGACACGGTGCCAGGTCCTGACAGCCAGCAGAGCACTAACAGGAGCTGGGACATTAAAGAGAATCATGTTGACACGGACATTTCTCCCAGCGCCACCTCACCCGCTCGTTAATATTTGTAGAATTCACTCACAATAAAAATAGGTTTTCTGATAGTTATTTTATGAAAACAGTATGCATCTTAAATTCAGCAATAGCTGAAACATCCTAATCTGCATAAAAATAGCAGAGCACCAAACGGTGTCTAACAAATAATCAAATGCGAAGAAAGTAAAAAATAAAATGATTTCTACATGCTCCTGTTAAAACCCTCATCTCAAATCCATTCGTCCTACCCCACAAAGAAGAATCACAAGACTATGATAGGTACAAAACTCTAATAAAACTAAAAAAACTGTCTTATAAAAACATTGCTATAAAAGCTTGACATCTAACAACGTAGCAAATTAAGTTTTTGTTTTTGTAAACATGTTGTGTGACATGAGATCACACATATGGCTCAATTTTCAATTATTGTAAATTACTTGTGCAAGTTCCATTCGCTGTAGCAAAAATCGTATCGACCAGTCTATTGTATTTTGCCCAAGGCATAATAGTTGTGTTTATGTTGTCAACCAAGTGACCTAATATCCCTGCAAATGACGAGTTGCTTTAACCTCTTGCATTCCCAGGACTACATGACTTCATAGCTAAAATGTGTTCTTTGCTGTGTCTTGTAAGTTATTTGGGGCACGTGATGTTGCAAAGTTCGGCAATTTTCAGCTTTACATAGTTGTTTTAAATGTGAAGATTGCTTAAACAAACATGGACAGTGCCAATAGATGTGGCTGATAAATGAAAATGCCTCTTCAGTCACTAATGGTTTATGAACTAAATAAGTTATGTTACATGCACTCTGTTTCTTAATCTTGCGCTCATCCTTCCATTCATTCTTTCACTGACTGACTCTTATATATATGTATTCACATGTAATGGAGTGTGCTTCATTGGCCTGGCCAGTGAGCCAATATTTTATATTTTGACTCAAATTTATGTCAGGAACCCTAAAGGTGACACTTGGTTGAAGAACTTCTTTAAATACGGACAGTGTAAGGCCTGTAGGTATATTGGCAATATGCACATATATACTTCATCGATAACACACACATAAGAGGGTCATCTCACAATTTCTAACATGTTCATCTGATTATCGCGTATATATACTAAACTGTCCATGAAATCTTATGTATGTAGGATGCACCACCTTTTCACTTAAGAATCGTGTATTGGAACATCAGAGTGGCATTAGAAATACAGACGTGAATTGCCTGGGTTGCCAGCCACTTAACAGTCACACACAACTGTGATGTTTCACAACATTTTTTGCAATTGATCGTGAGAACAAAAATCTATGAGGTAGCAATAAGACTAGAGAGTTGAGGCAGCTAGAATTGAGGTATATTCTCAACTTACTAATCAAGCATCCTTTGGGTCTCAACAAGGATGAAGAATTGGAAGTACATGTTGGCTAGTAATTTGGATTGTGTAAATGTTACCATATAATTTTCCCGGTACTGGTGAAGACAATTAATGAAGCAAGATCATCAATAACTTTATCAGGATTCTTCTACCACTATATGAACTTGTGCAGTTCATTTGAAGAATATTATCTTTAATGAAAATATGTATATGTCTACTTCTGAGCCCTGATGTAATAAAGCATTTAAAAATTATGAATTTCTTTAGGAATTGTTTTAAGTAACTATTTTTGTTTTTTGTTACTGCTGTGCTGCTTTCTCAGTGGGATGTCTCATTGTTTGGGACACGATGTATCCTGGGGATATTGCACATCATGCACCAAATGTGATATGTATTTTCCTTACTTTTCCTATGTATCATGGCAATTGGCTAGAAAGACAAGCATATTTTAAAATTAAATTGGTTGTGTATGGCGAGCTATATTGTCCTTGGAGAGAAATAACCAGAATGTAATTCTTTTCTTTCCAGTGTAAATATGTTTTTCCCTGGAGACATGTATATTTATATTTGCCATGGGCCTCTGTTTTCTGCATTTTTCATACTTTTTGTCTCAAAGATTATGATGCTATCATTTTGCATGGACTCTGAAATCTGAGTATTTTGTTTATGTGGATGTGACAGACAGCATTGTTCACGCAGGTTATGTTGGAATATTATTTTATATTCATGATCACTTATGTGTGTTGGAGGGATTTCTTCCATGTCTATGTTTGTTTGCCAGTATTTTCTGTGGGTGATGGGGCTTGTTATCTTGAGAAAGGCGTGGATAAGCTGAAGTGCCTTGATGGGTGCTGTGCTGCAATAAAGGAAATATGTTACAGTGCTGTCCCAGAGTGCCTGTCTCTTCTTGGGTTTTCTAGGAATGACATGTACATTTCTAGACGTAAATATATCTATAAATATTTATTCATGTGTATGTGTATTTTTGGTGAACATTTTTGGGGTTACAAGATCCTGGCCTGTCAGGCCAGAAGATGAGGTTCTACAAGTATTATCACAATGCAAATATTGTACTCTAGGGTTTCTCAAAGGGGTAATCAACTTCAAATTCCTTGACTACAACTGTAATCTATGAGATTTCATGTTTCAAGATACATGTCTGTAGGCTTTGCCATGGTTCAGTAACAATCCACTTTTAAAGGCCAAACATCATTCATAAAATGCTGTTCACCTACAGTACATCAGGCCAATTTTTTTTTCCAAACTTTTCATTATATAGAAATCCATACAACCTTCCTGAAGGAAAAGTATCCCTATTTCTTTTGTCTTTGTGGGCAAAACAGTCCTTTCCCATAAACCCTAAATATGTTGCTTTACCCTTGATCATATTCAAATACCTTTGATCATAGCTATGTTCTTTATTGCACCCTGCTCTCAATACAAATGAACCAAATCATTTGTCTTCATACATTTCCAATAACAGAGAAAATCTTGAAAATGTGTTGCTAAAGAATTAGGTTAATCTTTTACAAATAATAAACATGCAACATATGTCTGAGCCACCTCTGTGCAGAAGATAAACACAAACATATGTGTATGTATTAGTGCATTCAACAACTCCCATTGGGTCTAGGAGTGATCTCATGGACTACACATCACCAATATTTGCCTGGTCATGCCCCTTTGTATGTTTATCTGCCTTAAACTTTCAAATATAAATTCACATTTAGGTTAAAATACAATTAAAAAGAAACCACCTTAAAACACAGAAAGAGGAGGCACAAGAGTACACAATTTTAAATGTAGCACAGGCGTGGTCATTGATGTATTGCATAGTTTAAGAGAGAATAAATTAAATGTAGGCTTTTTTGACAGTTATGCTTTGCATGTATTTTGCTGCCACATCAAGGCTGTAGACAGCGTGAAGGTGGTGTATAAAATATGTTTTTGTTTTCTTGTTGTATTAGTAAGTAACACTTCTGGCATTTGATAAGTTATTGTAAGAAGACTTGCCACTGACATTTTATGTTCAGATTACAGTTGTGATACCTTACAATACAATGTACATTTAGGCAAGATAAATAGGTCGTTCCATCTTTTTACAATTGGTAAAGGTTAAGGGCAGCTTATGCGCAGCTGAAAGGATAATGTCAAAATCTTAAAGCTTGTTCCAGTGGAAGCCCCACAGGCTGAATGTAACACAAGCTAGTGACAGCAACCAAAATGGTTGAATAAAAGAAATTCTTAGATCATGGCCTTTAAATCATTGGTTTTCTCTTAGTAGAAAAGAATGAGAGATAACTGGAAGTTATGCATTGTTAACAACTTTTTTTAAATATTGGTAGTATTTTAGATACATATCGTAAAATAAAATCAAACAAACTTTGTTTCATGGCGAAATTTAACACACAAAAAGTATTATTTATCAACATATTTTTCATTTTAATTTGTACTGGGTATGGCATAGCAGTTGTTTCAATTTCCCTTTTTTCTATGCGTATCCCTGTTGCTTTTCTTTTTATGTAGCCTACTTGTGGCTGGTATTATGAGCCTGTGTTCTGTTACACTTCTTTTCAGCGTGACAGGTTATATGATATGTCCATAAAATAGTACTTTTAAACTAGGTATGCCCAATTGGTGTGTTCAGCTTTCCAGAAAGGCTATCCTAACGGTGCACTGAAAATGCCCCAGTGGCATGAAAAAATTGTGCTCTGGCTGCACTGCACTTTAAATGCGCTACTAAAATACGTGTGCCATGTTAGCCCACAGGGCTGGTTGAGACATTGTAGAAATAAGAGTATGTCCCTACAGTGAACGTCTACAAAAAGCTGATTCCAAAGATCGAATTTCTATGCACCAGCTCCCTCTTCGTTTAGAATGCCCTTTCCTATGCAATTGTGGGTGATCAGATGAGGTATGGACCAATTTTTCCCCAAGTCAGAGTCTTGAAGTTATTAAGGATTGAAAACCCACTTTGCGAATCCAAAGTTATTTATTAATGTCCAGTTCAACCAAAAAACGTGGACATTTGAATGGAGAATCATAAATACCAGGGTTATTTATAGATGTCCATTTCAAGCAAAGACCGTAGGGAGCTGACACATGTTTCACATCTTTGGTGGGACTACCTGGGGCTTTTTCAAGGCTGCAAGATATAGATGATAAGGATTCAGTATGGGAGGAGGCTATTATATGGGCTAGAAGGTCTGTTTCATGCATATTCCTAGGTGTGATGTAGGAAGGAAAAGTTCCATGAGGTACCCAGTGAATCCGGTGCAGATATAAGGAAGGAAGATATAATTTAGGGCACCATCTAGTGAAGAAGACTATAGATGAAATCCAAGAGAAAAGGAAAAATGAGAAATGAAAAAAATGTCCAACCTATATTGTCAGTGAATCAGGTTTGATGAAATATAGTCAAATTAGTAATTCTCTTTACTAATTATGGGTGAATCATGCACGTATGAGTGTGTTGTTAATTAGTAGGGCAGATTCTGTCATGGAATGGTTAGTAACCTTACTTCTTGTGGGTGCATTATCACAGGATTATTTTATTATTATTCTGATACCAGTAGGTGGCAAATGAAGACAACTCATACCTAGTAAATGTCATCAAAGAAAGTCGATTATGTGGAACACTTGTTGGTTGGTCACTATATTCAGTCTGTTTAAAAAAATAATATTGTATAAGGTATGATATCAATAATGGTCCTGTTGGGCTAATCATATTGGAGGTAAATATGTCATTAAATGGTAATAACATGATCATATGTTTGTCTAGTCATAAGCATAAAATATTGCCAATATTGATCAAAGGCGAGCAGAACTGTTGTGCACATTGTTAAAAAATGTCAGTAATGGCATGTTTACATATACAAAGAGTACTTAGAGCAAATCAATTGCCAAGAGAGAATGCTAGTACACAGTAATATATTCACAGCAAATCTTTTTCAACTATTGTGGATCTTATGATATAAAGCAAGCGAAACTGTTATGCACATTTGTAAAGGATTATCAAAGGTGACTTGTCTGCACATACAAGGAATATTAGAGACAAGTTAATTGCCCAGAAGGGAATGTTTGTAAGCAGTAATTGCTTCATGACTAATCTTATTCCCCAAGTAAGCTTAGAGTAACATTTAGTGTGGTGGGTTTTTTAAAATGGATCGGGAGCTTTATCGCGATTCATGTTAAAGTAGTGTGTTTGTTATGGCTGACTTAAAAATTGGTAATCGGCTGTTAGTCAATTTGTTACTTTATCAAGGCATTTCCAAAATTAAGATTAGATAAACATACTGCAACTATGTAATAAACTGACTTATTATTCTGTCGGTGTAAGGAAGAGGATCTTGCTAGAGCGATGCACGTTTCTAGCCCTTTTTAATCGGGCCGCGCTTACCAGTCTGAGAGTGGAGACAATGTCATGTGCCGATCGGCCATGTCCCGGGGTGAGTCCCACACTGCACTACGGCGTTTCAGGCCAGAGCCATATTTGTTATGATCCAGATTAGTTGTCCTTCTTCTGTTATCATAGCCCCGAGAGACAGTCAGATTCAAGGACGTTGTGATCGCGGACATATTTAAACGGTACTTGTGTACGGCAGATAGAGAATTGGGCTGACAAAGCATTGAAGCTGCCAGTGGTAACTGAAGTTGCCATAAGGTGGATATAAGTACCTCCCCTGTGACATATCAAGATGCCACTCTTAATTATGACCCAAACTGGTGTTATATTCATAAACATTTTATGGTGTGTGCCTATGCTGGGGTAGCCCTTGTTATACAGAGAGTCAGATTTTTCTAATTAGTATTATTAACACTTGAAAGTTTGACCTTATAAGTCCCTCTGTTCTATTGAAAGATAGATCGTAGTGGAAAATAATGCATAAGTATCAAGAATTAAAAGTAGATATGATTAGATTTAAAAACAAAGCTGGATCACTCCTGGCACTGTAAAGAATAAGTATTGGGTATGAATATCTACCTACATTTCCGAAATCGCACAGCTCTGAGCATGAGCTAGGTGTTATTTTGGCTATATAAAGGTTTTCAGAGATGCAGAATTCATACACTCTGAAAAGTGTTGTAATTGAAAGAATCTCGAAATATGGTAATTTACCCTCCTAAGCTATCCCAATCCCAATATTGGAGATTTTATTTCTATGTGAGTTAGGGTAGTAATTCTGACAATCTTTATACATGTTGAGGAAACATTACTCCGTACTAGTCCTGGTGTGATATCAAATCCAACCTATTCAAAAAGTTGAAATGACAGGTGAACAAAGACAATAAGTAAACATTAAGTGAGTCAATAGTCACATGCTCAAGTCTATCAAATCTTCTGCGGAGCCAATAATGCCATTCTGCATCTTTGTTGAGACCACGTCGAAATGTGTCTAAGCGGATAATAAGAGTACTTTCACATTGTCATAGTTTTAATTTGAGGTCCCCACCCAAGGATGTTGTCTGAGCTTTTGTATAGCACAGGATTTAAAAGTTTGTGTGGGGGGGTGACATTTGACGAAGTGTTCAAACAATGGAAGTCTTACATCTACTTTTTGCATGTTTCGATAATGCTCCTGTATTCTCACTTTCAATGCTCTAGTTGTGCTGCCTATACAAGTCTTATTACAAGGGCAGGCGATAGGATAGACTGTATTGGTGCTCTCGCAGTTAATGAAGTCACATATAGTAAAATGTTGTTCATTGATAGCAATCTCTTTAGATTTTTATAGGCCCAGTTTACAGATTGAGTAATTAGTGCTGGTCTAGAGGCCTTTGTTTTTTGTAAAGAAATGTTTGACAGTTTTCTTTTCTTGGAAAAATGAGGAGCATATTTTGAACCCAAGATATGGTGCTCTTTTAAGGTCCATCTGGGGAACTGGTTGAATATTCTGTACGATTGAGGGATTTTTGGTGAGTAATTACCAATGCTTGTGAAGCAATTTGTGGATATGTTGTTGGCCATTGTGGAATTGAGTGATGAAGCGGAGAGGTGTCTGGTTAGTAGTTGATTTGCCCTTGTTCAAGATATCATTGCCATCAATTTTAGCAAAGTGCTCTTTGGTGTTCTTCAATCCAGAGGTGTTGTACCTTCTTCTGGATAGACGTTTTGAAATTTCTGACACCGCTGTCTCATAGTCCTCTATATTGCTGCAGTTACGTCTGGCCCATCTAAATTTCCCAGCTGGAATATTTCGTACTGTACCACCAATATAGGTTGGAAATCTTTTTCATTTCTAATTTTTCCTTTTCGCTTGGATTTCGTCTATACTGTTCTTCACAATATGGTGCCCTCAATTATATCTTCCTTCCTGATATCTGCACCGGATTCACAGGGTACCTCATGGCACTTTTCCTTCCTACATCATACCTAAGAATATGCATGAAACAAACCTTCTAGCCCTTATAATAGCCTCCTCACATACTGAACCCTTATCATCTATATCTTGCAGCCTTAAAAAAGCCACAGGTAGACCCACCAAAGGGAGCGAAACACGTTTCAGCTCTCTGCGATCTTTGCTTAAAATGGACATCAATAACTAATCTTGGGATTTATGATTCTCCGTTCAAATGACTACATTCTTTGGTTGAAATGGACATTAATAAATGACTTTCGATCCACAAAGTGGGTTTTTCAATCCTTTATAACTTAATTTAAAAAATCTATTGGTCACCTTGTAGTTAAAGTTATAACTTCCATTAGCAGTACTAATTGTGAGAAAAAGTTTCTTCTCTATAACTTCACTGTGGAGTATAGCGTAATATTAATGCAAAATTATATTCCACTTTGTATTTAAAAAAATGAATTCAATAATAAAAGTTGACTTTTGACTTTTGAATAAATAAGTGGAAAGGTATATTTTTTAAACTTTACTACTACCTGACAGCAAACTAGTTTTTATGTTGTTTTCCAAGTAGCCCTATGCCAGTGAATGAATACAAATGTAAGACTCACTTTTAAAGACTCACCTCCTGTAGGACATTGGCTTGCGAGTGGGAGCAGGAAGGCTGGAGCAATGCTGCAATGATCACTTATGAAGGATTAGCCATCTGGATGGATACGAGAATATTTGCCAATGCAAAGGGCAGCTTTGACAAGTCATTTTGAAGTGTAATTTCCAAACAGGGATGTCAGAAACTGACATCATTATTACATACAGCCATGCAAGACCTTCTGCAGTGTCTGTGCTCCTGCCAGTGGCTAAGTTCCAGCACTTGCACTGGGAGGAAACCTTGTCTCCATATAGGAGTGTCTAGAAAGAGGGTTGAAGGCTCGTTACTTGTTAGATATTGAACTGGGGTTTGAATAGGGTGTAAACATTAGTTAAACACCAACCACAGTTCTAGTCAGGGTAAGTATCAGGCAAACTCCAAATGAACCTTTGCTCACCCTCTGGTAACTTGGCACCAAGCAGTCAGGCTTAACTTAAAGGCAGTGTGTAAAGTATTTGTGCAAATCCTCAAACAGTAAAACTGTGAAAACACCACACAAAATGAATTCATACCAGTTTAGAAAAATAGGGTTTGATCTAATAAATGAAACATGGCCTGTTTGAAAATAGGTTATTGGCAAGGGCGGGTAAGTTCGTACACTTAGCAATAGGCCCCTAACCTCCACGTAGGTCCATCTAGGTCTCAGTAAATTAAACCTAGCTCTTTCAGATGTTCCTTTAAAGTTCATTTGAGGTCCACAGTCCACCCCAAGTTTCCAGAAGCTCTGAGATGCTCCTTGAGGGGTGCGGACTACAACTCCCAGAATGCACCTGGCACAAACTAATTTTTGGCCACTGGACAGTGGTCAGCTGGTTGCTTTCTTCAGGAGTTGGTGCAGGGGACTCTTGTTTTCACCTGTAGCAAACAGGGAGTCCCTCCTTGAACCAGTTGAAGCCAGGCAAAGTCCTTCATATGTTGAAGCTCAAGTGTGCAGCTGGTGCAATCCTCCAGAATGCAGTGTCCAGGTGCAGGCCAGGGCAGTCCTTCTTCTTCTGTAGTTCTTGCTTGTTGGAATTTGATAGGGATCTGGTAGGGAACCGTGGGTTAGGGGCAGGTCTGCCAGTTTTACCCTTGCTCCTGGGTGGAAAACAGGGGGGGTCGTGGTTCTCCAATCAGGGGTAGGGTCTTTCCCCCTATGATGACCACTTCCTGGGAAATGTGGCAAAAATCAATCCCAGGGAGCAACATTCCTCAAAAATCCATCATGGCTGAAAGTGATTTTTGGAGGTTACATCTGACTGAGCCTACCCACTGGTGTGACTAAAAATTCTAAACACACCCCTCTCCTGCCCTCTCCTATTCTAATCAAGGGGGTATAGGAAAGTACCATCTTGCCTGGCATGTTACCCCCATTTTTACTTGTGTGTCAGTTTGTTTTTGCCTGTGTCACTGGGATCCTGCTAGCTAGGACCCCCAGTGCTCATAGTGTGTTTTCTATATGTGTTCCCTGTGTGGTGCCTAACAGAACCTCAGTATTTATGCTCTCTCTGCTTTTAAAATTGTCACTGCAGGCTAGTGACCATTTTCACCAATTCTTATTTGCACACTGGAACACCCTTATAATTCCCTAGTATATGGTACATAGGTACACAGGGTATTGGGGTTCCTGGTGATCCCTATAGGCTGCAGCGTTTCTTTTCCCACCCATAGGGAGCTCAGACAATTCTTACACAGGACTGCCACTGCAGCCTGAGTGAAATAACGTCCACGTTATTTCACAGCCATTTTATACTGCACTTAAGTAACTTATAAGTCACCTATATGTCTAACCCTCACTTAGTGAAGGTTAGGTGCAAAGTTACTAAGTGTGAGGGCACCCTGGCTCTAGCCAAGGTGCCCCCACATTGTTCAGGGCAATTTCCCTGGACTTTGTGAGTTCAGGGACACCATTACACTTGTGCACTACATATAGGTCAATACCTTTATGTAGCTTCACAATGGTAACTCCGAACATGGCTATGTAACATGTCTAAGATCATGGAAAAATCTGGTATGGGGTGCCAATCCCATGCATCCCCGGGGCCCCAGCATGGACCCCAGGTACTGCCAAATTAGCCCTCTGGGGTTTTCACTGCAGCAACCACTGATGCCAACCCACAGACAGGCGTCTGCCCTCCTGGGGTCTGGGTATGCCAGTCCCAGGAAGGCAGAACAAAGGATTCCCTCTGAGAGAGGGTGTTAAATCCTCTCCCTTTGGAAATAGGTGTTAAGGGCTGGGGAGGAGTAGCCTCCCCCAGCTTCTGGAAAAGCTTTGAAGGGCACAGATGGTGCCTTCCTTGCATAAGCCATGTTCAGGGATCCCCCAGCCCCTGCTCTGGTGCAAAACTGGACAAAGGAAGGGGGAGTGACCACTCCCCTTTCCATCACCACCCCAGGGGTGGTGCCCTCAGGTCCTCCAGTGTGTCCCAGACCTCTGCCATCTTGAATGCAGAGGTGTGAGGGCACAACGGAGGCCTCTGAGTGGCCAGTGCCAGCAGGTGAAGTCAGAGACCCCTCCTGATAGGTGCTTACCTGGTTATGTGGCCAATCCTCCTCTGAGGACTATTTAGGTTCTCTCCTGTGGGTTTCTCTTCAGATAACGAATGCACGAGCTCACCAGAGTTCCTCTGCATCTCTCTCTTCAACTTCTGCCAAGGATCAACAGCTGACTGCTACAGGATGCCTGCAAAACCGCAACAAAGGAGCAAGATGACTACCAGCAACATTGTAGCACCTAATCCTGCAGGCTTTCTCAACTGTTTCCTGGTGGTGCATGCTCTGAGAGCTGTCTGCCTTCACCCTGCACTGGAAGCCAAGAAGAAATCTCCTGTGGGTCGACAGAATCTTCCCCCTGCTAACGCAGGCACCAAACTTCTGCATCACCTGTCCTCTGGGTCCCCTCTCATCTTGATGAGCATAGTCCCTGGAACACAGGAGCTGGATCCAAGTGACTGCGACAGTCCAGTGGTCCTTCTGTCCAAATTTGGTGGAGGTAAGTCCTTGCCTCCCCATGCCAGACAGTAATCCTGTGCACTGCGTGAACTGAAGCTAATAGGGCTTCTGTGCACTTTTGCCAGGAATCCTTCATGCACAACACAGCCCAGGTCCCCAGCACTCCGTCCTGCATTGCTCAACTCACTGAGTTGACCACCGGCTTCGTGGGACCCTCTTTTGTAGTGTTGAGATGACTGCCATGCTCAGATTTCTTGAACACCTGTTCAAGTGTTTCTGTAGGTGCTGCCTGCTTCTGCATGGGCTCTCTGTACTGCTGAGCGCCCCCTCTGTCTCCTCCTCCAAGGGGCCACCTCCTGGTCCTTCCTGGGCCCAGGAAGCACCCATTTTCTTTAAACACAACCTTTGCAGCTAGCAAGGCTTGATTGCAGACTTTCTGCATGAAAACAACTCTGCATCCTCCAGCATGCCGTGGGACATCTTCTGTGCAAAGGAGAAGTTCCTGGCACTTTTCTTTGTTGCAGAATCTTCAGCTTCTTCCACCCGGAGGCAGCCCTTTTGCACCTTCATCCAGGGTTAATGGGCTCCTGCCCCCCTGGACACTTACGTGACTGTTGGACTTGGTCCCCTTCTTTTACAGGTCCCCAGGTCCAGGAAACCATCAGTCAGTTGTTGCCTTTGCCGAATCCCCTATCATGACTTTAGTGTGTTTCTGGGGTAGTAGGGTAACTTTACTCCTACTTTTCAGGATCTTGGGTTGGGGTATCTTGGACACCCTTAGTGTTTTCGTACATTCCCAGTGACCCTCTACACACTACTCTAGGTCTGGGATCTATTCGCGGTTCGCATTCCACTTTTGGAGTATATGGTTTGTGTTGCCCCTAGGCCTATTGTATCCTATTGCATCCTATTGTATTCTAAAGTGTTTGCACTACTTTTCTAACTGTTTACGTACCTGATTTTGGTTTGTGTGTATATTTTGTGTATTTTACTAACCTCCTAAGGGAGTATATTTTCTGAGATATTTCTGACACTTTGTCACTAAAATAAAGTACCTTTAATTTTAGTAACACTGAGTATTGTGATTCTTATGATTTAGTGCTATATGATATAAGTGGTATAGTAGGAGCTTTGCATGTCTCCTAGTTCAGCCTAAGCTGCTCTGCTATAGCTACCTCTATCAGTGTAAGCTGCTAGAACACTACTAATCTACTAATAAGGAATAACTGGATCTGCCACAAGGTGTAAGTACCATCAGGTACCCACTATAAGCCAGGCCAGCCTCATACAGGGGGCACCTAATTGCCTGGTTTTGCAGGATGTCAGGGTGTTACTGGGTTGTTCCAAATCTCCTTCCATGCCTTTGAAGACCAGTTTGGCAGCCCTTCCTGCATCCCCATCTGCTGAGGTAAGATCCCCTCCACCGAGCACACCTCTTTGTGTTGAGCCAGGCCACTTTCACACCTCATCAAGGCAGCCTGGCCAGGCTGCCAGCGGCTGGCCAATCAGAGCAACGCAGCAAAAACACTGCAGGTCTGAAGTTAGCAACTTTTAAAGTAAAGTTTAAAACTCCTTGCCTGAACAAATTATATTAAATCCCACAACTGGAAGTTGTGGGATTTATTGTAACAATTAATTTGATACCAAACCTTTTGTATCTGTTACTTAAGGGGACTTTTAAAATTAAAATAAAGTCTCCCCATTCTAGCCTATGGAGGCCATTCATTACAATGAGGGAAAAATAATTTGGCTGTTTTACCTCACCAGGGCTTATGAAACAATTTTTATAAGGTCCCTGCTTATAGTCACTTCCAAACCATGCAGTAGTGGGGATGCGTCCCTTTTGCTTATGCAACAGCAGCAATCCATTGATCTCGAGATGTGGTGAGGCTGTGGTGCAAGTTCCTACTGAATTAATGTTTAGAAGCTGAGATGCAGTTAAGGCAATGAGAGTGCAGTGGCTGTGATGTGGAGTTTCAGAGTCGTCGTCAAGGCTGCTGTCAACATCAACTAACAGTGGTGGTACTGAGGGCGATGCATTGATGTTGAGATACGAGGTATAGTGGTGATTCCTTATTGCATTGGTTGCAACCCACGAAGTTGAGGTGATACCTTGATTTTCTCCACATATCAGTGCCATGCATTGCTTCTTCTTTCACACTGGAGGATCCGTTAGTTCCACTGCAGAAAGCTAGGCCCCCGTCTAAGGGTGAATGACTGCGTGGGCACCACCTGGCAGGACAGACTCACAGACAGTAGAGTCTAGGTGTAGGTACAGGGTGCTTGGATGTCTGTTATATCCTTGAGACTTCAGATCTGGGTTCAAGAGATTGAGGTCCAGTCATTTTCTTATAGGCAGGAGAACAGCAGGCAGGCAGCAATGTAGCACAGCAAGGCATGAGTCCAGCAAAGCAGCAGTCCAGCACAGTGGCAGTTCTTCAGCAGCACAGCATTCCTTCTTCCTGGCAGATGTTGACAGGTCCAGAAGTCTACTGAGTTCGTAGTGCCGGAGGTCCAGTACTTAGACCCAGTTGGGTCTTTGAAGTGAGGGATACTTCAAAGATAGGCCTTTGAAGTGCATAGAGGTCTTGCCCTTCTTCCCTGGCTCTAGACTCACTACAGAGGGTTATGCAGCCCTTTGTGTGGGAACAGGATATAGCCTATTTAGATGTAAGTGAGGCTGTGGCCAGCTCCTTCCCCCATCCTGCCAGTGATGACCCATTAAGTGACACCCAATCTCCTATTGTGTGTGGCTGTCTAGGGAGAACACACAAAATCCAGCTCCTCACTACACCCAGTCATGTGACCAGAGACAGGCAACATGCATCAAATGGCTAAAGTCAGGAAACACCAACTTTCTAAAAGTGACATTTTCAGAACTACAATTTATAATCCAAATTCACCATAAGATTTGATTTTAAATTGTGATTCCAGAGGCACCACACTTGAAAGGTTTATCTCTTCCAGCTAGCAAATTACACTATAAAATGAAATAAGGTAATCCAAGTATTAGCCTATGGGAGACATAGGCCTTAAAGTAGTGAAAAACTACTTTGGGTTTTTTAACTACTAGGGCATGTAAAACTTAAAAGTACATTTCCTGCCTTTTAAATGCACTGCACCCAGCCGTCTGGGTTGTCAATGGCTACCTTATGGGCAATGTATGTAATAAAAAGGGAAGGCTTTGGCCTGGCAAAAGGGTTACTTTGCCAGGTCAACACAGCAGTGTAAAACTGTATACACAGGCTCTGCAATGGCAGGCCTGAGACATGGTTAAAGGGCTACTTAAATGGTTGTCACAATTAGTGCTGCAGGCCTACAACTAGCATTTAATTTACAGGTCAAGGGCACATGTAGTGCACTTTACTAGAGCCTTATAAGTAAGTGAAATCTACCAACTGGGGATACGCCATTGTTACCATGTCAAGCATAGTGCAACTGACTAACCGGAATTCACTTTCAAAAACAAAAAAATATTCTTGATTTTTTGGGTTCCTGAATTAATAACAGCCACTATGAGTTGCTTGGGTCAATCTTCCACTGTACTTTTTTTGCCCACACCTTTCTAGATAGATTTGTGTTTGTTTTTTGTTCAGCAGGTGCCTGGCCTGAGCAGGCATCTAACACTACATTCTTTAAAGACCACAAAGGAGTCAAACAGACCACAATTTCCTTGCTGACGCCACATGCTCAGTTCATCCTCCTTGCAGCAGGCTGGGTTCTCCTGCCATGGTGACATTGGGCTGTAACCTCCTCACTGGGTGTTTCTCCTAGACACAGGTAGGGAAGACGGGGGTAACATATAAACACAAAAGACTATTGGCCAGATTTACAGGGAGTTTGCTCTGCCATTGCACCATTTTTTTGGCACAACAGTGGCGCAATCCCAGCGCCAAATTTACAATGTGATGCTAGACATGTCTAGCGCCACTTTTTCAAGGCTTGCATCATTTATTGAGAGCACCACATGACTTTGCATCATTTACCAAAAATTATATGCAAGGTAGGGGTTCCCTTGTATAAAATGATACTAGCCCACAAGTGTCCGAGTTACAAGCCTTCTGAAAAAGAGACATACACTAAACAAAAATTACGCTAGTCTGAATTTGCATCACAATTTGAATGTTTGGTCAGACTAGGTGTTAAAATAACGCACAGGGAGCATCAGGTGGAGGATCCGAGGTAGGAGGGTGAAGACAATGATGACCAACCTCAGGATGGGGAAGGACCATATACCACTGGGGCATGGAGGTGTAACAGGGGGATAAAGAAGTATGAAAATCCTCAGGAACACCCTACAACAACACACAAAACAATGGGAATGGAATGTGCGGGTGTAATGTTTGCTATGCATCCAACATAAATGTCACATTTAAACATATATTTCACACAGTTCTGCTAGGTTGAAATTTGACAGCAGCCACAATGTCACTCCTTGTGAGAAATGTTATCTCAAAGTCAGCCCCTAGGTAGGCCAAGTGCAGTCATTGCCCACAACACTAGGGCAATATCAATAATGTGAGAACACAATTTCCTCATGTCCCAGCACAGTTGGAAACATCCTAACATATCCCTCAGTGACACACACATGCATGACAAATAGTGTTTGACATACAGAGGACACAGCACCAGTATGACTAGGCCTGTCCTACTCAAATAAGTACTCTTCTCCCATGTATGTTCAAAAAGATCATGTCTCAATCTGGACATAGACATATTTGCACATGCATGTTTGTACCCTAGCTGTCAGGAGTACCCATGACATCAATGCACACTCATTGTGCATCTCACAAAAGGTGTTGGGAGCAGCTGTATGCCCATGTTAAACACACACATGTTGAAGAGCAGCTGAGACACTCCTGTACTGAACTGGCGCAGCCATTTTGTGGAGGTGACTTAGAGACTATAGAAGTGCTGTCCCAGGACTACAGAGATGTGTGGATGCCAGTCTTCCATCCTGCATATAATGGTCAAACAGTGTTTGTCTGTAGCAAACTCAAGGTCCATTAGCAACTATCATATTAAAAAGGTACGTTGGCATTCATGAAGGACAGGAAAGTGAGGATGATGACTGCCAAATACCAATTGCCAAACGACTGCCAGCAATGTGGCAACTGAGGCCTACATTACACCATCTGGCATCTACAGATGGGTATGTCTACACAATTCCATCATATCTATCCACAATACAATATTGTAACTATGTAAGAACATGTACATGAACATACACATTGTGTTAGCCACTTGCCATCCCAGTCACACTGTCAGCAAGTCCACCTGTGTGTTTACCTAGAACAAACAAGTATGAGTGATGCATGGGTAAACTGGCTATATACACCCTCGGTCTGCAGATATATCCCTTTCGCACTACCTACCAATAGAGTGCCGAAATAATGAAGGCTCTTATAAAATTCCTAATCACATACTCTCATAATTCCTAGTAGATCAGAGTTCAAGGCTGACAGAAATGCCCTGTAAGTCCCTAGTAGAAAATAGGGCAAAGTTGACAGAAATTCTTTGTAAGTCCCTAGTAAGTTATAGGGCAAGGCTGAAAAAAATCCCCTGAAAGTCCCTAGTAAATAATAGGATAAGGCTGACAGAAACCCCCTGTAAGTCCCTAGTAGATAACAGGGCAAGGCTGTCATCAACATCCCGAAAGGCCCTAATAGATAATAGGGGAGTGCAGATGTGCATATGGTAACCTGCACTTGAGCCTGCACTGATGTGTAGTCTGCCATCCCAGTCTGATTGAAACCCTGTCATGCACAGCGTGTGCTAGGAGGGAATTATGTGCAAATCTATCTGGTGATGAATTGTACTGTCAAAGTGGAAATGGAAAAAGACATTGCCACATAATGCAAGCTTAATGTCCTCCCTAGGTGCTCCAGGCTCTGTGTGGCCCACAATTGTTAGGATGGACATATTTGGACACATGCCAGTCTCTAAAGGAGCGCTATGAGCAAAGAATAGACCATGAAGAATGTAGAACTGATTTCCCAGACATACTACTGTAGTAGGCATAAGAAAGCACACATGACGAACACAAAACAACAACATGCATGGCATGACAAACACCATCATGGCACATGTCTGTCCTAAACATCACAATAGTCTCTGGCATGGGAACTGTAAGTTGTCCATCTCATATGACAGGCTGATGTCTGCTCCCTTGGACACACATTAGACTGACATACAAATTCACTGTCATGGGGTGGGTCAGCTGCCCACAGTCTTGGGAAAATCGGATGTATTCTAGGAAAAATACTTAGCAAGGGGAACATGTGAGTGAACAAGTGTACCACTTTGTGTTTTCTATCCTAAGCTGTGTGGTCTGATCCCCAAAATAGCATGTACCTCCAAATACGTACACTTACAGAAAACATGTTGTACACATGGGAAGAATGGAAAGTGTATAATGGTGAAGCTCCTATCAAGCAAGAGGATTGTGATTTACATCACCACATTTGCTATCGCCATGCAATTTACACACCACCACCCCGTGTGTGACAGCCTGCTCTATGTACATTGGGACAAAGCAAAAATTGTCTGAAATGTGTACAGTCCTACATGTTGGAATATGGGACACATCTCATGGTCAGTCCATGACAGTGGTCTAAGGTGAATACACATAGGGGCATATTCACAAGTAATTGACGCATTGGCTGTTATGAGCAACTTCTATACGATTGTCATGTGACTCCCTAACAAAATCATGGTTGAGCTGAATTCCCAATACATTACTGCTGACACTATAAGGCCTGCCGTGGCCATTCATTGCAAAATGAGGCAAGGATGGTGCAACAACATCCAGTTACTTTCACAGTGAATAGCTAATGTGGCCTCCCTGTGGGGGTAGGCCAATCTTGCAGATATGATACCTTGCACAGGTATGATGTGTTGCAATGGGTTTACAAAGTGGCTCCATAGTAGCATTGTGCCACTTGAAACATATAAGGTGCTTGGTGAGGCACTGTTTAATGGCAGCATACTGTAACTTTGTATGACACTACGGAGGCACAAATGTGCACAAGAGCATTTTAAATGTGTCTCATGGGTGGCACATAAGGCCTCCCTATGAAGCTCACATTGACATGACTCATGGGAAATGTGGCCAATGTATTATCTGGTCCTTGTAAAACATGTAACATCACACATGTTTACTTACAAGACATAACTTACACACATGTAAATTGAGCAGGATGTTGACCTCTCATATCCACAAGTAACACAATATAACACATGACAGTTGTCTTGTAAATGTACGTTTTCCCTAGGACACCACACATTTTTGTATTTTTTTTCTTGCCTTGCTTCACAAAAATAGACACATTGCATGTTTTTTTATGGCATTGCGTCTCCCACAAATGATCCATGCCTTGTAATGTAATGGTACTGTCTAATGTTGCTTTGCCATGCGATAAAAAACATAACGCACAGGTGCATCGCGTAAAAAAAAAGAGGTATCCTGTCAAATGTGACTCATCATCCCAGGAAGTTAGATGATGGATGTACCATGCACACCAGGTACAGCAAAATTACTTGCACTTTCTTTTACAGTCACAATCTTTTTGTCTGTCTTGGTCAGAGGAGGTGTTTTGGAGATCTGTGAGAGAGAGTGGTATTAGAGGTATCATTTTATGCTGTCTGTTGTCCCATTTTTGTCTCTGACCTCTGTATTGTCCGGTACATTAGTCATTATATATTGTGTTGTCATAATATTGTTGTGTGTTTGTCTCTGGGGTAGCATAGTTTGTTAGCTTTCTTGAGGGTTCTTTGGGTTTTTTCTTTTTTTAGGGGTTCAGGGTACTTAGGGTGTGTCCATCAATTTGTCTGGAAGGGAAAGGGCATGTCACCTTAGCGCTGAGGAGTTAGGTGGGATCACCTGGCTAGTGCTCCATTACCAGGGGTCAATGGGTCAATGGATGGGCAAGTGATCCAGGACTGCAGGAAGGAGTTGAGGGAGCTGCTGTCGGGGAAAGGTCCTCTCCCAGATGAACTGGATCTTTGAGGTGGAGCGGATTGATCGGCAACTGAAGCAACGCTGGGAAGACATAGTCAGCATGGGCAGGATCATCTGGACCACCTTAGGGTAGAGGTTGGAAAAACTGTAGGTAAGATCATAAACTTTGAGATTGACTATTGCTGTACAATTGCAGGTACATGTCTGATGGCCATAGGCCCTCACTTAGCAAGCTAAGGCAATGGGCAGGGTTGTAGATAAAGTGTTGGTGCATAAGAGAGCAACCATGACAATGGCAACACTGCACCATTTAGGAGACAAAATGCTTGGTCCTGTCCTTGTCCACTGGGTTTTGTCACTTCATTTTGTTATACACCAATGCCGGCACAACTGTGTCATGGTGGAAGGGTACATAGTTCGTAGGAGCATGTGTCCATGTCCACTTAGGGCTAGATTCACAAGGGCCTAGCACCTCCTTGCACCATACTCGCATCAAATTGGTTTATGGTAATGTGGCTCAAGGAGGCATTTTTCGCCGCCCCTTATGGACAAAGTGGCCTAATGCATATGTTGCACCACTTTGTGACCCCTTGCGCCACATTATGCCTGCATCAGGCACTATGTATGCAAGTGGGGCGTTCCAGCATTAGGAGGCCTGCAACAATAGCACAGTGAAATCTACAAGATTTTTGGTGTCATTTTAAACACCTGCTGAAAGCAGGCGTTGAAAGGGCGCACCCATTTTAATCAAAGGGCCTCCTTGCACTTTGCTGCACTAGTGTCAATGTTTTGGCCCAAGTGCAGCAAAGCACCACAATAGCATAAAAATGTTGTTGGCCTAACATGCACCATGGTGCTCTGTATTGTACATTCGGCACACCCCTGGTGTCCTTAGGTGGAGGGGATGCAAAAAAACTGGTGTACTAGTGCTGATGCACCTATTTCTTGTAAATCTGGCCCTCAGTGCCTCGCTACTGTTGTATGCTGCATATTCACAAACAAGTGATGTCACAAATCCCACAGGAGTAAAGGCAGTCATGGCTGAGTGTGTTCTGTGAGTCATGTATATGGAGAGTGACATCACAATTACCAATGTTCAAAGTTTGCAGTATGAAGACATCTGGACTTAATTAACAATGTAGCCGTGACATTTGTGTTCAGTTCCTGAACATATGTGTACATGTCAGCCTGGCCTACCAATGTATGTCACTGAGCCATGTGAGGTGCCACTACTGAGCATTTATCTACATAGGTATACTTGTGTCACTGGCAAATGATGTCTGATATGCAATACTTGCCTATAGTCTCCATATTGCATAATTCACAGTGCAATGTCTTATGTTCTGTCTTGCAGATGGACCGACCATATACAATCAGAGAGGTGGAAAGTTTCAAGGACCCCTAGGCAACCAGTAAGTTACAGTCTGTATGTGTTATGTGTTGGGCAAGTGGTGTATGTGCAGCTGTATGCAATGTCATGTAACAAGTGCATGTATGCTACCACAAACATAGTAGGCTTACCCATGATATGTACTGAATGATTGCAGATGTGTCTAGGCTGTGCATCCCATGAAATGATTGCACTGGTGGCAACATGTGTAGCAAAGGCCATGGAAATGGTGGACATGGTACATGAGTCCCATATCAGTGATGACAGTATGGTCATGTGGCTGAAGTTAAGGGTCCAACACGTGTGCCGGGTTGCTAGATGTTGTTGGCTATACTGTAGTGTAGGTTCTCATTATCCTAATGAGGCCACTGGATTTGGTCGGCAGAATCACGTAGATTGTGGGGTACTAAGTACAATTGCACACCATGTGACACCTGTCGACCTAATCTGGGTTTTCCAGCTAACTAGCAGTGCCTTATCTCTGTCCAAAAGCAGGGATGATTGGGGCAACCGGGTGCATGACAAGAAAGACTCCTCAGGGGAATCGTGGTTAGTCAGACCTCACCCCTTTCTTTCAGTTACATTAGTCTCACACAGGCAAAGATAACAGAGGCTGAATATAGTTAAATAAGGATTTATTGAAGTAACTGCACCTTAGATAGAATGGCATGTATTGCAGTAATTAGGATGATAAAAGACACTAAAAGCAAAAGGGCGACAATGAGTGTGAAACACAGAAATAGTCCCACCACACTGGCACTAAGAGTGGTAGATATCTTGCCAACCTAAGCTATATTTGAGGACAGCATAATAAGCCTAATCTGCCCTTCAGGTTTCCCCCTGAGAAGACATCATCCTGCATGCCTGAACAAGGAAGCCTTTTGTGTAAATAGACTCCGTCCCCAAGTAGGCTAGGGGTTCGGCAGTCTAAGTAAGCAGCTGTAGTGAACTCAATCAGCAATCAACATACAGTCTTGGTCATCTGGCTGGAATCTCCCTCTAACCTGTATGGGACAAAGGAGTGCTTGTATAATAAAACAGTTGACATTCTAAGAAAGGGTCTTCACGTATGAATATGTGTGTTTCTATGAATGTTGGAGATTCAGTGTACCACTTTTGCTGGCAACCCTATCTGACTGCAGCCTTGAAGAAAGCACAAAGTGAAATGAATGTTCTACTAAGAACGTATAGCTTTCCTAGGCGAAAGAACTAGATAGAGAAAAATAAAACAATACCGCAAATGTGGCTAATGCTCTAAAAATAAAGCAATGCTGAATAAAATGTAACTGGGATAAAGTGCTCAATGGCCGGCAAAATAACATGTCTAAAATATGGCTAAAATAGCTATATAACAATACATGTCACTGACCTGCGTGCCACAAGTAACACTGAGTAACTCAGCTTCTGCTGTGGTACAGGACCATGTGAATAGTTATTCCCAAGTCACTAGTGTAGCAGGTACATCACTATTAAAATGGGTATGAAGTGATGCACCTGTGGTACAAGGGGCATGTAAATATGTCTCTTGACATGGCCAAATTTCCAGCAGCATTGTGGTGTGATGCCCCATTATCTGAGTCATAGTTTGCAACATTTCAAACCTGTCATCCTCACACGTCTTGTCATGTCTGTTTGGCCAGAGGGATATCCATATTTCATTACCATTTGACATGCCATGAACCACATTATTCTCTACTTGTGGTGGTCCTAATATTGTCCAGGTTCTGATGTAAAAACAAATAACACACAATGTACACCATTAAACTGCTCTGTACCAAGATCTCTGTGCAGATATGGTGTGGGACATGCATATACCCATATATGAGATGGTGGTGCTGGGTGCTGTTATGCAACACACTGAGCATAGTTTGGGAGGCATTTACAATCAATTGCCAGCCCAGTGTGAGAAAACAAGTCAATCAGAGACTATACGTCGTGTCCTGGCACAGCTCAGCTGGTAATGACCTGTGTCAAAATGAGAGTAGTGGCTTCATCCTCTGTGTGACATAAATGACTGCACCACTCTACAATTTCACATATGATGTCTGTCACAATCAGTTAACCATTTAGCAATGTGTCCTGACATCTCTACTTGCCATATGTTGTCCTGTTATGAGGCCACAACGCACTTGCAGTACTTCCTCAGATAAGTTAGTCAAATGTCAATGGATCTGAGGTCACTTGCGCAAGCAAGATGCATATTGATGTACAAACTACCACGTATGAAGTATAAAGTAGCATGGCCAAATGGCTGATGTGTATGACAATCATAGTCAATGGTGACATGGACCTTCAGTGATTTACCAAGATGTTTAAGTAATTGTGCAACAATAGCTCGTCTCTATACCATGGACATGGGCAATGTGCCTCTTGTGGTTGGTGTGCAGATATATAAATCCCCTGCCCTTCAGGATATCATGTTGATTAGTGCTGGCCAACATGTTACACCTGCAGAGGGTGTATCCATTGTATGAATGTAGTTCGTTTGCCAAAATATACAGTTAACTAACATGTCCACTTCATGTTCCAGCTGCAAACATGAATACATCCCTGAGGTGTGAATTTGCAAAGAGGGCTGAGAGGTACCACTACATCTGACAGGTTTCCAAGGGGTACCAGAGAATGCAAAGGAGATTTGACTGAGAGCATGCATTGAGGGCTAGAAGGCTTTCCCTCAAGGGGGGGCTTGTAAATGTTTATCTTTAGTAACTGTTGCCCTTGTCATTAGATGTATATCAAGTGGGGGGTTTGTTCATGTTTATTATGTTTAGGATAAGTAGGATAAGTAGTGATTAGTTAAGTTGTTAGTTTAAGTTAGGGTAAGATAGTGTAGTTTAGGTTAGTTTAGGTAGTTTAGTTAGCTTCATGTTCCAGCTGCAAACATGAATACATCCCTGAGGTGTGAATTTGCAAAGAGGGCTGAGAGGTACCACTACATCTGACAGGTTTCCAAGGGGTACCAGAGAATGCAAAGGAGATTTGACTGGGAGCATGCATTGAGGGCTAGAAGGCTTTCCCTCAAGGGGAGGTTTGTAAATGTTTATCTTTAGTAACTGTTGCCCTTGTCATTAGATGTATATCAAGAGGGGGGTTTGTTCATGTTTATTATGTTTAGGATAAGTAGGATAAGTAGTGATTAGTTAAGTTGTTAGTTTAAGTTAGGGTAAGATAGTGTAGTTTAGGTTAGTTTAGGTAGGTTAGTTAGCTTGGGATTTTTAGGCTTGGTTTAATTGTTCAATAAATCATATTACTATTACTAATATGTGGTCTTAATCCTGATTTAGCATGTAGATGCTAGCATGTATACACAGGTCATGTTAGGCACATACTTTAGCAAGTTATGGTTAGTTTACACATGCGACCACATGTATCCACTATTGTGAAGTTCTTGTCAGGTTGGCAATGTCACATCTGCAACTCCACACATATGTAAGTAATGTACGTGAAACTCTGGATGTGCATGGATACACATACCAGGACAGGGATTAAAATAGCATGTCTCTGTAATTTTCTGTAATGTTTCTTGCATTAGCATCATGTTGTTGTACTTGCACTCCCCCTACATCTGGATTTTGGCTGACACACTTGTGTCTGTCCCTCACATTCTCACACATGCACCATTTATTTGATGTCAATGGTTTACCTGTGGTTACCATCCTTTCTAGGCCCAGTCACTTGTGCTGTGATTGCTGTCAGCTAACACATTACATGCATGCTAACTGTCAAATGCCATGCTTGGGATACTCAGGTTCAACTTGCTTGTTCACATAGCTATCAGTCCCCTCATTCATTTTGCAGTCAGTGTGTGTGTGACTTTGGCCCTCATTATGAACATGGCCGTAAACACCACACAGCCGGTGGTGGCAGCAACTACCGGCAACAGGCTGGCGGTCTGGACCGCCATATAATGAAGCACATGAGAAACAACGAGCGGGCCATCCACCCACCGCCATTTTGGTAGTTCTTCTGACGGCGGTGGAGGCCATCTTCAGCACGGCAGAAAGGCTGTACCCGCCCACCATACAATGAAACACCATCACCACACATCAGTTCCGGGGCGGGAACCACTGCCACGCAAAGCCTGGCAAAAATGACCCACATAAAGGGAAACTCTCACTGGAGACACACAGAACACGCCGACATGAAGCGAGAGTTGGAAATAATACCAGTGCTTCTCCTTGCCATATTTCTCCAGGACCGTGACTGCCGATGAAGACGATGATGGTAAGTTCCCGCTGCCTAGCACACATGGGAGGAAAGGGCACAATTACACACCCACCTACTCCACCCACACCGTAACACACTCCCACCCACTCCCACTGCCCCAAGCCATACATACACTACCAAAATGTACGTACCAGACACATGCAAACATATATCAGAACCAATGTACACAGTTGTGTACACCACTCCCACACCAACAAGACATGTTTGCACCAACTGGTCTGCTGGGCACTAAAACGTATCATTTAGAAATAATAATATCTGTCCAAAAAAGGCCATACTCCAGTCCAAATTCAAGTCCCAGAAGGGCAAATATAGGCCACACTTGACTCCTATAATGGAAAAATCCTCCACTGAGAAAGGGGCATCAACAGAACAGCCAAGCACCTCAGGGAACCAGGGCAGGTGGTTGTGGAGGTGGGGACTTAGGTTTGGAAGGGGGTGTCCTGGACGTAGGTCCTGTAGGTAATGAGGGTTTGGGCTTGCCCTTGGAAGGAGGAGGATTGGGCCTGGACCAGGGGGTGGTAGAGGGACCAGGGGCAACACTGGCCTTCTTCCTCCCTGGGGAAGGGACACAGAAATGAGAAGAGCGGACTGTGGTGGACTTTGAAGAGGAAGGAGTGGGCTTGGTGAGGCCAAGGGAATGTTTAGGGACAAGACGGGGTGAACCAGTGGGTTCAAACAGGTCAACAGGGGCGAGGAAAAGCTTTTTAGGTGCAGCTGGAGGTGGTTAGGGGGCAGGTTGGGGAGTGGAGGTTGAGGGGGTGGTGGTATGAGATGTAGGTGTGCTGGACATGGATGCAGCTACCTGTTTAGTATGCTTATTTGTGGTTGATGTGTGTGGAGTGGATGAGTGTGAGCGCTTGTGTGTTTTGGAAGGAGGAGGGTGGGCACAGTGGGAGAAGACAGGCTGCCAGTGTATATGAATGTTGTGTGGGTGTCTGCAGGGCTGGTGAGTGCCCTGCAAGTGTCTGTGAATGTAGTTGTGGTGAGTCCAGGTGTGGTGTCTGGAGTGCATGACTGGATGTCAGCTGTTGTGGTGACTGCAAGAATGAAGCCAGCAGCAGTGACTGAGGGTGCAGTGCATGTGGGTGTGCATGGTGAGGAGACAGACAGGGAGGACGGAGAGGGTGCTACAGTGGGGGAGGTGGATGTTGGTGTGTCTGCTTTGGTATGTTCAGTGTGTGCCTGCATGTGGTGGGCTGTGTGGTGCTTGTGTTTCTGTGTGTGCTTTTGTGTGTTGATTTTGGTGCATGGCTGTCTGTATGTGTACTTGGAATGGGTGAGGGGAGTGGGATGCTGGAAGGGGTAGAGGTGGTGAGAGGGGGCACGGAAAGACTAGGAACACTGGCTGCCATCAAGGAGTAGGCCAGAGCCTGAAAAGATCTCTGTAGGCCAGACATGGCACAGTGAATGCCTTCCAGGTATGCATTGCATTGTTGCATCTGGGATGCCGGACCCAGGATGGCATTCACAATGGTTGTCCGCTCTACAGAGATGGTTTTTAGGAGGTCAATAGCCTCCTCAGTGAGGGCTGCAGGGTTGACTGGGGCCAGAGATGAGGTGCCTGGGGTGAAGGAGATGCCCACCTCCTGGGTGAGCGGGCACAGGCAACTCGGTGGGGAGCTACTGGGAGGGCGGTGATGGTATGGGGGTGGCGGAAGATGGCCAAGAATGGGTGGGCCCAGTAGAGTCCTCCACCAGCAGTGAGCTGCCATCGGAAGAGGTATCGAAGTCACTATCTCCAGTGGTAGTAACCACCCCGTGGTACTCCCCTCACCCTCCAACCCATTGGTCCCCTTGGCGTTGGTGGACTCTGCCTCCTGGTTGGTTCCCGTGGGCTGCAGCATCCCGACTCGCCAATGCCTCAGCTTCTTCACCAGATGATGCTAAAGGACACAAGAGCACGGGGGGACAAAACAAGAAAGAAGTATGTCAATTCCAGGAAAAATATACATGTTGTGACACATACACTCCCACCCATCTCAGGCACTAACCCTCAGCAGACACAATATTTGATATGAATGTGCCCCTGACTGGTAGTCATGATCCCACAGTACACTACATTCCCATCTTGGCCCTCAACTCTGATACACTTTGCAATGTGAAACAATGAGAGACAATGCCAAGACAACATATCTGCAAGTCCATGAGGCTTCATTAAAACCAATAGCCCAAACAGGGGACCCTTCACAGGCCTACAATCCCAGCCATAACTACCTAGGACATTATCCCTTTGACATAGAGGGGGGCAGGACTGCAGGGACACACATATCTATGGGTCGGGCACTACAATGCATGCACCCCTTAGCACCTAACTACACTCATTATAGTAGTACCACAACAGTGTTGGCACTCACCCTCTTGTGGTTGCTGTGCTCCCTTCAAGCACCCATCCAAATCCGGATAGGCTACCGCCAGAATGCGGGACATTAGGTGGGGTCAGGGTCCAATGGGCACCCCTCCCTCGTTGGGAGGCTGTACCCAGCTGGGCCTCTCTGGTATTCCTGGCCCAGTGCCTCAGGTCCTCCCACTGCTTCCTGCAGTGGGTGCTCTGCCGGTTGTAGACCCCCAGGGTCTGCACATCCTTGGTGATGGCTTGCCATATTCCTTTCTTCTGATGGGCGCTGACCTGCCTGGGACCCAAGAGTAAAGAAACAGATGTCAGTGTGGGTGACCCATACACACATGCCAAGCCAGTTCAATCTCACAAAGCCCATGGAGACATACATATAGACAATAACCAAGCCCAAAACTGCCAGACACACTACAGGTGAGCTTTCACACAGCCAACAAAAATGCCTACAAGCATCTGCATATTCACACACATTTAAGGAGGACAAATAGCAACTCGCCTGGTCCTCTGGTCACCCATACAGCTTTGCATACAGGGGTAGGACCCCATCCACCAGCTTCTCCAGCTCCTCCATGATGAAGGCCGTGGTCCGTTCCCCTGTAGCACGTACCATCTCAAGGACCAGGATCAGCACAGCAGCACACACAGTGGAGTCCTTCCCTACTCGAGGTGCAGGAGTCAAGTGGCAAGGGTATGGCAAAATGGTGGTATATACCTAGGCAGTGTGCACCATCACCGCAGCCGGTGATCATGATTGGCCCTGCTTCCCCATTGACAACAATGTTATCTAATGATCAGGTGCACAGCGGTGAACACCACCTACCGCCATGACGACTAACAACAGCGGAATGAAGTCACTTTCTACACTACTTGTAGGGCAGAGGGCTGCCATTTTGCATCCACAGCGCCTTCACAGTCTGGCTGGGGGCCTAGTCCATGGCTCAATTCCCTCTCCCCTTCATCGAGTTCTGTTATGATTACTGGTCCTCCTCATAGAATCATGGTGGGAAGTGTCCCTAAACTGTGATGCTATAAAACATACACACCTCAGCACACATTAGCCTGCCAAGATTACCACGTTCTTTATGTCTGTGTCTGTGTGAGAGACAATTGTGTTGCATGTAAAACATGAATAGTGTTACCATGTTTCGCAAGTGTATGTCCCAACTCAATGTGTCTCTCTTCCTCCCCCATAGGTACAGACCCATGTGTCAAGGGAGGGCCCCATCTGTTTACTGACCCCTAGTAGATCTGGCCACCATGGAGGAACATCACATCTTCATAAATTATCGCCTACATCAAGCCACAGTCCTGGAAAACTGTTCACAAATGGAGCTTGTTCTGATGCCAGCTAATAGGAATCCCCATGCCATACCTTCAGCTGTGCAGGTACTATCTGTGGTACATTTTGTGGCCACAGGCTCATTCCAAGTGACAGTGGGCATGGCAGCCAGTGTATCTCAGCCAATTTCAGCCACATCCTGTCTAATTTCCTGAATGCATTTGTGCAACACCTGCAAAGGTATGTCCATTTTCCCCAAAGTGCTGATTTCACCACCATCAAATCAGGATTCTATGCTTTTGCAAATATCCCTCATGTGATAGGTGCCATTGTTGTGCCCACATAGCCCTCATACCCCAAGAGTAAATGAACAGGTGTTCAGAAATTGTAAAAACGTTCACTCCATGAATGTTCACTTGGTGTGTAATGCTGATCAGAATGTTTCTCATGTCAATGCAAGGTTCCCAGGATCAGTCCATGATTCCTTTGTCCTGAGAAACCGCAGTGTGCCACATATGATGGGTCACACATAGCCAGATGGTTCAGTTGATATGGTGAAGGGAGTGTAGTAATGGTTATGAAGTGGGCTTTGCATATGGTGGTAGAGTCAGTGCACATTACATGTGTTTTGTGTTTCTCCATAATTGTGCTCAATGCAACCCTTTCGCATGCATAGAGTGCCTCCTTTGTGCCTCCCCTTTGTGCCATTAATTACTAAATACATTTCCCCCAATGCAACTTACCCTGTGTTTGTTGTTGCTCATCATGTGCCACAGTGTCCTGTCCATGGACTCTGGTGACCACCTCCTCCGCGATGACTGCTGCTACCATCTTCTCCAGATCATCCAGCTCCTCCTGAGTGCCGGACTTCCACCTCCGGTCTGCAGTGCTGCCTTTCGGTTGCTGGTCAGTTTCTCTTTGGTTCTTCACTTGCAGTGGTGCCAGTGCTTCTTACAATCTATCACAATTCTCTTCACCTCTGCCACACCGTTGACTTTATCAGCTATTGACTGTCATATGGCCTTCTTCCTAGTTATAGGCACTTTAAAGGTGACAAAGAGTTAGTGATGGTGCTCCATCCCCTCTGTGATAATGATCTGATTCTCCTCCTGACTGAAGAAACACTTCCTCTTCCTCTTCCTTTTCCCCTTCTCCTGGGACTCTGTCTGTCCATCCTGGCTTGTACAGGGCTAATTGGGGTTTCTCCTGTCCTGATTCCTCCATTGCACTTCCTTGTGGCTTCTGTATGGCATTTTTAACAGGGTTTTTTAGACACTAATAGGGAAAAAGTGACGCTAGCACAATTAGCCTCATAAAACGTGTCACAAATCATTCTAGCGCCACTTTTCCGGCACTAGCGTCACTTTTTTGATGCTTACCATTTTCTACTGCAATGCTGCATCTTTTTGTAAATATGGTGCAAGCATGGCTTTAAGAAATTACATTAGCCGACATTAACATTTTTGACTCACAACTGCGCTAGCACAGTTGTGCTTAATTTCTTGTAAATTTAGCCTTATGGCTCTAAGTGGGGAATCCTTATTAATTGACCTGGGCCCCACTTCTCATAACTACTCAAATATTAGGATAAGACCCCTCACTCACAAATAATACAGGTATGCTTCATCAAGATGTGTCTTTCCCTCATTCTTGTAGGTCAGTACCACCTGAGTGAGCCCAACAAGTGGAGTGGAGGTCCATATAGAGTATTCCTTCTGGACAAGTGCGGGATCCAGTTTTTATAGAAAAGACAAGTTAAACAAAGATATCCTCTTTTATAAAAAAAAACAGGATGTTCTCTGAAACACAATGGTCCATACATCCTATTACTGATTCCAGTTGCCTGCATGTTTCTACTGATGCAAAAAAGTTTCTAATAAATTATTAGATTTCTTCAGGGCTTGTGGACAACCTGCCAAAACACTCCAGGCTTCTGAAAAGCAGGGATAACAAAAAGAGGAATATGGTATGCCTGCCTGTTCATTGCTGTATAAGCCTGTGAACAGATTGACATATTCATTTTGTTTTGATACATCTCAATAACATTGGTGTACACCACCTATTGATGGTTACTGCATACTCACAGATAAACTAATGAGAACATCTGTAGAATCTGTTAAATCATGTTCACAGCACAAGTTAACCATGTGACCATGTATGTGTAGCAAATTGACCCAGTCAAAAAGTGCATCTTATGGTGGCCCAACTTACTCATCATCTGAGAGGGAATGGGGACTTCCCGACAGACAAAGACTTAAAAAGATAAAACGAAGTCAAGTAGACATAAATTCATGCACCTTTATAGCCCAACTGATTATCTTGTTGAGACCTCTGCTCAAATCAACATCTGTTTGGACTCCAGAATGCAACACACATAGAAAGAGTTAAAAACAAGGCAAAATAAAGATATTTCAACTCATTATGCCTCTCCCAGAGAGACGTATGGTTTTGATGCATTCCCAGGTTGGGAACACCCACTGAAATGCCCATGGAATGCCCTCTGATGCAGAGTGAGGCAACGCTGCGACTTGCGCTACTTTGCCTTACTCCATATCTACGAGGCCATGGAAATCCACGCATAATGGCTTTGCGTGGCCTAGTAGGTATTGGTCTGTAATCTCTGCCATCGGAGCATCAAAAAAGTGACACTCCGGCAGTGCATAGGTCTTGTACATATGCCCCTTAGAGTCTGATTAAGGATCACGCTCAGAGAATTATGAAAAGGTTTAAGTGCCAGAGGGAGTGCATATATGAGTAAATTAACAATAAATCTGCACTTCAGATCCCTGTTTACCTTAAAATGTTATTTCAATGTTTAGTACTGTTTAGTTTTAAAATAAATATACATTTATGCTTTTAATTGTATTTCCTGGCAATATTTATTGGTGATGCACAAAATGGGTTTTGGCAATAGGTTAATCCACACAATGCAGGTTTTATATGAACAACCTATTGTTGACACAGTCAATATGGGTATGAAGTCTAAAACCTTTCCTACCACATGGACAACATAGCAGGAGCGTCCAGTGTCCCCCTTGCTGTTTGCACTATATTTAGAGCCAAACTTAAAAGCTCTTAAGAGGAATGATAACATAACTCCATTTACTCTTAATACTATTCGTATGAAGATTTCTGGCAATGCTGATGACGTTGTACCTACTCAGATAACATACAAGCCGCAATGGGCCCCATAGAATGTGAGGCAATGATGTTTGTAGGAGTGTCCTGATACAAATTAAACATAGGCAAGATGCAAATTATATCCAATTACATGTCCAGGGGATCAGTCACACAACTGGTTGGTGTAGCTATCTATCTTTGTATTATGATTTGTTGCAATACAAGCCAAATTGGGAAAATCAATTTCTATAAGTTACTTGAAAAATGTGTCCAACATTTTCTGAATAGTTGAATAGGCTTCCAATCACACTAATGTAGTGAAATAGCATTATTAAATTAAAATGACCATTCTACCCACATATTTACATTTGGTTAGATGGATCCCTCTGTACATCCTTAATACTTACTGTTAGAAATTGGGTCTCTAGTTGACAGAGGTTTGCACCCTGTCCAAGTGGGGATCACAATCCTAGTCATGGTAAGTCAGATACATAACCTAAATAAACCTCTGCTCTTCCTCTGGTAGCTTGGCACAGAACAGTCGGGCTTATGTGCAAAGTATTTTTGCAATGCTTAAATTACAATGACACAGCGAAAGACACCACAAAAAGACTCCACATCAGGTTAGATAATAGAAAATGAGTGAAACAAGACCAAAATAGCAAAAATCAAATAAGTAGACTTTTTAACCCCTTCTGTGCCGGGGATGTAATGATTACGTCCACCGGCACAGTGCTCCTGTGCCGAGGATGTAACTATTACTTCCTCGGCCTGGAGCTCGGCTCCCTCCGTGGGCTTCCCTCCCACCCCCCCAAGGCAGGGATGGAAGGGGAAGCCCTTCCCCTTCCACCCCCTGACCCTCCCAGTGACGTCTGAAACCACTACACACCAGGGAGTTTTTTTTAAGGTGAATTCATGTAAGGGGAGCTACCCCTTAGGTAAGGGTTGCTCCCCGTGGGGGGCAAATTAACTTTAGGCCATTTTTGCCCCCCCCCCCCAGTGGCAGATTGGCCTAATGTTGTCAGGCCGATCTGCCCCCGGGAGGGCAGAAACCTCTGGGCGACAGGGATCCTTTTTTTTTTTTGTTTTGTTTATTAGAGATGGGGAGTGACCCCTTAGACAAGGGTCGCTCCCCTGGGGTCAAAATTGCATTTAGACCATTTCTGCCCCCCTTGGGGGAAGATCGGCCGATTTTTGTTAGGCCAGTCTGCCCCCATGGGGGGCAGACACCACTAGGCACCGGGGATTTTTTTTTGTGCTAATTTCACACAAGGGGAGTGGCCCCTTAGGCAAGGGTTGCTCCCCTGTGGGGTCAAATTTATTTTAGGCCATTTCTGCTCCCCTTGGGGGCAGATGAGCGTATTTCAATTAGGCCGATCTGCCCACAGGAGGGGCAGAAACCACTTAGGCACCAGGGATTGGTGAGTGTTTTAGTTAGGGAGGCAACCCCTTGGGTAAGGGTTGCTCCCCATAGGGGCACATGGCCTATTTCTGGAAGGCCTATCTGCCCCCAAGGGGGGCAGAAAGCCCACTAGAGACCAGGGAAGTTATTTTTTCCAAAATAAGAGGGTGGGGTTATGGCCATACCCCCACCTCAAATAAATGGGGCCAAAGTTGTTCTGCCCACCAGTGGGCAGATGGGGCAACTACCCCTGATCCACACCCCAGGGAGGCAGAAAGTCTACTAGATGGCAGAGAATTTAAAAAAAAAAAAATGTGGGGTGGTGGTTACCAACCAGTACGGGCCTGGTTATGCCCCCACCCCAACTGAAGGGGGTAGCAGTCTTTCAGCTTCCCCCTGCACACTAAAACATCTGATCCCACGGCAAGCAAGAGGACATTTGATTATTTGTGGTTTTGGTTTTACATTTGGGCCATGAGAGCTAGGCTAACTCTCAAAATCGCCCCACTTGGAATGGATGAGGGCTGCACTTTATGGACTTTTGAAAAATCCACAAGATCTAGACACATCTGAAAACTAAATCTGGGTGATTCCGGGGTGGTGTGTTTCACATTGACCCACACCATTTTCTTACCCACAATGCCCTGCAAACCTTAAACTTTGCTGAAAATCACACATTTTTCCCTGAGATTTTGTGATAGAACCTCCCAGAATCTGCAGGAATCCACAAAATTCCTACCACCCAGCATTGTCTCATCTATACTAAAAAAAAAAAATCTGCTCCACTTGTCAGCCTAAAAATATTTATTTTCAAACTGCCCTTTTGGACCTGCTTTGGTTCCCCCTCAATTTCAACATGTTTCTTGGCTCTTCCCTGTCACAAGTACTTGGCCCACCTACACAAATGAGCTATCATTTTTACCGGGAGACTGAGGGGAACGTTAGGTGGTATGAAATTTGTCCCGGTGCGGTGATCCCACACAAAAATGTGTGAAAAAAGTGATTTTTAGCTAAATTTGAGGTTTGCTGAGGATTCTGGATAAGAAAACATTGGGGGCTCTACATAAGTCATACCTCCCTGGACCCCCTTGGGTGTCTAGTTTTCAGAAATGTCTGGGTTTGGTAGGTTTCCCTAGATGGCTGCTGAGCCCAGGGCCAAAAACACAGGTGCCCCCGCAAAAACAAGTAGTTTTGTATTTGATAATTTTGATGTGTCCAGAAAGTGTTGTGGGGCATTTCCTTTTGCGGGTAGTAGGCCTACCCACAAAAGTGAGGTACAATTTTTATCGGGAGACTTGGGGAAACACTGGATGGAAGGAAATTTGTGGCTCCTCTCAGATTCCAGAAGTTTCTGTCACTGAAATGAGAGGAAAAAGTGTTTTTGGGGCCAAATTTTGAGGTTTGCAAAGGATTCTGGGTAACAGAACCTGGGCAGAACTCCACAAGTCACCCCAGCTTGGATTCCCACAGGTGTCTAGTTTTCAAACATGTGAAGGTTTGCAAGGTTTCCCTAGGTGCCGGCTGAGCTAGAGGCCGAAATCCACAGGTAGGCACTTTGCAAAAAACACCTCTGTTTTCTTTGGGAAAATGTGATGTGTCCACGTTGTGATTTGGGGCATTTCCTGCTACGGGCGCTAGGCCTACCCACACAAGTGATATACCGTTCTTATGGGGAGATTTGGTGAAAAGCTGGTTTGAAGGACATATGTGGCTCCTCCCAGATTCCAAACTTTCACCAAAATGAGAGGAAAAAGTGTTTTTTTGACCAACTTTTGAGGTTTGCAAAGGATTCTGGGTAACAGAACCTGGGCAGAACTCCACAAGTCACCCCAGCTTGGATTCCCACAGGTGTCTAGTTTTCAAACATGTGAAGGTTTGCAAGGTTTCCCTAGGTGCTGGCTGAGCTAGAGGCCGAAATCCACAGGTAGGCACTTTGCAAAAAACACCTCTGTTTTCTTTGAGAAAATGTGATGTGTCCACGTTGTGATTTGGGGCATTTCCTGCTATGGGCGCTAGGCCTACCCACACAAGTGAGGTACCATTCTTATGGGGAGACTTGGAGAAAAGCTGGCTGGAAGGAAATTTGTGGCTCCTCCCAGATTCCAAACTTTCTGTCACCAAAATGAGAGGAAAAAGTGTTTTTTGGCCAACTTTTGAGGTTTGCAAAGGATTCTGGGTAACAGAACCTGGTCAGAGCCCCACAAGTCACCCCATCTTGGATTACCCTAGGTGTCTAGTTTTCAAAACTGCACAGGTTTGCTCAGTTTCTCTAGGTGCCGGCTGAGCTAGAGGCAAAAATCCACAGCTAGGCACTTTGCAAAAAACAGCTCTGCTTTCTGTGGGAAAATGTGATGTGTCCACGTTGTGTTTTGGGGCATTTCCTGTCGCGGGCAGAGGGCCTACCTATACAAGTGAGGTACCATTTTTATTGGGAGACTTGGGGTAATGCTGGGTGGAAGGAAATTTGTGGCTCCTCTTTGATTCCAGAACATTCGGTCACCAAAATGAGAGTAAAAAGTGTTTTCTTGGCCCAATTTTGGGGTTTACAAAGGATTCTGGGTAACAGAACCTGGTCACAGCCTCACAAGTCAGCCCCATCCTGGATTCCCCTAGGTGTCTAGTTTTCAAAACTGCACAGGTTTGCTAGGTTTCCCTCGGTGTCAGCTGAGCTAGAGGCCACAATCCGCAGCTAGGCACTTTGCAAAAAACAGCTCTGTTTTCTTTGGGAAAATGTGATGTGTCCACATTGTGTTTTGGGGCATTTCCTGTCATGGGCGCTAGGCCTACCCCCACAAGTGAGGTACCATTTTTATCGGGAGACTTGGGGTAACGCTGGGTGGAAGGAAATTTGTGGCTCCTCTTTGATTCCAGAACATTCTGTCACCGAAATGAGAGGAAAAAGTGTTTTTTTGGCCAAATTTTGAGGTTTACAAAGGATTCTGGGTAACAGAACCTGGTCACAGCCTCACAAGTCACCCCCATCTTGGATTCCCCTAGGTGTCTAGTGTTCAAAACTGCACAGGTTTGCTAGGTTTCCCTTGGTGTCGGCTGAGCTAGAGGCCACTATCGCAGCTAGGCACTTTGCAAAAAACAGCTCTGTTTTCTTTGGGAAAATGTGATGTGTCCACATTGTGTTTTGGGGCATTTCCTGTCATGGGCGCTAGGCCTACCCCCACAGGTGAGGTACCATTTTTATTTGGAGACTTGGGGTAATGCTGGGTGGAAGGAAATTTGTGACTCCTCTCAGATTCCAGAACTTTCGGTCAACGAAATTAGAGGAACAAGGGTTTTTTTGGCCAACTTTTGAGGTTTGCAAAGGATTCTGGGTAACAGAACCTGGTCAGAGCCTCACAAGTCACCCCATCTTGGATTACCCTAGGTGTCTAGTTTTCAAAACTGCTCAGGTTTGCTCAGTTTCCCTAGGTGCCGGCTGAGCTAGAGGCAATAATCCACAGCTAGGCACTTTGCAAAAAACAGCTCTGCTTTCTGTGGGAAAATGTGATGTGTCCACGTTGTGTTTTGGGGCATTTCCTATCGCGGGCTCAGGGCCTACCCACACAAGTGAGGTACCATTTTTATCGGGAGACTTGGGGGAACGCTGGGTGGAAGGAAATTTGTGGCTCCTCTTTGATTCCAGAACATTCTGTCACCGAAATGAGAGGAAAAAGTGTTTTTTTGGCCAAATTTTGAGGTTTACAAAGGATTCTGGGTAACAGAACCTGGTCACAGCCTCACAAGTCACCCCCATCTCGGATTCCCCTAGGTGTCTAGTTTTCAAAACTGCACAGGTTTGCTAGGTTTCCCTCGGTGTCGGCTGAGCTAGAGGCCACAATCACAGCTAGGCACTTTGCAAAAAACAGCTCTGTTTTCTTTGGGAAAATGTGATGTGTCCACATTGTGTTTTGGGGCATTTCCTGTCATGGGCGCTAGGCCTACCCCCACAGGTGAGGTACCATTTTTATTTGGAGACTTGGGGTAATGCTGGGTGGAAGGAAATTTGTGACTCCTCTCAGATTCCAGAACTTTCGGTCAACGAAATTAGAGGAACAAGTGTTTTTTTGGCCAACTTTTGAGGTTTGCAAAGGATTCTGGGTAACAGAACCTGGTCAGAGCCCCACAAGTCACCCCATCTTGGATTACCCTAGGTGTCTAGTTTTCAAAACTGCTCAGGTTTGCTCAGTTTCCCTAGGTGCCGGCTGAGCTAGAGGCAATAATCCACAGCTAGGCACTTTGCAAAAAACAGCTCTGCTTTCTGTGGGAAAATGTGATGTGTCCACGTTGTGTTTTGGGGCATTTCCTGTCGCGGGCGCAGGGCCTACCCACACAAGTGAGGTACCATTTTTATCGGGAGACTTGGGGGAACGCTGGGTGGAAGGAAATTTGTGGCTCCTCTTTGATTCCAGAACATTCTGTCACCGAAATGAGAGGAAAAAGTGTTTTTTTGGCCAAATTTTGAGGTTTACAAAGGATTCTGGGTAACAGAACCTGGTCACAGCCTCACAAGTCACCCCCATCTTGGATTCCCCTAGGTTTCTAGTTTTCAAAACTGCACAGGTTTGCTAGGTTTCCCTCGGTGTCGGCTGAGCTAGAGGCCACAATCGCAGCTAGGCACTTTGGAAAAAACTGCTCTGTTTTCTTTGGGAAAATGTGATGTGTCCACATTGTGTTTTGGGGCATTTCCTGTCATGGGCGCTAGGCCTACCCCCACAGGTGAGGTACCATTTTTATTGGGAGACTTGGGGTAATGCTGGGTGGAAGCAAATTTGTGGCTCCTCTCAGATTCCAGAACTTTCGGTCAACGAAATTAGAGGAACAAGTGTTTTTTTGGCCAACTTTTGAGGTTTGCAAAGGATTCTGGGTAACAGAACCTGGTCAGAGCCCCACAAGTCACCCCATCTTGGATTACCCTAGGTGTCTAGTTTTCAAAACTGCACAGGTTTGCTCAGTTTCCCTAGGTGCCGGCTGAGCTAGAGGCAATAATCCACAGCTAGGCACTTTGCAAAAAACAGCTCTGCTTTCTGTGGGTAAATGTTATGTGTCCACGTTGTGTTTTGGAGCATTTCCTGTCACGGGCGCAGGGCCTACCCACACAAGTGAGGTACCATTTTTATCGGGAGACTTGGGGGAACGCTGGTTGGAAGGAAATTTGTGGCTCCTCTTTGATTCCAGAACATTCTGTCACCGAAATGAGAGGAAAAAGTGTTTTTATGGCCCAATTTTGAGGTTTGCAAAGGATTCTGGGTAACAGAACCTGGTCACAGCCTCAGAAGTCACCCTTATCTTGGATTCCCCTAGGTGTCTAGTTTTCAAAACTGCACAGGTTTGCTAGGTTTCCCTTGGTGTCGGCTGAGCTAGAGGCCAAAATCCACAGCTAGGCACTTTGTAAAAAACAGCTCTGTTTTCTTTGGGAACATGTGATGTGTCCACATTGTGTTTTGGGGCATTTCCTGTCATGGGCGCTAGGCCTACCCCCACGAGTGAGGTACCATTTTTATCGGGAGACTTGGGGTAGTGCTGGGTGGAAGGAAATTTGTGGCTCCTCTCAGATTCCAGAACTTTCGGTCAACGAAATTAGAGGAAAAAGTGTTTTTTGGGCCAACTTTGAGGTTTTCAGAGGATTCTGGGTAACAGATCCTGGTCAGAGCCCCACAAGTCACCCCATCTTGGATTCCCCTTTGTGTCTTGTTTTAAAAAATGCACAGGTTTGCTAGGTTTCTCAAGGTGCTGTCTGAGCTAGGGGCCAAAATCCACAGCGACCCACTTTGCAAAGAACATGTCCGATTTCAATGTAACAATGGGTTGTGTCCTTTTTGTGTTTCCTGTCGCAAGCATTAAGCCTACCCACGCAAGTGAGGTACCATTTTTATCGGGAGACTTGGGGGAGTACAGAATAGCAAAACAAGTGTTATTGCCCCTTTTCTTTCTCGACATTCATTCCTTCCAAATTTAAGACAGTGTGTAAAAAAGACATCTATTTGAGAAATGCCCTGTAATTCACATGCTAGTATGGGCACCCCGGAATTCAGAGATGTGCAAATAACCACTGCTTCTCAACACCTTATCTTGTGGCCATTTTGGAAATACAAAGGTTTTCTTGATACCTATTTTTCACCTTTTATATTTCAGTAAATTAATTGCTGTATACCCTGTATAGAATAAAAACCCATTGCAAGGCGCAGCTCATTTATTGGCTCTGGGTACCCAGGGTTCTTGATGAACCTTAAAGCCCTATATATCCCCACAACCAGAAGAGCTGAGCAGATGTAACGGTATATTGCTTTAAAAAATTTGACATCGCAGGAAAAAGTTACAGAGTAAAACGTGGAGAAAAATGGTTGTTTTTTTCTCCTCAATTTCAATATTCCTTTATTTCAGCTGTTCTTTTCTGTAGGAAACACTTGTAGGATCTACACAGATGACCCATTGCTGAATTCAGAATTTTGTCTACTTTTCAGAAATGTTTAGCTTTCTGGGATCCACTATTGGTTTCTCACCCATGTCGGTCATTAACTGGAAGGAGGCTGAAAGCACAAGAAGTAGTAAAAATGGGTTATGTCCCAGTAAAATGTCAAAATAGTGTTGAAAAATTGGGTTTTCTAATTCAAGTCTGCCTGTTCCTGAAAACTGGGAAGATGGTGATTTTATCACCGCAAACTCTTTGTTGATGCCATTTTCAGGGAAAAAACCACAAGCCTTCTTCTGCAGCCCTTTTTTCCAATTTTTTAAAAAAAACTAAATGTTTGCTGTGTTAAGGCTAATTTATTTGGCTTCTTCAGGGGAACCCACAAAGTCTGAGAATCCCTAGGATATTGGCATGGGTAGCTTATGTGGAGAAAAAGTTATGAGGGCCGAAGCACAAACTGACCCAAATAGCCAAAAAAAGGCTCGGCACAGGATGGGAAAAGGCCTGGCAGCAAAGGGGTTAAAGATTAGGGGCCATATTTATATTTTTCAAAAATATTACTGCCGGCTAACACCATTTTGGTGCACCGTGCAGGCGTCAAATTTATACTTTGACCCACGGCGGCGCAAACCACAGGTGGGAGTCATTATTTTTGACGCACACTGCAGCTTCAAGTCGTAAAGCAAAACGACATTAACATGGCGGAAATTACTGTGGGTCGATTTACGACCCCGCAAACCGGATATGCGCCGTTTTTTGACGCAATAGCGTCAAAAATCCCAGCGGACACTGCCATTTCACCAGAGGAGAGCCAAAATGGATCCCAGATGCCCCTACAGACTCCAGGAAGATGACAACAGACCAGGAACTAGCCAGGAGGACCCACACAAGAACCAGGACACTTATAAGAAGAAAAGAAAGTGTTGCTTCAGTGCAGAGGAGCAGGAAATTCTGGTTAAAGAGGTGACGGAACACCAGCACCAACTGTTTGTCACCTCAAAGTTACCAATCAGTAGGAGAGAGGTTATATGGCATCAAATTGTTGACAAGATTAACAGTGTGGCAGAAGTACAGAGAACTGTCATCGAGTGCAAGAAACGCTGGCATGACTGCAAGCACAGGACCAAGGAAAAGATGGCCAGGAACAGGAAGGCAGCACTGCAGACTGGAGGTGGGAGTCCAGCACATCAGGAGGCCCTGGACCACATGGAGGAGATGGTCGCAGCCGTCATCCCTGAGGAGATTGTCACAGGGATTCAAGGACAGGACAGCGCAGACTACCAGGAGACAACACACATGCAGGGTAAGTCGCATGGGGAAGTAAAATGCAATAATGTCTTCTAGAACCGGGGGGGGGGGATACCGACTACAAAATGCATGGAAGTCATCATATACATGGAGTGGCATGGGTAAAGGGGGATGGCATGGGGGCATGGCCTGCACGAACAGAAGCTGGAGCACACCATTACACTACACCAACAACAGTCCCATGGGGGCATGTTGCTATGCCAACGATGGAGCAAAGGGAAATCCACGCCAGGAGGGAAGGCCACAACGTCAAACTGACATCCCGGCACACGTCAGCCACCATACCCCATACAGTAACTAGGGCCCTGTTAACAACCTCTAGCCATACCGACAACTGGAATGTAACTGTGACAACAGTTGCCACAACCACTTCCGCTCTGTGTGCAGCGCAAGTAGCCAATGGCAGTAACCTCCCCATGGATCATACACACCTAAATTAGGGGGTTGAGGATGACAACTTCAACAATTCCCTGAAACAAGACAAAGGCCCCAGTACTGGCATATGTCAATGCCCACAGTTGTTGCAAACATCAGCCAGTGTAAACAACAATAGGAGCTACACAGCACTAAGGACATACCCATGCTGCATATGTCAGGGTCCATCCTGTGCCTGGGTCACAGTGCAACATCCCAAATGTCATACTGCTCAGACAACAGCATTGAGGGGGGCCACATGTAACTGGTCACTGAAATACACCTGCACAGTAAGAGGAGGAAATAGGACACTGATACGACAATCAGGTCAATCCAATGTACCACACATTCCCCAACATCAGCAGTGCACATTACCAATGCCAACATCCATATTGTGTCATACCATTGCTATGCATTGGATATGCCACATGTCAAATACATTAAAGTGGATGTGAAAGATCAGAGATTGGGGCAGGTCCGGATTGTGAAGTGTGCTGCCAGTGCCATCAGAGCACCCACAGCCAGTGAAAGGTCTCACCATGAGAATTGATGTAGACAGAGGCTTGACTAGGACAAGAAGGTGCCAATTCTCTATTTGGCCAACACCTAGAAGAGATGATGCCCACAAGTCTAATAACTCAATAACATACATGTGACATGCAGGTGGGCCATAGGCCTGGGAGAATGCCCCTCTGAAGGACTGGAGAAATAAACACGAAACAAGATCACAATGTGAATTCATCACAAGGCAGGCATGTCACATCACTCATGCCACAACACAGACACACTAATTGTACCCTGTTTCATTGCAGAGGAAGATGGATATCCTGCGGATATGCCTGTCCCAGATTACCCTGATGACATGGATGAATAACCAATAAACATTCCCCAGGAGACTATATAAAAGGTCCTTGAAACCCTAGAGACCCCACCTTCAGTCACAATGAGGAGCACAGAACAAGCAGCCATCGCAGAGGATACACCCACCACCCCAATTGTAAGACATGCCAGCTCCAATACAGCTGAGGACTCAGACGACACTGGCACCTGCTTTGAGAGAACTGTAGTTGGAGTACAGCGGGAGCTGGCCAAGGAGGTGCGGGTGGGGATACAAACTATGGCAGCCAGCCTTGAGGGGGTGCATTCATGCATGATGTCATCTGAAGATCAGGCAGCAGCTATGCAAGCCCTAACATCTATCTTGCAGGAACAGCAAAAAACCCAGAAGGAAATCAGCACAGCTGTAATACAGTTGATCCAACACCTACAACAGCAATCCTGTCAACGCGTGCACAAATGCAACAGTGAACCCCTCAGGGCCGACCTGGCTGCCTACCATCGTGATGTGGCTGCCATTCTCAAAAACCAGCAGATCAGTACTGCCCTTAAGAACTTCACAGGTAGCAGCGACCGGGATGTCTGACTCCACGTCTTCTAACACTGAGGTGTGTGTTGCCCCTTCACAACCATCACCACCAAGAACAGAAGAGGCAACACACACATCAGAAGAAGAAGACATGGAACAGATCACATTCACAAGGAAAAGTACCCGGAAGCACTAGTCTGTGCCACATGGCCAACTATTACCAAGGTCCTGCGTTTTGTAACATGCCAGTCTTGCAACAACTCTACTTAATGACTGTTCTGCTTACCACTGTATATCTTGTCAGCCTGCCCAGTGATTGTCTCTCTCCTACTCATTGGCAAATCCTGTCCCTCTGCACTGCCTGAAACATCAACCCCAGCATGTCAAAAGCATTTCCGTAACCCCTTGTGTCCGATCACAATGTAAGATGTCACTATAATGGACTCACAATCATGGACAATGTACAGATAGCACTACAGCACTTTTCAATAAATAGCACTTACACAACAAATCTGTCTTTGGGTAATGTGACATATCAACTGTGCAGTACTTATCACATGTAAAGAAACATTCTAAACATCCACCCTCCACCCCCCTTATGAGACGGGACACATGGAGGACAACACATACTAACCTAAACACATACTGTACTATCCTAAACAAATATATATATTTTTATAATTTTTATTTTTACATTTTTTTATTTTTATTAAACACACAAGAACCCCAACATAGCCCCCCACCCACACACTTAATAAGTAAAAATAGAAAGAATGAGGATCACCCACCCTCCACCCACTAACACTAACTAAACTAATAGCCTATACTAACCTAACACTATGCCCCCTAATCCCACTAACTATAAGAACAAGGAAAGAGGAGGGAGGGGAGGGAATCATGTCCATAAAAAAAACAGTCTAGAGGTTGGCCCTGCGGAGGGTCCTCTTGATTGACTTCACACGCCGGTTAATGTGGCGCACATCCCGGCTCCGGTGGCTTAACTTGCGCAGCACACGGTCCATCTTCTGTTCCATGTTGTGGAAGGCTGCAGGGTCAACAGATGGAGCTGGGGTAGTCTGGGTACCGGTGGAGGAGGTCTGTGTGTGTGTGGAGCCAAGGCCAGTGGGCTGTCCTTCACCTGTACCAATGCTGGGGCCTGGAAGTCCAGCAGATGTAGGGATAACAGTCCCAGCTGTGGGTGGGGCCACCTGGCCTGAAGTGGTGGTTGTGCTGGTGGTGGCTGTGATGGGCAAAGTGGGGCCACCCTGTGGGAAGGCCCTCCATGCCCCGGAGGCCCGTTCATGGCGATATCGACGGGCCATCCTCCTGAACCCCAACTCCACCAGCAGGATGTGCTGGTATCTCATGGCTCGGGGCTGGAATTCACGGACCTGGTCTGGAGTCATGTTTGCAGCTGTGAAGACAAATGCAAATATTCTAAATTAGTAACTGCTTTGTGTGAAATGGCACAAGAAGCTAATCAGACAATACATCTACTGTACTTGTAACAGCATATATCACAATACAGATCATTGAATGTCCCTGAGGAAGTACATGGCAGGCCAGCCCACAAAGGTCACATCACACATAGCACATCCATTACCTGCAAGATGGGTAACAACTGGCTTTGACTTGCCATCTGAGTGCTGCCAGTTATCAGCTAACAATCATGCTGCATATCCTCCGCCAAGACCTGGGCTACAAATGTCAGTGTACGGAATGCAAAACTAAAGCCACATGGTCAGCAAGTTGTAACTGGACTTGCCAGTATAGTACCAAGTGCCAAACCTGAGTGTGTGTATACTAGGTTCCTACCAAACAGTCACTTATTCACATGTATGTGTAACATACTGGTAGCATCAGTACTAGTTACCCCATTCACAAACCCATGCCTGTGTTTGAGGGTGGATAAACAACTATCAATTTCCAACAACATGTACACTGAGGAGTGTATAGAAAACTCCACACGTGTTTGGCTCTACACACACACCACAGGTAAGGTCTATCAACAATGAGGAGTCAGCAAACCGTAGACCAATCATAGCGCCACACATGTCAGGAAATGCAGAACTTGGTACACAACATATACTTCCAGTAAGGCCTGACTTACATCAGACACAGAGTTGCAAGAACTCCCATGATCATGATTAGCATGCACACCTGGGCCAATGCACTCAAGTTCCACATACCTGTAGCACTACATGTGAAAGTACATGCTGCTAGGAGGTTCTACCTACAGTTTCATAAGTACCTTGGTAAATAGGGAAGCAGAAGTGTATTGGAAAGCAATTTGCTGTACCAATCTTGGAGAATGTGGGTCTGACAGGCTGACTAAATCGGAGCTGACTTCCAGTGCGACCCTTGTTGATACAAGTGTCATCCACATGACTCACCCCAGTACTCACTGTGGGGCCTACAGGAATGGCCTACAATCCCTACATGATACCATTGGATACGCATTGGCCAATTCAAAACATTTGAGAAACTGAAATCCCACTCATGGAACAAGAGAAATGATTGCCCAATGCATCACACCTTGCTATGCGTTCAACACACACAAGTCCATAACTAGCAAACACAACACATAACAGACATATCAACACTTACTGGAGTGGTAGGGGTCCTCAAATGTCACCACCTATCCCACAGTGTAGGGTGCCGGTCCACCTGTAAGGTATGGAATGAAGAAATGTGCTCAAAATCTGTGCACAGAGCAACAATTTCATAAACATATACAATGTGTAGGCTGAATAAGGAAATGGAAGCCATTCAGACATGATGATTCTGCATTGAGAATATCACAGCCAACTTGTACATAGCATGGGTCTCCTGTGACAGTTACACACATATCTGCACACATATATTGGCCCTAACTATCATGTGGTTGCAAACATGCCCGTCATTGGTGACCAGAAAAAAATATGGAGTGTAATCATCTCATCATGTGCATCCAAGAGAGACATCCAAAGCCTGGTAACTTGAGGACTGCATTACCAGTGAAACATGCCTTGTGGCCATGACACATTTATGACACATAGGTACAATGTACAGAGGGAGGGGCAGGGACTTTAGTAAGCCCTCCTGTTGTTAAATTTTATTCAATTGATGTGGCCCAGCTATGGTGATTTGCACCAACCATGGAGATGTGAACCCATTTGCATACCTTTGGACTGCCATCCATATTTGGAATGTGGCACTACTAACTCCAACAAACATTCTAAGATGTTAGCTGAGGGCACCTTACACCTTTTCACAATGTTTTCAAATCCAGATCTGACATGTATCCAAAAAGATAAAGGACCACACTAATCCCAAACATTCATAGTACTTTCGTGAATGCTTTCCTTCCACACTCACCAGACTCACATGAGACATATGTCTGAGCCACTTTGCTATAATAAATTGACGTGAAGCCAGCACTTTTTTTTCTGCATCATGTAGTGATTCTAAAGTCAGTCTAGCTATAGCGTCAACAACGTTAGCCAGTATGTTGGTACATCTTTACTTCTCTTGCAAAAGTGCACTGTATAAACATGAGTGGCTCCTATTTTGTTTGGTTGTCTGACACAAAGGCCGCACTAATTTACTTCATGGAAAAGTATCCTGTACGTTTGCTGAGCACGTGCTACCTGACAGCTAGCAATTGTGATCCTTACCATAGTGCATCAATTATCCCTGTATGTTTCCCCAGCATTACACACAGTCAGCAAGTTAGCTGGCAGACATAGTACAAATCATCTGATGTCACTACAGAGCACTTAATTGTGCACATTTACATGATTAGTACTCACCAATAGGGCCACCAATCACGATTCCCAGGTGCTCCAAGAGATCCTGCTCCCTGGTGATGAGGTCAGCCCACCGCTGCTTCAGCTGGTGGTCACTCTTCTGGCTGGCATACACATGCTTCAGGTCATGCAGCACCTTTCCCCACCGGATTCTGCACGCCTCTTTGTGATACCCCGTATCACTCTGCCCCCTGCCTTGATCATCAGTGGCAAGAAATGGCACACAAGCCAGATGAAACCCCCCAACTCCTCTTCACCCATCCTGCCAAGACTTGGCCTACCAGACATATTAGAAATGTGAAAGGGAATAGGGGTTAAAGAAATAGAAATGGGAAAAGGGGGAAAGTAGGGGTACAAATACAGAAGAAAAGTAAACTTAACCACTGAAAGAGCCCAACTATCCCCAAACTACCACTACCCACAACAGACTCCCACAAACAACAAAAACACTAGGTAAATGGACAAATGTACACAAAACACTGTAGAACAGTATACACCAACAATATTTATTTTACAAATTGACAATAGAGACAGCACACAGGACAAAAAAGCACAAAATCTTAGGACACCACTCTCTACACAGCCACACAGTCTAGAAGAATCATAAACTGCAAAGTGAAAGTGAAAGTACACCCACTGTATATGATCTGTAAACAGGATATCCTATTACATCACTTCCTGTATGAAATGTCCGCGCTTTTTCGCATTATGCGTCATTTTTTGTCCACCAATACTGTATTTGCGTCATTTTTTTTGACGCACAGGAGTGAAAATTACCCCGCATCCAAATAATAGTACATGGCCCGTACAAATATCTGGATGCGGCCTAATGTTCACTCCTGTGCGTAAAAAAAAAAAGACGCAAATACAGTATTGGTCGGCAAAAAATGACGCATAACACTAGGAGCGTCAAAATTTCAGTGCATGAACTGGTTTTGGGCATTTTTTGTCTGTTTTTTTGTTATGTTACATTTGGGACACATCAGAGATAGGCTGATTGCACCCACTATGGTGTTGATAGTGTATGTTCACATGTGTGACATCACATTACAGCATACCATGATCCACTACTCCCTCCACAGTATTTTTATGGTTGGCTGACGCAATAGATGGTCATAAGTGTGGCCTACATTTATGTGTTGCATAAATTGGGCATGTTTGGCATAAGGAGAGGATAGCAATGTGACGAACATATGTACAATGCCTAAATGCCTTTGGCTCAAAGTGTGTGCTTTGGCAACTAATGTATTTGTTGACCAAGTGTGTGTGTGTGTGTGTCACATGAAGCATTATTGCACATATGCTTGTATGAATGTGACGTCCATGTGTCCAATCCTTAGATGCAAGTCATTGTGGAACTGAGAGAGGACATGTGTTAGTCATACATGTAGCAACATCCGTAATGTGGACTTCCAAGATTTAGGGTAGCGTAGACACCACATGTGACAAAGCATGCACCAGATAGATGGCAGACGCTTGTTCATGTCAATGGTCCACATTTTCAACATCCTATGTACTAGAGTTTTGGTAACAGCTTCCTAGGCACTAGTTGGTGAATCCCACAGTGAGTCATACACATGCATTGAGGAAGTGAGTACCATGTTGTTTGCCCAGACACACAAAGGTGAATCACAAATGCATGATGACACCACAGTTGAGGTCATAGAAGTGAGCCACAATTCTCTAGTGGCTGTGGTGGACCAGCAGACGAGGCAGCACATGTCCACATATTTCCAGTGATCAATTGCACATAGGTGTCTTGTTCATGTGTGTAGTCCAATGATGATCCTGTATATTGTTTGGGGTGTAATTTGTCACAGTCCGGTCCAGGACTCATCATGAGTCAGTGGCAGCTATTCTTGTATCTACTGAGTATCCTTGGTTGATCAATGTGAGTAAAGTGGATGAGGACATGAGAACCTACATGGGGATGGTCCCATCCTGTCACTAAAGACGTGTAATGAGACAGTCAACAGGGCAACCTTGGTGTGCTGAGTGAGATAATGTCTCAGGTGTCATGTTCCGGCAGGTGTCATTACAACATTTGTACACAGGTTAGCCTCTGCAATCCCCACTGCATCTGAGAACATCATAGCCTCCATGCTGATTATTCTCGCAGCTATTAACCACACACGGCCCATCAATATGTTGTGAGCACTGTGATTCTGTTTGTGAACTGTCATGGTCCTGACATGTGTGGATTTTTCATGGACATTATCAGAGGTTGCTGGTTCTGCTGAGGGCCCCGTACCCAATCCCTGCATATGGCCTTGGAACACTGTCACACTTTGTCATTCATGCATGAACGAGACCCAGAAAAGGGATGGCCCATGAATTTTGCTTTTCACAGAGGATTTAACTCAAATGGTACAGTTAAAAGGCAGATGATGCTATACAATGTATCTGGGTATGCATTGAAGAAGCCCATGCCCAATACCCCCTGATAAATGAGAGGTTTGCCAACGCAAGTGTGGTACATATGTAGACACAGGGATACTTTAGTGTGAAGCACAGACAGATGCCAGTCAGGCTGACAGAATGCAGGGTGATTCAGGATCCAGCAATTTGACAAGTTACATAATCAGTGGTCTGACTCAGACTGTTTGGAGGATGAACTAGACAGTTGACATGTCAAACTGTGTATTTCCTGTGTTTTTGAAGGTGACAAATGAACCCAAGGGCTGTGTTACGTGGCTTATTTAGTATCAATGCTTAACGGTGTATTTGACATAATGGCAACTCCTATGCTGTTCCAGGCATCAGCAGGGGCAGTGCTTGTTGAAATGGGTGGTGTGCTTGGAGGTGATCACAGGTGTGGGCTGCATCTGTTTCTCACAAGCCCTGCAGGTGAGATTTGCATTCTAATGGCCAACAGACTTTTTCACATGGGAAGCAATCTACAGGTGCTAACAGGACTTAGAAACTAGAAGACAGTGTATAAATTGACCTGACGTCCATGCAGTCAGATGTTCTATGACAATGGCATACCATAGGGAAGGGTGTAGCACACTGGACTGCTATTGTTAGTATGTGTGTGTAGAGGAGGGAATATCAGGGTACACATCTCAGTATTCCAGGGACCTCTTCAGACAGGTGGACTGCGATCAGGTGCATGGGTGTGTCAGGAGTTAGGAAATGGGCTGACATGTACATGGAATGTCATGTGTGCAATGCTGCTCATATGAGTGGCCCATGTGCTGTCTATGTTCTGCTTCTATGGAACTCTAGTCACAGAGAGTCCTTGCAAATATTGGATGCAGTTGGACTTACTGCTGTCAAGGGTCTGGTCAGACATTCCTGTTACTGATGCAAAAGCACATTGACTGCCTCATGTATGAGGCTTGTTTTTCCCTTATTGAGTGATGGTGTCTTAGTTGTGTGCCATATGCTGCGTTGGACCTTGATTTCAACATGTATGTGTGAAATAGGTGTGGTCCTCTGCTATTGGCCTTCAAAGGAGAAATGTACATGATATATGTCATTTACAGTGTGTGTGTATGTGACCATTGTATGTTACGCATCACATTAGCTCTGGGATTTTCAGTGTCCTAATCAGTATATCAGCAATGCTCCATGAGGCAACACTCTTATTCTGATAAGCAGAGATGAAGGTGTGCAAAAATGATTAGCCAGACCATGATATGGTGATTATTATAGGTGTTTATTTAAATTAGTTCATTAAAGTGGTGATGGAGATTATATTTAAAAGAAATTGTTGATGATATGTTGCCGCCTGCGTATACCAGCAGCCGTGTTCTGTAGTTCCCCCTCATGTTGCAGGCCACCATCCTCCTTTTCCTCCTATTCAGGCATGTGTGGCTCTGGTTCCAGGAGGGGAATGTTCCTTTTGATGCAAATGTTGTTCAATATTGAAAGAGAAAATGAATGGGATCATGTTGACACTCCCAGGATATTTAGCCACGATGTTGGTGATCAATCCCTGGTGATCAACAATGGCCATTGATGGAATGTGTGTGCTTCCTGTTGCGGTAGAGGTGTTCAGTTGCAGCAGGTGGCACAAGGCGTACATGTGTGCAGTTGATTGTACCAAGGACACGTGGGAAGCCACTAATGAGGTAGAACCCCTGTTTTGTTTCCTGCTGCTTCTGCAGTGTGTTAGGGAAGCAGATGTGGCGGGGTGTAAGTCCAATGATGGCATCCAGTACTTTGGGCAAAAAGGCATAGAATGATGGTTGTGAAATTCCGGCAACCAGGGCACCAGTTGTTTGAAAAGAGCCACTTGTCAGCATGTGAAGTACGGCAAGCAGCTTGGTTTCTGTTGGGATGGTGCGGGGTGTCAGCAAAGTGGGTGCCAACTGTGGTTCAATGTTTTGCAGCAGCTGCTGAATGGCCTGCCAGTTCAACCTGTACCTCTTGATGATGTCGTGTTCCCTGAGGCCATGAAGGGTTGTTCTGGGGCGGAATATTCTCTCCTGCCTTCTGCGCTACCTTTGGGGTCCCTGCTGGTGTTGTTGTAGCTGTTGTTGTTGCTGCTGGGCTCTGCGTCTGCTTGCATGCTGGATAAGAATCACCTCCATGTCTCCCTTTTGCTGCTCTGCTGCTCTGCTGTTGCTTCTGTGTGTTCTGATTAAATACAGGTGTGTTTGCCTCATTTTAACGCCTGCCCTGACCCAGGCGTTCATTTTTGACGCAAATCGGGCTGTGCGTCATTTTCTGGCTCCGCCTCCCGGCCATGCGGCATTTTTGCCCGAAAGCATAAATACGACGCACGGCCGTTTAAGTCATTTTTTGGACGGGAACGCCTACCTTGCATATCATTAATGCAAGGTGGGTTGCCACATCCAAAAAAATTACGCACACAGCGGAATTTTGTCATCCGCGGGCTCGGGCGTCAAAGTTTAAATACGGGGCAATGTTTGTGCTGAATGTGCGTCAACATTTTTTACACACATTCACCTCAGACGGAGTATAAATATGCCCCTAAATGTGAAAAAGTGCTTAGAAGTCAATAGCAGTCAAAAGGTTACTTGAGGTTGCAAGGGACCGGTGCAAAAAGTTCAGGCCAAGTGTGTGGGACGGTAGGCCAGCTACAGAACCCACACACGGTCCAGTGAAACAGTACCTTTGATGGAGCAGTGTCAACAGCAACGGTACAATGCATCAGATTTTGCAGAAATCAGTTGCAGAACCCACTCCTGAGGCCTAGGGCTGGAGGGGGCACCTCAGGGATGGAGTTCAACAGCACTAGGAGAGTTGCAGGCAGTCTTTGATGTTATTGAGACTGTGGAGTACAGGGGCAAACCAACAAGTCCTTGAAGAATCTTGGGCTCAAGGATGTAGAGAACATGTCCAGTCCTTCTCACTGCAGGGAAAAAGCAACGGGTAGCAGGCCAATGCAGCAAAGAAAGTAACAAAGTAACAAAGTGGCAATCCCTCGTACAGCACAGCAAGCAGTAGGCCAACACAGCAATGCAGTTGCAGAGTGGGAGAACTTTCTGGTAGCCCAGCAGTCCTTCTTTCTGGCAGTATGTCCTTGGTTCTAGTAGAGTTCTGATTTGATGGGGTTGGTATCCAGTACTTATACATACATGTTCCTTTGAAGTTGGGAAGTGTTCAAAGAGGCCTCTAAAGATCACAAGGTCCCTGCCCTTACTTTCCTGGCTGCAGACAATCTACAGGAGATTATGCAGCTCTTTGTATGGGGAGATGCACAGCACTGTTCAGGTGTAAGTGAGGCAGTGCTAAGCTCTGCCCCCTCATCTAAGCAAGATAATGGCCCATTAAGTTACACCTAAGCTCCCTTTGTGTGTGGCTGTTTAGAGGGAATACACGAAGCCCAGTTGTCACCAACTACAGATGTGTATTCAGACATAGGCGGAGTCACCGAATGGTGAAAGTAAGAAAATGCCAACTTTCTAAAAGTGGCATTTTCAGACTTACAATTTAAAATCTGACTTCACCGGGAGTTGTGATTTTAAATTGTGAGTCCAGAGATACCCAACTCCAAATGTCTATCTTTATCCAATTGGAAGTTACACTTTAGGGTGCCACAAGGTAACGCCAATGTTAACTTATGGGAGAGATAGGCTTTGCAGGAGTGAAAAGCAAATGTAATAGTTTTTCACTACTGGGACTTGTTCAAATTAAAAGTACATGTACAATTATTTAAATAAACTGCACCCTGCCCTTGGGGCTAACCAGGGCCTACATTATTGATCACTTATATGTAATAAAAAATGAAGGTTTGGGCCTGGCAAGTGGGTGTACTTGCCAGGTTGAAATGGCACACTGCACACACAGGCTCAGCAGTGTCAGGCCTGAGACATGTTTGAAAGGCTCCTGTAGTGGGTGGCACAATCAGTGCTGCAGGTCCACTCGTATCATTTACTTTCATTTACAAACCCCTGGTGCACTTTGCTAGGGACTTAGAAGCAAATTAATTATGCTAATTGTGGTTAAGCCAATTTGACCACATTTTAAGGAGAGAGCACAAACACTTTTACACTGGTTATCAGTGGTACACAGAGTCATAAAGCCAACAAAAACAAGGTCAGAAAATGAGGAGGAATGCAAAAGGTCTGGTGATGATCCTGCAGAAAGGGCCATCTCCACCATTTACTTTAGGTGCTTGGAGGCTGTAATACATATGTGGATCTAGCAAAAGTCAATTCATATTATCAATTTGCCTGTGTCAGAGGGGTAGTTTTACACACCAGATTTTAAAAGATATTACTGGACTGCCATGGCACAACGTATATCAACATTCTCTACTGATATCAATAATAACTTTTCGACAATATTTCAGATGGCGTAAAAATAAAAATAAGCATGTCAAGGTGATACAAATTATTACAAAGGAGTGCACTTGAAGACCTTACTAACCATAATAAACAAATGGGACAAACGATTCAATTATTATTTGTATCACATCTTTGAATGAATATTCCGAGTGTCATCCAATCGAGCCAGCGGCCATGCTGTAGCCCACAGGGTGCACCAGCACCTTCGCAATATTCACTGTCTGCAAAGCATGCAGTGAACATTGTGATGGTGCTGTGGTGGAGGACCCTACTGCCCATGCCAAGTGCATGGATAATGCAGGGGCCTTCCTATGGCCCCCTGAACCTGTTCTCCGCTAACCTTTTCATGGCAGTTTTACCACCAAGAAAAGGCTGGCAGAGAAAAAGGTTGTAATCCGTAGGACAGTGCTGCATGTAGCGCTGCCCTGGGGGATTATGATCTTTGCCACCGCCAAGCCATCGAGATGTAGATCCTGGGGGTGCTGGCAGAACCTTACCAGTCTGACCACTAGGGTCTTAGTTTCGTGGTCCGACCACCACAACATCCACCGTCCTGACCGCACTGCGAGGCTGGTGTGGGTGCTGGTCTGAAGACTGACAGCCACGTAAACAGGCACATAGGGCCTCATTCCAACCCTGGCGGTCTATGACCGCCAGGGTGGAGGTCGCCGTAAGCACCGCCAACAGGCTGGCGGTGCTTCATTTGGCATTCCGACCGCGGCTGTAAAGCCGCGGTCGCCCAGCCGGGTCCAGCGGTTTCCCGCCGGATTACCCCCGGCTGGGAGAATCCTCCATGGTGGCGCTGCAAGCAGCGCCGCCATGGGGATTCCGACCCCCTTTCCGCCAGCCTGTTTCTGGCTGTTTTCACCGCCAGAAACAGGATGGTGGGAACGGGTGTCGTGGGGCCCCTGGGGGCCCCTGCACTGCCCATGCCACTGGCATGGGCAGTGCAGTGGCCCCCTAACAGGGCCCCAGCATGATTTTCACTGTCTGCATAGCAGACAGTGAAAACCGCAACGGGTGCAACTGCACCCGTCGCACCCCTGTAACACCGCCGGCTCCATTCGGAGCCGGCTTCTGTGTTGCAAGGCCTTTCCCGCTGGGCCGGCGGGCGCCCCCTTGGCGGGCGCCCGCCGGCCCAGCGGGAAAGTCTGAATGGCCTCCGCCATTTTTCGCCCGCCGCCCGCCACCCGCCAATATTGGAATGACCCCCATAGTGTTGTAATATGGATATCTTTTTTTTTTTTTTTAAATGATGCCAATACGTGTGAGAGAACTGCAGAAAAACAGCCTTGAATTTGGGTAGGAGGATATAATTTTGAAATTTTATTTATCATTTGATTTTTACTGTCACTAATACACTTCCTAGGACTTTTTTCCTGACAAACAATCAACATAAGTAGTAGGCTATTTATTAGGCAGTACTGCATACATTAGTGGCACAATATTATAGGAAATAGAAGCACTTACTGTGTATATTATGAGAAGTAGAGAAAATGAGTGTATTTTTTTTCTGGGCTGTGGTTCTCACTGTCTGGCAACTTCCCTGTGGTTAACCTTGACTGGAAGTAGAACAGTAAATCTACCCCAAACCCACTGTCCACCACCTTCCCTGGGGTCAGCACTGCCTGGAGATAGAATAGTAGGTCTACCCCTTTCCCATTGTTCAGCACCTTCCCTGGGACAGCCCTAATTGGAATTAGAACTGTAAATGTGAATCTTTAAATAATACTGATTGACCATTAACTAAAATAAAAAATATTTATATGAAGTACATTTACTACAATCACTATAGCTTGGATGTTTCTCCAGTGTATACACAATGCAGTTTTGATTCTCAATAATTTCCTTTTTTATTTGTAACCCAACTGCAAATTAAATAGACATTACTAGAACGATGATCATTTTTAGAAAATATTCTAAGGTTATTCTGCTAAATTATTGTTCTATTGGTAGCAGTGATAACTGGTGAAGGAAGGTGGCAGTGTATGTTATTTGATCATTCTGACAGCAACTGTTGTACGTGGAAGCACATCTGGCCACTTCAGTGAGCAGTGTATCACTGTTCACAAAACGGTGGTTGCCGAATTTATAGATCTTGTGAGGTAGATCCACTTTTTTGTAAATAAAATATGTTTCAGATAGATTTTTTGTATTTTCAAACATGACTGAGCCATTAATTGTAGTGCTAGGTGCTTTTTCGACTATAAAGCTGACCTTCTAGCAATGTGATATCTGCCATAATGATGTAGGCACTTTTAAGAAAATGGAAACCTATATAATTTGTATCATCAATATATGTTTAAATATATAGCAATACTGTAAATATCCTATAACGACACTAACTGAGCATAGGAATAACACTAAAAAATAAGGGCAAAAAAATGGAGTAGAATAAAAAAAATTGTAAAAATATTGTAAAATGTCATATTGATTTCTTACTACATAAATTATAGGAAATGCACCTAAACAAAAAGTCTGTTGCAAAATAAAAAAGTGGCCTCATGTTACCTGTGACTATTCAGTCTGACCTGGTGATTTATTCAACATCAAGCAGCATTACGGTGAAGTTTAGATTTAACTTTATAAGTTGTCATAAAAAAGAAATATGTGCAACCTTCAGCGAAAAATGAATTCTTAAACTATCATGAAGATATTCCCATGCAAAACGTTTCAAAAAGCATATTGCTATAATATTGAATTTTATTCTAAAGCTAAATATAGTGCGGAGAGTAAAAAACACAGAGTGCATGCATTCTGGCTACAAAATAGTTCATTGAGAACACAGGTGCAAGAAAACAGATCTACAAATGTAGGGTCTTTCCCAACAACCAGGCAAGTAGCATACAGTATACAAAAGAGTCCTGCAAAACATCAGTGTAAAATGAATTGCTGCCACAAAAGTATTCCCTTTCCAAGAAGACATTCAGGTGGTGCTATATATAACAATTTATATATTAAGCTTATCAGATGTCATCAAGAATGCAGTGCTTATTTTGGACATTTTCATAAGACAGTTTTGTGCATTCTGAGATATGTGGTCCTGGTTCACTTCATTGATCTGGTTAAACTAAGATACATGAGAACAATGATTTTTAAAAGAAAATCCCATGTCATGAGCATTGTGTATGTGGTGACATGGAGTCATCTGCTAACCTTAACCTATAGTGGTTTAAACTGCAGAGCTCCCCAGTTTTCACATCTCACCTCATGGTAAATTCTTTGCATTCTGGTACTTATAGTTCTACATTTCACTTTATAAATACAGGACAAAGAAAACAAAATACAAAGAATTGAACAGGACAAGGATTGAGTGAGGATGACATGTAAGACCAGTGAACAATTAACACCATTCAGACTCATACAGAGTTGCCTGTGCCAGTGAGAGGACTATGCTAATCGTGGCAACATTTCCCATCATTTTAGCAAACATCACTTTGCATTCTGGGAGTTTTGTACCATAATTATAATCGTAAAAGTGAACGTACACATCTGGCATAGCAGATGATGCCATAAATCACATGGGATCACTGTTGTCTACACCGGCATTCCTGGATGTGAGCAATCCGCAGAAAGCATGCAGTTAGACACATGCTACCAATGTGCCAAGATTGCTGGTGTGACGAACTTCTTCACAAAATCTGTAAAGACACAACTGGTGTGAGAAGGTAGCCTCTTTCTAGCCTTGTTACCCCCACTTTTGGCCTGTTTGTGAGTGTATGTCAGGGTGTTTGTCACTGTTTTCACTGTCTCACTGGGATCCTGATAACCAGGCCTCAGTGCTCATAGTGAAAACACTATGTTTTCAGTATGGTTGTTATGTGTCACTGGGATCCTGCTGGTCAGGACCCCAGTGCTCATAGGTTTGTGGCCTATATGTATGTGTCACTGGGACCCTGTCACACAGGGCCCCAGTGCTCATAGGTGTGCATGTATATGTTCCCTGTGTGGTGCCTAACTGTCTCACTGAGGCTCTGCTAACCAGAACCTCAGTGGTTATGCTCTCTCATTACTTTCAAATTGTCACTAACAGGCTAGTGACCAATTTTACCAATTTACATTGGCTTACTGGAACACCCTTATAATTCCCTAGTATATGGTACTGAGGTACCCAGGGTATTGGGGTTCCAGGAGATCCCTATGGGCTGCAGCATTTCTTTTGCCACCCATAGGGAGCTCTGACAATTCTTACACAGGCCTGCCACTGCAGCCTGAGTGAAATAACGTCCACGTTTTTTCACAGCCATTTTACACTGCACTTAAGTAACTTATAAGTCACCTATATGTCTAACCTTTACCTGGTAAAGGTTAGGTGCAAAGTTACTTAGTGTGAGGGCACCCTGGCACTAGCCAAGGTGCCCCCACATTGTTCAGAGCCAATTCCCTGAACTTTGTGAGTGCGGGGACACCATTACACGCGTGCACTACATATAGGTCACTACCTATATGTAGCTTCACCATGGTAACTCCGAATATGGCCATGTAACATGTCTATGATCATGGAATTGCCCCCTCTATGCCATCCTGGCATTGTTGGTACAATTCCATGATCCCAGTGGTCTGTAGCACAGACCCTGGTACTGCCAGACTGCCCTTCCTGGGGTTTCACTGAAGCTGCTGCTGCTGCCAACCCCTCAGACAGGCATCTGCCCTCCTGGGGTCCAGCCAGGCCTGGCCCAGGATGGCAGAACAAAGAACTTCCTCTGAGAGAGGGTGTAACACCCTCTCCCTTTGGAAAATGGTGTGAAGGCAGGGGAGGAGTAGCCTCCCCCAGCCTCTGGAAATGCTTTGTTGGGCACAGATGTGCCCAATTCTGCATAAGCCAGTCTACACCGGTTCAGGGACCCCTTAGCCCCTGCTCTGGCGCGAAACTGGACAAAGGAAAGGGGAGTGACCACTCCCCTGACCTGCACCTCCCCTGGGAGGTGTCCAGAGCTCCTCCAGTGTGCTCCAGACCTCTGCCATCTTGGAAACAGAGGGGCTGCTGGCACACTGGACTGCTCTGAGTGGCCAGTGCCACCAGGTGACGTCAGAGACTCCTTGTGATAGGCTCCTTCAGGTGTTAGTAGCCTTTCCTCTCTCCTAGGTAGCCAAACCCTCTTTTCTGGCTATTTAGGGTCTCTGTCTCTGGGGAAACTTTAGATAACGAATGCATGAGCTCAGCCGAGTTCCTCTGCATCTCCCTCTTCACCTTCTGATAAGGAATCGACCGCTGAACGCGCTGGAAGCCTGCAAACCTGCAACATAGTAGCAAAGACGACTACTGCAACTCTGTAACGCTGATCCTGCCGCCTTCTCGACTGTTTTCCTGCTTGTGCATGCTGTGGGGGTAGCCTGCCTCCTCTCTGCACCAGAAGCTCCGAAGAAATCTCCCGTGGGTCGACGGAATCTTCCCCCTGCAACCGCAGGCACCAAAAAGCTGCATTACCGGTCCCTTGGGTCTCCTCTCAGCACGACGAGCGAGGTCCCTCGAATCCAGCGACACCGTCCAAGTGACCCCCACAGTCCAGTGACTCTTCAGCCCAAGTTTGGTGGAGGTAAGTCCTTGCCTCACCTCGCTGGGCTGCATTGCTGGGAACCGCGACTTTGCAAGCTACTCCGGCCCCTGTGCACTTCCGGCAGAAATCCTTCGTGCACAGCCAAGCCTGGGTCCACGGCACTCTAACCTGCATTGCACGACTTTCTAAGTTGGTCTCCGGCGACGTGGGACTCCTTTGTGCAACTTCGGCGAGCACCGTTTCATGCATCCTCGTAGTGCCTGTTTCTGGCACTTCTCCGGGTGCTACCTGCTTTAGTGAGGGCTCTTTGTCTTGCTTGACGTCCCCTCTCTCTGTAGGTCCAATTTGCGACCTCCTGGTCCCTCCTGGGCCCCAGCAGCGTCCAAAAACGCCAAACGCACGATTTGCGTGTAGCAAGGCTTGTTGGCGTCCATCCGGCGGGAAAACACTTCTGCACGACTCTTCAAGGCGTGGGGGATCCATCCTTCAAAGGGGAAGTCTCTAGCCCTTGTTGTTCCTGCAGTATTCACAGTTCTTCAGCCTAGAAAGAGCTTCTTTGCACCAACCGCTGGCATTTCTTGGGCATCTGCCCATCTCCGAGTTGCTTGTGACTTTTGGACTTGGTCCCCTTGTTCCACAGGTACCCTCAGTCAGGAATCCATCGTTGTTGCATTGCTGATTTGTGTTTTCCTTGCATTTTCCCTCTAACACGACTATTTTGTCCTTAGGGGAACTTTAGTGCACTTTGCACTCACTTTTCAGGGTCTTGGGGAGGGTTATTTTTCTAACTCTCACTATTTTCTAATAGTCCCAGCGACCCTCTACAAGGTCACATAGGTTTGGGGTCCATTCGTGGTTCGCATTCCACTTCTGGAGTATATGGTTTGTGTTGCCCCTATCCCTATGTTTCCCCATTGCATCCTATTGTAACTATACATTGTTTGCACTGTTTTCTAAGACTATACTGCATATTTTTGCTATTGTGTATATATATCTTGTGTATATTTCCTATCCTCTCACTGAGGGTACACTCTAAGATACTTTGGCATATTGTCATAAAAATAAAGTACCTTTATTTTTAGTATAACTGTGTATTGTGTTTTCTTATGATATTGTGCATATGACACTAGGTGGTACTGTAGTAGCTTCACACGTCTCCTAGTTCAGCCTGAGCTGCTCTGCTAAGCTACCATTATCTATCAGCCTAAGCTGCTAGACACCCTATACACTAATAAGGGATAACTGGGCCTGGTGCAAGGTGCAAGTACCCCTTGGTACTCACTACAAGCCAGTCCAGCCTCCTACATTGGTTGTGCAGTGGTGGGATAAGTGCTTGAGACTACTTACCACTCTTGTCATTGTACTTTTCATAAGAGAAAAATATACAAAACAAGGTCAGTGTATATACACATAGCCAAAAAGTTTTGCATTTCCTCTTTTCACTCTTTTCTAAGTGCTGAAAAGTACTTCTAAACTTTCAAAAAGTTCTTAAAAGTTTTAAAAGTTTTTTCTGTCTTTCCAAAAAGTTCTGAAAACTTTTTTCTCTTTGTCTATCACTTTAACTCTCTCTAAAAAATGTCTGGCACAGGAAAAAATGTTGAACTGTCCAAACTTGCATATGATCACCTTAGCTGGAAAGGAGCAAGGAGTCTCTGCATAGAGAGAGGTTTGAGTGTAGGGAAGAATCCTTCCTTAGAACTGTTAATTAATATGCTTAGAGTACAGGATAAGGCCATGAGTGCCCAATCTGGTGAAAAAGTAGCTAATGGTTCTCAATCTGATCCAGGGACTCCCCCAGGAAAAGGTTCAGGGAAGAAACTTCTCAGCCTGCCCATTACTAGACAGTCTAGCATAGTTGGTACAGAGGTTGAATCACACCATACTGATGGTGTGCTCTCACATTATACTGGTAGCCAAGCTGTTAGGGTGCCCTCTGTAAGGGACAGGTCTCCTTCTGTTCATTCCCATCATACCTCTGTATCTAGAAATGTCCCTCCCACCCACCCTGATGACAGATTGTTAGAAAGGGAGCTCAATAGATTGAGAGTGGAACAAACCAGACTGAAGCTCAAGAAGCAACAGCTGGATTTGGATAGACAGTCTTTAGAAATAGAGAGGGAAAGACAGAAGTTGGGTTTAGATACCCATGGTGGCAGCAGCAGTATTCCCCATAGTCATCCTGCAAAAGAGCATGATTCCAGGAATCTGCACAAGATAGTTCCCCCTTATAAGGAGGGGGATGACATTAACAAGTGGTTTGCTGCACTTGAGAGGGCCTGTGTTGTACAGGATGTCCCTCAAAGGCAGTGGGCTGCTATCCTATGGCTATCATTTAGTGGAAAAGGTAGGGATAGGCTCCTTACTGTGAAAGAAAATGATGCCAATAATTTTACAGTTCTTAAGAATGCACTCCTGGATGGTTATGGCTTAACCACTGAACAGTATAGGATAAAGTTCAGAGAGACCAAAAAGGAGTCTTCACAAGACTGGGTTGATTTCATTGACCATTCAGTGAAGGCCTTGGAGGGGTGGTTACATGGCAGTAAAGTTACTGATTATGAAAGCCTGTATAACACAATCCTGAGAGAGCATATACTTAATAATTGTGTGTCTGATTTGTTGCACCAGTACCTGGTAGACTCTGATCTGACCTCTCCCCAAGAATTGGGAAAGAAGGCAGACAAATGGGTCAGAACAAGGGTGAACAGAAAAGTTCATACAGGGGGTGACAAAGATGGCAATAAGAAGAAAGATGGTGAAAAATCTCAAGATAAGCATGGGGATAAGGGTAAAACCAAAGATCCCACTTCAAATCTTAAACACTCTTCAGAGGGTGGGGATAAAACAAATTCTTCCTCTTCTTCCCAACCTGCACACATTAAAAAGCCTTGGTGCTTTGTGTGTAAAAATAGAGGCCATAGGCCAGGGGATAAGTCCTGTCCAGGTAAACCCCCTGAGCCTACCACCACTAATACATCAAGCTCTAGTGCCCCTAGCAGTAGTGGTACTAGTGGTGGGACTGCTGGCAACAGTCAAGCAAAGGGTGTAGTTGGGTTCACTTATGGGTCCATAGTGGAAACTGATGTCATCAGTCCCAAGACAGTTTCTGTCACACCTAGTGGCATTGGCCTTGCCACACTGGCTGCTTGTCCCCTTACAATGGATAAGTACAGGCAGACAGTTTCAATAAATGGTGTTGAGGCCTTGGCCTACAGGGACACAGGTGCCAGTTTCACTTTGGTGACTGAAAACCTAGTGCCTCCTGAACAACACATCATTGGACAACAGTATAAGATTATTGATGTCCATAACTCCACTAAGTTTCTTCCCTTAGCTATAATTCAGTTTAGTTGGGGTGGAGTTACTGGCCCTAAGCAGGTGGTGGTAACACCTAGCTTACCTGTAGACTGTCTCTTAGGTAATGACCTAGAGGCCTCAGGTTGGGCTGATGTAGAGTTTTATGCCCATGCAGCCATGCTGGGCATCCCGGAGGAATTGTTCCCTCTCATTTCAAGTGAAATGAAAAAGCAAAGGAGAGAAGGCCTGAAAACTCAGGATCCCTCTCCATCAACAGGTAAAAAGGGTATCACAGTATCCCCTAACCACCCTACCATTCAGGATACCATTCCTGTGGTGGGAGAAACCTCTCCTGGGGTGGCACCTGTTCCAAGGGAATCATCAGCTGGCATAGCTGGACTCCCTGAGGTAGAAGTACCTCTCTGTGGGATAACTAACATTGGTGACAAAAAGAGCACCATTTTAGTTAACATGGAGCATCCCTCCAACCCTCCCAGAGAAACTTTAGTGCAGAAACCCTGTACTGCCTCACAACACTTAGGACAGCATCCCTGCCCTAGTGTGGAGCTCATAGGACAGCATCCCTGCCCTGCTCCAACTCAAGAGAAACAGCATCCCTGTTCTCTCTTCCAGCCAAATGGACAAAGTTTTTGCCCAGCTATGGCTTTACTGAGACAGCATCCCTGTCTGGCATTCCCATCATTACAAATAGGTTCAGTGGATAATTCCCACTGCTCTAAACTAAAACTTACTGATAGAAACTCTGAAAATACATCTTCACATTGTTGGTTAGCTAAAAAACTTCAAACAGGGTGGTTTACATCCCCAGAGGGAAGTAACCATATAGTGGATGATAAAGGGAGTAACCAGTCTATTGCAGAGCTACTCTCTACTTATCACCACTTAGACAATAAAGTCTCAACTGGCCAAGGTTAGCCTTATTGTCCTTCGTTTGGGGGGGGGGTTGTGTGAGAAGGTAGCCTCTTTCTAGCCTTGTTACCCCCACTTTTGGCCTGTTTGTGAGTGTATGTCAGGGTGTTTGTCACTGTTTTCACTGTCTCACTGGGATCCTGATAACCAGGCCTCAGTGCTCATAGTGAAAACACTATGTTTTCAGTATGGTTGTTATGTGTCACTGGGATCCTGCTGGTCAGGACCCCAGTGCTCATAGGTTTGTGGCCTATATGTATGTGTCACTGGGACCCTGTCACACAGGGCCCCAGTGCTCATAGGTGTGCATGTATATGTTCCCTGTGTGGTGCCTAACTGTCTCACTGAGGCTCTGCTAACCAGAACCTCAGTGGTTATGCTCTCTCATTACTTTCAAATTGTCACTAACAGGCTAGTGACCAATTTTACCAATTTACATTGGCTTACTGGAACACCCTTATAATTCCCTAGTATATGGTACTGAGGTACCCAGGGTATTGGGGTTCCAGGAGATCCCTATGGGCTGCAGCATTTCTTTTGCCACCCATAGGGAGCTCTGACAATTCTTACACAGGCCTGCCACTGCAGCCTGAGTGAAATAACGTCCACGTTTTTTCACAGCCATTTTACACTGCACTTAAGTAACTTATAAGTCACCTATATGTCTAACCTTTACCTGGTAAAGGTTAGGTGCAAAGTTACTTAGTGTGAGGGCACCCTGGCACTAGCCAAGGTGCCCCCACATTGTTCAGAGCCAATTCCCTGAACTTTGTGAGTGCGGGGACACCATTACACGCGTGCACTACATATAGGTCACTACCTATATGTAGCTTCACCATGGTAACTCCGAATATGGCCATGTAACATGTCTATGATCATGGAATTGCCCCCTCTATGCCATCCTGGCATTGTTGGTACAATTCCATGATCCCAGTGGTCTGTAGCACAGACCCTGGTACTGCCAGACTGCCCTTCCTGGGGTTTCACTGCAGCTGCTGCTGCTGCCAACCCCTCAGACAGGCATCTGCCCTCCTGGGGTCCAGCCAGGCCTGGCCCAGGATGGCAGAACAAAGAACTTCCTCTGAGAGAGGGTGTAACACCCTCTCCCTTTGGAAAATGGTGTGAAGGCAGGGGAGGAGTAGCCTCCCCCAGCCTCTGGAAATGCTTTGTTGGGCACAGATGTGCCCAATTCTGCATAAGCCAGTCTACACCGGTTCAGGGACCCCTTAGCCCCTGCTCTGGCGCGAAACTGGACAAAGGAAAGGGGAGTGACCACTCCCCTGACCTGCACCTCCCCTGGGAGGTGTCCAGAGCTCCTCAGTGTGCTCCAGACCTCTGCCATCTTGGAAACAGAGGTGCTGCTGGCACACTGGACTGCTCTGAGTGGCCAGTGCCACCAGGTGACGTCAGAGACTCCTTGTGATAGGCTCCTTCAGGTGTTAGTAGCCTTTCCTCTCTCCTAGGTAGCCAAACCCTCTTTTCTGGCTATTTAGGGTCTCTGTCTCTGGGGAAACTTTAGATAACGAATGCATGAGCTCAGCCGAGTTCCTCTGCATCTCCCTCTTCACCTTCTGATAAGGAATCGACCGCTGAACGCGCTGGAAGCCTGCAAACCTGCAACATAGTAGCAAAGACGACTACTGCAACTCTGTAACGCTGATCCTGCCGCCTTCTCGACTGTTTTCCTGCTTGTGCATGCTGTGGGGGTAGCCTGCCTCCTCTCTGCACCAGAAGCTCCGAAGAAATCTCCCGTGGGTCGACGGAATCTTCCCCCTGCAACCGCAGGCACCAAAAAGCTGCATTACCGGTCCCTTGGGTCTCCTCTCAGCACGACGAGCGAGGTCCCTCGAATCCAGCGACACCGTCCAAGTGACCCCCACAGTCCAGTGACTCTTCAGCCCAAGTTTGGTGGAGGTAAGTCCTTGCCTCACCTCGCTGGGCTGCATTGCTGGGAACCGCGACTTTGCAAGCTACTCCGGCCCCTGTGCACTTCCGGTGGAAATCCTTCGTGCACAGCCAAGCCTGGGTCCACGGCACTCTAACCTGCATTGCACGACTTTCTAAGTTGGTCTCCGGCGACGTGGGACTCCTTTGTGCAACTTCGGCAAGCACCGTTTCACGCATCCTCGTAGTGCCTGTTTCTGGCACTTCTCCGGGTGCTACCTGCTTCAGTGAGGGCTTTTTTTCTTGCTCGACGTCTCCTCTCTCTGCAGGTCCAATTTGCGACCTCCTGGTCCCTCCTGGGCCCCAGCAGCGTCCAAAAACGCCAAACGCACGATTTGCGTGTAGCAAGGCTTGTTGGCGTCCATCCGGCGGGAAAACACTTCTGCACGACTCTCCAAGGCGTGGGGAATCCATCCTCCAAAGGGGAAGTCTCTAGCCTTTGTCGTTCCTGCAGTATTCACAGTTCTTCAGCCTAGTAAGAGCTTCTTTGCACCAACCGCTGGCATTTCTTGGGCATCTGCCCATCTCCGAGTTGCTTGGGACTTTTGGACTTGGTCCCCTTGTTCCACAGGTACCCTCAGTCAGGAATCCATCGTTGTTGCATTGCTGATTTGAGTTTTCCTTGCATTTTCCCTCTAACACGACTATTTTGTCCTTAGGGGAACTTTAGTGCACTTTGCACTCACTTTTCAGGGTCTTGGGGAGGGTTATTTTTCTAACTCTCACTATTTTCTAATAGTCCCAGCGACCCTCTACAAGGTCACATAGGTTTGGGGTCCATTCGTGGTTCGCATTCCACTTTTGGAGTATATGGTTTGTGTTGCCCCTATCCCTATGTTTCCCCATTGCATCCTATTGTAACTATACATTGTTTGCACTGTTTTCTAAGACTATACTGCATATTTTTGCTATTGTGTATATATATCTTGTGTATATTTCCTATCCTCTCACTGAGGGTACACTCTAAGATACTTTGGCATATTGTCATAAAAATAAAGTACCTTTATTTTTAGTATAACTGTGTATTGTGTTTTCTTATGATATTGTGCATATGACACTAGGTGGTACTGTAGTAGCTTCACACGTCTTCTAGTTCAGCCTGAGCTGCTCTGCTAAGCTACCATTATCTATCAGCCTAAGCTGCTAGACACCCTATACACTAATAAGGGATAACTGGGCCTGGTGCAAGGTGCAAGTACCCCTTGGTACTCACTACAAGCCAGTCCAGCCTCCTACAACTGGTCAATAATGGTCTTCATAGTGTTACTTTGCTTATCATGAGTAGTGGATGCGTGTTAAGCTTTGACAAGACTCTTCTTGTGCATGCTGCAAATTGTGTTACTACTATGTCTATGCAGCTGCACAGACTACACCATATATCTTTGCTACAACTGCTCCTCTTCCAGATCCGATGCCCCCAAGACAAAGTAGTATGCATGACATTACCATTTTCTCAAAATACTGTGAGTCACATATAATCAAAAGATAGAGGGGATAGAACATCATGGTACAGAGTACCACATAGAACAGTACCAACTTTTTAGTGATTGATATCATCTAATTTTGAAATAGAGTTGTATAAAATATACTTTTTAAAGTATTTTGTAATGTTTTATGATGTGTGTTATAGGTTATAACTATGTTAATTGTAGCTGTTGCTTTATTGTTTTGATATTTTCTGGGATAAATTTTGGAAGTGGTTTATTGGAGTTTTTGGTTGTTTATCTTTATATTTAGCTTTTAAAAATACTTGTATATTAGTTTTTAATGTTGTAATTTTATAATTATATGTTATACTATAGGTATTTTCAACACTTTCACTGCTTTTGATCAGGTTAGTGTCAGAATAGTAAACTTTACACACTGATGCTTAGGTTGGAACGTCAATTGTAAATCTGAGCCATCCAAATTCAAATGTTTTTGCTATTGTAGCTTAGATTTGAGAGGGTTTAATAAACTGTGGAGTATATTTAAGAGCCCCTAGCGCCATTCTAACTCCACATTAGCGTCTTTTTTATGCTAATGTGTTGTTAGGAGACCAAAAACGCTGTGCCATATTTACAAAGTGGTGCAATGCATGCATTACGCCACTTTGTAACACTTTGTACTATATTATTCCTGCGCCAGGCATAATGTATACAAAGGGGGTGTTCCCCTAAAAGATTTCCTTGTGTCATTTTCTTGGCACTTTTAATACCTGCTCAGAGCAGGCGTTAAAAGGGGGTATGCCATTGATTACAATAGGCCCGTAGATACTCTGCAGGATTACCGCCAAAATATTCACGCTACTCCTGCAAAGTACATCAATAGCTTAACAACAAAATAAACGCTACTGTCCCCTACCCCGCATATTTTAAATATGGAGCACACTTTGTGGCTGTAGGGGGGCACAAAGGGGTGCAAGAAAAGTGGTGCTGCACTGTGTGCAGCACTACTTTTCTTATATATGCCCCTTTATCCTTTTAAAGTGTAGTTCATTTCCCTCAGGTTTTAGGTCATAAGAAGCGGTTTTACATTTTATTTTCCATGTTTTATGTTTTATGTTTATTACTTTGTATTAAGCATTTAACATATGTTCTCTTTTTATTGAGATATGTTATCAATTGTAATTTGTTATTTTAGAAGTTTTAACTTTGGCTTATGTTTTTCCTTTAATTGCTTTGCAATTTTTTTTTTTATTGTACTATTTATTACATTATATTTTTATTGTAATGTAACATTTTTATTTTATTTAGTATGTTTTGCCAGTAATATTTTAATACCGTGTTTATTAAATATCACTAAATATTTCATTAATATACTCCTTAAATATTGTTATTTGTTTCAATGTTTGTAAAAACTAATTTTAGTTAGTTATTACTTATTTCATAATTATTCTATATTACAATTTATGTTTATGCATTCTATTTTAAAAAATGTTGAGTTTATATTTAGTGCCACAATAGACGTGTTTTGATCTTTGTTTGTCAAAATATTTTGACATTTTAAATAATATCAATTTCATAGCACTCATTCAGCCTTAACAGTAGCACCAAGAAAACGTTTTGGTGAATTATGCACTTAATATATTACCTAAACACAAATGTTTATTGTTTTGCCCTCTGACAACTTTATTTCGGATTTATGAAGAAAACAGCAGCAGAGTGGATAGAATAAATCCAGGAGTGGGTAGGCTGCTCACAAATGACATAGCACTCGAGAGCTCTGTTTATAAAGTTGGCACGTTTATTGTGCTTTGAAATTAACTTCCTTGACAGTAAAAGCAGTAAAATGTCAGTCTGCCCTGTTTAATACACCAAGGGGAAAGTCAGGTAGCTTCATTAGGAACCAAGTCTCTGCCATTGTCCTATTTCTTTTATGAAGATGGCTTCAACTCTCTTGTGAGGGATGTGAGAAGACAAATATCTCTGGCAGCTTAAATACGTTGAAGCTTCCAGTGGGACTGTAGCCTGTAAAAGTTCATGTTTCCAAACAACGACCAAAATGAGCAGAATGATTGTAATCTTTAAGAAGGAAACTTGGTTGAATAAGCCAAATGAAATTGAAATGCACTGATGCAATTTGAGTTTGACAAGCATGTACATGTGCATTATCACCAGCCTTTCCAGGCTTGTAGAGCTCTTTCTAACAGTGATTCAGGAACAATTTTCAGAGTGGGGGTGCCACCATCACTGATACATACCTGTGGTCAATAAGAACAGTGAATATTTCAAAGGACCAGATTTAAGTGAAAATGGTAGTGCGTGTCGATGCGCTAAATTTACAATAATACAGCGCACCCCTGTGTTTCCCCTGCGCTGGCTCAAAATTTGCTGCTGCGTGTCAATGCAACCACCCTTGCACCATAGTGCAAGGATGGCTGTTTTGAGGGGGAGATTGTTTTTGTGCAGGAGTGAACATATTTCTCCACAAATGCAATCTTCAATAGGCAAAATGCAGCACACATAGAAAGAGCAGAAAACCAGGAGAAATAAAAGTATTTCTCCTCATTGTGCCACTCTAACGTTACCCCTGGGGTGGCTTAGATTTTGGCACTGCCTCAGGTTTATGAAAACTTGTAAATCTGGGGCAGCGTCAAAATGCAATGGGTGTTGCAGTGGCACACCCACAGCAATACCCATTGCACTCCCATACTATGCAAAGTGCTGCGTGTGAAGCTGCCCTATTTACAAGGTGTGGTCAAACCACAAAATGTGGCTTAACGCCACCTTGTAAATATAGTGCAGTGCATAGCGCCACTGGAGCGTCACTAAAAGTGACACTCCGGTGGGGCTAGGGGCTCCTAAATATGCCCCCAAGTGTTTCACAAAGAACAAGTGTAGCAAATAAGGTATGGAGACCCTCACAGCTGATTTGCAATGCTCTATAAATGTTTGATTGATTGATAAGTTATGTAACTGCTGGCCCATTCTGGAGCACACTGTGCAAGTAAATCACCAAAGTATGGTATGGTAGCACAATGTCATTTAGAGTCAACACATTTTCCATTTAAATGGTCTCTAAATTTGCAGAGAAATGCAATGCCACTGATAAAAATACATAGCTCAAAAATGATGAGTGGAAATTGAATTTCAGGGATCATTTGTGCTTCCCCATTTAAAGTATCTTGACTTCTTTTGATCCTATTAAAAAGGTATTTATATATGTTTTGTGTTCGACATCCTACAGCTTTTTCTGTCTCACGTCCTTCAACCGAGCAAACTGTCACATAGTGCACTTTATAAATTCCACTCAGTCAGAGAAAGTAAACATCACTCTCAGTTTTAAAAGAACAAGGAGCAATCATTCTGAAGACACAGGCTGACATTTGATCTCTACCATAGAATACACAGCAAATGTGAAAATGTCAAAAAAGTCGAAGTAATCTTCATTGCTCATTCACCGAGCATGAGGCCAGATGTAGGAACCGTTTTGCATGGTGCAAAACAGTGAATTTCGCTGTTTGCGCCATGCAAAACTCGCATCGCGATGCTCATTCCCATTTTGCGAGTCGGTAACCTGGTTACCGACTCGCAAAAAGGGAATGCGACTCGCAAATAGGAAGGTGTGTTCCCCTCCCTATTTGCGATTCAAATCGCGATGTAGAATTGCTTTGTGACCGCGAACACGGTAGCAAAGCAATACGCAGTTAGCAGCCATATCAAATGAGTGCTAACCCATTCGCAAAAGAGACCACTGCCTGCTCTGAAAAAATGAAACAAAAATGTTTCATTTTATCGAGTATATTGCAACTCGTTGTCCTTTAAGGAAAACGGGCTGCAATACAAAAAAAAGAAAAAAGTGCTTTATTAGAAAGCAGTCACAGACGTGGTGGTCTGCTGTCTCCCGCAGGCCACCATTCCTGTGAGTGCTGCGAATCGCAAGGGGGTCGCAAATTGCGACCCACCTCATTCTTTGTGACCCCCTTGCGATTCGCAGATGGTGTCAGGGACACCATCCTGCATATGGGCTTGCGACTCCTCAGTCTCACAATTTGCGAGTCGCAACCCAAACATACTTACATCTGAACCATGGTTATTTTAGGGGTGCTGCAGCACCATTGCTCTCCTACTTTCAGAACCTATCGTTAAATGCACATGCGTCAACTGAATGTAAGAAAACCAAACTGAATAATTTTTCGAGAGTATCGTCATGATACATTTTTAGAATTTTTAAATATGTGAGTTGCCTCCTGATTTTAACGAGTTTTCCAGGTAGCGTCCTTTTGAAAACACTCAGTCGACATTAGCTGATATATTAGTCATTTACCGCGTCCTCCACCTCCAGACAATTTCTGAGAACATCTATGAATGGTGCCAGCATAGTAGTCACAGTAAAATACGTAAAAGCAACTGCGCTGTTCCATTGGTATTTTTTCACCAGCAGATGCTGCTTACCGATGTTGTCCCTCTGCCCAATTCTGAAATTGCTTAAACGACTACACAGGCAAGAGGTTTTCTTTTGTTTTTTTCCAAGAACTAGTCTAATATTCACTTTTAACACAAACGACCTGTTTTCGTGACTGCTCCAACTTTTGCAACAATAAACATTATAAAACTGACAGTACTAAAACACAGATAGCCCCTGCGTACGTTGAGATGGGTGTTCAATTGTGGCCTCTAAGTCGTCCTTATACACCCGTTGTCACACTGTACAAAAAGCGTGGTTTGGAGCAGAAAACTGTTTTGAATTAAATGCAGAATTTAAATATGCATTTGTACGGTAATCGTTTTTACAATTTTTGACATTTTGGGGGCATAACACAGAAATTCCAAATTACTATGAAAACCAAAATCACACGAACTAATCTACAAATGTTGAAGCACCTTTGGACCCAACGTGTCATTCCATTCTACAGCTGGAGACCCTGATTCACAAAATCAAGGGCCATATTTATACATTTTGACGCAAAACTGCGCAAATGCAGTTTTGCGTAAAAAAATGTAAAGCGGACTAATGCCATTTCTTAGCGTCCCCAGGCGTCAAATTTATACTTTGACGCACGGTGGTGCAAAGCACGGGTTAGAGTCATTTTTTTTTTTACTCTAATCATTGCGCTGCGTCGTAAAGCAAAACGACATTAACGCAGAGAAAATTACTCTAATGTGGTTTGCGAAGTTAGCGTAAAAAAGCAGCGCAAACACAGCAGTCAGTGCTAGGGAGCCCCAAAATGGATCCCAGAAGCCAGGAGAGACCCCAGGGAGACCCCAATCTACCACGAACCAGCCAGGAGGACACAGACAAGACCCGGGGAGAGACAAGAAGAAAAGGAAGCGTCATTTCAGTGCAGAGGAGCATGAAATACTGGTCAGAGAGGTGACAGAGCACCAGCATCAACTTTTCATCACCTCAAAATTGCAAATTGGGAGGAGAGAGGCAATTTGGCAACAAATTGTCGACAAGTTAAACAGTGTGGCAGAGGTCAGGAGAACTGTCACGGAGTGCAAGAAACGCTGGCATGACTGCAAGCGCAGGACACAGGAAAAAATGGCAAGGAACAGGAAGGCAGCACTGCAGACTGGAGGTGGGAGTCCAGCACTGGAGGAGGCCCTGGACGAGATGGAGGAGACTGTGGCAGCCGGCATCCCAGAGGAGATCGTTACAGGAATCGCACGACAGGACAGCGCAGACTACCAGGAAACAACACATATGCAGGGTAAGTTGCATGGGGGACCAAAATGCCTAAATGTTAATTGCAAGCAGGGGGAGGTACATACCTACTACGCAATGCACTAGGGGACAATGCCCAGCCTCAGGCCATTTCCTTAAGCGGCATTTACCATTGACAACCGTTGCCACTACCACTTGCGCTGTGTGTGCTGGTCAATTAGGAAATGGCAGTTAGGTGACGATGGAACAAACACACCCAAAATAGAGGGTTCAGGATGACGAAGTGATCAATCCACTTCAATTCTTAACAAAGTGTAAATCCTGTCAAATGCTCATGTCTATAGGTGCAATAAACATCATGTATTGTTACTTACATTGTGAAGTACACAGCAGTAATATCATACCCATGCTGCCTATTCCAGTGTCTACCCCGTGCTTGTGTTACAATAGCTGCAATGCCACCTTGCAACATCTCAACTGTCATTCTGCTAAGACAACAGCATTGAGGGGGAGGACATATGTGTTTAGCTAGTGAAACACACCCGTACAGTCATAAGAGGAAATGGAACACTTCCAGGCCCATCAGTGCAATCCAATGTAGCACACATTGGCAAACATCAACATGACACACTACCAATGCTGACACCTGTATTGTGTCATGCCAATGCAATACATGGTATGTGCTAGGTCTCAGCAATGTATAGGTGTATGTGAAATATCATAGCCCGGGTCAGTTCGATATTGTTATGTGTGGTGCAAGTGGAATCAGAACACCAACAGGCATTGTAAGGCCTCACCAAGCTAATGGAAGTAAAGGGAGGGTGAATAGGACAAGAAGGTGGCAAGGCACAATTTGGAGATAACCTACACCTAGAGGATGTGATGTAGACAATTACCCAACTTGCCGACACAACATGTGACATGCAGGTGGGGCATAGGCCTGTGAGAATGCTAATATTAATTACAGGAGCAATGAAGAGGAACCAAGATTACAATGTTCCACTAATAGGAAGTCAGTGACGTCACATTACAACTGCCACAACACAGACGCACTAAATTATACAATATCTCATTGCAGAGGACGATGGCTCTCCTGTGGATATGCCTGTCCTGGACTACCCTGATGACATGGATGATGAGCTGACAACCATTAGCCAGGAAACCCTCCAAGATGTCCTGGGATCCCTCCAGACCCCACCTTTAGTTGCAAGGAGGATCACAGATGTAGAAGCCATCACAGAGGACCCACCCACCACCCCAATAGTATGAGCTGCCAGCTCAAACACAGCTGAGGACTCTGATGACACTGGGACTACCATTGAGAGGACAGTTGTGTGAGTCCAGCAGGAGCTGGCAAAGGAGGTGTGGGTGGGGATGCAAAATATGGCAGCCAGCCTTGAGGGGATGCGCATGTGCATGATGACATCCGCAGAATAGTCAGCAGCCATGCAAGTCCAACAATCCCTACTGCAAGGACTAGAACAATGTGTGAGGGACTTCACCACAGCATTTAGGGAGTTGCCACAACACCTGGCATCCCAAACATTTCACTGCATGCATGACTACAATCATGACCCCCTCAGGGCCGACCTGGCGTCCTACCACAGCAATGTTACTGCTATACTCAATAACCAGCAGCTCACTCTAGTTGCAGTTATGCCCTTAATAGTTCCACACTTGGCAGCTACCGAGAATTCAGAGTCCACTTCTCCAAACACTGAAGTATGTGTTGTCCCCTCAAACCCGCCACCACCCAGGGCAGAGGAGACTACACACACATCAGAAGATGAAGACGTGGAACAGATCACCTTCACCGTAGGAGTACCTGGTAGCACCAGTCCATGCCACATGGGCAGTGATTTCCCTATGTCCTGTGCTTGATAACATGCCAGTCTTGCTACAGTTGGTAACATGCACTGTTCTCCAACACACTGTTTACCTTACCATTATGGACTGCAATTGTCTCTCACTACCTAATTGGCAATTCATGTTCCTCTGCACTGAATGACACTCCATCACAGCATTTCTAATGACATGTCCCTCACCATTGCACTTTTGTTGCGTCACAATAGAATGGGTCACACTAATGGACTTACAATCCTAGACTATGTAAATATTGCACAATAGCACTTTAAAATAAACAGCACACTAAACAGCATCTACACTACCACTTCATCAACTGTACAGGAGTTTTGTGATGCATGTAACATGTCAATGGCCACAGAATGTCAATCTAATAGTGTAGAAAGAATGTGGGCTGATATCTGTGCACAAAGGTCTGGATTTTATCATCATCTGTGCTGCCTGTGGCATATTTCTGAAGTTAAAGCATCACAAATAGTATAATGCTGTGTAGAAAATGTATATGTCAGGCCCAAAGTATCTACAAGATGAAACTCAATGCTGCCCACATCCCCTACAAGACAATCATTGTGTATGTGACATATGACTCTAAACATAAATCCCACACCCACACCATACAGCAGGAATGGATGTGTACAAGTGTTTGGACAATAACGTCACCTGGGAGTACAAGGTAATAAATCATAGGTGTGATTTAGGTATACGGAACTTCATAAGATTATAACACTACTCAGTTTATCAGAGTTCATATGAACATCAGGCTGCAGGCAGACATCCCACAGTGCCTAAGATTCCAACACAGGACTCAAATGATGACAGCTTTAAAATCACACCTACCTTTACAATACATTGGGAACCATAGTCACCTTGAGTGGTGGGTTCAATGGAAGGAAGATGCACAGAGAAGTAGCTTTGTTGTAGCTGCCAATGTGACAGCTCATTTGGAAGTGGGAATAGCCATGTCAAGAATGGGATGTGGATGCAGGATGAAACACACAGGTAAACACAAATTTGACACTGTACACTCATGTAAAGACCCTGATCCCCAAGCATATGACACATACTGTAAAGGAGTACATGAAACTTTATTATATATGCATGAAAGGAAACTTAAACTATCTTGATCACCTAAACTAACCTAACCTATCCTAACTATACATTACCCACAACTGGTCCTAACTACCCTAAGCTAAACTTACTTACCACATGTAACTAAAAACTCTAAACATCAACCCCAACCCCTTTATATGACGGGACACGTGTAGGACAACATATACTAACCTAAACACATACTAACTAATCCTAAACAAATATATATTTTTTTTTTATTTTTTTTAAATAAACATAAACCCCAACATCAAGCGCACCCACCCACCCACAAACCAACATCTAATAATATAACTCCCCCAACCCACTTATCCTAACTAAACTAACAGCCTGGTCTAATCTATCACTAAGCCCCCTAAACCCACTAAAAAACAGTATGAGGAAAGAGGAGGGAGGGGATGGAATTAGGGGTGAGGAACGTAAACTCAAAGATTTGCCCTCCTCAGTATTATTTTGATCGACTTCAGTCTCCTGCTGTTGCGGGCCACCTCTTGCTGAAGACTCTCCATGTGCCTCAACATCCGTTGCATGTCACGTTGGAGGTGGTGCAATGCTGCCATGTTCATAACTCCTGCTGTGGTGGTCTGTGTTGCACTCGATGTTGCAGGTGCAGGTGCTGTGGTTGGAGGTTGTGGTACAGATAGTGTTGCTGTTGGGCCTTGTGCTGATAAGGTTGAGGGTCCAGCTAGAGTGGCTGTTATCCCTGTGTCCACTGTGGTTGCAGTTGGTGTGGTGGCAGCTGTTGTGGCCAATGCTGGCACCCTTGGCTAAAAGCCCTCCATGCACCTGTGGCTCTCTCGTGAGGATACCGCCTACCCAGCCTCCACATCGAGGATGTGCCTGTACTGCACTGCCCACCTCTTATATTCACGGATTTCCTGTGCATTTATGTGGGCACCTGTAAAAAAGAGACAGGCAAACATTAGTGTCATCATTGTGCGATACATGTACAGATGATAATCTAACACTTCCTCACAAATAGCACATGCAGTCCAAATCACAGTACAGATGATAGAATGCCCCTGAGGAATGACATGCCAACGCAGCCTACCCATCAACTATCTAACAGCACAGCAAAGCACAACAAGGTGTGTACTTAATTAACTGATCTCTGCATTTATGTAATGCTATTGGTCACATAACAAATGCTGCAAGTACTCAACATGTTCCAGGTCAACTAATCCCTATCTTCTGAATCAGACTCAAGGCACAGATTGTATGTAGTTGGTAATCATAAGGGGCATTGTAGTTTGGCACACATGAATGCTTCAATTACATGTCTGTCATCTACACTGTGACCATCACACCTAGCTACATATATTTTCTCCCCCTATCCCTGTGCCTCAGGGGGGGATGGGCATGCAATACATATTTTCAACCATCAAGGACAACCACAAAGCTTTGTCCAGCTGTACATGGATTTAGTCAGTGTGACACAGGTAAGGAGGCCTGCCAACTAGGAGTGAGACAACCATTGGACAATCACATCTACATTCATGTTTCCATTTGTGGGCAACCATCAACATCAGATGTCACTGACACATTTCCTAAATCAACCACATTGATGCAAGCACCCATCTAGCCTTGACCTGCATGCACTACTATAACATATCACTCAAACGCCACATAAATGGAGTACAACATGTACGGCTAGATGCTGTGGGACAGTCACTCATACAGTCCTACATGTTTGTTACTTTACAGGGATGCACAAGTTTGTGTGTAAAACTGATGCATCACTGTTTTGTGTAAATTAGGGTATGACTTGCTGACTAAATTATGACACTGGCCACCTTCAAATCAATTGTGGGCATACATGTGGCTACAAATCACCCTGTTCACCTGCCCATGCCTATTGAGCAGCACTAGACTCCCAATATATGACTCACTGACAGTGAATGTCTCACTCTTTCTTGGAACACTATGTCAACCTCTTGTCAAGTTAACACATTAGATCACATGCCAGCTCATCATATCTTGCAATGAGTCCAACACACAGGAGTCAATCACACAACAGCTGCAAACACAATCACACTTACTGGATACGTCTGAGTACTCAAATCGAGCAACTTCACCTATGGTGTAGGGGGCTGGTCCACCTGTAAATCATGGAAGGGTGATATATGCTCAATGTCTGCTCACTGCACAAATGTCGGAACAACAAATCACTGTGTGTGACATTTTATATGACAGAGCTGCACATCAGGCATGTGGACACCCCAACAGACATACACTGCAAACATGCATTGACATTGTCACTCCAGTGAGTGATAGACACACATATGCACACAAGCACTGGTCCTAACAATCATGTGGTGCCAAACCTTATTACACAGTTTTGTGGATAATACATTCCAGATGGTACTCCATTTCATCTTTTGTAATTGGGAGACACGTGCAATGCCACACACATTCCTGGTGCACTGCAATACCAGTGGCTCAGGTATTGTGGCTTGTGCATCAAGGGACAATGAGTAACTGTGTGATGGTCATGTGGGTTGATTTGCTTTCAGGAATTATTGTGCTTTCAGAGGTCCATAATAGGTGTGCTAGTGTTGTATGTAGGTTACATATGCCACATTGGCAGTATCCCCTAAGTCCTATATGCCCCCTATGACAACATGATGGCAGGGATCCTGTGTGTTAATTGATGACACAGGCGGTCATTCTGACCCTGGCGGTTGTAAACCGCCAGGGCAGAGTGCCGCAGAAGCACCGCCAACAGGCTGGCAGTGCTTCCGTGGGCATTCTGACCGCGGCGGTAAAGCCGCGGTCAGAAAAGGGAAGCCGGCGGTTTCCCGCCGGCTTCCCGCTGCCCCAGGGAATCCTCCACGGCGGCGCTGCAAGCAGCGCCGCCATGGGGATTCCGACCCCCTTCCCGCCATCCTGTTTCTGGCGGTTTTCACCGCCAGAAACAGGATGGCGGGAACGGGTGTCGTGGGGCCCCCTAACAGGGCCCCATTGAGATTTTCAGTGTCTGCTTGGCAGACACTGAAAATCGCGACGCGTGCAACTGCACCCGTCGCACACCAGCAACTCCGCCGGCTCCATTCGGAGCCGGCATCCTCGTTGCTGGTGCTTTCCCGCTGGGCAGGCGGGCAGCCTTTTGGCGGTCGCCCGCCAGCCCAGCGGGAAAGTCAGAATGACCGCCGCGGTCTTTTGACCGCGGTACGGTCTTCTGGCGGTTCCCGCCAGGCCGGCGGCTTCCGCCGCCGGCGGAGGTCAGAATGACCCCCACAGTTACGCTAAACATGGATTGACCACTTTTCTTTTCAAAACTGCAAAATTATGTATGGTGACAGTATCTTAGTTGATCATCGTTGACAGAATGTATGGGCACAGGTGTAGTCATTGCACCTGAAATGTGTCAATTGGGGCCATGTGTACCTATATCAGGTATTGTGAATTACACATTGCAAGATTCAGCAACTTACAATTAGCAAGTTGGGTGATCAGAGGTAGTACACTCGAAATGGCACTGTTCACTAATAAAAAATGGGGTGGCAAATGTCCTACTTCTTCAATCATGATGAGGTAGGTCTCTATTTGAAAAACACCTTGGGAATGGCAGCACTCACAGGAATGCTGGGCTGCTGAGCTCAGCAGACCACCATGTCTGTGACTGCCTTCATACTAAGAAGTTTGCATTTGTAGAAATGCTTCAATATTTCAGCAGGGGTGTACAGAAAGTAAGTTACGACCTATTTCTTCGCTAAAATAGTATTATGGAAGCAGTCAGTGGTCCCTTGCACAACATCATGCTCAAAAATAGTTTGTGACCATGCATTCATAAAGAGCAGTGAACCCATGCTGACCCTTTTACTTTCGAAAATGGGTTGGCACCAATGTGACTAAGATCGTAACTGCAATAGCTCAGTACCAGCAATTGTGCCCAAGCAAAAAAATTTATAGGGCCCTGCTACTCAATGATAGGATTTCAACACCTAATCTAAAATGTCACTAGATGACCATGTTTTGTGATAGTGCAATCTGGCCCATTTAGGTTTGGCCATGTGAATGATTATTTGCCCTGATGTAAACACACAGATACAGTGAACTTAGGCCCAGATGTCTAATTTATTTTGTGTCGCATTTGCTTCATTTGTTGACGCAACAGCTGCGCAAAAAAGCAAAAGAAATTTGTATGTAGTAAGTGTGCGCTACTTTTGCATCCATAAACTACGCAAATGCAGCATGAACAAAGTAGAAATATGGGCCTAGGATAATAGTGAAGGTTATGAAGAGCTTGGTACATATGGCCCTGAATACTGTTGGGACAGGTTCAACAAAACTGTGGACTGCATTGTTACCATGTATTACCATGTGTAATACATCCCATTCCTGGTACACTTACAGTTTGTTCAACTTGCATTTCACATGTCCACAAACATTGCATGAAGCTTGTCACAACATCTGCTACTGTCACTACAGAGCATTGTACTGTACACATTAGTCAATTTGGTACTCACCAACAGGGCCACCAATCACCACACCTAGGTGGTCCGGCAGGTCCTGCTCTCGGGCCACCAGGTCAGCCCAGCGATGCTTCATCTGGTGATCATTACGTTGTGTGTTGAAAATCCCCCTCAGGTGGAACAGCGCCTTTGCCCACCTCAGCTGTCTTGCCTCCGTGTGACACCCCTGTATCACATGGCCCCCAGCTTCCAACATCAGGGGGAGGAAGTAGCACACCAACCACACAAATGCCCCTAGCTCCTCCTCACCCATGCGCCCCAGCCGTGGCTTTCCTGACATCACACAAAACAGTATTTCAAAAGTAAAGAAGGAAAAACAGGGAAAGGAGGTAGGAAAAGGAAATTTATCAAACCCATTGACAGCCCAAAACGACCCCAACTAATACTACCCACAAACAGACTCACAACAGTACAAATACAAATCTAACTACAATTAAAGACACAAATACACTTTCACAGGACACAAAATACACTTACCAAACACCAAAATACAATATATAGATCACACAGGAGACAAAATCACAAAATCCACAGAGAGACAATCCAGAACACAGCCAAACAGTCTAGAAAAATCACAGACTGAAAAGTGAAAGTACACCCACTGTTACATTTCTGTAAACAGGATATCCTACTACATCACTTCCTGTCTCAATTGCGGCACGTTTTTTGTCTTGCATGTACATTTTTGATGCTTACGGAGTTTGTGTCAAAATTTATCGATGCATATGCATCAAAATCCCACGCATTCATGGATCAATACATTTTCAATGGATATCCGCATGCCTGGGGTGAGCTGGTGGATTTAACGCTAGGGACCCATTGATGTATAATGTGCGTTTGTGTCATTTTTTGACGGGTTTGCGCCAAAAATTCTGACTCAAACTGTGTTTGCATCATTTTTCAAATTGTAACATGCATGCAGCCTATAACTAGACAAAGATAGGATGGTATGACCTTCAGTGTGTGTTCTAGTGTTTGGGCACATGTGGCAGACCATACTACTGCGGCCCATAATACTCATATCGTTGTGTAGGATTAGCTCTCTTAACTAACGCAGCAGCAGCACAAACTTTGGAAATTAAAATGGATTTTTCAAGTTTTCACAGGTCTTGCATCAATAGAGGACAGCAAGGCTACGCTACAAAAATATTATTGGCCTGTGTGTTTTGTTTGTCAATTGACTGTTAAAATTATTTGTGTTCCTCTGTGGGAACGGCATGCAAAACATTTGGCCTAATGTTCATGTATGAATGTGTTACAAATGGGTATCACCATCAGATGCCAATCAATGCGGTACATCAGTCATGATATGTGTTTGTAATATCTGTTGCCTCTTATGCCCGTGTGTACTTGCTTGACTTTGGGGACAATACATTTCCGATGACAAACAATACACAGGAAAGATCGAGGATGGCTGATGAGAGCTATGTCAGATATGTTACCTCTCACATCTCATGATATGTTGGCTACCACGTCATGGTCACTTGTGTGTATACTACCCATGAGTCAGGCATGTGAACATGCTAGGTAAGTACAGTGTTTATGACACAGAGTCTCAAATCCAATCATAACTTTGTTATGTACACCACAGTTTGACTAACGTAAGTGACCTATGTTCCCCCTGTGGCTGTGGTGGACCAGCAGCCCATGCTGCATGTGTCCACATATATCCAGTGGTTCATTGCACAAAAGTGTCCAGTTCAAGTGTGTTACGTGCAGGTCTAGTCAGGAGTCTGTGGAGCTAACCCTTGAATTAACCGAGTATCCTTCAAAGCAGATTTGACCTAAAGCCAAAGATCAGATAACGGCATACAAGGGGATAGGGAAGCTATGGTACAGCAGAAATATCAGAAGGGTGACGACAGAGCAACCTTGTTATGGTCAAATACGTTATGGATCAGTAATAGACAAACAGACAGGTTTCATCACTACATTTGCACACAGGGTAGGACTCTGGAATTCCCATAGCAACAAGGAACATCAGTGCCTCTGGCAGATTAATCTCACAGCTAGTCACCACGCAAGCCCCATCAAAAGGTGGCGGCAGAAGTGAATCTGTGTCTGGACCCTCAGGGCACAAACATGTATTGTCCTGACATATACATTAGTAGCACTTGTTTGTTGGGCTGGAGGCACAGTATCAAATCCAGGCATACAGCCATAGCACACTGTCACTGTTTGGCGCTAATGAATACATGCAAAACCTGACAAGGAATGGGGGCTGGATTTGCCCCTTGGAAAACATGTCCCAGTACAAAAAAAGATAATAAAACAAATTAAACTATTCTATACAGTTGAGGAGTTGAGGACTGATTGTAGACCTACCAAACATATTATCCCAAGAGGAAACGGAGGGCATGGAAACCAACTATGAGGCAAATGTAGTCACGGGGAACATCTCTGGTTAACGCAAAGGCTGGAGCCAGTCTAGCTAACAGGATGCAGGCCCTATCAGGAACAAACATGAACAAGGCAGAAAAACAGTGAGCAGAGTCTGACTGGAACAAGCAGGAACAACACTGTGGAAACAAAGAGCAGTTTCAGGTGTACTCAGCACTGTAACACAATCCAACAAAGGCTCTGGTACACAAATGAATTGTACTCCAATGCACAACAAGGAGATTCAGGAATGGCATCTTCTAAGCAGTTCTAGGCAGCAGCAAGGGCAAGGCAGAGTCAAATGGCTGGGCTGCATGAGAGTGCACACAGGTGTGTGCAGCTTCAGTCTCTCACAAGTCCTGGAGTTGATAATCCAGTATAAGGGGCCAACTGGACCTTTCACATGGGAAGCAATGGACATGCATTATGGGACCTGAAGTCCATGCAGGCTGAAGAGGCAGACCTATGGCATGCCATACTGAAAAGGGAAGCATACAGGAGTCAGAATGGGAGACTGGGTGAGTGTAGATGATGATTCCCAGGGTACAGATAGTCCATTTATAGCGCCCCCTGGAGAAGGGTGGGCAGAGACTTAAAACATGGCAGTGGCAGGGCTTATTACCTAGGATGGACTGCGTAGGTCATGTCTTGTGAGCATTGTTTGTCATAGTTGAGACACTTGTGCTATCCATTTACAGTATTCATGCTCCACTTGTCACCCAACCTCCCTCACAGGTGTGTGCAGCTTCAGTCTCTCACAAGTCCTGGAGGTGAGAATGTAGTATAAGGGCCCAACTGGGCTTTTCCCATGGGAAGCAACCGACTACCAGGCAGTGCATTATGGGACCTGAAGTCCATGCAGGCTGATGAAGTAGAACTATGGCATGCCATACTGAAAGGGGAAGCACACAGGAGTCAGAATGGGAGTATGGGTGAGTGTAGATGATGATTCCCAGGGTACAGATAGTCCATTTACAGTACCCCTAAGAAAAGGGTGGGCAGAGACTTAAAACATGGCAGTGGAAGGACTTTTACCTGGGATGGACTGCGCAGGGCATGTCTTCTGAGCATTGCTTGTCATACCTGGGGCACTCGTGCTATCCATTTTCAGGTTTGATGCACTTCTTGTCACACATGCTCCTTGCAGAGATAGCTGAGACTAGTATGGCTCGTACTTTTATATAGCTTTTATACAACCAGAACTACAAGTCCCAAAATCCTAAAATATACCCAGGATTGAACTGGTAAGTTAGGCAAGAACCAGGTAAAAGTGTTAGCTATAGACAGACTTCCCCTTTGTGAAATGTATCACATATCCTCGAGAAGTTTCCACAAACCACAGCATTTTTAGAATGTTATTCATTGAGGCCAAACTAAACAGTTCAGAGCATCTTTTTTAAATGTAATGATTAAAAAGCTATAGGTTATGAGAAATACAATAAGTCACCCAATCTTCCAATGTTACAGGGCCTGACAGACAACAGCAACCAATATTTATTTGCAGTAAATCATTAATATTGTTATCAGAAAAGTGTGTACTGCTTCTACAGAGTGAATGAACTCAGTGAGAACACTCTGGCCCATCTTCTGGTTTCTCTACGTTTAATGAACATTTTTTTTTAGCTCAGACGGGTAAAGGGAGTTAAATTAGCACTTTAAAATAATTAATAATGTGACCTATTTGGTCACACATTAAATCTCGGAGCCGAAGATTAAAGTTCAAAGGTGTATTGCAAATTCAAGACCAAACCTATGTAAATCAGTCTCAAGAACATTCTATATAAGTACTGAATCACCAAAGGTGAAGTAAAGAGTCAAATCGGATTAAATGGTACAAGCATAAGGCACACAGGAATCTTGGTTGCAGCAATACAAAGGATGAGAAATAGAATCTGATGGTCAGTATGCAAGTCACGGTCCTCTTGTCTAATCATCTGAAAACTAATTTCATCTAAATATCTTAACCAAGATATAGGGGAAACCTTAATTATATCTAAAAAGATATAGAAAAAGACGGAAATAATCGGAAAGTGTCAGCATAACCGAAACCTCAGTATGTTCTGATAGAGAGGTGTGCATAGCATAAAGTCACTCAACCAGATTAGGAATAGAGAGGTCTGTACCTCTCTAATTCTCAGAGGAATCTGCTATCACCAAAGATTAAAAAGAGGTCTACTCTCGTCAAACTAAATGAATATCAATTTAGACCTTGTAGAACCTTTGAGAATCCACATTATCAACACCAGTAGATTTCCGTCTTCCATGCTCAGTTTCAATTAGCAACTCCAATCAGAACTTCATGCCTTGAAACAAACATCAGGATGACCTTGGGTATCTCCCAGATCCTGGTATACACAGGGGACTCTTTCTTCATTGGTTCGTTAGCACTCCCTGTCCTTGCCAACAAATTCCCCCACACCCTGCTATCTCAAATCCACAACATGCCTTTCATTGACTATAGACTTTTGCAGATGCACCTGCATATAAAGACTAAAAAAACACAAGCAAAACTCTATGTTAAAGGATAAACAGAGAAGAACAACATTCTAGGCCTTTAACTGAGCTAACTTAGTAGACTGTTCAATGCACAACCGAGATACATTGTTATAAGCACATTTTCTTTCATAGACGAAACATAATTAATAATAACGGTGAGTATAAATCTTTAAATCATAATACCATTATCCAGATGCATGAATATAAATGCATACATGTGCAACATTTTGACTGAATAAAGACATTATTAAAAAATGCCTACAAAAATACTACCTTTCAACTTGTGCTTGCACCTTTAATAATATGACTTTGATGCACCACTTCCCAGGAACCTGTTGCTTCTAACTCCTTCTAATCCGTAGTCAACCCAGAAATGTTCTGAATATACTTCTCCAAATCCTTATTTTTGTCTGGGATATAAGTACAGCCTTGCTGAACTTTTAGTACCTGGCAGACACTGCCCTCCTTTGAGAGTAAAAGTTCTAAGGCAAGTCTGTTCTGCAAAACCGAAGTACTTACCGCTACCATTTTTGTATTTACAAGCAATAAAGAATTTTCTGTACTAGTTGCCAATTTATCCACTATGGTGGACAGCTTTCTAATCTTCGGATCATTCAGAATCACTACTAAGGTGGAATCAATGCACCAAAAATAACTCCTACTACTTCTCTGACACTAACATCTATTCTAGTTCTAGGTTTTGTATCCCACACAAGATCATTGAAATGCCCCACATGGTAAATCTTTGGAAAGACTGTACCAAAATAACATGTACCATGCCATACTTTAGGTAATTTGAAAGCAGCATCCTGTCCACAAATATCATAAACTCCAGGAATCGCATGATCATTACCATCTAAGAAGAATTCATTCTTTCCTCTGATATCATAAGTATGTTCACATTCACTGTTCCCTATAAATAAAGGGTCCAAATAACTCTGGTCAATGTGAATACACTGTTTTCCCTTATGTTGCCAATCAAGAGCTAATGCTGTTAAGTTTCCTTTCACTTGACGTTCAGTTTCCTCTCAGTTCCACCTATGGTGTTTCTGATTTGGTCTCTAAATCTCTCATTCTGTCCTCCGCTTAATTCAAAATTTTCTTCTCCACACATTAACAAGTTAAGTTATGTCTGTGTGCCCAAGCAGTGTCTAATGGCTTGAGAAATACAAAATACTTTCCTGCTATTTCTGTACCTTCAAAATATGTTTTTTTATTTACATGTTTGAACATGGAAACTTCTGAAAGGACCATCATTTGAAAATAAATATTGAAATTACACTGCCTATAACCCCTTCGCTGCCAGGCCTTTTCCCCCTCCTGTGCCAAGCCTTTTTTGGCTATTTGGGGCAGTTCGCGCTTAGGCCCTCATAACTTTACGTTCACATAAGCTACCCATGCCAAATTTGCGTCCTTTTTTTCCAACATCCTATGGAGTCTAGAGATACCCAGACTTTGTGGGTTCCCCAGAAGGAGGCCAAGAAATTAGCCAAAATACAGTGAAAATTTCGTTTTCTAAAAACAAAATGGGAAAAAGGGGCTGCAGAAGAAGGCTTGTGTTTTTTCCATGAAAATGGCATCAACAAAGGGTTTGCAGTGCTAAAATCACCAGCTGCCCAGCTTTCGGGAACAGGCAGACTTGAATCAGAAAACCCAATTTTTGAACACAATTTTGGCATTTTACTGGGACATACCCAATTTTTACGATTGTTTGTGCTTTCAGCCTCCTTCCAGTCAGTGACAGAAATGGGCATGAAACCAATGCTGGATCCCAGAAACCGAGACATTTCTGAAAAGTAGACATAATTCTGAATTCAGCCAGCAAGGGGTAATTTGTGTAGATCCTACAAGGGTTTCCTACAGAAAATAACAACTGAAAAAAAAAATATTGAAGTTGAGGTGAAAAAAATTGAAATTTTTCTCTACGTTTTACTCTGTAACTTTTTCCTACAATGTCAGATTTTTTAAAGCAATATACCGTTACGTCTGATGGACTCTTCTGGTTGCGGGGATATATAGGGCTTGTAGGATCATCAAGAACTCTAGGTACCCAGAGCCAATAAATGACCTGCACCCTGCAGTGGGTTTTCATTCCATACCGGGTATGCAGCAATTCATTTGCTGAAATATAAAGAGTAAAAATAGCTATCAAGAAAACCTTTGTATTTCCAAAATGGGCACAAGATAAGGTGTTGAGGAGCAGTGGTTATTTGCACATCTCTGAATTCCGGGGTGCCCATACTAGCATGTGAATTACAGGTTATTTCTCAAAAAGACGTCTTTTTTACACACTCTCTTATATTTGGAAGGAAAAAATGTAGAGAAAGATAAGGGGCAATAACATTTGTTTTGCTATTCTATGTTCCCCCAAGTCTCCAGATAAATATTATCCCTTACTTGTGTGGGTAGGCCGAGCGCCCGCGACAGGAAATGTCCCCAAAACACAATGTGGACATATCCCATTTTTTGACAGAAAACAGAGGTGTTTTTTGCAAAGTGCCTACCTTTAGATTTTGGCCTCTAGCTCAGCCGGCACCTAGGGAAACCTACCAAACCTGTGCATTTTTTAAAACTAGAGACCAAGGGGAATCCAAGATGGGGTGACTTGTGGGGCTCTGACCAGGTTCTGTTACCCAGAATCCTTTGCAAACCTCAAAATTTGGCTAAAAAAAACACACTTTCCTCACATTTGGGTGACAGAAACTTCTGGAATTTGAGAGGATCCACAAATGTCCTTCCACCCAGCGTTCCCCCAAGTCTCCCGATAAAAATGGTACCTCACTTGTGTGGGTGGGCCTAGCGCCCATGAAAGGAAATGGCCCAAAACACAACGTGGACACATCACATTTTTTCACCGAAAATAGAGGTGTTTTTTGCAAAGTGCCCACCTGTGGATTTTGGTCTCTAGCTCAGCCGGCCCCAGGGAGGACAGAAATGGCCTAAAATAAATTTGCCCCCCAACCCCCCCGGGTCGCTCCCCTTGCGTGACGGCGCAAAAAAAAAGATCCCCGGTGCCTAGTGGTTTCTGCCCCCCTTTGGGGCAGATTCACCTAAAATCGGCCGATCTGCCCCCAAAGCAGGCAGAAATGGCCTAAATACAATTTGCCCCTCCAGGGGAGCGACCCTTGCCTAAGGGGTCGCTCCCTATCTCTAAAAAAACAAACAAACAAAAAAAAAACACAAAAAATAAATTAGCCCTGGTGCCTAGAGGTTTCTGCCCCCCCTGGGGCCGATTTGCCCCCGGGGGGGCAGAAATGGGCTAACATAAATGTGGCCCCCACCTCCCCCCTGGGGAGCGACCCTTGCCTACGGAGTCTCTCCCCTTGCGTGACGGCTCAAAAAAAAAGATCCCTGGTGCCTAGTGGTTTCTGCCCCCCTTGGGGGCAGATTGACCTAAAATCGGCCGATCTGCCCCCAAAGCGGGCAGAAATGGCCTAAATACAATTTGCCCCTCCAGGGGACGCTCCCCATCTGTAAAACAACAACAACAAAAAAATCCCCGGTTCCTAGTGGTTTCTGCCCTCCTTGGGGGCAGATCGGCCTAATTAAAATAGGCTGATCTGCCCCTCTGGGGGGGCAGAAATGGCCTAAAATAAATTTGCCCCCCCCCCAGGGGAACGACCCTTGCCCATGGGGTCGCTCACCTTATGTGAAAATCACGAACAAAAAAAAAACTCCCTGGTGTCTAGTGGTTTCTGTCCCCCTTGGGAGCAGATTGGCCTCATAAAAATAGGCCAATCTGCCCCCAAGGGGGGCAGAAATGGCTTAAATATAATTTTCCCCCTATGGGTGCGACCCTTGCCTAAGGGGTCGCTTCCCACCTCTAAAACAAAAAACTAAACAAAACAAAACACATTTTTTTTATCCCTGGTGCCTAGAGGTTTCTGCCCCCCCTGGGGGCAGATCGGCCTAACAATAGGCCGATCTTCCCCCAGGGGGGGCAGAAAAGGCCTTAAAACAAAATGCCCCCCCTGGGAGGGACTCTTGCCCAAGGGGTCGCTCCCTCATGCCAGTTTCATTTTTTAAATAAAATCCCTGGTGTCTAGTGGGCGTTTTGACAGCCGGATTGCTTTCAAAATGTAGAGAGAGACTTCAAAGGGAAGGAAATAACTTTCCTTCCCTTTGAAGCCTCTCTTGGCCTCCCCCAGGTGATCGGAAGAGAAATGCAGAGCATTTCTCTTCCGATCGCTCTGAAAGCTGAGCTTCCTGCGCAATGGGAGGAGGCCCTGTGACAAACAGCGCGCGCTCGCGCGCTGACGTCATGGGGGGTGGGGGGGAACCCCACAGAGGGAGCTGGGCACAGCAGCACTGTGCCTCAGGACGTAACCATTATGTCCTGGGCACAGAAGGGGATACAATATAATCAACAACGACTACAAGAAACCCCATACATCAAAGAAATGTGGTGGTAAATGATACCCAATAAAACAGAAGCAGGAAAATGTGTACAAACATAATAATCCATTGCGTCCATAGTATCAAAGTATTCATAAAGCAATCTAACATATGTTTGCAGAATATTCTCCTCTAGAATTATCTATTTACTAAGCCCTATCACCTAATCTACATAAGCCACTGTGTCTAGGACTCAGTGTTTGTGGGGGGGGGCACTAGAAAATATTTCATTTGTTGCATAAAGAGTAGGGAAAATGTGCAAGTGTTGAGACCCTTATGGAATAGAGAAAGGTGCCTCTGTGGATGCAAGTGTTGGTAGAATCATGATACTTCAGGACGTCATGAGCATTAGACAAAACTGGGCGTGGCCCTTCTCTGTATCATGGAACAAGAACAATTGGTAGAATCATGATACTTAGGATGTCATGAGCATTAAACAAAACTGGGCGTGGCCCTTCTCTGAATCATGGAACAAGAACAATTAGTAAAATCATGATACTTCAGGATGTCATGAGCATTAGACAAAACTGGGCGTGGCCCTTCTCTGAATCATGGAACAAGAACAATTGGTAGAATCATGATACTTCAGGATGTCATGAGCATCAAACAAAACTGGGCGTGACCCTTCTCTGAATCATGGAACAAGAACAATTAGTAAAATCATGATACTTCAGGATGTCATGAGCATTAAACAAAACTGGGCGTGGCCCTTCTCTGTATCATGGAACAAGGACGAACTGAGGCCTCTGAACCTTGAGAAGGCAAGAGCTTGGATCATGGACATACACTGAACGTCAATCATGCAACTACTATGCATTCATAAACATAAAATGTTTGGTCTCAGTCTAGAAATTCGCAAGGACTTAAATATGTATCTCACATATCATCAAAGACTTAAATATGTATCTCACATATTATGCTTCCAAAAACAATGAAACTATGATTTGCTTATCTTTGAAATGTTTTCACATTTGCCTCCTAGGCCTGAAAGTTTTACTCATGTAAACTGAAGCGCCTTGATTATTGGACCAAGGGTGCTTTACTCATGTGAACTGAAGCGCTTTGATTGCTATGCCAAAGGTGCTTTACTCCTGTGAACTGATGCGCTTTGAATGCTGTGCCAAGGGCGCTTTATTCCTATGAACTGAAGTGCTTTGAATGCCGTGCCAAGTGTGCTTTACTTCTGTGAACTGAAGCGCTTTGAATACCATGCCAAGAGCGATTTACTCCTATGAATTGAAGCGCTTTAATTGCTGTGCGAAGGGCACTTTACTTCCTGTGAACTGAAGCGCGTTGAATGTCGTGCCAAGTGCGCTTTACTCCTGTGAACTGAAGCGCTTTGAATACCATGCCAAGTGCGCTTTACTCCTGTGAACTGAAGCGCTTTAAATACAATGTCAAGTGCGCTTTACTCCTGTGTACTGAAGCACTTTGAATACCATGCCAAGTGAGCTTTACTCCTTTGAAGTGAAGAGCTTTGATTGCTGTGCGAAGGGCGCTTTACTTCCTGTGAACTGAAGCGCTTTAAATGTCATGCCCGGGGCGCTTTACCAGTGTGGCCTGAAATGCTTTGCTCCTTATGCTAAGGGGTGCTGTACCTTTTGAAACTAACGACTTCCTCCAAACTTGGATTCAGCAAGGCCTTACCGCTACGAGTACGACCTACTCGTTTTTGAATGCACCATTGAAACAAGGATACTTCGGTTGGATGACACTCTGCCATTCAGGAACTCTGCTCTTCTCCAGAGAAACCCACACGAGGTCTGGCTGCATCGAAGTCTTCAAAATAGTGAGCAACGTGCATGGGTGTGGCTGGGCTTTATAGGCCTGCCACACCCCAAGATGGCTGCTGCCTCTAAAACCATGGGAATTGTAGTCCCATCATAGGATAGCATTGATAAGTGCACCTTGTCCACCAATGTCCTGAACCTGCAGCTACATGAGCTTTACCACAGGGCAGACAACGCTGATGGCCACTTTTGGAACAAGCGGGGATGACAAGAGGTGCGCATAAAGCACCGCAAATCTGCGCAGCGGAGTTTCGGGTGGGACCTGGACCGCGCACAGCCTTATTCCTGACAGCTTTGATGTGCTTCCACAATTTCTCTAAAAAGAGATCTTTAAGGTGAAGCACAGCAGCAATAGATTATTCTTCATTGATTCCATCTGTGCAAAGCGATAAAACAAAGTTCAAATGATGAATAACAACAGATATATTTACAAGGTCTTAGTGTGTCTTCCTAAGCCCGATTCTGTATTCTTCTAAAGGACACCTTACACTCCTTCACCTATGTCTGGGGCCTCAGGACTCTTCTTAATTCCCTAACAAAGTCAATGTAAAGTCTCTAAAATATGCACAATTCAAATTCACTAATAACCACATCCAGAATGAAATGTCTAACTCTATCCAGCAGCACAGGAAGCTCAAAATGAAATTCAAACACAATGATCAGTTCAAGGAGATTAAGTTGGATCAGCAGTGTTATTCCAAACCTCCCAAATGTTCTCTCTGCGTCATCTCTAGTAAAGTATGTCCATTCAGGTGAAAAGTACCTCCTACAGGTCGCTCTCTTTTTGACCTCTTCAGTGACAATCTTTGATTTCACTTCCACTTTGATCACAGTTCTCAGTATACTCAGGAATCATCTGAGGCACACACACTTTAGGCAGATTACATTTTTCCCTTTATTGCCATATAGGCCAATGGTCTCCAGCTTCCACTAGCCTTCTTTTAGACCTTGATCCTTCTTTTGGGGACTGAATCTGAAGTCGACTCATTTGCCACAATAGGACAAAACTCTCCTGTCTTGGATTTAATTGTAGAACTCTTCAGATCCCCTTCAGACCGAACATGTGCTATTTCAGACTGTTTGTTCCCCAACAGCTTGACTAACCTGCTCCAGTTGTCTCTCTGTCACTGGTACGTCTGTCTAGAATAGGTGCTGTCACATCTAGGGGACATTTAACTCTACAAGCATTGGAAGCATGGATCCAGTTAGAGAAACCTCCACATTTAACTGCTGCTGTGGTTACCAAAATGATTGGATATGGTCCACGCCAATGAGGCTCCAAACACGTGTTCTGTATGTGTTTCTTCACCAGGCACACCACCGGGACTAAGGTCATGGCACTGTTCTTGATGTGGAGGGCTGTGGCTGCTCCAGCCTGATGATACACAGAACGTACCATGTCAGCTAGCCCTTTACAGTCAAGTTATCTGTAATGTTCACAAGTGCATTCACAGAAATAGCTGGCAGTCTCATAGCTCTACCCATGATGATCCCATGGGGAAACAGTCCTGTCTGCCAATAAGGTACACTTCGAAGACTCATCAAAACAAGAGGCTAAGCATCAGGCCATTTCAAAGATATTGAAGCACACACATTTGCCAGTCTGGATTTCAGCATCCCATTCACCTGTTCAACAAAAACCGAAGCCTCAGCTCTATAGCTGCAATGTAGGCTCTGTTCCCCTTGCAATACTGCACACAACAACCTCAGGACCTCATTATTAAAATGAGTCCCATTATCCTATTCCAATGAAGTCAGGAAGCCAAACCTGGGTATGAGCTCTCTCAACAACAATTTTGCTACAGTGAGACTGTCATTTCTTCTGGTTGGTTAAGCTTCAAACCTCCAAGAGAAGATGCACATAATCACCAGGACATATCTCAGCCCATTACACATAGGCATTTAGATTAAGTCCAACTACATCCTGTTAAAAGGACCTCCCTGGTTGACTTAGTGTTACTGCAGTTCTCTTTCCAACATTGTTCTGCTGGCACACAACACAACAGTGACATAATGCTTCAGCCATCAACATTAACTTGGGATTAAACCATCTTTGCTTAAACAACCTCACCTTGGCATCTCTACCAAGATGAGCTGGACTAGAGAAGTGCCTAGCTAATGCAGGTAACAAGCTATTTGGCAACACCGGTCTTCCATCCAATGAAACCCAAATGGCAGTGCCTCTTTTGACACAGCCTGCTCTCACTCAACTCTGCAGTTCTTCCTCTGATACTTCTTCCTGACACCTTTTTACCTCTTCCTATGTATCTGCAGTTGTTAGCAAAAGGTTGTAGTTGGTCTCATCCATTACCTCATTTGTATACTCTCTATTATCCCCTTCGCTGCTAAGACTTCCTCCACACCCCGGCAAGACTTTTTTTGGCTATTTGGGGTAGATTGCGCTTAGGGTGCCATAACTTTTTGTCCACATACGCTATCAACAACAAATTTGTGTTGTTTTTTTCCAAAATACTGTTGATTGTAAAGGTACCCAGGGATTGTGGATTTCCCTGGAAGGGATCGAGAAATTTGCCAAAATTCAGCTAAGTTTTAGGTTTTTGGGGAAAAATGGGAAATAGTGCTGCAGAAGAAAGTGTCCGTTTTTTCCCCTGCAAATGGCATCAACAAAGGGTTTGTGGTGATAAAATCACCATCTTTACAACTTTCAGGAACAGACTGACTAGAAGCAGAAAATTATAATTTTCAATATAGTTTTGGCATTTTACGGGGACATACCCCATTTTTCCTATTTTTTTGTGCTTTCAACTTCCTTCCAATTAGTGGCAGAAATTGGTGTGAAACCTATGATTGATCCCGGAAAGCTATACATTTATAAAAATTTGGTAACCTTCTGAATTCAGCAAGGGGTCATTGTGTAGATTCTTCAAGGTTGTCCTATTGAAAGTAACACTTGAAATAAATAAATATTGAAATTGAGCTGAGAAAACAGACTTTTGTGTGTAAGTTTTCATCTATGGCAGATTTTCATAAGCAATATACTGTTATATCAGCTGGACGCTTCTAGTTGAGGGGGTGTATAGGGCTTATAGGTTCTCCAAGAATCAAGCTACCCAGAGCCAACAACAGAGCCGCACCTTGCAATGGCATTTCCTTGGGTATACAGCAAATCACTTGATAAAATATCAAGAGTAAAAAATAGGTATCAATTAGACCTATCTATATCTGAAATGGGCACAAGATATGGAGCTTAGAAGCAGTGGTTATTTGCACAACTCTGAATCTGGGGGTAACCATACTAGCATGTGAATTAGAAGCCATTCCTCAAAATGACTTCTTTCTTACATACTGTCTTACATTTGGAAGGTGCTAATACAGAGAAAAACAATTGGTACTAACACTTGTTGTACTATTCTGTGTTTCTCCAGGTCTCCCAATAAAAAAGGAACCTCACTTGTGTGGTTAGGCCTAGTGCTCATGACAGGAAGCGGCCCAAAACATGTACACAGCACATTTTTCCACTCTAAACAGAACTTTTTTTTTTTATGTGCCTAGCTGTGGATTTTGGGGTCTAGCTTAGCCAGTATCTAGGGAAACATATCAAACCTGTACATTTTTTAAAAACTAGACACCTACAGGAATCTAGGGTAGGGAGATGGGTGGTTCTTATCATGTTCTGTTACCCAAGATCCCTTGCAAACCTCAAAATTTGCCAAAACACATTTTCCTCGCATTTCTGTGATGAAAAGATCTGGAATCTAAGGGGAGCCACAAACTTTCTTTTAAACAGCATTCCCCCAAGTCTCTTAATAAAAGTGGTTAACCAAGTTCTCTTGGCCTATATGTAAAATCAAACCCCAAAAGAGTCAAATGTCATCTTTTTTGTCATTGGAATAAGATGCATTAGTTCACAGGGTGGGCTGAAAGACTGCTGCCCCCTTCAGTTGGAGTGGGATGCATAACCATGCTCGTGGCGGTGGGCTGGCCAAACCCCCCTATTTTTGTTAATTGCCTGGCCTTTGGTAGGCTATCTGCCCCCCCGGGGGGTGGATAAGGGGTAATTACCCCATCTGGCCCTAGGAGGGCAGAAAGAGTTTGTCCCCATTTATTCAGTGTGGGGGCATGGCCATACTCACATCCCTCTTTTTTAAACAGAAAATCTTCCCTGGTGTGTAGTGGGCATTCTGTCCCCCCGGGGGGCAGATTAGGGGTAATAATCAGAACCATTGTTTTCAAAATGTCTCAAACATAAAAAGATATTGGAAAGGATTATTGTTGTAAAATACATTTGAATTCATGATTGGGACCTGGTTAGAATTTCATCTGGGGCCATTCGCAATTTGCTGGAGCACAAGGGGATTGCGAAACCTGCATCACTGGAGCTTGTGGTACATTAAAATTCTGCACTCTACCTCTCTGCACATTTTGCATCTGTATCGGATTATTATTCTGGGGTTGTACGAATCCTGAATTCTGGAGATTATTGGCTTTGTTAAGATAACATTCCGGCTTCCAATGCCCCAACTTGTTACAAAAATAACAAGGAGTTGTCTTCTTCACGCTATTCAGATCCATCCCTGTCTTAGGGTCAATTGAAACATCTCAACCTCTACCCTGCTTTGGATTTGTTCCCTGTTGACACACTCTTTGCATAGTATAACCAATCCCTACAAGTGACTGGATCTGACAACTTCTCTCAGCAGTCTTCCTTAACTTCTTAAACTTCTTCTGTTCCACTGCAATTCTTTACATATCTCAAGATCTCATCATCTGATTTATTCTGCCAAAGGATCAAATGCTGCTGATTCATCATGTGGATCTCATGTCTCAGTCCTGTCACAAACCTTGACACAAAAAGTCCTTTCCCCTTGGGTTCAAGCGCCATCATTCTACTCTACTGCTTGAATACCTGCAACAATTTCCCATATTAAGCATGAATTGACTCTTTGGGTTCCTGGGTTGTCCTGTTAAATTTGATCCAATCTGTATCTTGGGGCGGCAACTTTGACTTCAAGAATGTCATCACCTTATGATATTTTTTCATCACCAGTGGTAAAGAACATTCCAACACTAGATTTCTCGGCAGCTTCTGACTCAGGCCTTTTAATGGTTTTTATACATTATGCCCACAAGTCACTCGGACCACAATGTCAAAATAAGATATTCAAATTGACCCACAACACCTGCAAAATCTTCACAAACCTCTCAACTTGCTTGTACCACTTCACTTGATCTTCTCTCACCTTAGGAAAGTCATTAGTGAATGATGCAAAATCATGTCTGCTCTAAAGCACATGCATATAACTCCACCATGCACTTCCCTCTTAAGGAATCTGATGCACCCACCTCTCCCACTACAGGAGGTGGTGGTTCTCTTGTTTAGTTATTTGGTTCTTTCTTCTTTGCCCAATGAACTTCCCATTTATCTAGATCATTTAATTACTGAATGTTTTGAATGGACTCCCTTATTTTTATTTTTATCACTGACATTCTCATACAGCCTATGTCTCCCTCACTAAAACTTACATGATAGATCTTCTGCAGAGCTTTGGCCTTATTGAAGTCTACATCGTATCTTTGAGCCAATAATTTGCCATAAACTTATCCTAATGTCTATTGACATTCTTAAATTTAAACACAAGCTAATTTTCAGGATCAGTGTCTAAACAACTCATTGTTATGTTCAGATCCAGTTTGTGTCTGTATCATCGTATCCAGTTCAATTTTCATTTTGCTGCATCCACCAGGTTCTCTCTCTCCGGTGACTGAATTGTTCCCTGACTCACCTGAGTACTCACTCTTTCCCTTGAAGGAGTATCAGCATTCAAAGCATTAACCCAATCATCTATTTCCTTAGCGCTAAGACTCCATGTTACGCCAGGGACTCTGGATATATTTCAAGCTCCATGAGCAACGCTATCAGAATTTAAAGGCAACTCCCATGTAGGTATTCCAGAAGTTTGCATTCTGTGAGATGTACCTATTGGATCACATCCTGAAAAATTTAAAGTCAAATCAGCAGTTGCCACACATGGAGAATGTGTAGGTGTTGGAACTAAAGGAACAAATCCTCTTGCATCAGGGATCGCTGCAGCACTATCTGATCCACCCACCACACTTGGGACAGCCAAAATATAAGTTACTATTCCCGGGCCATTAGGCTTGTACATGCGGACAACAGGACCAATAGTAAATGGAACAGTAAGAGCATCAACAGTATTTGGGGAGACAGAATCAGATGGATCATGAATTCTTGAACCCTCTCCCCTCTGTTCAGAATGTACATTTGCTGGAGTAACCCCCACAGGATCAGGAGTCACATTTATCAGAGCAGTAGTTAATCCAACCTTCCCATCAGTACTTGAGCCATTACCACCCTCCCTCCAAGTCTCATTGGAGGGGGTGGACATTCTGACAATAGTACATCGAGAAGGCTGTCTCCAGAATCACTGTCGCTAACCTCACTCATATCATCTTGTTCCTTTTACTTTCCCTCCTTTTGTTTCTTGTCTGTTTTCTTTTCCTTCTCTCACTTGAATGCCTTGCTTGTTAAGGTTGGAGACCATCTAACTCCCTTATCATATCAGTTCACCATCTCTTCTGCACAGCATTCAATCTGGCACCTGCATTGGTGTGCACTGCTCTTATAGCTCTCCCCTGTTCATTCTCTTTCTCTCCAGCATGAGTAGCAGGTTCCAAGCATCAAGTGCCTCATATTGTGCAGGTGTGGAAACCTCAATACACCTTGTTTTTCAGTGCTCTTGTGCCACTGACCAAGCCAAATACATGTATGCAGCCCTACATTTAATGCTATTTAATAACCTGGGATATCTTCGGGAAGTGCCTTGTCTTCCTCTCTATTAGGTGTATGCACATCTCCTCTAAGGAAACTTGTATGGCCTTAAAACAATTCATTTTTCAACCAAATATCAATAATCACAAACAAAACATGTGTTCTAGACCAGGAGGTAACTCTTTGTCCCCAGTTCCTTGTTCAACAATGACAGCCAATCACAACACCCCCCTTATTACGTCCACAACCAATAACAGCCCGGCAGTACACCAACTGACCAATACCAGCACGGCACACTGTGATGTAAATCTTGCACCTTGCAACACCTCACCCTCCTTTACAATCTTCACACACACACACTCTCTCTTCAACATCACACACATATCTATTCTAACAAAATACAATACAAAATCCTTTGCCTTCTCCGCTAAAGAATTGACAGTAGCTAGCCACACAAGAGTATTAAACACTTTAAATGGAACTTCAACCTGGTTATATCATCCAGATTAGTATAGGTTCAGTCTGTGAGTTAAGATCCACCATATAAATCATCTCACATTCACACAAAGATAAGTCCTTGTCTCAATTGTGCCATCAACAACATCTCATAACAAGCACCACCAAACTTAGCGGACAATTAGAATATGGTGTTTTCTACACCTTTTAATACTATCTATGGATCTTAGGTCAAGTCAGACCTGATAACAACTTCAGCTTCTTTTACTAGCCATCACACTCTCACAACATTCAAAATCATCTCAGCAAAACATCATCCAAACGTTCAAAAACACTGCAACTACACATGAACCACTGCAATTGAAACACCTATTAATACTCACTCCTCCACTGCTGATACAAGTCTCTCCAGAATCACTGAAATTCTACTGATCCTCCAAAATTTGAACATGGGCATTAAGTACTGGGCTCTGGGGACTAACTAATCTGGAATAAAGGGTTCTATCTCCCCTTATTTTTGGATCTAAACCATCATCACTCTGCTACCATCTGAGAACGCACCGGGGCCACTTTCTGCTTCTCCTTTTTCCATGTACCTTTTAGGAGTTCCAAGGGGTAAAGAGAATTAAAGCAACACTGCAAATCACTTAACAGTTTAACCTATTTGGTCACACACTGAATCTTGGAGTCAGAGATTAAAGTTCAAAGTTATGAAAATGAGTAAAAAAAAACATGCTCTACTGAATCACCAAATGTGAAGTAAAGCGTAGAATCAGAATGAATCATACAAGCATAAGGCATACAACAATCTCAGTTAAACTAATGGAAAAAATGAGAAATAGAATCTGATGGTCAGTATACAAGTTGGGGTCCTCTTGTCTAATCGTTTGAAACTGATTTAAACAAAATATCCTAACCAAACTACAGAGGACATCCTAATTATCTCTCAAGAAATATAGAAAAAAATGGAAAAGATCAGAAAGTGTTAGCATAACAGAAACCTCAGTAGGTGTTTTGATAGAGAGGTGTTTTGAAGACACTCTCCCAGATTGGGAATAGAGAGGTATGCAACTCTGTAGGGGCCAGACGAACAAAGCTTTTTTCTTGTTGCAAGTGTGCCCCAATCTGCGAATTGGACTGAAAAAAGCATTTCCCAATGTACAAACCCAGTTTTGTGATTTGGTAATCTATTTACCAAATCTGTAAAAGGGATTGCAAGTCATAATTAGGAAGGGGGTCCCAAGGACGTCCCTCCCTAATTATGAATTGCAGTGGTATTTCATAGCAATTACAGTTAGCACCAATTTCAAATTGGTGCTGACCCATTTGCAAACGGGATGGAAGCAAATATATTTTTTCAGAGCTGGTAGTGGTCCCACAGACCACTGCCTACTCTGAAAAAATGAAAAGAACAAAAACTTTTCATTTTTTTTGTTTGAAATCCATCCCATTTTCCTTTAGGGAAAACAGGCTGTGTTTTAAAAAAAACAACAAAAAAAACTACTTGAAAAAGTATTCACAAGCCAGACATGATGGTCTGCTGTCCCCAGCAGGCCACCATCCCTGTGAGTGTGACCATTTCCAATGGGGTCGCAAATTGCAACCTACCTCATGAATATTGCTGAAGTAGCTCATTTGCAATCCCATTGGGAATTGCAAACAGTGTGCTTGACATTGTTGTACACTTTGCTTTGCGACTTGCTATTTGCGATTCCCAAACGGATCACAAATTGTGAGTCGTAAAACTAAAGGTTGTCCCTGAGTCTCAAGGGAATCTGTTCTCGCCATAGGACAAAAAAAGGAACTCTCATCTGACTAAATCAATACCAATTTAGACCTTGTAGGATCTTCGAGAATCCATGTCATGAACACAAGTACTTTTTCATCTTCGGTGCTCAATTGGAATTCGCAACTCACATGAGACCATCATCGCATGAAAAAAACATCAGGGTATCCATAGGTATCTACCAGATGCTAGTGCATGCAGGAGAGTCTTTCTTACTTGGTTTGTTATGGCTCTTTGTCCTTGCCAACATATCCTCTCCTACCCCACTATGTGGAATTACCAACATGCCTTTCATTAACTGTACACTCATGCAGATGCACCTGCAATTAAAGAATAATACAACACAAGCAAAACTCCACGTTAAAGGTTAAACGTAGAAAACAACATTTCAGGCCTTCAATTGAGCTAACTTAGCATATGGTTCAATGAGCATTTGAAATACATAGTTATACATGCATTTTCCTTCATAGAAGTAACATAATTATGAATAACTGTGATTATACACTTTTCAATCATAATACGATTATCCAGAAACATTAACATAAATGCATACATGTGCTACATTTCAATCAATGAAAGTCATTATTAAAACACAGGCATACAAATACTACCTTTCTACTTGTGTGTGCACCTTGAATAATATGACTTTGATGCACCACTTGACATTAGTAACATTAAAGCACACGCTATATGCATTGTTGATTGCACTTTTTCTGTCACTCCTGCAGTGCATAATAGCACAGCCAAAGTCATGTGTCCTCATCAGGATCCCTCACCCTAACCAGTGAAGAGAGCAGACCAATATCTTGCAGATTATCAATTTTTTCTATGTTCCCTGCATGGCTTTTTCGGATTGACAGTGAACAATTCCACTCCCTATGACATTAGGATGTCCGCGCCTGCTAAATTTTAAGATCTACTATGTGCACGCATACGTATAAGATCACAAACCATGTTTGCACCCCAATTGTTATCCTAAGTAGCTGCTTTCCTGTTTGCTCAGCTGCAAGAAGGACTACCAGCTGTCAACCATTAAACATGTGACTCCTAGCTTGTTGCATTTCAGGAGCAGAGGCAAATCACTCAAGGGAGCTTAGGAAATGTAGTATTTGTGACAACAGCTTCAACATGTCTATTAGTCATACCATTACCAGACTACATTAGGAGACACCTGTTTATGTGGAACGCAGAATTAATCATAGGTAAGGTATTCGCAGCAATGAGTAATCAGAGCACCCCATATGAGGTTAGACATTGAAGTCTTCATTGCAGCAGCACAGACATGGGTGGTAGTCAAAGCAGTAAAATAATGCCCAAAAAGAATTTCTTGAAGGATGGAACTAAGTTTGGAATGGGAATCACAAATCAAGTTTAGCCTGTTAAAACCTTCTTAACTGTTATATGTCAAGAGGTCACTGTTTTATTTGTGACACCCTAAGTCAGGGCTGACTTTCTAGCAATCCCAGCCTTCCCAACGTTCCAGGTCCACGTGTGATGTTATGCTCCAGTCTAGGGTTTTTCTTTTAATACTGGGACTTGTAGTCTTGTTTATGCTATTATAAAGCAGAACTGCAAGTCCCAAAGTTCAAAGGAACAATCCTAGACTGGAGGAACACATCAAGCATGGACCTGGGAAACTTGGCAGCTATGCCATCCACACTCTAAAAGATGGAGGACCCAATAAAAAAAGTTAAGCTTAGACGTTTAGTCTAAACTCAGACCAAACGTCTAAGTTGATGACTTTGGGAATTCACTAAGGGCATTTACTAATACTATCTACATTAGGGGCACAGATCCTCTTAACTCAGGGCAGAGGACCTTCTTAACTGAAGGTTCCAACTGATAAGATGCAAAGCTACACAGGTCGAAGCCAAAGACTTCAACTGAACCGATGGTGAGTGACACTGATCCCTGCAAACCTATGCATATCATCTCCAGAGACTTCACCAAAACTGGTGCCAAGCAATGCAGAGCCCGGCAGACCAGCACAGCTTTCAACTGAAAGCCTCACCTGATCCAAGGAGGCATGACACAGAGCCCATAGGAGTTGAGCCACACAGTCCTCACATCAAAGTCAGAAGGTAAAACTTTCAGTGGTTGAACATGGCCCTGTATCTGGCCTGAGCTCCATCGCAGTCAGCCTGAATGTATGACTTTGTTGGGTTTCTGGTGTGATCAGATACTTGCGGTGATTCATGGCTTTTGGTGCTATTTTCATATAAGGCTTTCTAAACTAATAACTCCAGTTCTTCTGATTGCATTGTTGCCAATTTGGTGTCATTTCTTTTTTTTAAATTTACTCTATCTTACTAAATTGGTTTTGAATTGTTCTTATGTGGAGCTTTCACTTTGTTAGTGTTTGAGTACTGCATAAATATTTTACATATTGACTCTTGTTAAGACTGACTGCTTTAAGGCAATCTACAAATGGGTTAAGCTCAGGTTTATTTAGAGACTTTTGTTATTCACCCTGACAAGGTGCAGGTTCTCAACACCCTCAAATAATACTTCAATTTGTTACAGCCAGTAATTTGCTGCCATCTGAGTGGTTTAGAGAAGGATTTTTCAGTAATGGTTTAATTACTGCTGTTTTACCAAGTGTGGGGTATTATGACAATTTTAAGTGAATTGGAGAAAATAGATGGATTTCCTCTGACATACTTAAAGAAAATTATTCCATAAATTTTGCGGGGGATATATCAAGCAGCAATAAGAAAGAATTACTTTGTGTAATAATGTCTCTTAAGATGGATCTTGAAATTGGAAGACACATGTTAAAACTCATGCCTGATACATCCTGTAGCATCATTGAGGGTACATTGCAAGGTCTGTCTACTGGGTCAATCTCAATTTTGTGGCTAATTTTTTCAATCATTTTAGTGAAAAGGGATGCAAGGTGGTCACATAATTTAGCTGTGAGATTAATTTGCACTTGGCTTCTTTCAGGAGATATCTGCTCTTTCACTAGTTTAAAACGTTCACAAGAAAGACTCTGGACATTATATAGATACTGTGAAAAGTATACCTATTTACCATGTTTCATCTGATGTTCATACTTCTTAGATTTTTTAAAATACATTTTTAAGTCTGGGCCATATGCATTGAACCACTTGTGCTCAATGTGTTGTAATTTTAATTTCATGGGGGGAAGCTCTTTGGAAAACCAAGGGCTAGCTTTCCATTTGGTTGATTTTAATTCGATTTGTACTGGTAAAAGCTCATTTAAAGCCTGAATAATAGAAAAAATACAATGTGGATCATCGGGCACTTCATTGCTAGTAATATGTGTCTGTAATTATCTGACTTTAGTACTGATCTTGGGAGCATAAAAATGATCTCCTGGGTCCTGTGGTCTTTAGAGAGATACTTAAGGGATTGTTATACACTTTAACTCCTTCACTGCAAGGCCTTTTTCCACGTAGGTGCCAGACCTTTTTTGGGCTATTTGGGGAAGGGCGCGGTTAGGCCCTCATAACTGTTTGTCCACATAAGCTACCCACGCCAAATATGCATCCTTTTTTTCCAACATCCTTGGGATTCTAGAGGTACCCAGAATTTGTGGGTTCCCCTGAAGGAGACCAAGAAATTAGCCAAAATACAGCGCAAACTTTGTTTTTTTCAAACAAATGGGAAAAAAGGTCTGCAGAAGAAGGCTTGTGTTTTTTTCCCTGAAAATGGCATCAACAAAGGGTTTGCAGTGCTAAAATCATCAGCTTCCCAACGTTCAGAAACAGGCAGACTTGAATCAGAAAACCAACTTTTTCAACGTAATTTTTGCATTTTACTGGGACATACCCCATTTTTAGGATTTTTTGTGCTTTCAGCCTCCTTCCAGTCAGTAACAGAAATGGGTGTGAAACCAATGCTGGATTCCAAAAACCTAAACATTTCTGAAAAGCAAGCATAATTCCAAATTCAGCAATGGGTAATTTGTGTAGATCCTACAGGGGTTTCCTATGGAAAATAACAACAGAAATAAAAAATATTGAAATTGAGATAAAAATCAGCCATTTTTCTCTACGTTTTACTCTGTAACTTTTTCCTGCAATGTCAGATTTTTAAAGCAATATACTGTTACGTCTGCTGGACTCTCCTGGCTGCGGGGATATATAGGGCTTGTAGGTTCATCAAGAACCCTAGGTAACCAGAGCCAATAAATGAGCTGCACCTTGCAGTGGGTTTTCATTCTATACCGGGTGTACAGCAATTCATTTGCTGAAATATAAAGAGTGAAAAATAGGTATCAAGAAAACCCTTGTATTTCCAAAATGGGTACAAAATAAGGTGTTGAGGAGCAGTGGTTATTTGCACATCTCTGAATTCTGGGGTGCCTATACTAGCACGTGAATTACAGGGCATTTCTCAAATAGACAACTTTTTAACACACTGTCTTATATTTGGAAGAAAAAAATGTAGAGAAGGGGCAATAACGCTTGTTTTGCTATTCTACATAACCACAAGTCTCCCGGTAAATATGGTACCCCACTTGTGCGGGTAGGCCTAGCGCCTGTGACAGGAATGTCCCAAAACACAACGTGGACACATCACATTTTCCCAAAGCAAACAGAGGTGCTTTTTGCAAAGTGCCTGTCTGTGGATTTTGGTCTCTAGCTCAGCCGGCACCTAGGGAAACCTACCAAACCTGTGCATTTTTGAAAACTAGAGACCTAGGGGAATCCAAGATGGGGTGACTTGTGGTGCTCTCACCAGGTTCTGTTACCCATAATCCTTTGCAAACCTCAAAATTTGGCTAAAAAAACACTTTTTCCTCACATTTCAGTGACAGAAAGTTTTGGAATTTGAGAGGAGCCACAAATGTCCTTCCACCCAGTGTTCCCCCAAGTCTCCCAATAAAAATGATACCTCACTTGTGTGGGTAGGCCTATTGCCTATTGCCACTTGTGTAGGGGTATGCATTCCCCCAAGTCTCCCGATGGTTTTACCCAGAATCCTTTGCACACCTCAAAATTTGGCTAAAAAATCACTTTTTTCTCACATTTCATGACAGAAAGTTCTGGAATGTGAGAGGAGCTGCAAATTTCCATCCACCCAGCGTTCCCGCAAGTCTCCCAATAACAATGATACCTCATTTCTGTGGGTAGTCCTATTGCCCGCGACAGGAAATGCCCCAAAACACAACATGGACACATCACATTTCTCCAAAGAAAACAGAGGTGTTTTTTGCAAAGTGCCTACCTCTGGATTCTGGCCTCTAGCTGAGTCGGCACCTAAGGAAACCTACCAAACCTGTGCATTTTTGAAAACTAGAGACCTAAGGGAATCCAAGATGGGGTGACTTGTGGGGCTCTCACCAGGTTCTGTTACCCAGAATCCTTTGCAAACCTCAGAATGTTGCTAAAAAAAACACTTTTTGCTCACATTTCAGTGACAGAAAGCTCTGGAATCTGAGAGGAGCCACAAAGCATTCCCCCAAGTCTCCCGATAAAATTATACCTCACTTGTGTGGGTGAGCCAGGTGCATGCAACAGAAAACGGCCAAAAACATGTAGAGATTGAGGGGATAGCACAGCGAGTTGATACGCTCATATTTTTTTTCTATACACCTTTAGGCTGGCTCTGCTTTGGGGACCCACACAAGAGAGGTGTCATTTTACTTGGGAGACTGAGGGGAATGCTGGGGAGTAGGAATTTTGTGCTGGAGTGGTGATCCTACTAAGAAAAGTCAGAAAAATATGCTTTTTTAAGCACATTTTGAGGTTTGCAGAGGAGTCTGGGTAAGAAAATGTTGGGGGATCCGCGCAAGCAACACCTACCTGGACTCCTTGGGGTGTCTAGTTTTAAAAGATTTCTGGCTTTGGTAGGTTTCCCTAGATGAAGGCCGCACCCAGGACCAAAAACATAGGTGCCCCCTCCCCCCCAAACACAGGTAGTTTTGTAATATATCATTTTTATTTGTCCACATACGTCTGTGATATGCCAAGCACTAAAATTGTGAAAAGAAGTGCACTTAGGTTATGTGAAAAAGACCCCTCACTCACTAACCAAGTTGGTGGCATGCTTCATCATCGGGGTCCCTCCTGAAACAACTAGCGTGTCACAAGTGTGCTGCGATGCCTGATTACAGCGGAGCAGGTTTTGTCATTTTTATCACACATACTGGTTGGATTTGGCATGAGGGTGAGTGATGGTTCAGTAGATTAAATTTTATTGACAAGAAATTTTACAAAAGTGAAATGCACTGTTAATAACTGAAAGGCCAAAAATCGGAACCAGTGACTCACAGCTCGTGAGCTGTAAAGCCGCTTCAAGACACCAACCGTTTTACAGTCCATTCATACACCTTTCATACATGACATGCACAAGACCATTCACGTCGCCAGCAACGGGCCCAGCACATTACAACACTCGCATCGACAGACAGTGCCACTCAAGGGCCCATCACTCACATACGCCCACATGCCTGATACAGCAATCACACTAACTGACGGGAGTGTGTAGAATGGTGTTTGGCTGCCACCACCAGCCAAGCGCCACCCCACGCACACCGCCAGCCAAGCACCACCCCACGCACACCAGCAGCCAAGCACCACTCTACGCACACAGCCAGCCAAGCGCCACCCCACACACACCGCCAGCCAAGCATCATCCCACGCACACCGCCAGCCAAGCGCCACCCCAAGCACACCCCCAGCCACGCGCCACCCCACGCACACCCCCAGCCAAGCACCACCCCACGCACACCACCAGCCAAGCCCAACCCCACGCATACTGCCATCACTTTTTTTGTTTATAAACAACAAAGATACCACTAATTATAAAATAAGTACAAAACTACAAACACAAAGGCTCTAACTAAATACATAACAGTAATGCCAACCGTGAAACTGAACATATAAAAATATAAAATAGGCAGTTTACGCTCACGGTATTTCCCAAATTATTTTTTGTTGTGTGGCAACTCCTGAAACAGCCAGCCACAAACAGCCCATGCTTTAAAGGACAATCGGGACAGTACATACCGCTCTCCCTCCGGATACCTCTTTGGGCACATACTCTACATTTCTTAGTGGGCAAGTGTTTTTTGGAAGTGGAAGGAATGTGATCTAGAACGTGGCGATCTTTCAATTTAGCCACATCCTCCACCACTGCTAATGTAGGAAAGCTTGCCTTTTCTACCATAATAAGGCTCTCTATCACTGACTCCTGAAATTTAACAAATTTCATCCTTGACTAATGGTGAACAATCCTTGAACACAATAAGCATTTAAAGTTGCCAAAAGAAATAAATGTAGGGCCAACTTTTTATACAACACGTAAGACTTACGAAGTGCAGTGTAAGGTTCCAACCTCTGATCTACTCTATCAACACCACCCATATGGCTCTTGTAGTCCAAAATGCACGCAGGTTTGTGCACTTCAGCAACCTGGCCCCAAACAATCACAGGGGAAGTACTCTCATCATGGATGGTTGATAGCATGTACACATCCCTCCCGTCTGAAAATTTCAGAGCTAGCAGCTCATTATACCCCAAGGCACTGCACTGTCCCCTCTCAAGTTTTTTTACAGACAAGCTCCCTTGGATAGCCTTTCCGGTTAGAACAGATTGTGCCACAAGCAACAGTGTCCACTCTAAACAACTCCTTGAACAACTGCACTCCAGTGTATACATTATCTACGTACAAATTGTGACCTTTGTTAAACAGTCGTCTACCAAGTTCCCACACAATTTTTTTGTTAACTACAAAAGTGGGCGTATAACCAGGAGGGTCAATACTGGAATCCCTACCAGTGTAGACCCGGAAATTATACATGTATCCTGTACTACTTTCTGACAGAATATACAATTTAATTCCATACCGTACCCTCTCACTAGGAATTTATTGCTTAAAAACTAACCGCCCCTTGAAAAGGACCAAAGACTCATCCACACTTATCTCTTTGCCTGGAACATAGACCTCTGAAAACTGATCTACAAAATGCTCAAGGACAGGCCTAATCTTAAAAAGACGGTCACAATCAGGGTGATCTTGTGGCAAGGCTAAAACATTGTCTACAAAATGCAGCATATGAAGAAGAAGCAAATAGCGATTACGAGTCATAGTTGCAGGAAATATAGCCATTTCCATCAAGGGGCTAGTAGACCAGTAAGAAGCCAGTGACAGCTTCCTTATCAACCCCATCAAAAAAGTTAAACCTAAAAACGTTTTCACCTCTTACAGATATGTGGGAACCCACTGAGTAGCTCTAGACTGAGGCCAAAGCCTAGCAGCGTTGTCCCTCAAATATTGCTGCACATACAAATAAGTCTGCTCCACAATCTCTTCCAAAAACACATCGTCCATAAACAAGTGAAAGAAATTGACAGACAAAAAGTTTTCCGTATTGACTCTACACCCTGGGAGACCAGTAAATGCAGGTAACTGTGGCTGCTCTATGTTTGAGGCAATCCAGGTGTCAGGTCTTCCAATAGGAAACCCTTCAGCCCCAGGCTGCTGCACTCTTGGCACATCAATGTCCTCCTCTAAAACAGGCCCTTCATCTGCACTAGGAGTGGTTTCCTCATCAGAAGAATCCTCACAGACAGAAAACTCAATCCCAGAATCTCTCACTTCCTCCTCTGCCTCAGATGCAGAGTCAGTCTCATAATCATAGTCAGAAGACGACTCAAAAAGCATGCCAACAACCTGCTGAGCGGTCACTCTGTGGCTAGCCATGATCCTTTCTAACAACAAATGGATTGCCAACAACAACCAGCACTAAAATAAGTAATAAACAAAGTGTAGCTGTATCACAAAGAGTTATGCACTAAAAAGTTATACCACTCACTTGCCTGAAAAAGCTACTCACCAGCAACTACTCTGCACAGACACAGCAATCACCAATGATATCCCACTAAAAAGAAAAGAGAAAAAAATAATTAGCCATATGACAACACAAATATCCTTGTGCTCAAATCTAAGGACAATTTCACACACAATCCTGCAATTAGTACACCACCTACAAACATGTCATTCATGCATGTCAACAATACTCCTTTGGAGTAAATTACTTTTACTTACCAAAAACATGCAAATATGCAAACCGCAGGACAACTACTGCCAAAACCGCAAGGATCCACAACAAAGGAAGCAAAAGCTTTGAACTAGAACAAAAAGAAGAAGTAAATTGTTATAATCACAAATACAAATACTTTGTCGTTGACAAACACCCCGCCACCAAGAACTTAGAAATTGTCCCTGGTGCCTAAGTGGCCAACACTAATTTCCCCCCTTTGCTGGGGCGACCCTTGCCCAAGTGGTGCCCCAAAGACACAATAAACAGACACACATGGGCCTAAATAAATAAGCCTATCTTCCCCAAGGGGGGCAGAAATGGCCAACAGCTCTGGACGCCGTTTGGGGGGCGACTCTTGCCAAAGAGGGTGAAAGGGGGGCAGAAATGGCCATCGGTAATGTGCCCCCTTTGGGAGATGACCCTTGCCAAAGGTGCTACCCCTCCCACACAAAACACACACACAGGATCCCTGGTGCCTAAGTGGATTCTGCTCCCCTTGGGGGCAGATGGGCCTAAAAGAAAATAGGCCAATCTGCCCCCAAGGGGGGCAGAAATGGCCAACAGCTCTGTGCCCCTTTGGGGTGGGGGCGACCCTTGTCAAAGGGGGCACCCCCAGCACACAAAAAAACAAAGGGATCAACAAAAAAAATCTCTCACGTCTCAGTGGCTTCTGCCCCCCATGGGGGCAGATGGGCCTAAAAAAATAGGCTGTTCTTCCCCCAACGGGGGCAGAAATGGCCATCAGTAATGTGCTCCCTTTGGGGGGTGACCCTTGCCAAAGGTGCCACTGCCCCCAACAAAAAACACACAGGATCCCTGGTGCCTAAGTGGATTCTGCTCCCCTTGGGGGCAGATGGGCCTAAAAGAAAATAGGCCAATCTGCCCCCAAGGGGGGCAGAAATGGCCAACAGCTCTGTGCCCCTTTGGGGTGGGGGCGACCCTTGTCAAAGGGGGCACCCCCAGCACACAAAAAAACAAAGGGATCAACAAAAAAAATCTCTCACGTCTCAGTGGCTTCTGCCCCCCATGGGGGCAGATGGGCCTAAAAAAATAGGCCGTTCTTCCCCCAAGGGGGGCAGAAATGGCCATCAGTAATGTGCTCCCTTTGGGGGGTGACCCTTGCCAAAGGTGCCACTGCCCCCAACAAAAAACACACAGGATCCCTGGTGCCCAAGTGGATTCTGTCCCCCTTGGGGGCAGATGGGCCTAAAAAAAATAGGCTGATCTGCCCCCAAAGGGTGCAGAAATGGCCAACAGGTCTTTGCCTCCTTTAGGGGGTGACCCTTGCCAAATGGGGTGAAAGGGGGTGCCCCCAGCACACAAAAAAGGTGGGAACAAAAGAAAAAACCTGTTGTATTGGTGGTTTCTGCCGTCCTTGGTGAAATGGCCAACACTAATTTCCCCCCTTTGGTGGGGCGACCCTTGCCCAAGTGGTGCCCCAAAGACACAATAAACAGACACACAACACACAATCCCTGGGGCCTAGTGAGTTTCGACCCCCCCGGGGGCCAGATCAGACAAAAACATGGCCGATCTAGCCTTAGGGGACCAAAACATATAACAAAATATTTCCCCCGGGGCAGCAACCCTTGCCTAAGGGATTGCTGCCCTAAAACTTTCTAATAGACATATTCCCTGGTGTCTAGTGGGTTTCGCCCTGCCCTGGGGGCAGATCGGCCAAAAAAATGGCCGATCTGCACCCGGGAGGCCCAAACAGGATTTATTATTGCCCCCAAGGGGAGCGACCCTTGCCCAAGGGGTCGCTGCCCAAAATAAATGCCAGCGTAAATCCCTGGTGCCTAGTGGGGATTCAGGGCCCGCGATTGTGAAACAGGAATCCATTGAAAACAGGCACGGGGGAAAGGAAAAACTCTTTCCTCTCCCCCTGTGTCAGTTTTCCCCCAAAACCCCCCAAAAGAGAAGGACTTACCAAAAAAGCATCCTTTCTCTAGACACGTCAGAAGCAAATGGCTTCCAGCTTGTCCTCAGCAGCTTCTGATGATGTCGGTGCACTGTGAGCGCGCTGATGTCATCTGATTGCCAAGGGGGGGGGGGGCGGAGTGGAAGGGGAGGCGATTCCCTTTCCATCCCCAACTGGTGGGGGTGGGTGGGCGGGCCGGGTGCAGGACGAGCTTGTCTTGTCTCAGGCACACTGGAACCGTGTGCCTGGATAAGACCAGCTTGCCCCAGGCACCCGTGGGGTTACACGGAAAGGTGATTGCCATATGACCTAAACATATCAATGGTAAAGGTTTATCAACTCTAATGTCTTCAATATTGGGTCAAAGAGTTGACCGCCGGATGAGTCAGTACGTCATAAATCAATTTACTGTTGAAGAAACTGAATGTTTTTAGATTGACTACTTGGTCCAGGTTGCGTTCAACCATAAATGCAAATCATCGAGGAGGATAATGTTTTTCTTATAGATGTAGAGTGAGCTTAGTTATTCTTAAAATGTATTTAGTGAAACTAGTGGGGCTTATAAAGGGTGGTAAAACAATAGAAAAATAATCTGGTTGTTTATTTGCATGAAAAAGAACAAGTTGTCATATGGTGAGCAATTTAGATAGTTTAGCTTTTTTAAGCCTAGGGGCAACACAAACCATATACTAAAATAGGGGAGTGTGAATCACAATTCCCCCCTAGGCAAGTGTAGTGTGTGGAGGGGGGCTGGGAGTGTAAGAAAACACCAGAGGTAAGAAAAATACCCCACCCAGTGCCCGGGAAAGTAGGAGTAAAGTACTGCAATTTTCCTCACGACACACTACAAGTCGTGATAAGAGTTATTGCAAGAACCAAGCAACACTGCAAGCAACATATGGTGGATTCCTGGACCTGAAGACCTATGAAGAGGGGAGACCAAGTCGAGAAGTCACAGAAGATTCCAGGAAGGAAAGGAGCCCCTGCCAACCTAGAAGATGGTGCAAAAGAGGATTCTCTGGTTAGAAGAAGTCTGCAGAAGAGCACCAAAGATGATGGCTGCGGGTTCCTGCGTGGTGCAGCGATGTCCCATGTCGAGAAGTTGGATGCAGGCTGTTCGCATCACTGGATTTGTCCACGAAGCCTTGGTTCAAGCAAGGTAGCGGTTTGCATCAAAATGGTGCTGCCTGGACCCAGGAGGGAACTGGGTGCCTCAACTCAGATTGAGGAGGCAGAGGGGGCTCCCAAAACTGGAGAGAGCCCAGAGATGAACAGGCAGCACCCACGGGAGTCCCAGGACACGGGGACAAAGATGCAAATTGCAGTCGGTGCAACAGAACAAAAGAATGTCACACACCACTGGAGAACAACTTAGCGAGTTGTGCATTGCAAGATGGAGCGCTGGGGACCTGGGCAACACTGTGCACAAAGGATTTTTGGAAGAAGTGCACAGAAGCCCAGGGAGCTAGAGATGTCTTGGTGCACAGGGGTACTGTTGTAGACTGGGAAGGCAAGCTCCTACCTCCTCCAAATTTGGACAGCTGGACCTTGGGACAGTCTGGGCTGTGTTAGTCAACCACCTGGGTTCGAGGGAACACGCTCATCGTCAGGAGAGGAGTCCCAGAGAACTGGTTGTCATCTTTGAAGGTGCCCGCAGGAGCAGGAAAGTGACTTTGTCACTCTACAGGAGATTCCTTCAGTTCTTCTGGTGCAGGGTGAAGACAGGGAGTCCTCAGAGCATGCATACATTGGAAACCATTGCAAATGCTGATTGGAGTTGAAGTTGTAGGTCACATGAGTCATCGTGGATACTTTGTTACAGTTACAGTGGTTCCTGGACCAATCTGCGGTTGATCCGACTGTCAGAAGCTGAAGCAGAGGATGCAGAGGATTCCTGGAGGAGTCTTGCAAGTCTAATCTGAAGAGGAACACACAGGAGAGACCCTAAATAGCCCTGAGAGTGGGATTAGCTACCTACCTAGATATGCACCTATCAGGAGGGGTCTCTGATGTCACCTGCCGGCACTGGCTACCCAGAGATCTTCAGAGTGTCCCCACCTCTTGGAAAACAAGATGGCTAACGCCAGGGACACACTTGAGGAGCTCTGGACACCACCCCTGGAGCGGTGATGGACAGGAGAGTGGTCACTCCCATTTCCTTTGTCCAGTTTCACGCTAGAGCAGGGACTGGGGGTCCCTGAACTGATGTAGACTGGCTTATGCAAGGAGGGCACCATCTGTGCCCTTCAAACCATTTCTAGAGGCTCTGGGAGGCTACTCCTCCTAAGCCTGTAACACCTATTTCCAAAGGGAGAGGGTGAAACATCCTCCTCCCAAAGGAAACGCTTTGTTCTGCCTTCCTGGGACTGAGCTGCTCAGACCCCAGAGGGCAGAACCCTGTCTGTGAGGTGGCAGCAGCTGTAGCTGCAGTGAAAGCCTCAGAGAACTGGTTTGGCAGTACTGGGAGTCCATGGTGGAGCCCACAGGATGCATGGGATAAGCCCCCAATACCAGATTTGGAATGGGGAGACAATTCCATGATCTTAGACACATTACATGGCCATGTTCAAAGTTACCATTGTGAAGCTACATATAGGTATTGACCTAAATGTAGTGCACCCGTGTAATGGTATTCCTGCACTCACGAGGTCTGGGGAATTGGACCTAAAAAGCATGGGGGCACCTTTGCTAGTGCAAGGGTGCCCTCACACTTAGTAACTTTGCACCTCGCCTTCAGTAAGTGAAGGTTAGTGTTAGACTTTTCATCCTTGGCCTGGTCTCTCAACTTTTTGCCTCTGTTTCCCAGGTTGTTGATGTGTGCTGGACTCTGATTTTGAAGTTTTTGTTACTCTGGGCACTTTATCACTGCTAACCAGTGCTAAAGTGCAAGTGCTCCTATCCAAAATGTGTATGTAATTGGCTTATCCATGATTGGCATATTTGATTTACTAGTATGTCGCTAGTAAAGTGCACTAGAGGTGAACAGGGCCTGTAAATCAAATGCTTCTAGTGGGCCTGCAGCACTGGTTGTATCATCCACATAAGTAGCTCTGTAATTATGTCTCAGACTTGCCACTGCAGTGTTTTTGTGTGCAGTTTTAACTGTAAATTCGACTTGGCAAGTGTACCCACTTACCAGGCCTAAACCTTCCCTTTTCCTCCATGTAAGACACCCCTAAGATAGGCCCTATTTAGCCCCAGGGGCAGGGTGCAGTGTATGGTTAAGGTAGGACATATACTAATGTGTTTTATATGTCCTGACAGTGAAATAGTGCTAAATTCATTTTTCACTGTTGCAAGGCCTGTCCCTCTCATAGGTTAACATGGGTGCTACCTTTAAATCTGATTAAATTATAGATTCCCTTTGGGAGCGGATAGACTGTGGAGTTTGGGGTCTGTGAGCTCACCATTTAAAAATACATCTTTTGGTAAAGTTGATTTTAAGATTTAAGATTGTGTGTTTGAAAATGCCACTTTCAGAAAGTGAGCATTTTCTTGCTTATACCATTTCTGTAACTCTGCCTGTTTGTGGATTCCTTGTCTTTGTCAGTTTGACAGTTGGGCTGGTTGCACCTCTCACTAGACAGTGACACAAAGGGAGCTGGGGTGTAGTCTGCATTTCCTGATGAGCCATCTGTGCTGAGAGGGAGGGGAGGAGTGGTCAGTCACACCTGAAAGGGCTATGCCTGCCCTCACACAATGCAGTCTCCAACCCCCGGTGTGTCTGGGGCCTGGCCTGGGCAAGGCAGGATTTCACAAACAAGAAAGACTTTGCATTGAAGTATGCCTACTTCAAAGGGCAAAATGTGTATAAGAAGGGCACTGTAAGAGGTGTCAGAAAATGGAGGGACGCAAAAGTATTTTATAGAGCGTTTTATTGATGTAACATATTCCAATGGCAGTCTCTTATTCTGTTGTCTTTGGATGAACATTAGTCCTTGTCCTTTTCCTCTGCCTTTTATCTGGCTTTTCAGGCTTGTTCTCTTTGATCTTCTTTCTTTCCCCAGGGTCAACTTAGGAGGAGCATGCAAAGAAAAGAAAAACACAAGCAGTGGGTAAGAAGGTTCTTCCGTATTCTCTCCCTCTCTGTAGCCCTCTCTTCTCCTTTCCTCTATCATTTTAGGGCCGAATTCTTCCTCGTCCTCGCTCTTTCCTCTCTTGTATGCTGTAGATCTCTCCTTAAGGGTTTCTTACTGTCACTCTCTCTGTCCCTTCACTAGTTTTCTCTCGGTTTTCCTTTCTTCTTTTCTCTCTCTCTTTCTCTCTGGTTCTAGTTTGTTTCTGGTCTTCTCTGTCTGTCTTGCACTGTGATTGCTATCTCTTATTTACAATAAAGGACTTTTCACCAACCATTGGTCTTGTGGTTTCTGTGTTAAATGTTAAATGGTGTCTGACAAAACAAAATGGGATCTGCGTAGCCCCAACTGAGATGTTTTGAAAAATATACCAAACCAAAAAAAAAAAAAAAAAAACAATGGGGAATGACACAGGTCTTTGGGCTTTCTACCCTGGTTGGGTTCTGGGTGGAATGTGGGTACCAAATATCAATACAGTTAGTCACAGGCGACATGAGAAGGGAAAACAAAACAAATGGACTTGTATTGGTCTCACTAATATACTGGGAGACACAAAAATTACAGACGTCACTCCCTAGACCCACTAATCCCTACAAACGTACACTCTAACAAAACAAACCCCATTGTCAACTCCCTACCTCCCTTTCTCAGCCCGTACTTGGTTGGCCACGCTCTCCTGAGCATGGCCGGCTTCAGCGTGGTGTGTCCTCCTGGTCCCTGGCTCCCTGATGCAGCAGGCGGCAAGGGCCCGTCTTCTGTGTGAGGCAGTCTTCGGAGCTTCCTCCTCCTTCTCCTCCGGTCATGCCTTTCCTTGGTGGCAAGGGCTCATAAATAGCCCTGTCGATACAGCTGTGTCCTTCCCGTCGGGAGAAGCCGAAAGTACTTCTGGGTCAGCAAGGCCATGACCGGAAGTCTCCCTGGGGCCGTCCTGAGTCTCGTTCATACTCCCGGGGTACCGAGGGGCATCCTCCACTGAAGACACCCCATCACAGGCACCCAAAACCACAGACTTTAGAACACTTTTGGAAACCAAGAGGAACCTCTGCCTGGAGAAGAGCTGAAGAGCTGAGAAAGAAGAGCTGCCCTGCCTGTGCTTTGTGGAGCTGTTCTGCAGTTGCTGCTTCTGCCAAAGATTGGACTTTGTGTTGCCTTCCTTCTTGTGAAGAACTCTCCAAGGGCTTGATTTAGAGCTTGCCTCCTGTTGTTTGAAGTCTCAGGGATAGCAAAGAATTCTCTCTGCCAGTACCGGGAGCTTCTGCTGAGACTCCTACTCTGCAAAGGGGTGCCCATCCAGTTCCTGGGACCCTGAGAAGAGACCCTGGCAGCCCAAGAGTGAGAAATCCACGCACCGACCGTCGGGTGTGGAAAAGATCGACGCAACTCTGATCTGGGCATGAAAAGTAGACACATCGCCGGAATTGTGGCTGAAAATCAATGCTCGTCTGCAACGCAGCTGGAAGATCGATGCCTGGGGCTAGAGAAATGATGCACAGCATCGCTGACGGAGGCTAGTGAGATTGCAACCCGCGCTGCGTGGTTTTCAGACCATTGTGCAGCTGGATTTCCGACACAACCACCGTTGGGCATGTAAAAATGAGGCAGGGCCTGCCCAGACCCAAGGGTACTGACCAGATGACACATCGCTCTCCTGGGGACAGAAGAATCGACGCACACCGACCCGACTAAAGGAGTAACAACGCAAGGTCTCACTAATGAGTGAAATCGATGTATCGCAAGCGCTTTTTGACTCACACTCACACATGCGGGTTATTTTTGAACCCACCTAAGGTACATTTTCACGCTAACAACGTTAGCGTTGTGTTTCAAAATTACAAGAAGACTCTTTTTGCTTTTTAATTGGTAACTTGACTTGTGTATTGTGGATTTTTGTTGTTTTGGTCTTGTTTTGTTTAAATACATATTTTCTATTTTTCTAAAGCTGTGTTGTGTCATTTTGTAGTGTTTTCACTGAGTTACATTGTGTGTTGGTACAAATACTTTACACCTAGCGCTCCGAAGTTAAGCCTACTGCTCATGCCAAGCTACCAAGGTGTAAGCAGGGGTTTGGCAAGAGCGATTCTCTTTTACCCTGACTAGAGTGAGGGTCCTTGCTTGGACAGGGGGTAACCTGACTGCCAACCATAGACCCCATTTCTCACAGTTAGACACACAGGTGACTTATAAGTTACTTAAGTGCAGTGATAATGGCTGTGAAATAGTGTATACTATTTCACGCAGGCTGCAGTGGCAGTCCTGAAGAACGGTCTGTCTGAGCTCCTTATGGGTGGCATAGGAAATGTTGCAGCCCATAAGGATCTCCTGTAACCCCAATGCCCTGGGTACCCAGGTACCATAAACTAGGGACTTATAAGGGGGGCCCAGTGTGCCAATTGGAATTGGATATGAAGTCACTAAACTAAAGTGACTAATTTGAAAGTGGACAGATCATAAGCACTGCAGTTCTGGTTAGCAGAACTTCAGTGTCTTAGTTAAGCACTGCTTACAATACAGACATAGGCCACACACTATGAGCACTGCGGGCCTGACTAGCAGTATCCCAGTGAGACAGGCAAACAACACTGACAAATAGGGTTTTAATTATGAGCACTGGGGTCCTGGCTAGCAGGATCCCAGTGAGACATTAAAAACACACTGACACACACTCACAAACAGGCCAAAAGTGGGGGTTACCATGCTGGAAATAGGCTACTGTCTCACACTCTGCCACAGGAATGTGTATGGTATCAATTTCACGGACAAAGCACCTCATGTTATAGAATGAGATTTGACTGAATTATTAGCTTTTAATGACATGAAACAAAGTTAGATATCCGAGTTACCTATCAGATTGAGATATATCTTGTCATCACTAGTAGCAATTTCTAATTTAATACAAAGAATTATAAAAAGAAAGGAACAATTCATTCCTGCACATTCTAGAAAAGATTAAAGAATCAAATGAAATACACCCATGAACCTTTTTGCAAAGTAGTTATTTTTTCACACAAACTTGTAATTTTATCAAAGTGTCTTCCGTTGCCAAGTGGCATAATTTCTTGATTGAAGCCTTCATCCAGTGTTGTTTTGTTCGCCCAAACTCTTTGCGTATGGAACTTATATTTTTGTTTTTAGAGCGGAAAACATGAACCTAGAAATCCAGCAAGCGTTTTCCTCATGAATGAGTGAAACGGTAAGATGGTCTTTGGTTAGCTGAAATGTGCTTTTTCATTCCAGTGAGGCTTCATAGGCTTTTACTTTGTAAAATAGTTGTTCAGCATGTCAGCTTGTGGTAGGAGGTTGAGCTGAAGGCTTCTTCACCCAATAGTTATAAACATTAACTTAAAAAAACAAAGATTATTGGGACATTACAGTTATAGTTAGGCTCACATTTTAAACGTAACTCGCGCCCCACCTTGCAGTTTTTTTTGTCAAAAATGTTACTGCAAACATTACATTGATATTATCAATGATGTTATCAAATGTGTCATGAGTGCCTTAATTTGTGAGGTAATCAGCAGTGCATCGTGAGGGTGCGAGTTATAGTTACCTTAGGGCATGAGTTATAGTTACTTGAGATAACTCCACCTATAACAAGTAAATTTCAATGGTTTTGTACATTTAAAATGTGAGCCTAACTATAACGTACCTGTAACCTTTGTTTTTTAAGTGAATTTATATATTTTTAAAAAATTCTATTTCCTAACTATAATATCCCTCTAAACTTTGTTTTTTCAGAGAATTTCTATGTTTTTAAATTTTTACAGATAGTAATTTTCATCACTAAAGGTTAATCCAACCACGGCCACTCACGGCCCCTGGCAGTGCACAGTGGATGTGGGCTGCAGGTCAACTCCCTATAAGCATCCAATCTTGTGTCAGTCATGGCCCTTGGCCATGTGCAGCGGGGTTTGGCTGCAAGGCCAGGGCTGTGGCGAGACCCTGTGACCAACCCTCCCTAACCACCCAACTCCACAATGCGCATGATCCTTTGGCCTTGCGTGGTGGGATTTGGCCATGGCCTGCCTCTCTGGGTGTGAGAATAGGTGTGAAAGGGTGTATCTGGGGATGAGAGTGGCTGTGAGAGTATCTGTCTGGTGTGAGAGTGGATACATCAGTGTCTTAGTGGGTACATCAGTGTCTGTGTGGGTCTGTGAGTGGGTGCATAAGGGCCTGAGTGGGTGTATGAGTGGGAGAAAGAGATTTAAAAAGAAAAATTAAAAGAGAGAGATAGAAAGAGAGCGAGAGGGAGAGTGATAGAGCGTTTGATGAGTGATATACTTAGCATGAGATATTATGAAATCTAAAATGTATTTGTCAATTAAAAGGTGTGAGATCACCTTTCAGTAAGAACCTTTTAAACGTTTAAAGTTTAAAAGAAATTAAAGAAGGAAAATGACAAGGGACACACCTAGAGTAGAGTGTGAGAGTCTGTGATTTTAACCTTTAGGCCATAGATAATTCCCTACTGTGATGCTTCCAGACAAATCTATGACAGTCAACCCATGCATGTGATAGGAAAGAAAAGTGAATGTTCCATCACTAGGAAGCTTTAACATTCAAAACACTGCTAAATTAATAAACACGCTGCCAAGTTGATATTAGGATTTGAACATTCAGCCTGCTGTGTAAAAGTACAAGACCTTGACCATTGCACCAGAAGTGACTCTGTTCTGCTCTGCATCCAAACGTAACTATAACATTCACACCAAACATCTTGCTAATTTAACTTTTTGCAGTCATTGAGTGGAAAGACCATTACAATGACAAACTCTTGCTGTCTTATATCCCACTATGGGATAAAAGAAAGAGAGAGAGACAATGACAAGACCGCAGGGGGATCCTGAAGGCCTCCATGGTCCTTGATGGTTTCTCTCATCCAGTGGGAGCCAGCATTGCTCCCACAAGGAGGAAACTGCTTTAAATACCCCAGGACATAGCAGGAGCCAGCTCTGAGGGGTGGCAGTCCACAGGGCTATTAGTGGTTCTGCACGTGGTGCCACACGGGCCCCCTCCAATGAACGTTGCCCTGGTGAGGTGGTAGTGCCCAGGGCTCTAGGGTCCGAAATGGACCCCCTTCACTCTTTTATTGTATCACCGTGGAGGCAGTGGTACTTGTGGCTTTGGGGGGACCGCATGGCCCCTGTATTCTATTTGCTTAAAGCCTGAGGAGGTGGCACTTTCTGGGGCTGCTGGGGGCCATGCAGCCATCCTACATTCTAATTTTTTTAATCCCCTAGGAGGTGGTGGTCTCCAGGGCTGCGGGGGAACTGTGTGTCCCCTGCCCACATTCAGTTAACATTAAGCCCCGGGGAGGTAACCCCCCCTATTAACATTTTCCCATGCCCCTGGGACTTATCCCACCCAGAGGCTTCACACAAATGGTGGGAAGACACCCATTTTTTTTAAATATCAGGAAAATCAACAGATCTGGATTCACAGATTCAACTGATGTTTAAAAAAAAAAAACAAGTCCCAAGATAGCTGCCAACACTTCCTTGTTGAAGTGCCCTAATAACTTGCGCCCTTGTCAATAATTTCATTTCAAATGTTGCAGTGATAATATCAAACATACCATAGAAGATGTCATCAATGATATAATATATGGAGTAATTAGCTGTGCATGGCAAAGGCATGAGTTATAGTTACCTTAGAGAATGAGTTAGAGTTACTTGAAAGAACTCTAACTATAAATCCTGAGTTTCTATTGTTTTGTACGAGTAAATTCAGAACTATAACATCCCTGTAACCAGTGTTTTTTTCAGTGAATTTCTATGTTTTTTTAACGTAGAGAAATTTGAATTATTACACATCATTCCAACCTCCGGCACGCACAACTTTCAGCTGTGCGAGGCGGGGATTGGTTTGCAAGGCCTGGTCTGCAGCCAGGCCTTGCAGCCAAGACCTTATAACCACCCAACCCTAGACCATGCATGGCCTTTGGCCCTGCATAGCACAGGCTGGCCACAGGGCCTGTCTCTGTGAGTGGATCTGTGAGTGGGTGCAGGCATGTCTGATTGGGTCTGAAAGTGGGTGTGTGAGTCTATGGGTGTGTATGAGTGGGTGCATGAGTATCTGAGCGGGTGTGTGAGTGGGCACATAAGTCTCTGAGTGCATGTATTAGTTAATGAACATGGGTATGAATGAGTCTGTGGTTTTTCTTTCTCATTTTTTCACATTTGTGAGTATTTTGCGAATAGTTCACGAAAATTCACAACGTTTCATGAATATCGTGCATGGTGACGCAAACCATTTTAAACCCATAATTTACCCCTAAAACACACCCAGAGCACACCCTTGGGGTCAGGGTACCTACATCCTGGCCCCTTGTGCCACTTCAATTATAATTTTCACTCCTGGGGACCATGTCCCATGAAATAAAATGGCTGTAAAACTTTCTAGACAGGTTGTGGTCAGCCAATTACAGTGGTTCTTTTTGCATTCAAATTTGCAAAAATTTGCACATTTCTGCAAAATAATCATGAAGTTGCAGCTGCCAGAGATATACAAGTTTGGATTTTCCTAAATTTCTCAGAAACTACTAAACGGATTTAAACCAAATAAATTAAAACACAATCTGCGTACAGAAAGCTAGCTTTCTGCCAAATTTGAGTATAATTCCATCTAGTGGTTTGGGCTGTAGTCATATTCAAAGGTCCTATGGGAATTAACATAGGAAACGCCTCATGGTAGAGGAGGAGAGGTGGTTCTCTGATAACAGGGAAAGTCAACGAGAACAAGAGGTTGTGCCTCCTTTAGTGGTGACAGGTAACCAGAGTACATTAAAATGGGAAACTATTAAGAACTCAGGTGTTTTAGTGGCTAGAATGCATGACTTAGTTTCTAATCAACTACCAGCCCATACGTCATGTGCATACTCGTCATCTCAGATCATGCCAAAACATGCAGAGATGTTTGCTTCCCTGAAAGCTCTTTTTACCAGAGAGATCAAAGGAAGCAAAATTCTCAGAGCGGGCAATCACAGCAGATGGTTTGATAATACTTGCAAAAAAGCCAAGTGTAGACTTCTGGAAGCAATATTGAGACAGGATAGGCCAACGATAATCTTGGCAAGGCGCGAGTATGCTGTTGCAATAAAGACTAGTAAGGTGCAGTGGGAGGAGGCCACACTGCAGGAACTGTTGATAGCAACCAAGGGTATTAACACAAAGCAGTTTTGGTCTCTAGTTTCCCAAAACAGGTGCAATGAAAGTTCCAGACCTGACTGCCATATCTCTGCAGAAAACTGGATTCTCTACTTCACTGAACTTTATAGTCAGGATCCCATTTCCCAAATGGGTATAGAGAGCCTAGACACAAGTCAGTTTGAACGGGCAGATGTGATCACTCTGTTTACCATTAGAGAAACTGAGGCAGCCATCATGGCTCAAAAACCTGGGACGGCACGTGGGCTAGACGCAGTACCATCCGACTTGTACAAGTCTGACCTAAAACTCTGGGGCCCTTATATAAATGGCATGTCTAATGCTATCTTGGAGGGTAGCAATCTCCCTCGCTCTTGGAAAGGTGCAAAAATTGATTCTATTCACATGAAAGGGGACAAATCGGACCCGGTCAATTATAGACCGATTAGTCTCCTAGAAAACCTGCAGAAAATATTCTCCCACCAAGTCTTGGGTAGACTTAGGGAATGGATAGATGAGAACAAAGTCCTATGCCACCTGCAGGCGGGCTTCAGGCGGTACCCAGCCACAGTGGACCAGATCTTCTGCTCTCTTACAATTAAGTGGAAGACAGTGGATCTGGATGCATGGAGTTGTTTGTCACTTGTGTGGACCTCAAGTCTGCTTTTGACTTGGTTCCCCGGCTTAAACTATGTGACATCTTGGATAAAACTGATGTGCCTGGGCCTTTGTTAAATCTGATTCGGGAACTGTATTTCGACAGTTTCTCTAGAATAAGGTGGGGAATGGACGGAGAACTATCAGAAGAGTTCCCCATACAGAGAGGTGTCAGACAGGGTTGTGTGTTGTCCCCTACACTTTTTCAACTTTTTATAAATGCCTGTATCCCCTACTGTTGGAAAATGGGTTATTGGTAGGGCAGGTAGGTACCTACACCTAGCAACAAGCCACTAATCTCCACATAGGTACAGTTAGGTCTCAGTAAATTAATCCCAGCTCAACCCTTGGTAGCTTGGCAACGAGCGTCAAGGCTTAACTTAGGAGACAAAGTGTAAAGCATTCAAATATCACAAAACAGTAATTAAATAAAACACAGGAAACAGTTTAAAAATCCAAAACCAATTTATAAAAATAGTTTATATTTTTATCTTTAAAATGACACAAAAACGATTAAAATCGGTTCAGGGGAACCGGAGATATGAATTTTTAAAGAATTATTACTTTTCTAGCGCTTAGAAACAAAAAGCGCCAATCGGGTCATCTGGTTGCACCTCGACCGGGGCAAAGTCAAACTTTCAGGCCGACCGCGATGGAGCCCTGCTCGGCTACAGGTCGCGGGAGGCCTCGGTTAAAAAGTTACCTTCTGACTTAGTATTTATTTTGAAGTTTTTCTTCACCGGAACGAACCTGCCAGTTGAATCCGACCTCCTGGAGCCCTTGTCCGGATACTCGATGTGGGTTTCCTCGGTGGAGACTTTTACCTTCAGACTTAGTCGTTTTTTCGAGATGAAAATCCTTCGACCGGGGTAAACCTGGATCTTGATCCGACGTCCATGGAGCCCTTCTCGGATACGATGGCTGGGAGGTCCCGGTCAACTTTTTACGTTCAGACTTAGTCTCTTTTTTGGATGTTTTTCTTTACCGGGACGAACCACGAAGTCAGGCCGGGTCGCGGTTGAGGCAAGCCGGCTAGAATTTCCGCGGCGGGTCGGTCCCTCTCTGGAGCTTTTTTCCAAAAATTCTCAAATCTTTTCCAAACTTCTGGGGCTTCACCCAGATGTTCTTTTAAGGTTCTTTTGGGGTCCACAGCTCACCCCAAGGGTCCAGAAGTTCTGTGATGGTCCTTGGGGGGTGCGGACTTCAACTCCCAGAATGCACCTGGCGCAAACTCCTTTTTGGCCACTGGACAGTGGTCAGCTGGTCGCTTTCTTCAGGAGTTGGTGCAGGGGACTCTGGTTAGCAATTTTTCACCTGTAGCAAACAGGGAGTCCCTCCTTGAACCAGATGAAGCCAGGCAAAGTCCTTCTTGTGGTGAAGCCCAAGTGTGCAGCTGGTGCAGTCCTTCTGATTGCAGGGTCCAGGTGCAGGCCAGGGGTCCAGCAGGGCAGTCCTTCTTCTTCTTTAGTTCCTTTCTTGTTGAATTCTGGAGGGGATCTGAGGTGTGGGGTCAGGTCTGCCAGTTTTATCCTTGCTTCTGGGTGAAAAGCAGGGGGGTCCTGATCCTCCAATCAGGTACAGGGTCGTCCCCCTGTGATGACCACTTCCTGGGAAGTGTGGCAAAAATCCATCCCAAAAGGCAACAGTCTCTAAAAATCCAACATGGCTGAATCTGATTTTTGGAGGTTACATCTGGCTGAGCCCACCCACTGGTGTGGCTAAAAATCATAAACACACCCCTCTCCTGCTCTCTCCTAATCTAATCAAGGGGGCACCTAGTTGTCTGGGGTTGCAGGATGTGGGGGTGTTGCTGGGTGCTCCAAATGTCCTTCTCTGCCTTTGAAGACCAGTTTGGCCGCCCTCCCCCTTCCTGCCTCACCATCTGCTGAGGGGAGATTCTCTCCCCCAAGCACATTCCTTTGTGTGAAGTCAGGCCACTTCACACCTAATCAAGGCAGCGTGGCAGAAGCTGCTGCAGGCTGGCCAATAAGAGCACAGCAGCAAAAACAATGCAGAGCTGAAATTGGCAACTTTTTAGGTAAAGTCTAAACTTTTTACCTGGACAAGTTATATTAAATCCAACAACTGGAAGTTGTGGGATTTATTAAAACAATTAATTTGATACTAAATTCTTGGTATGTAACATTTAAGGAGACTTTAAAATTTAAAATAAAGTCTGCCCATTCTAGCCTATGAAGGCCATTTACTTCAATGAGGGAAAAACGAATTTGGCTGTTTTTACCTCACCAGGGCTTATAAATCTATTTTTATAAAGTCCCTGCTTATAGTTACATGGCACCCAGCCCTAGGGGCACATAGGGCACACCTTAGGGGTGACTTATATGTAAAAATAAGGTAGTTTAAGACTTTGGAAGTACCTTTAATTCCAAAGTCGAATTTGCATATAACTTTAATTTAAAAGCAGCCAGCAAGGCAGGCTTGCTTTTAAAATGACACTGGGCACCTCAGCAATGCACCTAGGTGTGCACCACCTATGCTGTGGTCCCTAAACCTACATGCCCTAATATATACTAGGGACTTATAGGTAGGTTAACTTAGCCAATTATAATTAGCCTAATTTGCATATCCATTTTACACAGAGCACAGGCCCTGGGACTGGTTAGCAGTACCCAGGGCACCATCAGAGTCAGGAAAACACCAGCATAAAGTGGAAAATGGGGGCAAAAAGTTATGGGGCCTCTGCAATCAGCCCTAGTTTCTCACACCTACTTACATGAATGTGAAAATGATGCCCCGAAACTGGGTGGGACAAAGATACCGTGCCTACTGTTTGCTGATCACACTCAATTATTATCTCAAACTGCCTTTGGACTATCCAAGCTCCTGGAGAAATTGTTGGTTTTTGTGGGGATCATGGTCTTCAAATAAATAGTACCAAAAACAATTATGTTTTTTTGTGACCCAACGGATAGAGTGAAGAATAGCATATTTTGAGATGGTGAGGTTCTTGAACGGGTAACAGAATTTGACTATGTGGGTTTTAGACTAGAGAATTCCCACAAATAGACAGCCCAGCTGCTAAAGTTCACAATGTCCCTAAAACAAAAGACAGGGGGCATCTTGAGATTTGCCGCCAGATCGCCCAGTTTCCCCATTATGCCAATGTTAGAAATCTACAAAAGCCAAGCTTGAGGTGGGGGGTCCTGGATTTGCCGAGCTATGGGGCCATGGCAAACTACATGATATTGAAAGAGTAGAGAAATCGTTCCTTAAGGCCCTGCTAAAGATTCCCTCAAGCTCACCTACGCTGCCTATTCAAATGGACCTGAATCTGCATTCTGTTGCAGACGTAGCTGCCGTGAGGCCACTGCAGTATTGGATCCGGATCTGGTCCATAGATACTTTAGATCCATATAGGCCATGGCTAACAGCGCTTCTGGGTGCCCCTCAAGTTGAAAAAATTGGATGGTGTAGCTACGTAAAAAGTGGCTTTCTTAAACTTGGGTTGGACTCCTACTGGTTAGATCCCTCACACCTCCCAAAGAATGCCCCACAAAGCCTGAAGGACGCATACTGGGCAAGTGTGCAAATGGCAGAGTTAGCATCAGTTCCATCTGGCAGCAAAACGGACAGCTTTCTATCAGTCAAGTGTCACTATGAATTTGAGCATTACTTAGACATCATTTTACATCCTTTAGCATGTGCACTTTACATCAGATTAAGATTTGGTTCCTTAACATTATGTGATCTGATCTCTAAATGGAAGCAAACTGTCAGCCTAACAGACTCTTGTCCGATGGGATGCAAAACCAAAGAAAACATTGGTCACGTCCTATTCCACTGTCCTGCGTACAAGAAGCAAGGATCTTACTGGATAAGACCACTCTGTAACACCTTGGGTGTCAGGGATTGCCACTTGGCCCTTAGGATCTGAAGAACAAATACCCACGGGCCTGTGGTGTGTACTGTGGCAAATTTTTGAGCAGTGATTTGGCACACTAGAACAAGATCCTTAAGCACTAATGTAAATTCTTTTATTAAATGACTTAAATTGTGTTTTCTGATTAATATCTAGTATTGCTTATTTTAATCAATTGTGTACATATTCACATTTATTAAGTGGTACATTTTACGTAAAGCAGGAGAATGAAATTTTGTTACTGATCCTCTAACTTATCTGGTAATGTTCCTGCTGGTCTCTTTTAGAACTATAGGTGGGACAATTTTCAAACAAATCACTGTATTGCACAAATTCATAATTTTTAATTAACATTTTAGATATAAGTATATAGTGATCTTGTACTCCGTGCGCAAAAATCATGTCTTGGGACCTGGTCATGGTGGTGTTTATTATTGCAAGGTTTTTATTATAGTATCTTATTTGGCTTAAAATGAATTATTGGTCTTATTGTGTGTATATGTTGTGCTTTTATGGCACTTGTTGCAGAAATAAAGCTTAATTGAATTGAATTGAACATAGGAAACGCAACTTTGTTTGCCCTCCTTTTTTTCTTGGCGCAGATTGACGGATCACCCTGAAACGTTCTGTGTGCAACAAGAATCACTGGCGCACTTTTGTTGGAAAATATAGGCAAGTAATTGAAACACTTTTTCTATGGAAACATTGACCTAACTAGAACTACCCAGTGGCAACTGCCACTAGGATATACATATATATATATATATATATATAATGTCATTTGAGATGTCATCAGTGATGTCAATGACCATGTCATAATGAGTCATGTAGTATGTGAGGTCATAGGTCATAAGCAGATAAGTAGCTCATTACTGGGGCTCAAGTTATAGTTAGCTCAGGTAACTATAGCTGGTGAATTTCACAGTTTTTTTACGACAGAGATTTTCTAAATTCTATTTCCTAACTATAGTGTCCCTGTAACCTTTGTTTTTTTCAGTGAATTTCAAAGGTTTTTTAAATTCTATTTCCTAACTATAACATTGATGTCATTTTTCAGTAAATTTCTAGGGTTTTTTATTTTTATTTTATTTCCTAACTTTAACATACCTGTAACCTGTGATCTTTTTTTGTAAATTTCTAGGGTTTTTGAGTTGTATTTCTTAAATGCAACCTTTAACCTTTGAGAGTGAGTGTGTGAGTGGTGAATGAGTGTCTGTGCGGGTGAGTGAGCGAGTGTGTGAGTGTTTCAACGAGTCTATGAGTGGGTGTCTGACTGCCTATATAGTTCTGTAAGTGGTTGTGTCATTGCCTGTGTATATCTGTGAATAGCTGAGTCGTGCTGCTATGGGTATGTGGGTAGGTGTTTCAGTGGCTCTATGGGTCTGTGCATGTGTTTGAGTGGTGGAACGGATCTTTGGCATTTGCATACACTGAGTATTTAAAAGGGAGACCCATTCACTCTGCTCTTTACAAGGATACATCAACGAAGATACCACTCATCACAGTCACCTAAATTCTGATTGTGCTCCACTACATTAAGAATGCACTCAGTTCTATTAAGGATTTCAGATTATTTTCCAACTCTCTGTATTTGAGGAAACCTTTTTGCTTTGCATTCTTCAAGACCAAGAAGTGAGGATCATTTACATTGTACTGAACTGGAACTTCACGTGGAACAGTTGGTATGTTTATATTTCTAAGTGATTCCCATTAAAATTTAATTGATCTGAAGTAAGCATTTTGGAGACAAAAAGGCTAATTTTTTTTAAGAAGAGTGCACAGTTTTTCTAAAAGATGTGTACTGAACTATGGTTCTTTCAACTGGCAAATTAGTAAATGCTTTTTCATTCTGTAATTGGCTAGGGTATATTGTAGATTACACTTATTTTCACTCTGGTTGTGTATCTCATTGTCATTTCTTTCAATATGTTGATAACTGTATTTATTTTCAATTTTTTTTATTCATCAGAATTACTGCAGGACATATATTCCTGTTTTTTTGGCGGAAAATTCATAAGGATAGCATGTTATTGAAAAGTGCAAAACACATATTTTCATATTGTAATAAATGTTTGACAACATCTGTTCACTAATATAGGGGGTCATTACGACCGTGGCGGTCTCCGACCGCCAGGGGTAATGTGGCGTCCGTACCGCCAACAGGCTGGCGGTACGGAGACCTGTATTACGACCGCGGCGCTGCCCTGGGGATTATGACTCCCCTACCGTCGGCCTGTTTCTGGCGGTTTGCACCGCCAGGAAGAGGCTGGCGGTAAGGGGAGCCCTGGGGCCCCATGCAGCTTTTCACTGTCTGCATAGCAGACAGTGAAAAGCGTGACGGGTGCTACTGCACCCGTCGCACGGCCACAACACCGCCGGCTCCATTAGGAGCCGGCTCCAATGTTGCGGCCGCATCCCAGCTGGGTCGGCGGGCGTAAACTAGGTTTGCGCCCGCCGGCCCAGCGGGGATGTTGTAATGGGGTCCGCAGGAGTGCGGCCGCATTGGCGGCCGCACGGCGGTTACCGCTTGGCGGGCAGCGGTAGCCGCCGGCCAAGCTTGTAATGACCCCCATAGTGTTTACATTTTGCACTTTTTAAAATTGTATTAATGTTTACTTCTATTTCATTGTATTTCAAGTCATTGTGATATAGCAAGTCATCACAACAACACTGGTCGTCGCAATAATGGTTGTCGTGAACATCATGTGACCTGGAAACAAAGAGATATGATTGGAGGAGACAGTTTTCATTAATCTTCTAAGAAAGTTCCTGCCCTTTGTTTTCTTCTTCAATCTTCCAACTGATAGTTGGGCCATTCATTGGAGTTGTCCTTTACTGTTAGGGTACTACTTTAATTAAGATTTCATTTTTTTCACAATCCAAATGGCACCCGGAGACATTGAGCAGGAAGAGGTGCCACAGCAGGCAGAGGAGCAGGAACAGGAGGAACATCAGTAGAAATCCATTGATGAAGGACCAGCCCCTAAAAGGCAAAGTATTGCATGGGATTTCTTTACAATTCCATTGGGGAATACAAAACTGTTGCTGAGTTTGTTAAATGCAGTTTGTGTAATAAGACCCTTTCGAGGGGCAGTGCCAAAAAGTATTCTTGTGGTACAACTAGTATCTTGTTCCACCTTAAACATACTACAAGAAGAACCTGAAGAAGACACAAAAGGAGAGAGATGGTGAGGGACCATCCACTTTTAGGGCTGCACCACATGCTCCTATAGAGCGAGTGCCACCAGAAGTGGTGAAAAGGCCCTGAGATGTTTCAACTGAGTTAAGGTGTATTAGGACTGTTAGAAAGGGCCTCTTTGACATGGTAGCTCCCCGTTTTTTCCTGGAAAATGATGTGGTTTCAAACTGTAAGTGCCCTAGGCCCCTGCTAAACAGGTTCCCAGGGCAGAATTTATTTCCACAAAATTGTACTATGTTTGGGACTTCAGCCACCCTTGTAAGTCCTTAGTAAATGGTACACCTGCTACCTAGGGTATAGATACCGAAGGGCCCACCCCAGAGCTGCAGTACCAATTGTGCTACTCTGAGAGGCCCCACACCAGACTCATGTAGACTGCCATTGCAAGTGCACAACCAGGTATAGTCAAACGTTGCAAACTCAACATGGCACAGACCAAGAGTGTCATGTCCAGTAGCACTGTATGCAATATAGGTAAGACATCCCTCTGGCAGGCCTTACAGCCCTAAAGCAGGGTGCACTATAATTCATGTGAGGGTATATGAGTGAATCATCAAGTATGCCCCTGCTGTGTCTTTGCAAAACCTTAAGTTATAGTAAGTGCACAGGGAAGCCATAACAAATACATGTGATGGACACTAGTCATTGTTAAGGGTTGGCGGAGCTAATGGAGTTCTACTCCACAGAATTCTGCAGAGCTGGCTAAAAACTGTGTGGAATTCCACAGAGTTCCATGTACTAACCTGGCCCGACCCTGCTTAGCACTTCCAAGATCGGGCGATTCAGGGCAGGCCACGGTGGTATGTCATAGGCAGCAAAAGCTTCCATTTCAGGCCTCGAGTGCTGACACAGCCCACCGGCCTGGAGCCTGCTGCACTCGCCACACCTGCACACTTGCCTTCACAAACTGCCCTCCTTCAAAAACTTGCTACGGAGGGCCAAGTACACCCCCCGTGTTGCACCAGCCTTGCAATCACTTCCTCTGCACTTACACACAGCCTCAGACTGTCCTTTCTTTAGGGCCTAGCAGTGCCAGCACTAGCAGTAGCAAACCAGCTCACCATCAGCAGCCTGGTACTTTCACAAAGGCCCTAGCCATGCTTGCCACTAGTCTCTCAGGCCACATACATATCTATCTGGCAGGGGCTTCAGGACTACCACTCAGCAGCAGATGCTCCAGCTCAAGCTGCTGGCCTCAGCACTGTACTCCATACCACACTTCCTTATCCAGGGACTCTGGGGAGAAAGGTTCTTTTCAAGTGGAGCTCTGACTGCAAGTTTCCTTTTTTCCAAGCACAGACCCTTCTCATATGCAAATACTGCCCATGCCAGTACGCAACCCAGTGTGCACATAGAACATAATGTGAAATGCGGGTCTTACCTGAATGCTGACCTGGGTCAAGGGTTCCCGCTGCCAGCGGCCTGGCTCTCTGTTCCTGCTCCCAGTCTGCTAAGGACAGTGAAAGGAGGGAGACCTGGATCCCGAGCTGGTGCCAGTGCAGCCCCTCAGCTCAGCAGCATCTTGCAGCAGCTCCACACCACCAATTGGCAGAAAGCAGAGCCTTAGCTAGGAGTGTCCTTTCCTGTTGTAGGATAAATGTTGTCTTAAGTTTGGGCTGAGTGTAAAGTGTAGCCCAGTTATGTGTGACACAGCGCAAGCACAGACTGCACGCCCGCTGTGTGACCGATAACTGGGCTGCAGTGCGCACACCAGTGAGCTCCACTCCGCTGCTGGGCTAGTGGAACTTTTGGCTGAGGTCTATGCTCCTAGCGGATAGCAGAGTGCCAAAAACTCTGTTAATTCCACCAGCAGAGTAGAGCTCACTGCCCACCCCTAGTCATTACAGGTTTCCCAGCTACATGATGGCCTCTCTGAACACTGGGTTGTTTGGTATCAAAATTTGCCCCCTCCTCTGCTCCTAGCAGAAGTTGGCCACCCAACAGTTTTCCCCCCACTTTGAGTGGAAATACTGATGGGAAAACATAACCAGAGTAGGAGAAATGACCCTCCGCAGCCAGCACCATTCCTCAGGTGTGGCAGGTGAGGTGATCACTCCATTACATTTTCCTCCTTCTTGGATGGTAGAAAAACATCCAGTCAGGGTTAGGGGTGTGACCCCTTCCACAGGAAGTGGTCACTTAGTGGGTGTAGCCATCCTAAGTTAGGATGCCCATTGGCCACTTCCAGGTACTACTCTAACTCCCACTAAATGCTATATTTTGTGGACATCCCTAGGCCAACAGATCAGATTAGATGGACACAAGAAGATCAGGAACAAAAATGACCTGAGGCACTAGAACAGAAGTCTTTTTGCACAAAGGGGTCAAACCCTGCTGAGGTGGCACCTGGAGATGTCAAAGACTCTACAAAACCCTCCAGCTTTCTGAAAATCACCAAGAACCTCCCTCAGAGTGAAGTTCTCACTCTCCCCAACCTGTAAGCAAGGAACAAGTGAAATCTAGTTCACTGACTGGCTGCTGACCAGAAAAGTGGACCTAGCAGCCTGACCAAAATCCACATGACAGACCCAAAGGACAAAGCCCAGCAGTGTGCCAAGTGTGGTGGCACTGGGACTTTTGGGCCTGAGACATACCATTGCCTGGGGAACTGGACCCCCAATGTTGGACACCCAGAGGCAAAGTCCATTCTGATTTTCCAAAGCCAAGAAGCAAGCACCTATCTAGGGAATTCAGGATATCCAAGAACCCCCTTCCCCCCAGAGTGGCCCTGCTGACCTGAAATCTACCCTCCAAGTGACCTGCTCCTTACTCCAAGGACTTCAAGATGCAAGGCCCTGGCTGACTTATCTGCACTGCACCTAGCTTCCCTAGCCCCTGCATCAGCAAACCAGCCATGCTCTAAGAGTCTCTAACCCCTTGTAACTTCTACCCACCAAGGGTACCAACCGGGCCATTTTGGTAACAGAGGTAAAAGTGAGAACACCTAATGCTCTGATTTTGTGGTAGTGTGGGAGAGCAGTTAGGCTTATCTTGGACGTGTGCTCAGCATTTGTTGTTCTCACAGTATCAATAAATGTGGACAGACACTTGAAAGAATAACCTGTAACCAATTTACAAAAATACTTCAGATTTTGATAACATTTTAAGGACCAAGATCATCAATATAGGGTATGTAATTCTTTTGTTATGATTTTTCAAAAGTTTAGAAATGTATGCTTTGTGTGTGTAATTACGCACCTTTGGAAAGAATGGGAAAATATAAAAAAATGCATTTAAAATCAGGCAATGTTCTCACAAGTGTCACCTTCTATATTTACGTCAAGGTCATCACGATGTCCTGTTGGCCAGCCGGAGAAGTTCTGCCGGTTCCCGGTTCAAGCGGGAGCAGAGGCTGAAAGTCTTGGAGCTGGTGTAGAATGGAGAAGGGGACCACTTGTAAACACACTGCACAGATGGATGTAAAGTTAAGTCTGATAGGTCCCCTTGGAGGACAGAGGTTTGCAAGGGGTTGGGGACCGCTAGAGCAGAGATGCTTTTCCAATGCAGGGGCTGGGGAGTCAGGTGCAATGCAGATAGGTCAGCCAAGGGCTGTGAGTAAAGGAGCCTTTGGAACCAGGTGCAGGTAACTTGGAGGGTGGATTTCAGGTCAGTAGGGCCACTTTGTGAGGTGGTTCTTGGGTGTACTGAAGTCTCTTGACTGGGGCTTGCTTCTGGTCCTTGGAGAGTCTGGAGTGGACTTTTCTGCCGGGAGTCCAATGTTGGGAATCCAGTACCACGGGCTATGGCGCATCACAGCCACTGGAGGTTGCAGTATCACCAAGCTTGGCGCACTGGCAGGGTTTGTCTTCTGGGTCCAGAGGATGAAATCTGGTCCAGCTGCTTTGTGCGGTTCGCTGGTCAGCAGCCGGTCAGTGAACTAGACTTCACTGAATCTTGCTTGCTTGTTGCAGGGAGTGATGTCTTCACTCTGGAGGGAACTTCTTGGCAATTTTTAGAGAGATGAAGGTCCTCTGAGGTACTTAGAGTTCATCCAATGCGCAGTCAAACCTGCGGCCGTGATTGTGGAGTCCTGGGTGCAGCAGGCAAGGTTTGATGCCTTTTTCTTCTGCCAGCAGGACTTCTTTTCTGAAGACTAAGGTCTTCTTTGTCGCTGGTCTCTTGTGTCCATTGAATCTTATCTGCAGGTCAAGGGCTTGTGTGCCTGCCTGGGGAAGGAGGTGTAACACCTCCATCCAGAAAAGGCTTTGTCTTCTGGCTCCTGGGAGCAGAGGCCCTCACCACATGAGTACAAATCTGTGTCTGGTGATGGCTGGCTGGTAAAACCCAGTCATCAACCATGCCAGGGATGGTAGGTTTTGCAAGGGGCACTTCTATGGTGTCCTTTGTGTATACATCATAACAAATCCAACACCAGCATCAGTGTAGGTTTATTGTTCTGAGTTGTTTGATACCAAACAACCCCATATGCAGAGAGTCCATCATGTAACTTGGGAACTCGTAATGACCAGTGTCCAGCAAATGTATTTGCTCTGGCTCCCCTGTACACTTACTTTGTTGTAAGGTTTTGTAAAGACACCCTAGGGGCATAGTTACTCATGCAAACATGCCCACACATGAATTATAGTGCACCCTGCGTTAGGCTGTAAGACATGCCAGAGGGGTGAATTACCAATGGTGCATGCAGTGTTAGTGGACAGGATGAATGAATGCCATGTTGAGTTGTCAGCTTTAAATGCACCTTGGCATGCACTTACAATGACAGCCTGCATGAGGCTCATGAGGTTGGTGTGGGGCCTCTCTGAGTAGCACAATTGGTGCTGCAGCTCTGGACGGCCCTCTTCAGTACCCATGACCTGAGTACCAGGAGTACCATTTAGTGGGGACCTATAAGGGTGGCTGAAGAGCCAATAAATAGTGCAGATTTCGGGAAATAAATCAGCCCCGGGAACCTGTTTAGCAGGGGCCCAGGGCACTTACAGTTTGAACCCACAATATTCTCCAGGCAACAAGTGGGGGACTAACCATGCAAAAAGAGGCCCTTTCTCACAGATTCTACTAGTAAAATACATTTATGAATAGCAAACAATCATAAACTTAAATGTACCTTTTTAAATCAGGCCCACAGTCTTTTTGGCAATGTACTTAAGCCACTTCCAGGTGTTCTTGTTCTGAGATTCAGGCCCTCATTACGAGATTGGTGGTTTTGGAGCAAGATCGCCACGCAAAATGCTGCCACCATACCGCCATTGATGGCGGTACAGTATCCGCCGTATTACGAGTCACAAAGAAGTAAACGCCCAAATCCAACCACAAAACCAACACCGCCAGACCGACCTACGGCGAACGAGTAATTGTCCAACCACCAGTCCTGCCATGCTGGCAACATTCGGACCGCCCCATTCCAAGTCAGTTTTCAGCACAGCGGTAAACCATTGGCGGTTCGCACCGCTGCAATACAAAAAGGCACTGCCAATAGTAACCTACACCACATTGGACAGTTCGAATCCCCCACACCTGAAACACATACACACACTACACACACCTGCTCATGGTACTATAAAACAACCCCCCCACATACAAACAATTCCTTGTGACTCCCACAACCAGCCACACGGACATCAGCCATGAAGCACATCTCATATACTACAAACACCTTCATATTGCACACTTAGCACACACCACCACCACCACCCACCTGCACCCACTTTCAAACTCACCCACACCATTAATCCCCTTACACTGCACCCTACCCGCATAGCACCCCGACTCAAAACCATGTCACGCCCGAAGCACCCACGGTTCACAGAGGAGCTGCCTGTCATGGTGGACAAGATCATCAGAGTAGAGCCACAACTGATGGGAGCCCAGGTCCAGCAAACATCGTTAGCCAGGAAAATGGAGTTATGGCACAGGATCGTTGACAGGGTCAACTCAGTTGGCACCTGTCCAAGGGAGGATGTCAGGAAGCAGTGGAACGACCTCAGGGGGATAGTCTGTTCCATGACGTCTAGGCACCAGATCACAGTGAACATGACTGGAGGTGGACCCCCACCTCCTCCCCTTGAGTTGACATCCTGGGAGGAGAACGTCTTGGACACCATGCACACAGAGGGCCTGACTGGTATCATCGGAGGTCTTGACTCTGGTAAGTAATTTCATTTCCCTCCAAGACCCCAACAATCCTGACCAGCATGCCTCCCTACCACTCCCCAATCCCCCCATCACACACCACTGCACCCCACCCAGTCACCCGTGCCTCTCACATGCATGCTAAACCACCCCTCTCCCACCATCCCCACACACTACCCCCCATGCATGGATGACAATTACAATGTGTGGATCCACCACTCTCACAATGCATCAATCCTCACACAGCAAAAAAATCACAGTCCTACATCAAAGGGGAATAGCTGTATGGGCAACCATAACACAGCCCACTCATACTGGTTGCCACAACAGCGTCCCAAAATATGACAATGACAGCAGTGCCAAACACCATCCACAACCCACCATGGCACAGGTTACCATAGCACAATCCCCCTACCCGAATCAATGTCTGCAGTGCTGCTGCTGTCAATGCTATCACTGGGAAGCAAGTCGGGCCACTGCATGCACCACACCATGGAAATGACAACTACACATCCACATACAAACTCTCCACCTTTCCATCCACAGGTTACCCCGCAACTTCCACCCTGCAGAGGAAACCAGGCTCAGACAGCCCTTATCAGGATGAAGGCCCAAGCAGATGTCTGGAATGGGTTGACTTGCCTGGGCCATCTGTGGGGAATGGTCAGTCCACTCCCACTAGCCCAACCATGGACACGCAAGACACCCTCTCCTATGTGCCTACAAGACCTCAGTCAGCCCCTCCTCCACAAACCTGTGACCCAGGGACCTCCCAATCAGAAGTGAGCACCACAGTAGAAGGGTTAGTGTCTAGGGCACACACACCAGACAATGAAGGGCCTGGGGCCACTAGGAGTGGGCACACTGTGCCAGGGGCACCAAGGGTTAGGGGTAGTGGGATGGTAACAGTGGTCCAAGGGAAATGCCAGCCACAACACCAGACTGCCAGGAGGCCCTCACCCAAGTCCTGGGTGCATACCACCAAACCCAGGACACTATGGCCCAGATCCTCATCACCATGCAGGAGACCCAGAGGCTGCAGGCTGCACACCATCAGGAGGCCATGCAGCAGTGGCAGACCCACAATGCCACCGTGGCCTCCATAGCAGGGGTCCTGAAGGAATTCACCACCATCCAGCATCAGATCACCTCCCACCAGGGGGCCCCTTCCAATTACCACAACCCAACTGAGCCCTCCACGTCAGCTGCAGCTAGTGGCATCGAGGCCCTGCCCCAGGACCCACAGGACCCTACATCCCTCCCCCTGTAGCTGAGGAGCCCCGACGCTGGTGAGGACATCCAACCAGACATCCAGCCGGAACTGATGCCAATACCAAAAACTACTACTGCCGGGAAGAGACTCTCTCCTGAACATTCTCCCCTGTGTGTCACTGAGACACCCTGTTGGCTGCCCACTGTCATATCTCTGTTGTCCTAAGGCCACCATACTGGACTGCGACTACCCACTGCAGGCCTATATACTCCGATGAACCCACCCACCATGACCCCACTCTTCACCTCTTGCACTTGTCACTCCCAAATAAATGCCACTGAGCACAGTTACGGTCTATGTCTTTATTTGTCATGACTATGAGAGTTACTGCCATTACATGCGCAACAGGCAACCCATTGTGATGCAAATATATGTGAGAGTGACAGAAGGGGGAGCAACATGCAGCAATGATTACAGGGGACCTTGCGAGTAGCTGGAGACATGTGTCAAGGGAGGCAACAAGTGAGACAGGAAACAGAGTGCACCACAACAATGCCTGGTAATTGGAACAAGACAGGGACATCAATCACTAAAGGAGTCACATATGCCAAGTCAGCACACATGCACCGTAAATACAGGAAGCCAAGGCTGGGACGGCAACTCAAGTCCCCAACCATATGTTCATGAAAAATCCACATTCCCAAAACATACCTCCCAATGGCCTCTCCCCCACACCAAACATATCCAGACGTGAGGCAGTTCCCACTGGCACGCACAATGATGTTGCACAGCCCCCAATGCCGATTCCCAGGAGAGGATGTAATACAGAGGAATCCACCTAGTGCAGCACACATGGAGCATTGGATCTGCCAGTTCACGCAACAATGGTCACGCATATAGATGTCACTGGTGCAGCAACACAACAGCAGGTACAGAATGGCACTGACCTGTGCACAGTATGGAACCAACTCATGGGCACATGTGACCCACCCCCAAGGCACCCAGAGTCAGAGCTGAACCCAAGCCATACAGCGTTTACAGACAGCAGGTGGCAACATGGCAAAAGGCAGACAGTTGTACAAGTCACATACAAGACAATTAACACATACCTGTATCTCAGTGGAAGTATTGTCATATCAGCTCTGCTCTGGAATCAGCTGTATCCTCATCATCTTCCTCCTCATCAATCCCCATGTCCCCTTCATCAGCCACTGGTACGGGTGCCACATCCTCTCCATAAAGCAATGCAATGTGAGGTCCGAGGGCCGGATTGTGTAGCATGCAGCAGGCAACAATGATCAAGCACACTTTCTGTTGTCTGTAGATGAGGGTACCTCCGGAAATGTGCAAACACCGAAAATGCAGCTTTGATGGTGACCAAATCAACACTTTGGGTGTACCTGATGTAGCTGGGCAGATGTTTTAGCAGGGCACATAGTACGTCTCTCAGGATGTTGCTGAACATGGGCTATGCCATCCCTGCTGCCAAGCCTACTGTAATGTGGAACAACCCTGAGGCAAGGAAGTGGAGGACTGACAACACCTGTACTGTGGGAGGGATGGCACTGGGTTGACGAATGGCAGGCAAAAGATCCGGCTCCAACTGGCTCACCAGCTCCATGATGGTATGATGGTTCAGACGATAGGTCTGAATGATGTGTTGGTCTTTGAGGGTGACAAGGTCGACTAGGGGCCTGTATACTGGAGCGTCCCTCATCCTCACCCTTCCACCATACCTGGGAATAGGAGGGAGTAGGAATCATGATGTTCACCAGTGACTGTGTGGACGTAGCTGTGCTGTGCACAAGTCACAAAATTAAACCAATGGCACACCTTAAATGCACTCTCAATTCACATTGCACATGTAAAATGGCAGCCACCTGTCCTACATGCACAGGACAGACAGAAGTGAGCTCATCCCGCTGGAGTAACATGCCATGGTGGTAGGCGGTCACAACCGCTGTCCAACTCCTCATTGGTTAAACCTGTTGCTTATGGGAGACACAAGCCAATGCTGATCTCCGCCGGCGGTGACGATGATGTCTGCTGCGGAAGTGACTGCCATTTCATGTGCTCAGGCTCACTTCACTCCTGACATTCATGCACAGAAGACCTCCACTGCGTGTGCTGCTGTGTTCTGACTCTGGTTGCCAAGATGCCACGTCCTGCAGGAGATAGGGCCCCAGTCTTCACCCAGGAGGAATTGGAAAAGCTTATGGACAGTTGTATGGGGCACCAGAGAAGCAGGTGAGGTCAATGTCAATGTCAATGTCCTCTCTGTGAGTGGTGCGTATGGGGATGGTGGCCTTGAGATGAGGCAGTGTGACTGGAGAATGGGCATGGGTGAGGAGTCAGAGGATATGTGGATTGATGACATTTGCATGTGAAAGTGAGATGTGTGCTGTCCACTGCTGTCCCTGTGTTGCCACGCTACATGATTTTGTACTTCTGTCTGTGTCACCCATGCAGGTCAGTGCCCATCAGAAGAAGGGGATATGGCGTGCCATTGGCAAGCAAGTGCAGACCCTGGGGATCCATGCCCGGTGGAGCACCCACTGCAGAAAGCGGTGGGAGGACCTGGGATGCTGGGCCCAGAAGACTGTGGAGGCCCAGCTGGGGACATCCTCCCATTGAGGGAAGGGTGCCCTTTGGGCCCTGACCCCCCCTTATGTCTCACATTTTGGCAGTGGCATACCCTGAGATGGATTGGCACTGGAGGGATGCACAGCAGCCACAAAGGGGTGAGTACACACTCTCCCTTACATTATGTGTTGCCTTAGTGGCTCAGGATGTGCACTATTGGAAGGCTGTAGCATGGGTGCTAGGTAGATACATGTCCACTATGGGTATTAGACAACCAGGCAGGATTTTAATCATAGATGAGTGACCATGCCATGCAGTCAGTGAGTTGAGGCTCACTTATCTCCAATGTGGTATCTGTGTTGTCAACTACTACCAAGATGAGCTTGGCAACTCATGCCAACAGGGTCATTGCATCTGTGGTGTCAGGCCATTGTAATATGTTCTTGCCAACCACTGTGCCAGGGGTGAATGTAGAGTCCTCAATCTGCTGGCAGGCAGTGTATGTGTAGTGAGGTAAGATGGGCCAAGATGTCACAGTGCAATTTGATAATGGCCTAGTTGGCATGCCAAGTACCCATGCAGGATTCATTTGGTTTGGTAGTCCAGGAATTGTGTGTCTCAGAGGGCATGGGAAGTGGCTAGGTACTGTGAAGCTGTGGCGGGCATGCCTCTCTTCATGTACACGATTGCATCTGTGTCACCGTCAGCAGTCCACATGTGCATTGCTGTGGTTGCCCCCATGGTGTTCCATTGTTGTAGCATGTGTAAGTGAGGGCATGGCATGTTATGTCATGGCATTAGAGGATGTTGTTGTTATTGTTTGTGACTGTTGTGCTGGCTTTGACCAATTGCACCCTGTCTTTCTCTCTCCCACCCTCACACCGTCTCCTCCTCTGTCTTTGTGTACATCAGCATCATCAGTAGAAGCAGAAAGGGAACCAGCGAGTTGTGAAGCAGCGGCCCACGGGACCCAGGAGGCTGATACCAGAAGAGCCGAGTGGACCAGCGGGATGGAGGGCAAAGGGAGTGCCATGAGGGAGACGGGATCAACCACAACATCTTTGGATTCCTCCTCCAATGGCGGCTCCCTGGCTGTGACGGACCCATCTGGGCCCATGCCTGCATCATCCTTGTCCGCCATCTCCCTTACCAGCACCGTCCGCCCTGTAGGTCCCCACCCAGTTGCCCACTCACCTAGGAGGGTGGTGGACATCTCCTTCACCGCAGGCATCTCTGCCCCTGCCCCAGTCAGCCCTGCTGACCTCAATGAGGAGGCTATTGATCTCCTGAGGTCCATCTCTGTGGAGCAGACATCTAATGTGAATGCCATCCAGGGACTGCCATCCCAGATGCAGCAGTCAAATGCCTACCTGGAAGGCATTCATGGTGCCCTGTCTGCCCTGCAGAGATTGTTTCAGGCTCTGGCCTCCTCACTGATGGCAGCCAGTGTTCCTTCTCCTTAAGTCCCCCCTCCAACAACCTGTTCCCACTGCCACATCCCTCTCCCATCACCCATCAAAGGCACACCTTCATACCACCATGCATCCACATCAACAGACCCAGATCGCAAGGACAAACACAAGTACCACAGAAGACACCACCATCATGCACACACACACAACAGATACATGCAGACACAACAACATCCACTTCCTTCACAGACTCCCCCACCACCTCCCCTCTCACAGTCATATCACCACTCATACCTGCAATCACCACCTCATCAGTCCCAGATCCTGCCACATGTGCTCTCACTGCCACCATCACCACATCACACTCCCATACATGCACCCCATACACCACATGCAAACGCACCACAACAATCAACAGAACAACATGCAGGAAATCCACCCTATCTGCACACACCACCCCAACATTCACTCACACATCCCCTACCATTTCCCTGTGTCTCCTCCCACTCCACCCAGTACACATACACGCCACACCCAACCAACAGTCACCCAGTACACACATGTCATCCGCCCACACACTTGCACCCAAGGCACCTTCACGCACACACCTCTCAACCATTCCATCTCCCTCCACTCCAAAACGCCTTTCCGATGACCTACCTTGTGCCCCTAAGAAACGTTTCCTTCAAGCGTTTTCCCTGTTCCCCCCACTGGCCCAGGCCCTGTTCCACCCAAGCACCCTGCTACCCATCCCAGATCCCTTCCTTCCACCTCCCAGTCCTCCTCTGGTCCTTGCCATGTTCCTCCACTACCTGAGACCTCCACCCCCACAAAGTCTGCGCTCCTCGGAAACAGCCTGACCACCGGTGTGGAGACGCCTTCCGCTGGCCACAGTGGTCTGTCCACAGTGGCAGTTCATACAGAAACTTGGCTGTGTTCTGCAGGTGCCTTTCCAGTACTCGTAATATGGTGGACTTCACCGCCGGGTTCGCAGTGGTGCAACCGCCACCTCCACTGCGGTGGTCCACTGACCACCAAACTCGTAATGAGGGCCTCAGTCTTCAATAATGCTGTAAACTGTTTTCACTAAACATTGTATAAAGCATTGCCTTGAATTCAAGGGGGCTGCTTTACAAATCCTTTCCCAGGCAGACGTCAGACTCAGTCCTCATAAAAGTACTGTTAGCGGATGTAAAGTATTAATCCAAAAATATACTTAATTTATCTTGCATTCAACTGGTGTGAAAGCATCTAAAATGGGAATACAATGAATATATTTAGTAAATATTCAAATACAATTAGTACAAATAGAAGAGGCTGTGCTCTCTTTGCAGTTTTACTATGAGGGATTTGGATATTTGAGGGCCAATTCAAAAAGGCCTTTAAGAGTACATAAAAGGGTACTCTTGTATTGTTACAAGATTTTCAAAACAGAAGTGTTATAGAAGGGCCAGGGAAATGCAATGTAAATTTGGTGAATTTGCATGAAGTAGTCATTTATTAGGTTTTCACATGATTCTCTGTTTGCACTTCCCACAAGTATTGAAACGCCAAGCTCGCAACTAAATGGGCACAATGCACAATTCGATCTACCTAATAATCATGTGCATATTAAGGGAAATGCATGTTACAAATGCAGGAAAATATTGTTAAAATTTAAATTTACTAATGAAGGGGCAGGACAATAGGCATATGTGATCCTCAATAGTCTGTACCCCCCATATATACCCATAAACTACAAGATACCTATTTCATGTGTGGATCTCAGTGGGCGTCCATAAATGTGCAAATTTAGGTTATACATTAGATAGTTTGCACATTTAGGGGGTCATTACGACCCTGGCGGCCGGCGGTAAGCTGGCGGTAACACCGCCAACAGGCTGGCGGTGTTCCGCCAGCTATTATGACCGTGGCGCAATAGCCACAGCCATACCGCCGGCCCCTCCACTATACCGCCAGGCTTCCGCCTGGCAGTCATAATCCCCAGGGCAGCGGTGCAAGCACCGCTGCCCTGGAGATTATGAGTCCCCGACCGCCAGCCTGTCCGTGGCGGTGAACACCGCCATTGAAAGGCTGGTGGTAAGGGGACTTGGGGTGCCCCTGGCATAGCCCGTCGCACATTTCACTGCCCGAAATTCGCTGCACATCAGCATTGCTGCCGGCTCTATTACGAGCCAGCTGCAATGTTGATGTGACATTTCCGCTGGACCAGCGGACGGTAACACTGTTACCGTCCGCTGGCACAGCGGAAATGTCATAATAGGGAGACAGGAATACCGCCGGCAATGGCAGTATTCTGTCTCCCGCGGCCTCGGCGGTCTTTTACCAAGACGGCTGAGGTTGTAATGACCCCCTTAGTCTTGGATGTCTCATTGGTAGCAAAATATTTGTCACAGTTTATGATCAGCATTTTTGCACCAGAGTGATATTTTGCAAACTGATCTATATATTCTACTAGTCGGTTTGCAAAATATTTTCTCTAAATTAATTGCAATACGACCTACCTCAGGGATGATAATGTGGACCAATTATGAATCACAGCCAACGCAGCAATGGTGGCCTGTTTAGGTCAGCAGATCACCATGTTTTTGACTGCTTTAAAAAAGAACACTTTTTGTTAAATGCATCCCATTTTTCTCAAAAAGGAAACGATGTTTATAGAAAAATAAAAATGCTACAGACGTTTGTTATGAGTAGATAGTAGTCCCTGAAACCATTGCCAAAACCTCAAAAATATTTTTTCAACATTCGTCTGCAAATCAAACCCTTTGTGACCATAAAAAGGCTACGTACATCTGTCTCGCAATTCTACAACTTTTTCAGTAAGCCTTCTGTAATGTATTGGTCACACTAGCTCTATTGGTGCCATTGTGCTTCCACTTAGGTTGAAATGTATGGAGGAAAACTGGACACTGTACTATGAAAAAACAGTGAGGTCCTAAGCTAAGGTAAATTCAAGCCTCACTGCACAGCACACTTAGTAATCCCCTTTCCATTCCATTATGGAATCATACATTTTTAATGAAAGAGGAGTGAAGAAAATGGGTTTATGTCATTAAAAGGATTAGTGTTTATCTTTTGTATTAAAGATATAATTAGTGATAGCATTTGTTCATTATCCTTACAGTCCAAGATGCAACCTAAGTAAAATATGAAATATATATTCTGGAACCAACATTGCGTTATCATTTTGGATTAAAAATGTAATCTGCTCTCGGTTGGTTTCATTTGATTTAAGAGCGTTATTCTGTTGCCTGAAGAGTTTAACTGTGCTTTAATGCTATCATTATTGTAAAGCTTATCCTGGATATATTTTTCTGTAAGGCTATTTTTTATAGCTGCACAGGTTTCTTCTTTCACATATAGAGGATATTATGAAATATATTTAGGAGTCGTAAATATATGCGCACCATTTTACTGTATTGTATCGCTTTCATCTCATCAGCATGTCATGAAATCTTCCATGAATTATGCCTTTGGAATGCATCTCTAACTATTGCAAAATGGTGCTGCCTTGCCTCCCGCCTGCTTTCCTTTTTATACCTTTCCTGAAATAAAATTTTGCAGTGTTGTTCCCTAGGATAAAGTTGAAAAGTTAGCACGTAAGAGGATGCGTTTTTCTCAAATGCCTCCAAGTGCTCTTTGTTCAGTTCTGTTTGTGAGGTGACGTTTTTGTTGACCATTAGAAGGTTAGACGGGGATATGTTTGCCATTTGACAAATCTGAAGACACATAAAGGGAGTCATAATAATAGGTAGCACTAAGGTAAGACGGAAGTTCCACAATAAAATAAAAATGGCCATGAACATCTGAACGGAGTTCACAAAGAACAGTAGCGGCACAAATACAGGGCAGTCCTGCCAAGCTTCATGGTTCCATGTTTGAGTAGCTGCTCCAGTTCAAGCTTTTTCTTTGAATTCTGAGTCTGGTGGTGTTTTCTATTCTATTATAAATCAGGGCTACAAGTCCTAGAATTCAATGAAAAAACGTTCCTCCTGCATGGGCTTGGAAAAGTGAACAGCTATGACAGCAGACGAGGGCGGTCAGAAGAAAGACTCGCCCTACTGGAAGGCACAAACTTCAGTTGATACTATTGTGAAAATACTCAGAAATAAACGATCTCAGCATTTGCACCAATAAAGTGCAACAGATTCCCGACCACCCACCATCTAAAAACGTTTAATTTCTTGCCTTCAGGGAATAGTTGAGATCTATACTGTTTTGTCAACAATTCCAGACTGTTAGAAATGGGGTCCTTGGATGGCATTGAGGTTACCCCCTGTCCAAGTAAGGACCCTCACTCTAGTCAGGGTAAAAGAGAATCACCCTCAGCTAACCCCCGCTCACCCCCTTGGTAACTTGGCATGAGCAGGCAAGCTTAACTTCAGAGTGCTAGGTGTAAAGTATTTGTATGGTTAGAAATGGGGTCTTTGGTTGGCAGTCAGGTTACCCCCTGTCCAAGCAAGGACCCTCCCTCTAGTCAGGGTCAAAGAGAATCACCCTCAGCTAACCCCTGCTTATGCCCTTGGTACCTTGGCAAGAGCAGTAGGCTTAACTTCAGAGTGCTAGGTGTAAAGTATTTGTACCAACACACACAGTGACTTAATGGAAACACTACAAAATGACACAACACAGGTTTAGAAAAATAGGAAACATTTATCTAAACAAAAAAAGACCAAAATGACAAAAATCCACAATACACATGTCAAGTTATCAATTAAAAAGCAAAAAGAGTCTTCATGTAGTTTTAAACACACACTAACACTGTTAGCGTGAAAATGTATCTTGGGTGCGTCAAAAATAACCCAGCACAGGCGAGTGTGCGTCAAAAGGGGCTTGCGATGGGTCGATTTCACTCACCAGCGAGACCTTGCATAGTTTTTCCTTTCGTTGGGTAGGGCGCGTCGTTTCTTCTCTCCGCAGGAGAGTGATGATTCGATCCGGTCAGCACTCTCGGGTCCGGGCAGGCCTTGCGTTGTTTTTATATGCCCAGCGCTACTTGCGTCGGAAATCCAGCTGCATGATGATCCGAAAACCACACAGTGCGGGTTGCGATCTCACCAGCCTCCGTTATCGATGCTGCGCGTCATTTCCCCAGCTCTGTGAGTCGATCTTCCAGTTGCGTTGCAGGCGAGCGTAGATTTTCAGCCGCAAAGCCAGCAGAGCGTCAATTTTTCAGCCACAGATCAGAGTCAAATAGATCTTTTCCCCGCACGGCGTTCTGTATGTGGATTTCTTCCTCTTAGGCTGCCAGCTTCTCCTTTCAGGGTCCCAGGAACTGGATGGGCACCACTTGGCAGAGTCGGAGTCTCTCCAGACACTCCAGGTGCTGGCAGAAAGAAGACTCTGCTTTCCCTGAGACTTCAAACAACAAAGGCAAGCTCCAAATCAAGCCCTTGGAGATCTTCACAAGATGGAAGGCACACAAAGTCCAGTCTTTGCCCTCTCACGCTGGCAGAAGCAGCAACTGCAGGATAGCTCCACAAAGCACAGTCACAAGCAGGGCAGCACTTCTTCCACAGCTCTTCAGCTCTTCTCCAGGCAGAGGTTCCTCTTGTTGTCTAGAAGTGTTCTCTAGTCTGTGGTTTTGGGTGCCCTTCTTATACCCATTTTGCCCTTTGAAGTAGGCTTACGTCAAAGAAAAGTCTCTCTTGTTTGTGAAATCCTGCCTTGCCCAGGCCAGGCCCCAGAAACACACCAGGGGGTTGGAGACTGCATTGTGTGTGGAAAGGCACAGTTCATTCAGGTGTGAGTGACCACTGCTCCCCTCCCTCCTAGCACAGATGGCTCATCAGGAAATGCAGACTACACCCCAGCTCCCTTTGTGTCACTGTCTAGTGTGAGGTGCAACCAGCCCAACTGTCAAACTGACCCAGACAGGGAATCCACAAACAGGCAGAGTCACAGAAATGGTTTAAGCAAGAAAATGCTCACTTTCTAAAAGTGGCATTTTCAAACACACAATCTTAAAATTAACTTTACTAAAAGATGCATTTTTAAATTGTGAGCTCAGAGACCCCAAACTCCACATGTCCATCCGCTCCCAAAGGGAATCCACACTTTAATCATAGTTAAAGGTAGCCCCCATGTTAACCTATGAGAGGGATATGCCTTGCAACAGTGAAAAATGAATTTAGCAGTTTTTCACTGTCAGGACACATAAAACACATTACTATATGTCCTACCTTAATCATACACTGTACCCTGCCCTTGGGGCTACCTAGGGCCTACCTTAGGGGTGTTTTACATGTAAGAAAAGGGAAGGTTTAGGCCTGGCAAGTGGGCAGTGATGCTAATGTGTCATTAGATGGTGCAGGTGGCTCTTAAAACTGCCCCTTAGGCCTTCCAACACTATAGTGCAAGAAGGAAAAACACATTACACTGTATTATCCCTTTTAAACAATCATTTTATAGTGGTCTTTTCCTTTACAGTTGTGTTATCACTATGAAATATAAATTCTAACATCTCACCTATAAATCTAACATAACACTGCACTACACTATGTTGCAACCAAATGTACAATCTCAAATAGCCATACAATGTTGTTATGTGGACAAATGGATCAACACATTAATTGATTTTCCAAATCTAAACACACACATGCAAGCATAAAGACATGCAAAGATCTGCCCACACATATTCCATCGTGAACTAGTGCATAGAAAATCAGGATGTGAATGAGTCAATAAACCGATTGTTCTGGTGATATTAGCAATGTGTGCATGTGAGTTAACATAGTAAACCAATGGTGACTTCCAGAGTGTGAGTGATTCACATTACCAATAACGAATAATCTGTTCTAAAAATAATTTCCACTGCTGATGCTATTAGTATTCATTTTTTAATATGATTATAAAGTACCTTAGCCCTTAAAATCACATTGTGTTTTATTGTAAATGCTTAAATCCTTTTCTGCTTTTATGGTTGTTTTGCAAAATAAAGATTCATTCGATACGACTGGACATTGGGTTGTTCCAACGGACCTCTTTGGACATTTTGTGCATGCATACTCTTTGTTTTGTCCACACTCCAAGGTCTACGTATTGGGTAAATCCCACCTCTATAAGTAACTCCAGTTAGAAGAAATCATGAAAATGTATTTTTTTAAAATGTGTTTTAACACATTTGCTAAATATTATGTTCATTTTAAGAAGTGGACAGACATATATTATGGACCCGTAATCAAGAAAAATTTGGCCCGAATGATATGTGTCTACCAATGTCAAGTATTTGTGTTTTGTTCTAGCTTTCCTAGAGAACGTGTTATGCAAAATCAGTCATGAAATATTAGGCCTGATCACTAAATGGTAGCAGAATAATGTTTTTGTGGAGCCCTGTTCATTTGATGACCAATTTCAAACTCAGGTCTATATAGAAGCCTAAAATCTAAATATTGTAATGCTTCTAGCTTAGGGGATGTAGTAGTCCCAGTCAGACTTACCATGCCTGATATTTGGCAGATGTTTAGTATTTATTTCCAATATATAGTAATTCCTTACAGCCTCTCCGCACACAATCATATTCCATATGGATCTCCTGAGTGTGGGGATACCAGAGCTGGATGATGTTTGTTCGAATTTGTGATGCCTCCAGGTGTAAATTCAGAAAATGTTGAACTAACTGAGAGTCTTTCAACACCATCCCCAACCTGCTCCAATGCAGGAAGGAATTGAGCATGCACCTTTTTATTTAACACTACATACCAATGGAGTAACACTACACTTCTACTACCAAGCTACCAATACAGCGCTCCACTTCCTTTCAGCAAGGTGAAAGCCTTACAAATATCATATATAAATATCCGTACATCCATAAATGGAAAGTGCAAATCTGATTTATCATTAGGTCGCAAGTGTCACCTCTGGGATTAAATGGAAACATACTACAACAATATGTTTTCAACATCTACATGGTCTAAGGTTTTAATTCTTCAGTGACAGACCTAACCATGCCATGAATGGCTAGCCGAGAGGTAATGTAGGATATGATGCTTCTCAGATTTTTAGCATTTTTCCAAAATATCGTAATTATCTCCAGTCTCCCTTACTGAGGAAGATATTCCTGAAAATTTCTAATCCCATCAAGCCTCTGTTTCTAAGGGTCTGGTGACTGAGCAGGTACAGGTCCTGTATGGGGTTTTGATTGTTTTTTGTGCCCACTGGCAATAAATTTGGTGCAGTGTTTTTAGAAAATCTTGAAAGCAACAAAGCAAATTGTTGGTTTAAAACAATGTTCTTTTTGGTCACATGTATCATTCCTAGGTAACATGGAAACATATCACAATCATATATTTTCAAGATCTACATAAGGGATGGTTTCAATTGCTGTATTTCAAATGTGCCTAATCCTGGAAAAGAAAGTGTTAAATATGGTAGATGGTTAGTATTTTTTGGGAAATGTGGTAACGCTATCTGGACTCCCTTGTGCAGGGACATATCACTACCATTGGCTAACCCCCATCTGTGTTACTCTTAGGTTTTGGGGAGTGGGTCAGCAGGCATGTATGGGTTCTGAAAAGGCTCCAGGTGCCCACAGAAAGTTTGAAAAATGATTGAAATTGGGATGCTGCTTTGGGGTGCCTGTCTTTGAGTCACAGCTACAGCCCCTTGGATATATGGAAACATACCACAGCCATATAATCTCAACATTTATACATTCTAAAATATCAGTCACTGTGTGCAGTGTGCCAGACTTCCCTTGCACTGATTGGCTCACCAGGACAACATTTTGAAAATGATGTTTGTCAGATTGTCAACAGTTTTCTACAAAATAATGTAATTCCCTACACTCTTCTTCACAAAAGAACATATTGTTACCCAGGCTTGACCCATACATCATTTACCCTGAGTCACTTGAGAATGATGCTACCTGGAAAGTGTGGCTATTCAATTGGTTTGAGCAGGAATTCAAATATCAAATATTATGGAATGTGTATAATGGGGGAGCTTCCATGGAGGATGACTGCAGCATGTGAGCCTAGGTTTAATAGGTACCCAGAGAAGACTACAAACCTGAGACATTGCTGAAAACTGTAGACCAAGGGTACTCTCGAGCTGAGTGGTTGCTTGAATACCATCTTGTTTTAGCACTCTGACCTGAACTCGCTGCAAATATCAAATTGTGGGTAAGAAACACAGTTTGTTCACATTTCTAAGATATAAATAGTTTAGTTTAGTTTTGAGGATTTATAAAGCGCGTAGTTACCCTAAGGCATCCCAGCGCTAACGTAACATGACCAATGCCGGCAACAGGAGAATTCAGAGAGTTACCTACAGAAAAGAATAGTCGTACGTTTTTTTCTAAAAAGCTGCTCTGAGGGTTCGTAACGAATCTCAGTGGGAAGATCGTTCCAAAGGCGAGCGGCCTTGGTGGAAAAGGAATTGGCTCCCCAAGCTCTCTTAGACCGCAAGATGATGACATGTCGGGAGGAGGAGGACCTCAGACTTCGAGAGGGGGCATAGAGATATAGTCGCTTTCTAAAGAACATCGGACCCTTATCTTGAAGGGCTCTGTGGACAATGCACAGGGCTTTAAAGTGGGTACGCTGCCTAATGGGGAGCCAGTGAAGTGTTGAAAGAGCAGGCTTTGCGGATAAATGTCTGGGAAGATTAATACGAAGCCTGGCTGCAGCATTCTTGACTGTCTGTTGCTTCTTTATGACATAGGCCGGGGAGCTGAGAAACAGCAAGTTCCCATAGTCCAGGTGGGAAAGGATCAAAGTTTGAACGAGGATTCTTCTGGCCGTAGGGGGAAGAAGATTAAAAAATTTCCTAAGGACTCTTAAAATGCCAAAACATGTAGAGGAGACTCTTTTTGCTTGATAATCCATAGTCAAGCGAGAATCCAACCAAAAACCAAGGCTTTTTACCTGGGCCTTGGGAGGAGGAGGTTGTTGGAAGCCTCAGAGTGCAGTGAGATGGGAGAGGCTGGGGAGCCATTGCCTAATACAATGACTTCTGACTTTCCATCATTAAATTTAAGCTTAGACTGGATCATCCAACCTCCAATGTCTTTCATACAACACAAAAGGTTGGCTGCAGACGAGTCCCCAGAACTAGATAGTGATACCACAAGCTAAGTATCGTCAGCATAGGTGACCAAGGATAGATTATAGGGAGCGATCACTTTAGCCAGCGGGGATAGATAAACATTAAAAAGAGTTGGACTCAGGGAGGAGCCCTGAGGGACTCCACAAGTCAATGGAAAGATATTGGAAAAGAAGGCTCGATCCAAAACTTGAAAAGATCTTCCTTTGACAAAAGCGGACAGCCAGGACAATGCTAAACCTCTTATCCCTAATTCAGAGAGCCTACAACAGAGAAGGTTGTGGTCCACCGTATCAAAAGCTGCGCTAAGATCAAGTAAAATCACGGCTACGTAAACCCCTTGGTCCAAAAGTTGCTGAGCTGACTCCGTCACTGTAAGGAGGGCTGACTCCGTGCTATGATGGGCTCTAAAGCCCATTTGAGTAGGGTGGAGAAGTTCATGGCTCTCTAGGTAGCTGGTTAATTGGTAGTTAACATGTTTCTCCAGGATTTCTGTTGAAATGGGAAGGAGAGCAATGGGTCTATAATTCTCCAGCAGAGAGGGGTCCAATTTAGGCTTTTTTAAAAGAGGCTTAATGATGGCATGCTTAAAAAAAGGAGGGAGAGAACCTGAGGATAAGGAATGATTCAATATCTTTGTAAGGGGAGGGACAACAATATCTGAAACCCGCGAGAGGATGGCAGGAGGGGCGGGGTCAAGGGGGGAGCCCGATTTAATTTGAAGAAGGAAGTTGGTAGTTGCAGCATCCGTGAGAGGTGCAAAGGCAGTTAATATGCTTCCGGTGAGGGCGGGATCCATTGTTTGATGCTCTAATGCCTCTACGGAAAGAGAAGAAGAGAACCCAGAATATATCTTGATGACTTTATCATTGAAGTAAGATGCCAGGTGATTACTGTATTCAATGGAGGGCTCTCTGGGAGGGGCAGGCATAGGGGTTATGGTTAATTCTTTAAAAATCTGAAAAATTTCCTTTTGTGAGCAGGAGGAGTTTTCTATTTTTGTGCCATAGTAAGAAGACTGGGCGGCTTTAATATTTTGGTGGTAGAGTCTGATAGATTGCCTATATATTTCTCTATCGGTGGGGTTGTAGTTCTTTCTCCAGGATCTTTCTAACGTTTTGCACTTCTTTCTTAATTCTAATAGAAGAGGAGAGAACCAAGGTTTAGCCTTGTGGAAGGGCTTGTTGGCTCTTGATTTGATGGGCAGAATACCATCCAAAGAGGAGGAAATCCACTCATTAAATAAGTCTGCGGAGGTAGGGGAGCTGCTGACCCCGAGGGAGGCCTGGAGAACAGCACGCCATTCCCTAAGAGCCAACTTTGACCAAATACGCCCAGAGGTTAAAGAGGTAGAATGCAAGTCTAGTGTGACCTTATAAGGAAAAGAGAAAGATAGAAGGGAATGATCTGTCCAGGTTAAAGGCAGGGATGGCAGGGTGGTAAGAACAGAGAGATTGCTGAATAAAAGGTCCAAAGTATGGCCTTTGGTATGAGTAGGTCCTATTACGTGTTGAGTTAAATCAAGCGCGGAGAGGGACGCAAGTAGAGATCTGGCGTGCGGACAATTTTCATTATCAAGGTGGATGTTGAAATCCCCAAGGATAGTAAAATTAGGGGATTTACAAATAAGACTAGCTACGGCTTCCGGTAAGGAATCGAAAAAGCGAGTGCCAGGTCCCGGGGGTCGATAAAGAAGCATTCCGGAAAAGGTAAAAGTGGGGGAAAGATAGAGAGAGAAAATTAAGCTTTCACAGTCCGAGATATCAGAGGGGGATGTGATGCACCGAAAAGTATTTTTGTAAATAATGGCTATACCACCACCTCTTCCACGGGGTCGATCTGCATGCGCCATGGAGTAAGTGGAGGGTAGGGAGTTGCAGATATCTACTGCTGAGTCATTACCCAACCAGGTTTCGGTAAGGAACAGGGCATCGGGGGAAAGGTCTTCTAAGAGGGTATAGATGTGTAGGGAATGGGCTGGTAAAGAGCGACTGTTGAGGAGCAGTATTTTGCTCATTTGGGGTAGAGGGGAAACAGAAGGTAGGACAACCTTAGAGGGACTAGGACAGCCCGGGCAAAAAGAAGAAGCATGGGACCCAGGGGATACTGAGTGGGATGGGCAAGACCCTGTCCCTCCCAGTGCGTGGAGCTGCAAGGGAGAATAGACTAACCTATTTATAGTAGAAAGAGCAGCATCTCTGGGCTCTGAGCACTTCAGGGCGCGGACGGGCGCAGACAGGCTTGCCTTTGGTGCGCCTTTGGCGCGCCAGCGGCGCGCCCGCTGCACGCGTCCGCTGTGCGCCCGGCGTCCGTCCGCCATTAAATAAACCGGGGAAGCCGATCGAGGCTCAAGGGCCGAAAAACAACTAGACCGCTAACAAAAATGGCTGTCTAGTTGGTCCCAACCAGGAAGTAGGGAAGTAAAAAGAATGAAGCTACCGAAGGCCACTGAACACGGGCCCGAAGCTTCAATAAAACGGAAACCCAAGTTATGCCCCAAATGACACAAATGTACACAGGAATGTGCCCCCAATACAAGTGAGTCCAACAAAATAAAAATAATAGTTTTTTCCTTATTTCTTAATTTTTTTAAAAAGAATTGCCCCAGAAAAAGAGTGAAGGCAAAACATATGGCCTTCAAGAATTAAAATGCCCAGTAAAACAGTTCAATTTACAGCTAAAACATTAGTTTCCTAAGAAAATTAAAAAATGCTCACACGATCATGTCAGGTGCCCCGCCGGCGTCCGTCCGGCATTAAATAAACCGGGGAAGCCGATCGAGGCTCAAGGGCCGAAAAACAACTAGACCGCTAACAAAAATGGCGGTCTAGTTGGTCCCAACGAGGAAGTAGGGAAGTAAAAAGAATGAAGCTACCAAAGGCCACTGAACACGGGCCCCGAAGCTTCAATAAAACCGAAACCCAATTTATGCCCCCAATGACACAAATGTACACAGGAATGTGCCCCCAATACAAGTGAGTCCAACAAAATAAAAATAATCGTTTTTTCCTTATTTCTTATTTTTTTTTAAAAGAATTGCCCCAGAAAAAGAGTGAAGGCAAAACATATGGCCTTCAAGAATTAAAATGCCCAGTAAAACAGTTCAATTTACTGCTAAAACATTAGTTTCCTAAGAAAATAAAAAAATGCTCACACGATCATGTCAGGTGCCCCGCCGGCGTCCGTCCGGCATTAAATAAACCGGGGAAGCCGATCGAGGCTCAAGGGCCGAAAAACAACTAGACCGCTGTAGGAGGCTGGACTGGCTTGTAGTGAGTACCAAGGGGTACTTGCACCTTGCACCAGGCCCAGTTATCCCTTATTAGTGTATAGGGTGTCTAGCAGCTTAGGCTGATAGATAATGGTAGCTTAGCAAAGCAGCTCAGGCTGAACTAGGAGACGTGTGAAGCTACTACAGTACCACTTAGTGTCATATGCACAATATCATAAGAAAACACAATACACAGTTATACTAAAAATAAAGGTACTTTATTTTTATGACAATATGCCAAAGTATCTTAGAGTGTACCCTCAGTGAGAGGATAGGAAATATACACAAGATATATATACACAATAGCAAAAATATGCAGTATAGTCTTAGAAAACAGTGCAAACAATGTATAGTTACAATAGGATGCAATGGGGAAACATAGGGATAGGGGCAACACAAACCATATACTCCAGAAAAGGAATGCGAACCACGAATGGACCCCAAACCTATGTGACCTTGTAGAGGGTCGCTGGGACTATTAGAAAATAGTGAGAGTTAGAAAAATAACCCTCCCCAAGACCCTGAAAAGTGAGTGCAAAGTGCACTAAAGTTCCCCTAAGGACAAAATAGTCGTGTTAGAGGGAAAATGCAAGGAAAACACAAATCAGCAATGCAACAACGATGGATTCCTGTCTGAGGGTACCTGTGGAACAAGGGGACCAAGTCCAAAAGTCACAAGCAGCTCGGAGATGGGCAGATGCCCAAGAAATGCCAGCGGTTGGTGCAAAGAAGCTCTTACTAGGCTGAAGAACTGTGAATACTGCAGGAACGACAAGGGCTAGAGACTTCCCCTTTTGAGGATGGATCCCCCACGCCTTGGAGAGTCGTGCAGAAGTGTTTTCCCGCCGGATGGACGCCAACAAGCCTTGCTACACGCAAATCGTGCGTTTGGCGTTTTTGGACGCTGCTGGGGCCCAGGAGGGACCAGGAGGTCGCAAATTGGACCTGCAGAGAGAGGGGACGTCGAGCAAGACAAAGAGCCCTCACTGAAGCAGGTAGCACCCGGAGAAGTGCCAGAAACAGGCACTACGAGGATGCGTGAAACGGTGCTCGCCGAAGTTGCACAAAGGAGTCCCACGTCGCCGGAGACCAACTTAGAAAGTCGTGCAATGCAGGTTAGAGTGCCGTGGACCCAGGCTTGGCTGTGCACGAAGGATTTCCGCCGGAAGTGCACAGGGGCCGGAGTAGCTTGCAAAGTCACGGTTCCCAGCAATGCAACCCAGCGAGGTGAGGCAAGGACTTACCTCCACCAAACTTGGGCTGAAGAGTCACTGGACTGTGGGGGTCACTTGGACGGTGTCGCTGGATTCGAGGGACCTCGCTCGTCGTGCTGAGAGGAGACCCAAGGGACCGGTAATGCAGCTTTTTGGTGCCTGCGGTTGCAGGGGGAAGATTCCGTCGACCCACGGGAGATTTCTTCGGAGCTTCTGGTGCAGAGAGGAGGCAGGCTACCCCCACAGCATGCACAAGCAGGAAAACAGTCGAGAAGGCGGCAGGATCAGCGTTACAGAGTTGCAGTAGTCGTCTTTGCTACTATGTTGCAGGTTTGCAGGCTTCCAGCGCGGTCAGCGGTCGTTTCCTTATCAGAAGGTGAAGAGGGAGATGCAGAGGAACTCGGCTGAGCTCATGCATTCGTTATCTAAAGTTTCCCCAGAGACAGAGACCCTAAATAGCCAGAAAAGAGGGTTTGGCTACCTAGGAGAGAGGAAAGGCTACTAACACCTGAAGGAGCCTATCACAAGGAGTCTCTGACGTCACCTGGTGGCACTGGCCACTCAGAGCAGTCCAGTGTGCCAGCAGCACCTCTGTTTCCAAGATGGCAGAGGTCTGGAGCACACTGGAGGAGCTCTGGACACCTCCCAGGGGAGGTGCAGGTCAGGGGAGTGGTCACTCCCCTTTCCTTTGTCCAGTTTCGCGCCAGAGCAGGGGCTAAGGGGTCCCTGAACCGGTGTAGACTGGCTTATGCAGAATTGGGCACATCTGTGCCCAACAAAGCATTTCCAGAGGCTGGGGGAGGCTACTCCTCCCCTGCCTTCACACCATTTTCCAAAGGGAGAGGGTGTCACACCCTCTCTCAGAGGAAGTTCTTTGTTCTGCCATCCTGGGCCAGGCCTGGCTGGACCCCAGGAGGGCAGCTGCCTGTCTGAGGGGTTGGCAGCAGCAGCAGCTGCAGTGAAACCCCAGGAAGGGCAGTCTGGCAGTACCAGGGTCTGTGCTACAGACCACTGGGATCATGGAATTGTACCAACAATGCCAGGATGGCATAGAGGGGGCAATTCCATGATCATAGACATGTTACATGGCCATATTCGGAGTTACCATGGTGAAGCTACATATAGGTAGTGACCTATATGTAGTGCACGCGTGTAATGGTGTCCCCGCACTCACAAAGTTCAGTGAATTGGCTCTGAACAATGTGGGGGCACCTTGGCTAGTGCCAGGGTGCCCTCACACTAAGTAACTTTGCACCTAACCTTTACCAGGTAAAGGTTAGACATATAGGTGACTTATAAGTTACTTAAGTGCAGTGTAAAATGGCTGTGAAATAACGTGGACGTTATTTCACTCAGGCTGCAGTGGCAGGCCTGTGTAAGAATTGTCAGAGCTCCCTATGGGTGGCAAAAGAAATGCTGCAGCCCATAGGGATCTCCTGGAACCCCAATACCCTGGGTACCTCAGTACCATATACTAGGGAATTATAAGGGTGTTCCAGTAAGCCAATGTAAATTGGTAAAAATGGTCACTAGCCTGTCAGTGACAATTTGGAAAGAAATGAGAGAGCATAACCACTGAGGTTCTGGTTAGCAGAGCCTCAGTGAGACAGTTAGGCACCACACAGGGAACATATACATGCACACCTATGAGCACTGGGGCCCTGTGTGACAGGGTCCCAGTGACACATACATATAGGCCACAAACCTATGAGCACTGGGGTCCTGACCAGCAGGATCCCAGTGACACATAACAACCATACTGAAAACATAGTGTTTTCACTATGAGCACTGAGGCCTGGCTATCAGGATCCCAGTGAGACAGTGAAAACAGTTACAAACACCCTGACATACACTCACAAACAGGCCAAAAGTGGGGGTAACAAGGCTAGAAAGAGGCTACCTTCTCACACAACCCCCCCCCAAACGAAGGACAATAAGGCTAACCTTGGCCAGTTGAGACTTTATTGTCTAAGTGGTGATAAGTAGAGAGTAGCTCTGCAATAGACTGGTTACTCCCTTTATCATCCACTATATGGTTACTTCCCTGTGGGGATGTAAACCACCCTGTTTGAAGTTTTTTAGCTAAGCAACAATGTGAAGATGTATTTTCAGAGTTTCTATCAGTAAGTTTTAGTTTAGAGCAGTGGGAATTATCCACTGAACCTATTTGTAATGATGGAAATGCCAGACAGGGATGCTGTCTCAGTAAAGCCATAGCTGGGCAAAAACTTTGTCCATTTGGCTGGAAGAGAGAACAGGGATGCTGTTTCTCTTGAGTTAGAGCAGGGCAGGGATGCTGTCCTATGAGCTCCACACTAGGGCAGGGATGCTGTCCTAAGTGTTGTGAGGCAGTGCAGAGTTTCTGCACTAAAGTTTCTCTGGGAGGGTTGGAGGGATGCTCCATGTTAACTAAAATGGTGATGTTTTTCTCACCAATGTTAGTTATCCCACAGAGAGGTACTTCCACCTCAGGGAGTCCAGCTTTTCCAGCTGATGATTCCCTTGGAACAGGTGCCACCCCAGGAGAGGTTTCTCCCACCACAGGAATGGTATCCTGAATGGTAGGGTGGTTAGGGGATACTGTGATACCCTTTTTACCTGTTGATGGAGAGGGATCCTGAGTTTTCAGGCCTTCTCTCCTTTGCTTTTTCATTTCACTTGAAATGAGAGGGAACAATTCCTCAGGGATGCCCAGCATGGCTGCATGGGCATAAAACTCTACATCAGCCCAACCTGAGGCCTCTAGGTCATTACCTAAGAGACAGTCTACAGGTAAGCTAGGTGATACCACCACCTGCTTAGGGCCAGTAACTCCACCCCAACTAAACTGAATTATAGCTAAGGGAAGAAACTTAGTGGAGTTATGGACATCAATAATCTTATACTGTTGTCCAATGATGTGTTGTTCAGGGGGCACTAGGTTTTCAGTCACCAAAGTGAAACTGGCACCTGTGTCCCTGTAGGCCAAGGCCTCAACACCATTTATTGAAACTGTCTGCCTGTACTTATCCATTGTAAGGGGACAAGCAGCCAGTGTGGCAAGGCCAGTGCCACTAGGTGTGACAGAAACTGTCTTGGGACTGATGACATCAGTTTCCACTATGGACCCATAAGTGAACCCAACTACACCCTTTGCTTGACTGTTGCCAGCAGTCCCACCACTAGTACCACTACTGCTAGGGGCACTAGAGCTTGATGTATTAGTGGTGGTAGGCTCAGGGGGTTTACCTGGACAGGACTTATCCCCTGGCCTATGGCCTCTATTTTTACACACAAAGCACCAAGGCTTTTTAATGTGTGCAGGTTGGGAAGAAGAGGAAGAATTTGTTTTATCCCCACCCTCTGAAGAGTGTTTAAGATTTGAAGTGGGATCTTTGGTTTTACCCTTATCCCCATGCTTATCTTGAGATTTTTCACCATCTTTCTTCTTATTGCCATCTTTGTCACCCCCTGTATGAACTTTTCTGTTCACCCTTGTTCTGACCCATTTGTCTGCCTTCTTTCCCAATTCTTGGGGAGAGGTCAGATCAGAGTCTACCAGGTACTGGTGCAACAAATCAGACACACAATTATTAAGTATATGCTCTCTCAGGATTGTGTTATACAGGCTTTCATAATCAGTAACTTTACTGCCATGTAACCACCCCTCCAAGGCCTTCACTGAATGGTCAATGAAATCAACCCAGTCTTGTGAAGACTCCTTTTTGGTCTCTCTGAACTTTATCCTGTACTGTTCAGTGGTTAAGCCATAACCATCCAGGAGTGCATTCTTAAGAACTGTAAAATTATTGGCATCACTTTCTTTCACAGTAAGGAGCCTATCCCTACCTTTTCCACTAAATGATAGCCATAGGATAGCAGCCCACTGCCTTTGAGGGACATCCTGTACAACACAGGCCCTCTCAAGTGCAGCAAACCACTTCTTAATGTCATCCCCCTCCTTATAAGGGGGAACTATCTTGTGCAGATTCCTGGAATCATGCTCTTTTGCAGGATGACTATGGGGAATACTGCTGCTGCCACCATGGGTATCTAAACCCAACTTCTGTCTTTCCCTCTCTATTTCTAAAGACTGTCTATCCAAATCCAGCTGTTGCTTCTTGAGCTTCAGTCTGGTTTGTTCCACTCTCAATCTATTGAGCTCCCTTTCTAACAATCTGTCATCAGGGTGGGTGGGAGGGACATTTCTAGATACAGAGGTATGATGGGAATGAACAGAAGGAGACCTGTCCCTTACAGAGGGCACCCTAACAGCTTGGCTACCAGCATAATGTGAGAGCACACCATCAGTATGGTGTGATTCAACCTCTGTACCAACTATGCTAGACTGTCTAGTAATGGGCAGGCTGAGAAGTTTCTTTCCTGAACCTTTTCCTGGGGGAGTCCCTGGATCAGATTGAGAACCATTAGCTACTTTTTCTACAGATTGGGCACTTATGGCCTTATCCTGTACTCTAAGCATATTAATTAACAGTTCTAAGGAAGGATTCTTCCCTACACTCAAACCTCTCTCTATGCAGAGACTCCTTGCTCCTTTCCAGCTAAGGTGATCATATGCAAGTTTGGACAGTTCAACATTTTTTTCTGTGCCAGACATTTTTTAGAGAGAGTTAAAGTGATAGAAAAAGAGAAAAAAAAAGTTTTCAGAACTTTTTGGAAAGACAGAAAAAACTTTTTAAACTTTTAAGAACTTTTTGAAAGTTTAGGAGTACTTTTCAGCACTTAGAAAAGAGTGAAAAGAGGAAATGCAAAACTTTTTGGCTATGTGTATATACACTGACCTTGTTATGTATATTTTTCTCTTATGAAAAGTACAATGACAAGAGTGGTAAGTAGTCTCAAGCACTTATCCCACCGCTGCACAACCAATGTAGGAGGCTGGACTGGCTTGTAGTGAGTACCAAGGGGTACTTGCACCTTGCACCAGGCCCAGTTATCCCTTATTAGTGTATAGGGTGTCTAGCAGCTTAGGCTGATAGATAATGGTAGCTTAGCAAAGCAGCTCAGGCTGAACTAGGAGACGTGTGAAGCTACTACAGTACCACTTAGTGTCATATGCACAATATCATAAGAAAACACAATACACAGTTATACTAAAAATAAAGGTACTTTATTTTTATGACAATATGCCAAAGTATCTTAGAGTGTACCCTCAGTGAGAGGATAGGAAATATACACAAGATATATATACACAATAGCAAAAATATGCAGTATAGTCTTAGAAAACAGTGCAAACAATGTATAGTTACAATAGGATGCAATGGGGAAACATAAGGATAGGGGCAACACAAACCATATACTCCAGAAGTGGAATGCGAACCACGAATGGACCCCAAACCTATGTGACCTTGTAGAGGGTCGCTGGGACTATTAGAAAATAGTGAGAGTTAGAAAAATAACCCTCCCCAAGACCCTGAAAAGTGAGTGCAAAGTGCACTAAAGTTCCCCTAAGGACAAAATAGTCGTGTTAGAGGGAAAATGCAAGGAAAACACAAATCAGCAATGCAACAACGATGGATTCCTGTCTGAGGGTACCTGTGGAACAAGGGGACCAAGTCCAAAAGTCACAAGCAGCTCGGAGATGGGCAGATGCCCAAGAAATGCCAGCGGTTGGTGCAAAGAAGCTCTTACTAGGCTGAAGAACTGTGAATACTGCAGGAACGACAAGGGCTAGAGACTTCCCCTTTGGAGGATGGATCCCGCACGCCTTGGAGAGTCGTGCAGAAGTGTTTTCCCGCCGGATGGACGCCAACAAGCCTTGCTACACGCAAATCGTGCGTTTGGCGTTTTTGGACGCTGCTGGGGCCCAGGAGGGACCAGGAGGTCGCAAATTGGACCTGCAGAGAGAGGGGACGTCGAGCAAGATAAAGAGCCCTCACTGAAGCAGGTAGCACCCGGAGAAGTGCCAGAAACAGGCACTACGAGGATGCGTGAAATGGTGCTCGCCGAAGTTGCACAAAGGAGTCCCACGTCGCCGGAGACCAACTTAGAAAGTCGTGCAATGCAGGTTAGAGTGCCGTGGACCCAGGCTTGGCTGTGCACGAAGGATTTCCGCCGGAAGTGCACAGGGGCCGGAGTAGCTTGCAAAGTCGCGGTTCCCAGCAATGCAGCCCAGCGAGGTGAGGCAAGGACTTACCTCCACCAAACTTGGGCTGAAGAGTCACTGGACTGTGGGGGTCACTTGGACGGTGTCGCTGGATTCGAGGGACCTCGCTCGTCGTGCTGAGAGGAGACCCAAGGGACCGGTAATGCAGCTTTTTGGTGCCTGCGGTTGCAGGGGGAAGATTCCGTCGACCCACGGGAGATTTCTTCGGAGCTTCTGGTGCAGAGAGGAGGCAGGCTACCCCCACAGCATGCACAAGCAGGAAAACAGTCGAGAAGGCGGCAGGATCAGCGTTACAGAGTTGCAGTAGTCGTCTTTGCTACTATGTTGCAGGTTTGCAGGCTTCCAGCGCGGTCAGCGGTCGTTTCCTTATCAGAAGGTGAAGAGGGAGATGCAGAGGAACTCGGCTGAGCTCATGCATTCGTTATCTAAAGTTTCCCCAGAGACAGAGACCCTAAATAGCCAGAAAAGAGGGTTTGGCTATCTAGGAGAGAGGAAAGGCTACTAACACCTGAAGGAGCCTATCACAAGGAGTCTCTGACGTCACCTGGTGGCACTGGCCACTCAGAGCAGTCCAGTGTGCCAGCAGCACCTCTGTTTCCAAGATGGCAGAGGTCTGGAGCACACTGGAGGAGCTCTGGACACCTCCCAGGGGAGGTGCAGGTCAGGGGAGTGGTCACTCCCCTTTCCTTTGTCCAGTTTCGCGCCAGAGCAGGGGCTAAGGGGTCCCTGAACCGGTGTAGACTGGCTTATGCAGAATTGGGCACATCTGTGCCCAACAAAGCATTTCCAGAGGCTGGGGGAGGCTACTCCTCCCCTGCCTTCACACCATTTTCCAAAGGGAGAGGGTGTCACACCCTCTCTCAGAGGAAGTTCTTTGTTCTGCCATCCTGGGCCAGGCCTGGCTGGACCCCAGGAGGGCAGCTGCCTGTCTGAGGGGTTGGCAGCAGCAGCAGCTGCAGTGAAACCCCAGGAAGGGCAGTCTGGCAGTACCAGGGTCTGTGCTACAGACCACTGGGATCATGGAATTGTACCAACAATGCCAGGATGGCATAGAGGGGGCAATTCCATGATCATAGACATGTTACATGGCCATATTCGGAGTTACCATGGTGAAGCTACATATAGGTAGTGACCTATATGTAGTGCACGCGTGTAATGGTGTCCCCGCACTCACAAAGTTCAGTGAATTGGCTCTGAACAATGTGGGGGCACCTTGGCTAGTGCCAGGGTGCCCTCACACTAAGTAACTTTGCACCTAACCTTTACCAGGTAAAGGTTAGACATATAGGTGACTTATAAGTTACTTAAGTGCAGTGTAAAATGGCTGTGAAATAACGTGGACGTTATTTCACTCAGGCTGCAGTGGCAGGCCTGTGTAAGAATTGTCAGAGCTCCCTATGGGTGGCAAAAGAAATGCTGCAGCCCATAGGGATCTCCTGGAACCCCAATACCCTGGGTACCTCAGTACCATATACTAGGGAATTATAAGGGTGTTCCAGTAAGCCAATGTAAATTGGTAAAAATGGTCACTAGCCTGTCAGTGACAATTTGGAAAGAAATGAGAGAGCATAACCACTGAGGTTCTGGTTAGCAGAGCCTCAGTGAGACAGTTAGGCACCACACAGGGAACATATACATGCACACCTATGAGCACTGGGGCCCTGTGTGACAGGGTCCCAGTGACACATACATATAGGCCACAAACCTATGAGCACTGGGGTCCTGACCAGCAGGATCCCAGTGACACATAACAACCATACTGAAAACATAGTGTTTTCACTATGAGCACTGAGGCCTGGCTATCAGGATCCCAGTGAGACAGTGAAAACAGTGACAAACACCCTGACATACACTCACAAACAGGCCAAAAGTGGGGGTAACAAGGCTAGAAAGAGGCTACCTTCTCACAACCGCTAACAAAAATGGCGGTCTAGTTGGTCCCAACCAGGAAGTAGGGAAGTAAAAAGAATGAAGCTACCGAAGGCCACTGAACACAGGCCCCGAAGCTTCAATAAAACGGAAACCCAAGTTATGCCCCCAATGACACAAATGTACACAGGAATGTGCCCCCAATACAAGTGAGTCCAACAAAATAAAAATAATCGTTTTTTCCTTATTTCTTAATTTTTTTAAAAAGAATTGCCCCAGAAAAAGAGTGAAGGCAAAACATATGGCCTTCAAGAATTAAAATGTCCAGTAAAACAGTTCAATTTACAGCTAAAACATTAGTTTCCTAAGAAAATAAAAAAATGCTCACACGATCATGTCAGGTCCATAATACCTGGCAAACAACCTACCCTCCAATAGTCTCACACTTCTCTCAATTAAAACAGCATCCCACAAATACAGGTGGGCCTATTGCATGAGAAATGAATAGTCTTAAACTTTGTCCACGTCAATGTAACGTTAAAAGTACATTGGCATCACAAAGTCACAATTTTAGACTGTTCCTCTCTAGTATGAACAGCTGAGCCATATAGGTGTGTGTTTTGATCAGATGTGTGACAATGCCTAGTGCTAGAAACTTTGACATTTACAGGGCATTCTAAAGAGGAAACAGTGGTGGCATTCAAGCAAACTACACCACCTTTCACTCTCCAGGTGTCAGAAATGTGATTTTATTTGGGTGGGGTCACCTCTGCCAAATCAAAAATCCCACTCTGGTTCAGTCAAATCACATTTCAGAGAGAGACTCTGCTCAACTCCTGGTAGTTGCTGAACAAAAAACAAGCACGCTCTAAAAAAGTGTGGGGTAAGTTCAAACAGTGCCAACAATTTTAAAATAAGGAGCATAGCACAATACAATTACCAAACCAACTAAGAAAAATAGGGAAAACGTTAATAAGCAAAACAGCACTAAAAAACTAAAACAGATTAGGAGAACCGAAAATACAATGTTTTAAAATTTCAAGACACAGGGTACCTATATATTTTTCCGCAATATGGAAAAACAATTGTTTGTGGTGCACCATTACTAGGTTAAATTTCAGGGTGACCACTATTGGAGTGGAGGATGGATACAACAAGTGGGTTGTCAAGAGCAAAGGTTTACCTTCAGACCCAACTGTTGGGAAAGTTTCTTCTAATCAGTCCTGCCACCTCTACCTTGTCAGAAGAGGCTTGTGGGCAGCAGGTCTCTCTCTAGCCAGGTGTCCTGCATGGTCTAATTCTCTTTAGACAGCTGGGCCCTCAGGAGTTGTACTGCTTTTTGTGTCCCTGAAGCAAGCAAATAGGAGGCAAACTGTTTTAATCCACTCCCAGATAGCTAATCCCTGCTACATGGTCAGCTGTTAGCACTCATTGGTCTTTCCTGAGCCAAGAGGCAAGCCGTTGTAATCAGAGGCAGAGTCATCAACTCTGCCAGTCAATGATCTGTATTTCAACTCTTGAAATGTCGCAAGTGGCTAAACTGGTTTTCCGTCCTAATGTGACTAGAGACTGGTTGTTTAGGAGCATCCAGAAATGATTAGGAGAAGCCCCCTGGCACCTCCAAGGCAAAAAGAGGTAATACTAAAGCTGCTGTTTAGTCTGCCAACTGCTCCTATCGTCTCCCAGATATGTAATCATTGTTAAGGGGTGACCTGTTAACATCCATTGATCTTTTATCCAAGGATATGTGTTCCAATTCTTGAGGTGTGATAAGTGGGCAAACTGATTTTAAGGCAGTTCTGAATGAGGACCATAAAATACATTTTACAATGTTGTTTTTCTGCTCACATTATCAAAACTCTGATTTCACTATACAGTCAGGTGTGAAAAACCAAGTAGGAAACAACTTTAAAACATTTTTCAAACCCTATCCCAAGCGGAGATGGAAAATAAAGATTTAATCAGACCTAAACTTATTTGAGAAAAGCAACGTTTACATTACTGACCAGTTACCTATTCTAGACAAGTCCAACACTCACCCAACAAAATTAGGAGGCATCTTGATTTAAAATGTACTGTAAATGTATGACCTGGTGTTATCAGGCAAAACAAGAATTGACCTTCAAAGGTTAATCAACAAGGTTCACGATTTCAAGATAAACAAAGATGTAATACTAAGTAAGAAAAACAAAAAAACTAGAATGTGGAGGATCATTGATAGTGAAATAGCTAAAGAGCAAGAGTGAAAGTACCTGGGCATCTTGGTTGACTCAAGAGGCACCTTTTACATGCAAAAATACCCCATTAAGGCTAAAGACAGTGCCCTATCGTCAGCAAATTTAACCTTGTTCAAAACTCAATGGGGCTCCATTTTAACTCAATGTTTAAAGGTATAAGGGCAAAAGTCCTCTCTACAATAGCATAGGGATGTGAAATCCTGCAGGGAAGGGATGCCATACTTGTAGACACCTTAATGGCAAGAGCCCACAAGTTAATCTTTCATCTCCAAAGATGATCTTCCTGGCCCAGGTACGGCTTGAACTTCGGGACAGAAAACAAACAGTGGAATGACAGGGGGCATTTCTTAAGATGTGCCATATGATGCAAAACCTCAAAATATGACATATTAAATTGGCTATTTTGGCAAGAAAGAAAAAAACTCAGGTAAAAAGATGGCTCGCTGGCCTTGTAAGACACACAAACATTTTGCTTGTGAGTAATTCTGGAATCTTCATAACACACAATCCATATTTAAAAAGGTCATTGATGAGAGCACCCAGAATTTGTCCTGGCTAGAGGATGAAAACGAAATGTGAGAATGTTCTTATGTCTGGATGGTAGCTTTTTCCAAACACACAAAAATCAAGTTCATGGCACTACATTTCTGTGAGCTTCCTTCATTGGATGTATGCTAAAATGGTCAAGAAATAGTACAGACAAAGGGCCATATGTATGAACACATTTTCCGATAGACAAAGAATGGGTAAAAACCTTTGATACATCTGGCCCAAAATATGTAGACTCTATAGGAGTGAAGTGGAAACAATAAAAGAACTTGGCTGCATATATCCCATTCCTAAGAACAGAAATATATTATTGTGCAAACCTCACAATAACCTGCATGTTCAGATGTGCAGACAAGCTGTGCTAGAAGCTCTGAACTCAATAAACATAGAGGTGAATATACAGCTAATTATGTATTTTGCAATAGCAGTTAAAGAAATGGATGGCCTTTTGGGAGGAGAGATGGACACTCCAAAATAATCTATCCTCATCCAAGCAGTACACCGGTCCTGCCCTATCTGACTCATATGAATGCTATTTTAAAGATGAATTGTCAAACTACCATTGTTTTCAACCTTTCTAACTTGATATACAATTGTGCCACCCTTGAGGATTTCTATCATGTTATCTTCCTTTTTACAGGCTCTTATGTTTTTATTTTAATCCATTGATCATTTTATGAACTGTAACAAACATATACATTCCAAAATAATGAATAATTCTGTCTCAATTTGTTGTTCATATTGTAAATATTTGCATGTTCAATTATTTTAATTAATCATGGATGAGCTCAATAAATTTCAAAATCTGAATTGTGTTAAGGAAAGATCTAGCCAGACTTACATAGTGAAATGTCCTTTTTGTTTGTATTACACTGTGAGGGCACACTAACCCAAACATATAGTGTGCCTTATATGCATTCATCAACAACCTGTTCTGTGTGTTTGCACAGCACACTTAAGGAGTGACATAGGAAAATATAAAAATAGGCTTTTCCTACATGAGAAAGGCAGCTTTCCCTGCCATGTGTCGCTGCAGTGGCATTTAAAGGAAGCAAAGCCAGAGCCTAGTTGAGCTCCTAGCAGAAATATATTTTTTGGCACATATGTGGGTGCTGTAACTTAAACTGCAGCTCAATAATGACATTTAACTTCCCATCCCAAGGTATACTCAAGGCACCATTTACAATCCACTCATAGGGAAGGTTAATAAGCAAAATAGAAATTTAGAGTGTTTTAAAGGATATTAGGGCCTTTTTGCTACTGCTTAACAGAGGTAAAGTGCAGAGTCCCAAAGCCAGCAAACATATGACCTCATTAACAATGAAGTGGCACAGCACAGCACCAAAATTGTCAGTGCAGAGCTGCATTACTTCAAAAACACAAGGATGCACCCTTTTTTTACAAAAATATGGTGCACCCCTGTGTTTCCCCTAACGCTGGTTCTAAATTTAGCTACCTAGTGCCAATGGAAGCACTCTTGCACCATGGTGCAAGTGTGCTTGCATTGCAGGGAATGATCGTTTATTTGTACAAAGGTGTCTCTTCTTGCACCTAGACAATCAGTAATGGTGATTAGCTAGTTCTATGTGTGCTGCAGAATGCAGCACACAAAGAGAAAGCAAAAATGAGGAGAAATGAAAATATTTCTCCTCGTTGCTCCATGCTAACATCCCCCCTGGGGTGGTGTTAGTTTTTGGCACTACCTCAGGTTTAAGGTTCCTTGTAAATCTGTGGCAGGGTCAAAATGCAATGGGTGTTGCAGTGGAACGCCCACAGCAACACCCACTTCATGCCCCTTCAACATTAAGTATACATGTGAGGGAGCCGTACTTACAAGCTGGCGTTAAGCCAAAAAAGTGGCTTAACGCCACCTTGTAGATATGACGCAAGGGCTTTGTAAATGAGGCCCAAAGGGTCCAGAAAAGGTGTAAAATCTGGTCAGATTTGTCTAAGGTTGGTAGGTTTTCTGGCTACCTAGCGAACCCCTGTCCAAATTTCACAGATAGCCAGGTCTCAAAATGCATCCTAATTCTCGGCTTTTTTCTTGTGCTTTTCACATTTTAATTCTCTGGCCTTTCCTGTCCCAGGCAATAGGACCACTTATAGTTTATGAATGACTTAACTGAGAGAAGTGTGGGAACTCAGAGTAGTGGGACATTTGCTATTTATTTTGAGTTTCTCTATGTTTGTGGTTTTCTATCCTAAGTCAATGTGTAAAAGCACTTTTGAAAAAAAAAGTTTCTCAGAATTACCTGTCATTTGGAGTAATCCAGAACTTGGAGTGCTTCAAATGAAATTTCTCCCTAAACTCAGATTCTGGTGTACATTTGAAATGCATAGCTTTTATTCACTTTCAATTAGTACTCAATGGATTTTTTTTTGTAAAATTATGTGTGGTCAGTATCCAGTGAAAAATCGTTGTAACGCATGGTGCGATTGTTGGTTCTGGATATTAAGGACCTTTGAACAAAAAGCAAACACTATACATGTGTATGACCACAGAAGCTCCATATAATTTCTTGTTATCTTTGTGTATCAAGTTTCAAGTCATGGAGGGTTTCAAGTTGGGCTCAAAATACATAAGGGCAATTCAGGCTATTTATAAAGACCCGACTGCTAGTATTTTGGTTAATGATAGAATTTCCCCGAGATTTAGGATCGAGAGAGGGACGCGTCAGGGTTGCCAACTGTCTCCCCTTCTCTTTGATTTATACATTGAGCCCTTGTCTGCAACAATTAGGGCTGACAGCAAGATTCCATCCTTCCAATGCCTTGGCTGGATAAAGAAGGTCACTTTATACGCCAATGATCTCATGATTTATACCGGTGATTTGACTTACGTTTTTCCTAGAATTATACAACGTTTAGAGGATTTTGGTAGGGTGTCGGGCTATTGTGTAAATCTGGAGAAAACAGAGATTATAGGCCTCATTATGACCCTGGCGGGCGGCGGAGGCCGCCCGCCAGGATCGCGCCCTCCAAATTACCGCGCCGCGGTCAAAAGACCGCGGCGGGTATTACGAGTTTTCCCCTGGGCTGGCGGGCGGTTCCAGTTAAACCGCCCGCCAGCCCAGGGGAAAACGACCTTCCCACGAGGATGCCGGCTCGTAATCGAGCCGGCGGAGTGGGAAGGTGCGACGGGTGCTACTGCACCCGTCGCGTATTTCACTGTCTGCAAGGCAGACAGTGAAATACATTTTGGGGCCCTCTTACGGGGGCCCCTGCCGTGCCCATGCCATTGGCATGGGCACGGCAGGGGCCCCCAGGGGCCCCGCGACCCCCCCTACCGCCATCCTGTTCATGGCGGCTTTCCCGCCATGAACTGGATGGCGGTAGGGGGGGTCAGAATCCTCATGGCTGCGGAGCGCGCTCCGCAGCCATGGAGGATTCCAATGAGCAGCGGAAAGTCAGCGGGAGACCGCTGACTTTCCGCTTCTGACCGCGGCTGAACCGCCGCGGTCAGAATGCTCATTGGAGCACCGCCAGCCTGTCGGCGGTGCTCCCGTGGTCGGTGGCCCTGGCGGCCACCGGCCGCCAGGGTCAGAATGACCCTCTATGTGTTGGAATACCACCTATAATAGCCCTTTTGTTAAGCAACAGATTAGCTATTTGGGGATTCAAGTTATCCCTTGCCTTAAAGAATTAGCTAAGATTAATTTTGACAAGGCCTGTATGGAAACTCGTAGACTGCTTAAAACTTGGGCGGGTCTTTCCCTGTCTTTTATTGGAAGAGTAAATATTCTTAAAATGATCATCCTTCCAATGTTCACCTTTTTGTTCAATGCTATTCCTCTGGAATTCAAGAAGTGTTGGTTTAAAAAGATACAGGCAGATTTAACTTTGTTTGTGTAGTCATCCGGAGGGTTAGGATTGCTTGGCAAAAATTATGTAGGCACAAAGGTAAAGGTGAGATCGTGGCTCCAGACTTTCATAAATATTACTTGGCTTTTCATTTGAAGAATGTGCAGATTTTGTTACGCAACAGATCTGAGTACATGGCTTTTTGGGGTGAAATGACTCAAGAATTGTTAGAGGCTGGTAGGTACTTCTTGTATAAATTTGGTCATCCCAAATACTTTAAAAAGATTCATTTGAAGATTCTTAGGGATGCCGCCAGAGTGTGGGGTTGGTTCGACAAGTATTAGAAATGAAGTATTATAGTTCTCGTGCTCCGGTTTGGGACTCCGCTGGCACCCCTGAATGTCTCTTAGACAAATTGGCACACCCATTAAAGGGGGTGGGACTGTGGGGACAAATTGTGGAAGATTCTAGGTTGGTGCCTTGGCTTAGGTTTGATGGATTAAGTGAGTATAAGGTTTCAAAGTTTAAATACTACCAGTTAGCAAGTTGGGCTGCTGCCCTTCAAGAGGAGGGGGATACGAATAACCCCTGGGAAGAGAAATTATATTTTGCTTTGGTCCATAAAGAAATTTCTGTCTGGTACCAGGTGTTATTAGATGCTTCAGAGACAGTGTTTCCTCTGCGTGAGAAGAAATGGGGAGTGGTTCTACCAGCCTTATATGTGGTAAATACCTGGGAATCTTCATGCTCTAAACTTTGGTCTGCAACTAGATCAGCCTCTTTGAAGAAGAATCACTTGTTCACCTTGTATAGGGTCTATTGGTCCCCCCAGTTTTGGGGAAGTCAGAGAGAAAGTGTTGACGCTGTGGTTAGGTTAATGCGAACGATGTACATATGTTTTGGAGCTGCCCTAATCTTAGTGTTTTTTGGGATACTTTTGAAAGACTACTTAAACAGATTATAAGTTCTGATGTAGAAGTAACTCTCCCATTAGTGATTTTTGGGGTAGCACCTGGCTTAGCTTGGGACTTGAAGCTCCCTGAACCTTATAAGCATCTGATGTTTCTACTGATATTATTGGCTAGAAGACAAATATGCTTCCGGTGGATTTCGTCTTCACCCCCCTCTGTATCTGACCGGCTGTCATCTATAAATTATCTATAAATTATTTTTGTTGTTTGGAGTGCATTGGTCCGCTGGGTAACAGAGACGATTGTTGTGCTATAAGGGAAAACTTTCAGCAAACTGGTAACAATTCTTCTATTTAGTCCAATGATTATTGGCCCCCTGGTTTCGGGAGGTCAGCTCCACAAGCCTGGCTGGTCTATATACAAGTGCTTGACCAGCATGGCCTGGAGAATAGATCGTGACCGGGAGAGGTGAAATTATATGTGCCCTCTTGTGTTGATCAAACAGATGGGATCTCTTTTGATGGGCACAGGTTGATGACCCTTGCGAGGAAATGCGGGCTCTTATGAGGACAAAAAAAAAGTGCTTTAGTGCAGTTTTGCACCAAAAAGTATAAATAAGGGCCTTGGTGTCTGGACTAGGGAGTTTGTACAAAAGGTAAAGAAAGCAATTTAAGGTACGTGTTGTATTTTTCAATGCTAGCGTGTGGGGTATTGTTTGTTCACCCAACCAGTAGGCTCTTCGATATTTGTAATCTGATACCTGTTCATTTTCTGTTTTGCCCAACTGCCATAAACTTTATTGATGATTTTTGGGCCAAAGATGTTGATTTTGGTCTTTTCTTCATTTGTTTTAATAATGTTGACATTGCAGTAAGAAATTAATGCATCCAACACTCTTTGTAGGCTTATCTGTGTTTAGTCCGATAGAATTATTTTCTCAGCATATTGCAGGGTTGTGATTTTCTGTTTTGCGAGATACGGGAGAAATCCACATGTGGTGGTTAATGTTTTGTCAGTATCTGCTAAGTATAAGTTAAACAAGGATGGGACTAAGATGCATCTTTATTTCATACCCTTATTCATATAGATGCTATGTGACATAACACATTCTAATGTTAGTTTGATTTTTACCCAGCTGTCCATACATAAATTTATTGTGGCAAGGATGGTTGTATTTTCCGTTGTAGAGACATCTACCATATAATTTATTTCTCACTGTAAAATAATCTGTATCCTACTTTTTTGGTGCATCACACCAATGCAAGGATGTGATAAAAATAATGTAAATGAGTGATAATGGTAATAACCTTTCTTGTGACTACTCACATCACACTTATCATACATATGAGGAGATCCCATAGTGTTACTACTGCTGCATGTGCAGACCTATACTATGACAGTATCATGAGTGTTAGACCCGACTGCCTTACCAGAGACCAAATTTCTATCAATGAGGAAATATAATTTTTCATTGATAGGTAAACAAATATATTCAATAGTCAAATTTAATGGTCTGCTTGAGACCTTGAAGGTGAAAAGTACCAAGGGTGGGCGAAATTAAACTTTTGTTCTGTGAAATTGCACAACATTTCATTGTTAGACATGTCAGCCTTAGACTGGTCTTCCTCCAAACCGTTTTTCCTACTTACCTCCAAGTTTGCTGTATGTTTTCTTCGGTTGGTGTTAGAAATTGGATCTCTAGTTGGCAGAGGTATGCACCCTGTCCAAGCAGGGACAACAGTCCTAGTCAGGGTAAGCTACATTACAACCTAAATTATCCTGTGCTCACCCTTCGATAGTTTGGCACAGAGAAGGCAGGATTAACTTAGAAGACAATGTGCAAAGTATTTGCGCAATAACTCATACATTAACACAGTGAAAACACCACAAAAAGTACTCCACACCAGTTCAGGAAAATAGATAGTATTTATCTAAATAAAAAAATCCAATATGCACATATCAAGATATAATTTTTTTAAAGTTTAGATGAGTCTCAATCCTTAAGAAACAGTGGTTGTATCAAAAATAATGAGGAACAGGGGATGCAGGGGAGGAGATGAGTCAGCAAATAAAGTGATACATTGGTAAATAAAGTGATGCGTCATTTTTTCTAGTGCGGCAGAGGTGATTTGTCTAATATTTCCAACCAGCAAGTGATAAGTTGATTTCTGGGATCACCGCCTTGGTTCCTCACTGCGGTGCGGGGAAATTTTGCCACCGAGGGATGATGTGTGAAAAATCCAGAACGCGCTTGTAGGACGGAGCAAGTGCTGTGCTGATCTGGTAGGTGATGCAGTGATTTTTCAGCTGTGAGGCAGGCAAAGCATAGCTTTCAGCAGGCTTTGTGTTGATTTTCTGCCGCACTGGAAATCCTTTTTTTTGGTGAATTCTTTGATGGCCTTGAGACTTCAGAACAAGAGGCAAGCTCAGTAAAAGCCCTTGGAGAGCACTTGTGGGGGAAGGCAGAGTCCTTCCAGCAGAGTTTGGGGCTAGCAGCCAGCAGTGCAATAAGTAGGAGAGCAGTCCTTCCAAAAAGAAGCAGTCCAGGTGAGTCATTTCGGCAGCTAGGCAGTCCCTCTTGAGGAAATTCGATTTTTAATACGATCGTATCGACCCGCCATTTTGTGGCCCGCCGCCATTTTATGTTGCCTTCACTCAGGCAGCACAGCGAACGAAGTCCATTCTGCCTTTTCTGCTTATTCTGCAACATGGTGTTCAAAACAGCTTTCTGCCTCTATCTTTACAAGGCTGGTATTAAGGTCTGACCGAGTACACTAATCCCTGTCTGGTTTTCTAATCCTTGTTTCAACTATCTGTAGGCTCACAGTATTCTCCGCCGATCTTATCTTATCGTCTGGCCTTCGCTGTCCTTTGCTAGTATTCTCTCATTTCACAACTGTCCTCCAAACGCACACAAACTTATCGCACCACATGCAAACTTCGTTGTGGATCGGTTAATGAATTAGTTCAAGGGAGGGGTGACAAACACAGCTGGAGGGGAGGCAACCTTAAGTCACTTGATACTTTGTTCTGTCTTGTTTTCCGACATTTCTATTGACTCTGTTCTATCTTTACATCATTCTTACTGGCTCCTTTCTATGTGTCCTGGGAGTGTATGTAGTTAATAAATGTTTTTATACGGTATATAAGATTGTGCGCCACAAAGTAAAGTGGCAGTCTCCTGAGAACATACCTTGTGTACTTCTTGGACAACTGTACTAGCTGCAGCTAATAAAATCTGATCTTTTACGCCTGACAGAGTGTCCCGTGTCTCTGTTAGTTGAGGCAGGTGAATCCAAGGAGATTTCAGGCGTACCCTGCGCCGCCAGGCCCATAAGGTTCTGGTTCTTCAACTGGCGCCCAACGTGGGGCGGCTTCAGCGGTACCGGTTCTGCCTGAAGGTCGTGAGGAACCCCGCAAGAAAATTCTGGAGGAATCGCGAGCCACGTCAAGCGACCCCTGTATGTCGAAGTGGTCCGAAGGTCTTTTTCAGCGCGGTTACTCCTTCCTGACGGCTACTGACGACTGCTGCCCTGACTGCCGCCCTGCCTTGGCCCTTTCTTTGATGATGTATGGTAAAGCGAGACGATAGACGGGCCTCTGTTGGTGTAAGAAGACATCCTTAGTTAAGTATTTGGTGGGTCGCGCCCACAAATTTTGGTCTTTGTTTTGTCCTTAGGTCCTTAGATTTGGCCATTGCAGTGGCCAAAGCCGAGGGGTAAGTGCATTTGTGCTGTGTAAACTGAAAGTTTTACCCCCTTGATGTTTGTGAACAGCCAGTAAAAATCGTGAGATGTCTGGTCTGACTAAGTTTGGAAAACTTTGTTGCTTTGGTTGTAATAGGGACTCCCAGCTTGAGGACTCCTGTCCGATTCCTTCGGTTGGAACTCCCACATATGAGCTCTATTCTAAACATGGTGTTGGTCCTATTGCCTTTAATAAGACATGGACCCGATATACAAAGAAAGATGGTGTTTTAAAATGGCCAGAAAATGGTAGTTTCGAAACTGATGTGCTAGATAATTTAGAAGCAACGTTATTTAAAAGAAAAGCCCGGCCGGCAATGTTTGACTCTTTTCGCCTTTGGCGTAAGGAAGCCAAACAGAGAGAAATTAAACAAGCGAAACGAGATAGGAAAACACAGGGAATGACGATTATACAGGCTGCTCAGCAATTCAAAGATGATGAAATAGATAATGCAATGGAAATTTCAGACAGACAGCATCGAATGGCAATAGATAAATGCTATCCGACGTTGCCTATCTCTTCCCTTGATAAAAGAAAAGATTTTGAGGAAGATTCCTTAATGTCCCACTTATTGAAATTGCCTCCGCCCTATGTACAAGGTGCTAATGCACCCCCGATGTTACAGCCTGTTCAGCCCCCAGTTGTGCTTCCGCCTGCTCCAGCTTTTCCACAATTGCCTCCTCAAGTATTGCCTATGCCAGCTTTGCCTTTGACTCCTTTGTCTTCTGCTCCTTTGGCAATTCCTAATGCTCCTTTAGTTAATTCACCTAATACCTTGTCCCCTATCCTTATGTCAAATTCTCCATCTACGCGTAAGCGATTTGCAGATACTGTCTCTGGTCTCTTATCACCTTTCTTTGAAGCTTTAAATGTGTCTCCAGCTTTTTCTCGAAGACAGTCTCGTAGTCAATTCCCAGACTCCGAAGAGCGAGGAAAATTGGACTCACTTGCTTGTAGATGGATCAAGAAGGGTCCCCAATATAGTACGTCTGATATTATGTCCACCTTCCTGCAATGGAATGCACCTACGCAGAGATATGTTTTTAAAGTTATGTGCGATACTCTTGCTAAAGAATGGGAGGATATGAATTTGGGTTCGGTCCCACAGGATCTGTTAGATGTTCAGGCTGACTTTGACAAAGGACTTATTGTGGGTCCTAAGGTTGAAAACGCTGTCAGAACACTTATTTCTTTCAGATCCCTATTGTTCTCACAGACTTTTCCTGATTCTGATCCTTCAGTTAGGACAGCACTGAAAAACTATCCCATGAGAGAGGTTTCTCCAATATGGAAGGAAGAAGTTGCAGCAGCAGGTGCTAATCCAGCTATTCCTGCGCATTTTCAGCGCAAATGGATACATGTCCCCTGGAAAAGGTCTGAAGTTTTAGCACTTAAACAGTCACTACCAGATTCACGCAAAAATCCTGCTGGTTACTATAAAGAGTTGTCGCAAACAGTTGATGCATGTACTATGAATCTAGCAGATATTGACATGTTGATGGGAAATGTAGTTCCACAGACAATATGGGCTAAAATTCGTAGAGAGGATCACGCTCAAGAATTAGGCGGCGATTGGAACGCTATTATTGCCGCAGATAGAGGTCAAGTAGGTGGTGCAAAGCCCGACGCTTTGATCTCAGAACTCCCTGGTAGGATTATTACATTAATGAAAACAATGATGCCTGCTTTGAGAGTTAATTGGGATAAGCTAGCGGCATGTAAACAAAAGAAAGATGAAAGTGTTTCCGATTTCTTTACCCGATTTGAGGAGACATTCATTGATCACAGTGGTCAAGATATGGCTACAGAAGGGGGACAGCGATTATTTGTGGATAAGTTCGTATATAACTTGCTTCCTGAACTATCACACAAGCTAAAAGACTCCGAGAGTTCATGGGCAGTTTCTTCTTCCGCCCAGATATTGGCTACTGCACAATATTATGAAAATAGAGACAAAGAAGAAAGGGAAAAACAAGAGAAAAAGACGAAAGAATTAAAAACTAAAGTTCTCTTGCAACAGGCTTATCCTCCTCGTTATGTTCAGCCTCAGTTTCAACAGCCTCCGCAGTTTCAGAGGTTGTATCAAAAGCCTGAACCATTCATTCCAAGACCTTTGCTAGGTCCCAATCAATGTGCTTATTGTAGGGAGGAAGGTCATTTTAAAAACAGTTGTCCGGCATTGTTGCAGCGTAATGGAGCAACATCTGCTTCACGAGGTCGTGGTGGTCTTCAGTCAGCAAATAGAGGTAGAGGTCGAGGTGTGTTAACCCAAGGGCAGCGTTCTTTTGTTCCTCCAAATTCCGGAAATTACTTTGACCAGCAAAATGTTAGGTCTACACAGTATTACAGTGAGGATCAGTATATTGAAGGAGGGAATGAAAGTCTTCATTTTGAATAGGACAGCCATGGACAAAGTAAGGGGGTTACGTCAATTCCAGTGGATCAGAATGGACCTTATGTTAATGTCACTACAATGGGTGTTTCAGAGCCATTTCTTTTAGATACTGGTGCCATGAGAAGCTCTATCATTCATTCTAAACTCCCTGGCGCACCTTTGTCTGGCTTAACGAATGTATCTGTAGGATTTTCTGGCGCCCCTGTTCGCAATCCAGTTTCTTGCCCTTTGCCTGTTTCAATAGGCCCTTATGATTTAGAAGCTCCGCTTCTTCTGACGAATGGTTGTGGTGAAAATCTGTTGGGTTTAGATCTATTAAAAAGAATGCATGCTACGATATATTGTTCACCTTCTGGTGTATACCTCACTCTAGGACAGAAAATGACTAGTCCAATGTACTTATCAAAAGATCAATTCCCACCTGAATTGCTTTCTCTTCCCGAAACGCTTTGGGCTACGGGTCCGAATGACGTTGGTTGTCTTGAGATCCCACCTTATGTTGTTACTCTTAAGCCCAATGCTGAAATGCCACGTATTCCGCAATACAGAATCTCTACTGAAGGTGAGAAAGCACTTTTGGAAATTGTCCATGATTTGATTCAGAAGGGTGTGGTTGAGGAAACGAGAGGAAATACATGTAACAGTCCTGTTCTTCCGGTTCTTAAACGCACTGATCCTTCTCAGCCTCCTGTTTATTGTTTGTAATTGATCTTCGGGAGGTAAACAAGATTGTCGTACCGCAGTTTCCTGTAGTCCCAGATATCACTGCTCTGTTGACGATGATACCTTCTACAGCGACTTGGTTTTCAGTTGTTGATTTAAAGAATGCTTTCTTTAGTATTCCCATCACCGAAGAGAGTAGAGATATTTTTGGATTTTCCCTCGGAGGCCGAAGCTTCCGGTTTAAACGCGCACCTCAAGGTTATTGTGAAAGTCCCTCTGTTTACAGTCAAGCTCTAAAATGTCATCTTGATGCCTTTTCCTTACCGTCCGGTGCCGCTCTCATTCAGTACATGGATGACTTATTAGTTGCAGCTGATTCAGAGGAGATTTGCAAAAAAGTGACCGTTGCACTGTTGCGTCATTTGTTTGATCTAAATCACAAGGTTTCTCCTTCTAAATTACAATATGTCTGTCGCGAGGTGACTTATTTGGGTCATCTCTTGTCAAAGGAGGGACGACGATTGACCCCCGAACGAATTCAGGCAATTGCACAAATGTCAGTGCCATCCACACAAAGAGAGGTACGTGCCTTTTTGGGCATTACTTCTTATTGTAGACAGTGGATTCCGAGTTTCTCTTTATTGGCTAAACCGCTGTTGGCGCTAACTTTAAAAGATACGCCTCAGCCTCTTCCGTGGACTGACGAGTGTCAGAAGAGTTTTACTGATTCGCGTATTGCTTTGTGTTCTGCTCCTGTATTGGGTACTCCTGATTACAGTAAGCCCTTTACGCTCTATGTCCACGAAAGAGAGGGTTGTGCATTGTCAGTCTTAACACAGCGTTTTGGAGATCAACAGCGACCATGCGCATATTTCTCAGCTACGTTAGATCCAGTAGCTAAAGCATTGCCTAGTTGTCTTAAGGCGACAGCGGCAGCAGCAATTTCTATCCGACAGTCTGCTGGAGTAGTACTAGATAATACTCTCATTGTTATGGTGCCACATGCAGTGGATATTTTACTAAATAGGACAAAAACGCAGCATCTTACGAGTGCTCGGTTGTCCGGATATGAGCTGACGCTTTTGGCTAGTCACATACACATCAAACGATGTAATACCCTGAATCCAGCTACTTTGTTGCCTCTTCCAGAAGAGAGAGATGTCTCTGAACAGCATGATTGTTTTCTCCGTACTGAAGAAGAGACTAAGGGTAGAATTGACCTAAAAGACACGCCATTAGTGAATCCAGATGGAACACTATGGGTAGATGGTTCTTGTTTCAAGCTCCCGAATGGAGATACAGTTTCAGCCTACGCTATTACTACTTTGCATACGATTGTGGAGACAGCACGCATTAGACATAATTCAGCTCAGGCAGCTGAATTGATAGCCTTAACTAGAGCGTGTGTGTTATCCGAAGGAAAAAGAGTAAACGTGTACACTGATAGCCAATACGCTTTTGGTGTAGCGTTTAACTTTGGGCGCTTATGGAAGGAAAGAGGATTCTTTACTTCCCATGGTACTAAGATACAACATGGTCAATTAGTGACTGAACTTCTTGAGTCATTTACAATGCCTACTCAGATAGCGATCGTGAAGTGTAGTGCACACAAAAAGATTGTGGACGATGTTGGTCGAGGAAATGCATTTGCAGATGAGGTAGCGAAAAAGACAGCCAGAGACAACATAAGTCGAATGTATGTTGCAGGTCCCGCAAACTGCGTAAGAGAAAAGGGAATGTGTGAAGATACAGTAGAGAGTGTGAAATCAATTCAAGGAGAGGCTACGGAGAATGAGTTGAGAAAGTGGAAGGAAAGTACAGGATTGTTAGATGAGATGGGATGTTGGGTTGAATTATCAGAACATCAACGTTGGCTGTTACCAGATGCTTATTTACTACCTGTAGTTACTATGGCACATGGTCCAGCTCACCTAAGTGCAAAAGGAATATGTAAACTTCTGGCTCCAGTGTGGCAAAATGAGGGGATCCCAAAGTGTGCAAATAATGTAGTAAAACATTGTATTGTTTGCTTGATGTACAATCCGGGAAAGGGAACCCCAACTCCAGCAGGTCATTTTGCTCCTCCAACATATCCATTTGAGGTGTTGCAGATCGATTATATTCACATGGAACGATGCAACAACCTCAAATATGTTCTGGTGGTAGTATGTGCTTTTTCTAGATGGGTAGAAGCCTACCCTCTGAAGGACAATACTGCTTTATCAACTGCCAAAATACTTTTGAAAGAATTCTTCCCTAGGTTTGGTTTGCCGCGCATTGTCTGGAGTGACAATGGGAGCGAATTTGTGGGTCAAGTCATGCAAAAAGTTTGTGCAGGTCTTGGCATAAAACAGAAGTTCCACGCGGCGAATCACCCACAGTCGGCTGGTTTAGTAGAATGCTACAATGGAACCTTGAAGCTTAAAATTGCTAAGGTGCAAGCTAGCACAGGACTTAATTGGCCTGATGCTTTACCATTGGCTCTTCTGTCCATCAGAACAGCAGTACACTCTCGTTTGGGGCTTAGCCCTTACGAAGTGATATTTGGTCGCCCAGCTAATGTATGGGGAGTTCCTCGCCCTAAGAAATACTCAGACTTGCCATACCCGATGTTGATTGACTACTTGCATGACCTTACAACTAAATTGCGTGTTCTTCATCAACAGGTTCAGAGTGCTCTACCAGAGGCTTCCACAGACCCAGGTCATTCCATCCGACCAGGTGACTGGGTCTGCACGAAAAATTTCCAACGACAGAGAAATTTGGAGCCCAGATGGAGAGAGCCACGCCTGGTTCTTTTGACCACAAGAACAGCAGTTAAAGTCGAAGGAAAGAAAAACTGGGTGCATGCCGTGCACTGCAAGAAAGTACCTTTGCCCTTGCCTTTCGATCAGTGGGTCCGTAGAGGCATCAGTGACTCTGAAAGTGAGAAAGTTCCGCAATTTGTACCATTCAGTGATGCGCGTCTAATTGGAACACTTTCTGAGAAAGAGGACGACGACATCCTTCAAGAAGCAATACCATCGCATCGTCGCTTGAACACGACAAATCCAGGAACATTGTTTCAAAACCAGACTGCCTCTGGACAGGAACGCTATAATTTGAGACCAAGACCAAAGAACTTGTAACTTTCTCTCCTATGTAGTACTCTATCCCGGTTGCAGGGTCACGGTAGGAGTCTTAGTCACGACCTGAGTAAGTGGCAATAGGCCTGCAGGACCTCACAGTGTCATAGGACGGTAAATAATCGTGACTACAGTGATTGAGGAAGATTGCCGTGAGCATCCACTTAGAAAGATGGAGGCTACATTAAATAAAAGAGAAAGTAAAAATGTAAAGAATAATTGTAAAGAAATATGTAGTCGTTGTAGTATTGCTCTATGCGTCATTATATTGTCGTGTATTCTTTTGGCATCTGTAAACTGGATCATTATTACTCTGCAGCAAAAAGTTGTCTCTTCTCCTACCTCTACATCTTCTTCTACTATCTCTCCGCACCTATTTCACACTCTTCCCCAGCATGAACTCATCAGAAGAACTGAATACTTTAACAATTCCTTCGTCCAGTTGTTACATCAACATCAGTTAGTGATCAATACAACTGACTGTTGGGTGTGTGGACTCATACCACATACAGTAGAAAATGGAATGCCATATTTAGTTCTTCCATTCTCCTATGAAGGTTCCGCTTGGGCTTATTTTGTCATTTTCAATAATGCATATCAAAGTAAAATTAAACAACCTGTCAATTCACATAGTGTTGGTTCAGATTTCAGTCATAGTTTATTGATAAAGGGAATGGTAGCTATGGCTAAAATCATGGAAAAAAAGTGAAGCTTCCATAGATGAAAGAAAAGCATATACCAATTGGAACATAACTAATTACATTTCCAGCCTCAATGATAAGATTTAGCAAGGAAAATCTCCTCCGATACGGGTCATACCCCAACAAGGAAATTTCTGTCTGCAAATAAATGATAGAACTCCAAACACCGGACAAAGAGAAAGTTTATGTTCCCATACATATGTTTATTCAGCCCTGAATTCACTGCCGTTAGTACCATCTCAAGGTACATACTTCGTTTGCCACGATAGGGCTTATACATGGTTGCCAGCTGATTTCTCTGGTACTTGTTATATAGCCTTTCTTCTTCCCCCTACATACACCGCTCCTGCGAACCATCATAAAAATAGATATGGCAGAGGGATTGTGGATTCGAAAGACACAGCAGGACAAGAGGGAGGAGATTTCCTCAAAGGATTTCTTCCCTTCTGGGGTCCAATGGCCAACAGCAGAAATATAAGGCAATTGGTTCGTGTCGTAGAAACCACCATAGACATCACTGTAGGAGCTTTAAGTAACATTACAGCTGAACTACAGGCTGATCGTCTTATGACCTTGCAGAACCGTGTTGCCTTAGACTTTGTTCTTGCGGACCGTGGTGGAGTATGCAAATTGATCGGATCAAGTTGCTGTATTTTCATACCTAATGACGCTCCGACAGTATACCAAGCTATCTCTAAGTTACACATAATCTCCGAGTCGATTCATCAGGACGAAGGAGATTGGTCCTTTTCAGAGTGGTTTTGGGGATTGCTGTCCAAATGGGGTTGGAAGGTATTGACATTCTTTGGAGTAATTTCAGCTTTTATATTCTCTTGTTGTCTTTGTATGCACTGCGGTCCTGCCGTCTGCAACCTATGTGCTACTGCATGTATTCCCAAACCCAAGTCACAAAAAGCAGAGAATATCAAAATGATGGTACAGCAACAGCTTGATGACCTCATGGCCATAGACATCGACTCAGATTAACATGAGTTTGTGTATCTTGCCTGAGTTCTGGCAAAAGGAGGGTCTGAGGGAATTCGATTTTTAATACGATCGTATCGACCCGCCATTTTGTGGCCCGCCGCCATTTTATGTTGCCTTCACTCAGGCAGCACAGCGAACGAAGTCCATTCTGCCTTTTCTGCTTATTCTGCAACATGGTGTTCAAAACAGCTTTCTGCCTCTATCTTTACAAGGCTGGTATTAAGGTCTGACCGAGTACACTAATCCCTGTCTGGTTTTCTAATCCTTGTTTCAACTATCTGTAGGCTCACACTATTCTCCGCCGATCTTATCTTATCGTCTGGCCTTCGCTGTCCTTTGCTAGTATTCTCTCATTTCACAACTGTCCTCCAAACGCACACAAACTTATCGCACCACATGCAAACTTCGTTGTGGATCGGTTAATGAATTAGTTCAAGGGAGGGGTGACAAACACAGCTGGAGGGGAGGCAACCTTAAGTCACTTGATACTTTGTTCTGTCTTGTTTTCCGACATTTCTATTGACTCTGTTCTATCTTTACATCATTCTTACTGGCTCCTTTCTATGTGTTCTGGGAGTGTATGTAGTTAATAAATGTTTTTATACGGTATATAAGATTGTGCGCCACAAAGTAAAGTGGCAGTCTCCTGAGAACATACCTTGTGTACTTCTTGGACAACTGTACTAGCTGCAGCTAATAAAATCTGATCTTTTACGCCTGACAGAGTGTCCCGTGTCTCTGTTAGTTGAGGCAGGTGAATCCAAGGAGATTTCAGGCGTACCCTGCGCCGCCAGGCCCATAAGGTTCTGGTTCTTCACTCTGACAGAGTCCAGTGGTAGGTCCAGAAGTGTCTGTTTAGGTGGGGACATGGACACAGCAAATATACCCAAGGTTCCTTTAAAGTGGAGGAAACTTCAATGAGTGTTTTTTTAAGTGAACAATTTACCCTTTCAACCCAGCCCTGACTGCCAGAAGACCTGTGGGGGGGTTTCAGTCCTTTGTGTGAGGGCAGGCCACTGACCGTTGAAGTGTAAGAGAGAGCCCTTTCACCCTTCCTTCTGAGGAAGACCCATCAGTATGCAGATGAATGCAGCTGCTTGTCCTATGTTTATGGCTGTTGGGTTGGAATACACAAGGGGAGCTGTCAACCAGCTCACACCAGACATGGATTGGAGATAGGCAGTGAGGCACAAAGACCAGTAAGTGCAGAGAAATGCCTACTTTCTAAAAGTAGCATTTCTGAAATAGTAATGAAGAATCCAACTTCACCAGTAAATAGGATTTCTCACTACCATTCCAGCCATATCAAACGTGACAAGTCTATTCCTCTCAGATCAGAAATTACGAGTTAAAAGCATATATGGGAATGCTTCACAGTAGTGAAAAACAGCTTTGGGGGTTTTTCACTACCAGGATATGTAAAATCTATATGTACATATCCGGCCTTTTACTTACATAGCACCCAGCTTTAATTCCTAATTGAGAAGAGGTAGGTATGTCATGAACCTATTACATTGTAAAGATAAATCCTCTTTAATAGTAAAGTCAGAATGTTTCATTACAATTCTGAAAATGACACCTTTAGAAAGTTGGCATTTTCCTGTCCTTAGCACTTTTGTGCCTGTAGCCTAGCCTGTGTCACATGACTGGGTGTAACTTACAGTAAGACTTTGTGATTTCCTCCTCAACAGTTGCACAATAGAGGGATTTGGTGTGCCTGATTGGGCTGGCAGGATGAGGGTGGGAGGAGCTGAGCACAGCCCCACTCATTCCTTAATAGCTTGTGCTGTACCTCCACACAAAAGGTTTAACAATCCTGTATTGTCACTGCAGCAAGCTTGGAGCCAGGTCAGTCAGGAAATACCATGTACTTCAAAGAACGTTTCATAAAGCTTCTCCCACCTTCCAAAAGAAGGTCACCAGGGTATAAGCATAGGACTTTCAGACCCACTCTTAAATTCACGATTAGACCTGCAGAAGGACTGTCAGAGGACTGTCTGCTGCTGTGACCTGCCATGGACTCTTCCAGACTGCTGCTGTACCTAAACGTATTGATTTGCTGCCTTGAGCCTGCCTTGAACCCGAAGAGGCCACCTGTTTGCTGGCCTCTTGTTCAGAGCCACAGGGACATGACAGGCTCCCACACTCTTGAGCCCCCACCTGGACTCAGAGTGAGTCCTAAGCCCCAAGTGGTGCCCCTCCGGTCCTGGACCCTTGGTTGTGGTGCTAAAAGTGCTCTGATGGCCAATTTCCAAAACTGAGGACTTAGACATAATTTGGCCAAGAAATGCTCCGAGAACCAGGAGGAGACTGGGACCAAACTGCTCACCTATTCACCTAAGGTACAATGCTGGTCGGACTGACTTCACTGCTTCTCTCGGTATGTTCTTCTCAAAAGCAGCAAATCCATTTCAGTGGTCCCTCGCCAAAGGGGTATTTGACCTTGTGGAACTGTCTTCCGTTTCAGTGAAAACGACAAAAAGTAGAAATGTTTTTCACTGCTTTTACCAAAAGCCATCCAATGACGACACTTCCTCCTCCGGCTCTTTCTGCAGCCTTGTCCCACTGAACTTTACCTTCTCAGACATTTTTTGTTAGAAATCTTTCCAAATTCGAAGGTAAGCACTGACCAGATGCAATCCACTTCTTGTATCTGAACTGCGCTCCGTCTCGGTCAGCCCTCACTTTCGACTTTGACCCAGTCTCACGCGACTAGATGTCCATGGTTACGCTTTGATCTTTTAGGCACTATTCTGAACAGCAAACTTTCAAAAATGTATAACTGTGGTTCCAATCATTGGATTTTTGTAATTTTGGTGTGACATATTTTACTAAAATTTACTCAATTTTTCTAAATTGGTTTTGGATTTTCTTGTGTCTGGTTTTCACTTTATGGATGTTTTTAGGCTGCAAAAATACCTTACACATTGCCTATAAGTTAAGCCTGACTTCTTTTTGTACCAAGCTACAAAGGATTAAGCACAGGTTAATTTAGTGACTTTTTGTGGTTCACCCTGCAAGAGACTGTGGCTGTTCCTTGAAAATGGTTCACACCCCTGTCAACCAACAATCCAATTTCTCACATTCATGATATGTACATGGAGGTACCTTATGTGAAAACTGAACAGAATATCTAACATTCACAAAAACTGGCAGGAGACTGGTCTAAGGAAACATCGTCCAACTGTCTTTTACTGTTTAAAAAGGATTTTTGTGCAAACTAATCTCCAGTGTGTGTAAATCACACATAATTTCACTTCAACAAAGTCTCATTTTGTAAATTCCTATTATTCTCATATATCTTTCAATATTTCACCCGTGTAAAAAAATAGGAATTGCCTGTGCAAATTGTTAGTTGCTGCCAAATTGTATCCTGAAAACAGTTTGAATATTTGAGTATTTGTATATCATCCACAAAGAATTCTGCCAGAAACTAGCTAGCCAATCAAATGCATAAGAACTGCATAACAATAACGTCTGCATAGCTATTGTATAACAGCATACACTGCTTGGTTGAGTCACACCAACCTGCCTCTTCCTAAGGCAACTGATTTGGAAATGCCATACCCTACCTGATAAAACTATTGAAATCACTGACTTTACATTCTATAAACATAGCATCACTCTTTTATTTAGAACATCGACACGTTAAGCATTGAATTATCTATGTTATGGCATTTGAATTGCAAAGAAGAGGTGTTCCCCCATACACAAAACATACAGAGCTGACAGAGGCATTTGCTACAGAAATTCGGAACACATTGTGCAGGATTGGCAAGAATTGAAACTACAAAAGAGACACAAAATACTGACTTGGCTTATTTTTAATAACAGTTAGTGACCATTCTTGGGCATTCTTGGGTTTCTCGTCTCATTAGCAGTGAGATCAATGGAACAGGCAAATACATACTGAGGTCCCTATTTACAAAAACTGAAAAGTATAATTACAGATTTGGGGCCAGATGTATCAGGCGTTTTTGTATTCGCAAATGGTGCGAATGTCCGTTTGCAAATGCAAAAATGTGTTTCACGATGTATGAAATGCATTCGCAGTGGGAAAAGAAGAAATCGCAAAATTGTGAATTTTTGCGAATGAGAGACGAATTAGCGTGTTTCAAGCAGCGTATAGCAAATAGCGACATGATTCACCGAATCGCTGTTAGCGAAACGCTAATTGCAATACAGAATAGCGATTCGCAGATAGTGAGTTCCTAAATTGTGCCGCTATTTAGGAGATGCAGATTGCGCCACGCAAAAATGGATTCATAATGCGATGTAGCAAAAAATCGCAATTTGCGACTATTCGCAGAATGGCCATTTGAACATTCAATTTACCACGAACTGAAACCAGGTGGTAACCATATGAAACCTATATGAGGAGGCCCAGTATGCCTCAGCTCCTCTTCCACAATGGCTGCACTCTACATCCTGGCGAGGAGAATGAGAATCTTGGCAGGTTTGAGGAGAGAGAGGAGGAGACAGGAGTGCAGTTTCAGAGTGCGCTTAACCCTTTCGGACCAGACTGAGGAGGAAATTTATGATAAGTACCGGTTAAGCTCAGGCATGATACTTGACATGATAGCTGAGCTACAACCCATGCTGCAGCGCACAACACACAGGACCAATAGCATACCCACACGTGTAGGTATTATGCTCCCTGCACCTATTAGCCTCAGGGAGCTATCAAGGGGTCATAGCAGCAGCTGGAGGGGTATCACAGAGTGCCCTCTCTAGATTTTTCAACTCATTTCTCAATGCCATGCTGAGCAGAATACAACTGTACATTAGATTCCCCAACACCCCACAGGCAGTACTACAAACCAAAGTAAATTTTTACCAGATAGCACAGTTCCCACATGTGCTAGGTGCCATCGATGGGACACATGTAGCATCTGTCCACCATCGGCCACCGAGTATGTGTAACGCAACCGTAAAAACCATCATTCCATGAACAAACAGGTGATATGCAATGCCTCCTACATCATTACCGATCTCGTGGCCAGATACCCAGGGAGCACACATGACTCCTACATCTTTCGCCACAGCGGGATACACACAAGACTGCTAGCTGGGGAGTTTGGGGAAGGATATCTACTAGGTAATTTGATAGTTCACAATAATACATTGATGTAAGCATGACGTCAGACAGCAAATGTACTCATTTTACTTTCTGTGCATTCAGGAGACAGTGCCTATGCAGTGTGCACCTAAATGCTAACACCCTACCTGAGCCCTGCCACCCCAGCAGAGAGGAGGTACAATGCAGCACATAGGGCTACCCGCAATGTGGTGGAGCGCACTTTTGGCTGGGAAAGAGCTGTTTCAGGTGCATCCATAGGAGTGGAGGTGCACTACAGTACAGCCCTGAGACAACATGCAAAATTGTGGCCACATGTGCTACCCTGCACAACATAGCAACCACCAGGGGCATACCAGTGGAACTCACAGAGCCAGACTCAGATGAGGATGATGATCCCTTACCACCCGTTCTACCAGCAGACAGGACCAGTGCAGCAGAAGGCAGGCAAAGACGTGCTGACATCACGCGCAACCATTTTTGATGGAAGTAATGTCAAATCCACTTCAATAATATGTATTTCAGTAGTTAGCAGCTTTATTACCTTGACTTCAGGTAAACATTGTGTCAGTAGGACATAGCTATTCACAATGGGCAGACATGATCTATTAATAGTGTCACACTATTAGCATCATAGCATGACTTTATTACACATGTTGAGGTGGTCCCCTGCAGCCCTCAACATCACTTCTTCAGTCCACGCACTCCACTTGAGTGCTCAGTACCCTCGCTGGCACCTCTAGTAGCAGGTTCAGCTACAGTACTGTGTCTGGCACTGCGACGCCTCAGATCAATCACAGGGACTGTCAGACTGCTGAGGCTAGAGGACTCCTCACTGTCACCAACACCCAGTTCTCTGGTTGTGGCACTGAGTGCTGTTTGCATGGCATCCACTACGTTGGTAATTTGCACCAGTCCCTGTGCAATGTCCATACTGTAATATGCCATCTCCACCTGTGTGGCAACGGCACGCCGTGATATCTGGGCTCTTGAACTTGCAACCCGATTGACTGATCTACAGAAGCTGTCAAACTTAGCCAAATATTGGTGATGGCGCCTGCGCTGGCTGATGCGCTCCTGCTGTATCTCAGTGCATAGTTCCCCAATGGCCTGTGTCAATTCCTTGGTGTTTTCAGCAACTCTTTGCTGTCCCTCAATCAGGGTCTCCAAGTGCTTATTTTGTAACCCCAAATTGCTATTGTGAGACACAAACTGTCTGTGCAATGACTTCAAATGTTTGCGCTGAAGGCGCTGCACCTTCAGCATGAAAGCTTCCAGGCCGCCAAAGATTGATGGGCCCACTCCTTCTTCTGTGCCCTGTCTGGCTGCATCGTGGTGCCTCCTGAGGGGAGTTGACTGGCGCTGGTGCTGGTGCAGGGACTGCTGTCTTCCAGTGGGACTCGGCTCTGGTGGTGGTGTGGGTTCATTATCTGGCATCTCATCTGAGTCCAGGTTGTACTCTGGCAGTGGTAACACCCTTGCCCTGCGTCTAGTCGGAACAATACTGTAGGACTCACTTGTATTTGAGTCTGACTTTGGCTGTGTTTCTGCTTCCCCCACTTTTTCTGATCCTGCAGCAGCAGGGACCGAGTCATCTGCAAGGATAATGTGCAGCATGTCAGTTCTAGCATTTGTCACAGATTTCCACAGTGTTGCTTTATATGTACAAATAAATTGTGTCACCCTGAGTCATTTGTGGTGTGGCCACTATCTTGCTATTTATGTTGTGTATTCACCTTAGGGTTGTGTACTACCACTCCCGCAAGGCACTGTTGTGTTGTAAGTAAGATGTGAAATAGACTACTTTTCATTGTGCATCAAGCTATGTTCTATTTCCTAAGGAGCATGTGTACATGCACATGTGGGGATGTACATAATCACTGACCTTACCTTTGCTGGTGCTGGGTGTCCCTGAGGTGTCGATGTCAGTTACACCACTGACAGCTTCTGGCAGCAATGTGGACTCCACCAGGTCTTCCATAGGGGTGGACGGTGTGTGGGTGGATGGTCTGCCTCCGGTGTTCCTTGCCTCCCTAAACCTGCTGGCCACCCTCTCCTTGGCACGGGACCGCAAGTCATACCATCGCTTGTGTATCTCCTCCACAGAGCGATACGCAACTCCCACTGCACATATTTTTGTCCATATGTCAGACCACAGTTTCCGCTTCTCACTCTCAGGAACTTGGAGTGAGCTCTTGCCAAAGAGTTTGTCATGGTTCACAACAACCTCCTCAATGAGCACCTCCAATTCTTTCTCACTGAATTTCAGCTTCCTCTTCCTGTCTCCCTTCTCCTTCCCATTGCCAGCATTGGCCATGTTGCAGTTTGATCCTGGCTTCCTCACAATGCTGGCTCCTTGGTGCTGGGCGGTGTCTCTCTCACTACTCCTTTGGGTGTGGCTCCTGGAAACAGCATGGGCTGACTCACTTTCTGGTTGTGATGTCATCAGGCTGTTCCGGTTTGCCATTTTCGCTATTTGCGATTTTCAATTACCAAATCACAATAGCGTTTACGAATTTTAAGAAATCGCCATTTGCGATTTTCCAATATGATACATCGCGTTTTGCATTTTTAAAATTGCGATTTCTTAAAAATCGCAATTTGGAAATCGCTAACTGAAATCTTAATACATCTGGCCCTTGGATCTTTAAAAGTGCTTTTTTGGTATTCATCAATATTCCCAGTATTACGCTTTGGAAGCTTCACTAGACAATGATTTTAGGCATACTAAGGGGAGAATCATGTAACAATTCCCACAAGCTCCTATTTCTGGGGTGCTCATTTTTATGTAGTATAGAATAATGCACAGGAGAATTGATCCCACTGTGCAAATGCATATTTTTGTTCTCCATGGGGAAACGTGTTTTCACCAAACGTGGGTGTGATCATACCCACTGCCATTCTGTAAGGAGAGTTACTCCATCCCCTGACTCTGGTAAATATTTGCCTATTTTGGAAGGGTTCAGATAGGGGTTTGGGAATGCCCACAAACATCATCTTTGAAAACATTCCCAAACCAAGGCAAACTACACCTCGGAGCATCTACTTTCCGGGGCTGGAGTAAGTCTGACCATTTCCAGGGAGGAAAAGGTCCGGCCATAGATTTATTAATAAGCACCTTCATACACGTTTGTGTGCATGTTCCCAAATTTCCAAGGCAAACCACACCTTGGAACCGCGACTGGCATCCCCTATTATTGTGAAATTCTCTAAACTCGTGAGAGAGAAATCCACTGGTCTAGATGCATTTATTTCCAAAAAGGATCCCTTTGTGAATTCTTGGCAGGTGTTTATAAACGTATAAACTTATATGTAGGACCTAAAATCCAATTGTGACCAGAGTCAAAAATGACCCCTTAGCAGTAATGTATACACTGCTCTTGTTTAATGGCTTTAAGGCATCTGCCAGTTGATCACGACTGCCTTTGACAACCACCTCCTGACGAATGCTTTATTGCATGGATTGGCAAGCTCTAAACTATAGTTGAGTGCAAGTAAATCGACAGTGTGCCTATTAGCAGGTAAAGCAAAAACGCCTAAAAAGTTACAGCATCTTACAAGGAACGTTGACAGGACTTACTTCGTTGAATTGTTCATTATAGTAGTTCTCCTTTAATTATTTGCTTGATTTTATTCACTCGGCAACCCCACCCGATCTCTGCAACATTTTACCTTGTTTCATTATCTATAGGTTTTTAAAATAAAAAATACACCTAATGCTGGAATTTTTGTTTTATGGTGCTCCAGATGTAACATTGTGAAATACTCGTTGGTTTATGTTTGTTTCTCCAAATCAATAAATGCAAATATACTTGCTTTTTGCCTTTGTTCACCCACAATTCTATTTGACACTTAGAATACTATTTGCATATTTCACTGTTTAATAAGCCTAACTCCAGTCCCTTCGTTTCACAGCAGTCATCAATTTGCTTGACTCCTTTTTCCCAGGCAGTGATCAATATTGCTGCAAATCAAAGTGTCCTCTCCTGGAATTGAAGTCAAATATCAATGTTACAATTTTAAACGAAACAAATTACACATGAAATTCCACACTCCTGCTGAAGTCAAGAACATTTTGCCAATAAGACACCCTATCATTGAAATATTAATGAATACCATCTGCCTGGCTTCACAGATTTTAGTATTCATTAGACTATAACATGAAATAGGTTGTGTTTTATTCTAAACTGCTCACAGGGTTTTTACAAACAAATTAATCAACTAAATATTTGACAGGACTCACAGCATGCATATTGAGTTGTTTAATAGATTTTTCAATTTTCAAGCCGGATATAAAAAAAAATAACAAATCGTTCGAGATCACAGATGGAAAAAAATATATTCAAAAGACCAAGAGTAAAAGAAGGTAGGCAATGGTATAGAAAATGACCTAAACATACATAGAATCATAGAAGAGAAAACAAGGCAACAATGTCTATTCACCAAAAAAGCAGGGTTACAGGAAGCAATATCACACATCTTCGCTTAGCAAATTAAGGCCCTCCTTTCGCTAGCAAGGAATTATACCATGAAGAAAGAGTGCACACTTTAGAAACAACACAAAGTTCATAGGGCTTTAAGGGCTCTATTATCTTCACGTTCTGGCATACTCACTTCATGATCTCGAGTATAGGGATAGAAAGGGTTACTGGGTGCTACTGCAGGCTGCCCCGATTTGAGGTCAAGGATCGAAGGAAACACTTGTTCCTATTTAGGAGCTGATTCACAAAGCCAGCTTAGGGCAACATAGAGAAGAAACAGATGTGCATGTGACAGAGACAGGCAGATGCAAGTCGGGTGAGAGAGACAGAAGGAGACCGGTAAAAGAGAGGTAACACATAGGTTAATAGGAGTGAAAGAATCACCCGAGAGAGGTATTTGGGCCCACATTTAGGCCCATATTTATACTTTTTGACGCAAACCAGCGCCAGTGCTGGATTGCACCCAAAATGTTACCGCCGGCTAACGCCATTCCTATTCGCCATGCGGGCGCCTTATTTAAGGAATGATGTTAGCCGACGCTGCGGACAGGTCAGAGTAAAACAAAATGACTCAAACCAGGCAGCGCCGGCGTAGGGGAAAATGCGGGTTGTAAGTCAAAAAATGGTGCAAGTCAGGTTTGAGGCAAAAATCATGCCTCAAACTGGACTTGTGCCATTCTATGACGCACAACCCCATTGAAATGACTCCTGTCTTAGCAAAGACAGAAGTCATGCCCCCTTGCCCAAGTCTCCTGGGCATGGTCATTGGGCACAGTGGCATGTAGGGGGGCCCAAATTAGGCCCCCCATGCCACTTAAAAAAAAAAATAATACTTACCTCAACTTACCTGTACTTACCTGGGATGGGTCCCCCCATCCATGGGTGTCCTCCAGGGGTGGGCGAGGGTGGCAGGGGGTGTCCCTGGGGGCAGGGAAGGGCACCTCTGGACTCCTTCCATGGTCAGAAACCATGGAAGTGAGCCCACAGGTCCCTTAACGCCTGCCCTGACCCAGGTGTTAAAAAACAGCGCACATCAGGCTGTGCGATGTTTTTTAAGACCCGCCCTCTTCTGTGCGTCAAAATGACGGAGGAGTATAAATAGGGCGCACAGACCTTAAAGTCATTTTTTAAGTGGGAACGCCTACCTTGCATGTCATTAACGCAAGGCAGTTTCCCGCATCCAAAAAATGACTCACACGGAGGAATTTTGACGTCCGCGGTTGTCAAAGTTTAAATATGGTGCACGGTTTTCGCCGAATGTGCGTCAAAATTTTTGATGCACATTCGGCACAGAGTATAAATATGTCCCATATACTTTTTTAGCGCCGCATTTGTGCTGCTTTTTGACACAAAAACGGCGCAAACTTACAAAATACAGGCCCATATTTATACATTTTTACTGACGTATTTGTGCCACTTATTGACGCAAAAGCGGTGCAAACTTATGAAATACAATTGCATTTTGTAACTTTGAGCCGCTTTTGCGTCAAAAAATGACGCAAATGTGGCACTAAAAAGTATAAATATGGGCCACAATTGTATTTTGCAAGTTTGCACCGCTTTTGTGTCAAAAAATGACACAAATGCGGCGCTAAAAAAGTATAAATATGGGCCCTGGAGTCATGTGAGACAGACAGGGGAGTGGGATATAGGGAATGATAAAGAGACAGTCACTTTAGAAAGGAACACCTAAGGGTGAATCTGAAGAGACAGATGTGAGACAAAAAGAGATAGACAGTTCAGAGTGTAGAGGGGCAGGTAGAAATTGAGATGTGATCAAGAGTAAAAGAATGATGAGAAAAGGGCAGTTTACATAAAGGTAGGGAGAAATGGGGTGAGGGGGTAAATACAGTGGAGTAATGAAGAGCCAGGTCATTAGGCAAAAGACAACTGAAAGCGCTGAAAGAGAGAAAAAGAAATGGGAAGGAAGCTGGTATTTTCCGTGAGATCGAGAGAGGCGAAACGTGAGAAAGAGAGAAAAGTAGAGGCAGATTCCACAGAGTTGAGAAAGAACGAGAGACAACTGTGGAAGAGACAGGTGAGAGAGAGTGCATGGAGACACGAGAGACTAGGGAGAAAGAGAAATGCAGGTTACACAGTGATATATCAGCAGTTTGAATCTCGGCTGTGAGTAACTTGTGCGGCTCATTTTCCCTTGTGAAGGCGTGGGAAAATGATGCCATGTGGGTGCAGAGGAGGCCCCACCCTGCACCTTGCAGCAGGGCCCCCTAACATTTGATTACCTCCCTGTGTATCTGAATGCACTTTGTGCACCTTGAGCTAAGAATAATTTAATGAATGTTACAGTCTCGGACAAGCAAAAAGATTACTAAATTTGCAAACCTTTAGAAGTATTTGAATATTTATGTTATGTTCTTTGTATTTGAAGAGCGCATCACCTGCAAGACTATCTGGGTGGAATAGTTATTGGAAACCACTAGCTACTCCATTGACATTAACCTTAGTGTGTCCACGTTCATAACTAGTTAGAAACCAACATCAGCCCTGGAAATGCTGATCAGGGTAACCACTCTGTAGGAGAGCATACTTCGATTAGTCCATGGGGTATCGGTTGCGTCGGGTTAGTTCATTTCACTACAAGGGAAATACTAGTGTGGCACAATGACCATTCCATCCCTGTCCACACTTTACAACCCGTCTGGAATTCACGTTATGTATGAATGTGTTGCTCATATTACAAAATCTTAGGGCACCCTTACAAGCATGTATATTGCTTTTGTGGCTCATAGATATGTCAGACATGTAGTTGAGAAAAAAATAACATGTGTAAATCTGCTCCCAGATGTTCTATGCATTGGATGGGTACATTTAAAATTTAAATAAATCATGTAATCTGAATGAGTACACTGTTCTTGAATATGTAAATGTTAACCAAAATCACAAACTCTCATATGTACTGTATTATTAAAGTCCAATAAAAGCACTAAAAGTACTCTGTTACATTATCACTCACTCTGAAAGTAATGAGAAACCCCAAACAGTAATCTAAGAAGTAATGTATAAGTATGACACAAATAAAATATTTTACTACAGTATGTATCAATGATCTATCCTTAAAGAATCCATGGAGCCAACTAGTGCACAAAAATTGCAAGGGTGATTTTTTTGTGATTTCAATGATCACATGCCATTGCACACATCATATATTGTTATTACATCACGAAAAAAACAGTAAGGATTACCAAACGCATTAGTAATATAAAGATGTGGAAATTATTAATCAAATGTGTTACAAATTACGAGGAAAAGAAATGCACAAAATGGACCGGAAATGAACAGTTATTGAGAAACAGTATAGAATGGATACCCCCACTCTCTATAGATAGAAACAGAGCTAGGCATTGAGGCTTGCAACACATACAATCAGTCTCAATGATGGCACAGAATGGAGCCCGTTATAGTTGAGAAAGTCAGATCAGCTTTCATTCACATAGGTACTTACTCATTTTGTAAGACACGTTTTTTGCAGTAACAAACCCCAAAGCTTTGCTCCCCTTCCTGTCTGCGTGCTACGGATTATGTATTTTTGGCATCACGTTAGGGCATGCCTTCTTGAAGGTACACAACTCATGCGTCAAGGAAGCCAGGGGTTTAACAATGGCACCTGCTGTCCTTGTGTTGTGGGAGGGTGGGGTAAGCCTTCAGGGTCCCAAACCATTCATTCAGCCCGAGGTCAGTGAATATCTCTGAGATATGGGAAACTTGGGGCCCCTCTTCACATTCACATTCTGCAGGGTGGTTCGATCATTTTGAGTTACACCACTGAAGTAGAGCTGATCTTTTCAACATTTCTTGACCTGCCCTGTTCAGAACCAGTTATGGTCCTACAAGCGTGGCATTAAACTAGGACATGCATCATCATATTAAAAAGGCTCAAGTAAAAAAGTGGACGAGGCTTTGATAGCCCCCTGTCATAATCTGCCCAAATTAAGCATACAAAAACTTCCACTCCATAATATAATGTACAGTGCATTAAGAACCATGCAATTAGGTTCCATTTCCAGCTTTATAAAGAAGGATTTTCCATGCTTACAATACAAAGAAGTTTGACTACGGGACTACAATGATGGTACCATTCACTGCACTCCAGCATGATGTTCTCATGTTATGCAGTGAAATGTTATCACTACACTGAGCTCATGGATGCCACATTTGCAGAAAGTTCCTGATTCAGGAGAAGATCAGGAGACGCTGAGCCTTTGGTGGAACGGTGTTGTGAGAGCAGTGCTCATTCATGAAGGAGAGTGAGGAATCACACCCGTGCTATTCTATCCCCGGTGGGACAACCCAACAGGTATAGCCTTATTGCTACTATGCCTATAAGGATAGATAAGAATATTTTTTGTTTACACATTAGCAGTACACTATGGCACCATAGTGTGCCAGGTAGCAGCACAAGCGCTGATGGTGATGCAGTGTCCCCATAATTTATTTGCTCTTAAATTTAGGTGCGAATTTAAGCCCTATTTTAATTATTGAAGTTTGTGTGATTTGTATATTTTTAATGATAAGGAATTTAAGTTGATTAAGAGAGAGAAAGGTTCAGATAAGAAAGATGGAAAGAAATCAGCTGATGTCAAACGAGTGAAAGAAAGAAGGGTGTAAAAGAGACAGAGGAAATACAGTGTTATGCTAATAATGAGATGAAGGAGTTGGAGGGATCTAGATTTAAGCAGCAGTGGACGGCAAACTGTTTCTAAAAGTGTCATGAAGGAAAGCGGGTGTTTTGTGTGATGGCTTCCAGAGCCATAAGAAGGGGGAAATTGGCGAAGCAGAGTAACCATCATCTATTAACGCTTAATGATATGTTTACCTGTAGCCCACATAACCGTAGCTTACATGATTTACAACTGATATATTAATTATTTACGCATTATTTCACAAATTGTTCTACATTTCATTTTGCATTTAAATTATAAATATTATCTGTGAGGAGGCTGACGCCAAGTAGGAAAAAGAACACTGGCTTTCGATGTGTCTTGTTCCGTAGGAACCAGTTCAATGTATCACTTTGATGAGATTTCATGTTTTAATTGTGTGAAGCTAGCTAGTTTGGTAGACTTCCTGGCCCTCTTCATCTTTGTAGGTGGATATCCCTTTCTGCTCTTGAGACACAAATGCTCCTTATTTTCCTGCTCTTGGCGTCACTCTGAAAACGAGCACATTCCTTTGCATTCTAATCTGAAATAAATTTGGTTCACCTTTTGAATGCTAAATTTGCTGACACCCCATGGTTATGAAATTCCCCAACCTGTCCACAAGCTTAGCTTAGCATAAAGGAGTTTCCGTTATGGAAACTGTTGGACTTGGCCCTCTCTGCAGGGTCACTCCAAATTTTGTACCTTCTCTCCTCTTGTTTAGCTGAATTAGTTTTTGTTGGCCCTAGGACTCAGTGCACTTTCCACTGCTAGCCAGTGGTAAAGTGCTTCTGCTCACTCCCTAAAACATGGTACAATTGGCCTACACCTGATAAGCACATTTGATTCACTTATAGGTCCCCAGTAAAGGGGTAAACCATATACCATGGGCCAGTAAATTAAATGCTACTAGTGGGTTTGCAGCGCTTATAGTACCTCCCACTTAAGTAACCCCTTAAACACATCTCAGGTCTACCACTGCAGCCTATGTGCAGATTCAAACTGCCACTTCGACTTAGCAAAATAAGCCCTTTGCTAAGCTTAAAACCCTCTGTTAAGTACATATAAGCCACCCCTAGGGTAAGCCTCTAACAGCCTACAGGGCAGGGTACATTATAATATTAAAAAGGAACGGTTGGACATGCTGTGTTAAGTTTTACATGTCCTGATAGAGAAATAATTTACAAACTTGTTTTTCAATTCTGTCAGGCCTACCTCTCCCATAGGATGACATTGGTTTACCTAACTGGGTTACCTTATTACATTTAATAAGTGACAACTTTTATTTGGGAGTAGTGTTATGTGTGGGTGTGTAAGGAATTATGATTTCAAATTCTCTTTAATGGTAAAGCAGGATTTTAAGTCACAATTCTGATAATGCCACTTTTAGAAAGGTATCATTTTATTGTTCTGACCATTTGGTGCCTGCAGTCTGTTTCTTGGGTCACATGACTAGGTGTAGTTGGCATTTGGCCTATGTGTATTCCTCTCAGACAGCCACACAATAGGGGGAATGGGTATTGGCAGAATGGGAAATCCAGGCATGATGGGGGGCAGAGCTGTGCACAGCCCTGCTTGCACTTTAAATGCCCTGATTCAGCACACACACAAATAACTTCACACTAACCCTTTGTGGTTCCAGACATCCTGGGACCAGGGCAGGGAGGAAGGACATTCCAAACACTTCTATGGTGGGCAATCTCCAGAAGTTTTTTCAACTTCAAAGCTGGCACCAGGTATAAGATTAGATTTCACAGACCAACTCTTCAGTTCACCTCTGGACCTGTGGAGATCTGTCAGAGTACTGGCCCGCTGCCTGTAGTTTGTTGTGTACTTCAGAGGGCTGCCCTCCTGCACCAAGAGGACTGTCCTGTCTGCCTAAAGCCTGCATTGTACCCTCCAAGGACTGGCCCGCTGCTTGAGACCTGCTTTTCTATTTAAACACAGAACTACCAGAGTGATTCCATGGGCTAGTTGGATGGCCAATCAGAACTTCATAGACAGAAAAGGCTCCAACACTCTTGAACCTCTACTTGGACCTAGCCTAAGTTAGCCCTGACCCCTTCAAGTGGTGCCCCTTCAGTCATGGATCCTTGGAAGTGGTGTTAAAGGTATCCAGATATCCAAAATTAAAAACATGGTGTTTAGAACATTTTCAGCCCAAAAATGCTCTGAGAACCACAAGGAGGCCAGAATGTACCTGTTAGCATCCCACCCAAGGTGCAGTGCCGGTCAGCCTGACTTCGCTGTAGCTCCAAGCAGTAATCCTGTTCAGCGGCTCCTTGCAGAAGGAGTATCTGGGCTTGTGGAGCCCTGGTTGGTTTCTGCCTGCAGCTTTGTCCTACTGGAGATTTTTGACTTCCATTAAAGAGACTGAGTCAGAACATAGAAATCTACATTACAATTTATCCAGCGGATTGCCAACGATGCCTCCTTTTCAGACATCGCTGGCTGTCTTGCCCCACTGAACTTTATGTTCTCAGACATTTTTCGGAAAAACATTTTCTAAGTCAGAAGGTAAGCAGAAACTCAGCCCAATCCTGCTGCCTGTCTCTGATCACTTGTCTGGGGTGGGTGACAGCTGGGTTTTGCGTATTCCCCCTAGACAGCCACACACAATTGGTTGTGTGTGATTTGATGGGCCGTAGTGGGCTAACCTCACAGTATGGGAGGGAGGAGCAGGACACAGCCTCATGCTTACATCTGAAAAGACTGTGTCCTGTCCCAATACAAAGGGCTACATACCCCTCTGCAGTACGTTTGGAGCCAGGGCAGGAGGGGAGGACCTTGTGCACTTCAAAGAGTTCTCTGAAGTCTCTTCCACTTCAAAGGACTGCTATGCTGCCACAAGGATTGCCACTCAGCTGGACTGCTGTTCTGGAAGAACTACTGACTGGCTGTGTGACCTGCTGTCCTCCCTACCAGGGTGAGAAAGACTGGACATGCATTTCCCCAAGCCAGAACCCAGAGTGACTCCAAACTCCATCTGACTGGTTTTCTGATCTGAAGTCTCAAGGACATAAAACAGTTCCAACCAAACCAACACTACAGCAACTGGATCTGACAGCTATTATCCTGGCCTGCCAAGCGGTGCCACACTCGCTCTTGCCCCTTGGAAGTAGATCTTATGGTGATACTCCAGCAGAGCCACTGCATCTCATCTGTTGAATGGACAGAACCCTCACGTCTCTGCCATTAAGTGGATAAAACTGGTGCATCACTTTCAGAACCAGCACTGTGGCACTTTCTACGGCTCAAGGTCCCTGTATACCCATTGATGGTAGCCTCAACGACCATGCTGAACTCCACAGCCACTGCCCTCACCAGACTCAGCACATCGCCTCGACAGCGATGCAGTCGGCAACAACACCCAAACTCCTTGCAGCTCTGACACATCACCACCACTACATGGGGAACTTCAATACATCTCCTCAACTGCATGGGGAAAATCAACGCATCTCCTTGAAGGCGTGGTTTGGAAACAGTGCAACACTCCCACACTAGGATGTTAAGGTACTTTGATTCAGCAGGCCCAGCAAGGTCCCTGTAGCTGGCCCATGTTTCAACATGATTGGCTTGAACTTTTGACTTTGTCCCAGTCTGGCATGACCAGATATCCCCGGTTGCTTCTAAGTGTTATCTACAGTTTTTCATTTAAAGGTTCATAACTCAAGTTCTATTTACTGGATTTGTGTTATTTGATGTGGCATGTTTTCTATGATGTCTTCTCTGTTTTATTGTTGAAGTGTTGCACAAATACTTTACACATTGCCTCTTAAGTCAGGCCTGACACCTCTGTGCGAAGCTGCCAGAGGGTGAGCACAGGTTGCTTTAAGGCATGTTTGCAATGTACCCTGACCAGGATTGCGATTCCTGCTTGTTCAGGGTGCATACCTCTGTTAGACTGAGTTTCATATTGTCAAGGTATGTCTGTGAGGTAGCGTCTGCACTTCAGAAAGTTATGCACTCCTCCTTGTGAAGCATCATGGCAGATATATTTGGAATTTCATTTCAGTTGGATTCCACCACAAAAGTTTAAAGCTCTCTCCTTTGAGTCTCTGAAATTTTAGGATATCTGACTGAATGTAACAGTGTCTACCTTGAAATCCCAGTGATCCCTGACTCATTTATTTGAAACTTTCTAAGCTTTGCATCTTTTGCAGATCATCATAGAAAGTAAAACCTATTTGCACAGCCCACAACAATAAAGGGAAGCTTACAGAAGTGGGCTGATAAGTCTTGCATGACATCTTGTTTCCCTCACCTGCTCAGAGACATCCTGGAAAGTTCCAGAGCCTCAATTGCTACTTATTTTTGCTATGCAAAATCTCTGATCTAATGGTGCATCCCACCCCTGCACCATTGCCTTCACTACTCTGCCCAACCTCCCACCGTCCACTGAGCTGTCATACCAAGCCTTGCATTTCACATCCCCTGCATCATCTACCTTTCTACACCTCTTTGGGGTTTATAGAGATCACAGGAATGGTTGCATACAGCCAAGATGCCCTGCTCATGGATGTCCGTTTCTTGGGAATACTGCAGAAAAAAACTTATCATCACATGTAGGTTGGTCACTTTACATGTCACCACTGTGAAGTCAAGAAATGTTGGGATATGTCAATTGACATTTCTAGGGCTTAAATGACCTTAGTTCTCTTGAAAACGTATTCCAAGTCTACATTTTACCTACTTTCTAGATTTCTACAAGAGGATTGCAGTGGTAAGGCCTAATGCTCCATGTTTCACTAAGATGTTTCTATTGTGCATATTTTACCTTCAACTCTGAGATTAACTCCTTATTGGGAGGATAATACATGAATATCCTGTTGATTTGTTCATCCAGAAATACATCGAATTTTACTCTATTGAGGAAGCCCTTTCCGGTAGTCCTCACCTACCTGTTGAGAAATCGGGGTCCATTATTTTTCTTAGTGCAATATCTAGCATTCATTTAAGATGCTTAAGGTTATTCCTCAGGTTTATTCATATTGTTTGGTCAAAATTTCAGTTCACTTTGGAAAAAAACAATGGAGAGCGATAGTCTGAATATATGGGACACTGGACATTTGTGCTGTTTTATGTAATTAATGTTGAAAAGAATCATAATTAGCCTTTGTATTTGCTAAAGCACTGTGTAAAACATCAATGACATTTTTTTTCTAATATATGTAGCCAACTATTGCACTTTATATGAGCAGAGATGTGTGCAACTGCCTTAGATGATCATGGTCGATCCACCAGTAAAATTGTGGCCTCATTAAAGAAATCTGTGGGGGTAATTTCTGATATTTACAACGTGACAGAAGATCCTCCACTACTTCTTATAGGCAATGTATCAATTTCAGATAGGTGATGCTATTGTTGTGGATTTTTGTATACTGATACAAGACTCGTTTGTGCAATAACCACATTTGTAATAATTTTGGAACAAACACAGATGGAATCAGCCATGATTTGACATTCGAAAATCTGTAAAAACATGTGTTTTGATTGTGCATCCTTAACATAAGTGAACTGTGGGTAGGATGAGGAGCCATGCGCCTAAGTCTAGATTAATTTTCTTAATCCTCTCTCAGATTCTGGCCTTAAAATTGTCAAAGAAAGCACTAAACCTTCATTTTATTCCTCAAATTCTATCCTGCCCCCTCATGCAAAACAGTATGGAGATATACTCTAGCTATCTGACTGAAGGTTGTAAATTCATTTAGTGACAAAACACATTATCCTTCATTTGGGAACATCCTTGATGGGTTTCTACAAATTGTGGATGACCTGCAGTAGGAGAAGGGTTACTTAAGGGCTGGTTAATAGGTGTGCTAGATTTCATAGAAAAAGGAAGGCAGGGTGGAGATTTAAAGGACCAGCAGTTTTAGACAATTGAAGGGAACTATAATGTTTTATTCAAACTTAGAAAAATGAAGAGTATATACTTAGTCCACAAGAGGGCTAAAATCACTAAAATCACTCGTGTTATCCTGTGGAGGCATTTTTTGCAGCATTTCTTTGCAGCAAGCCAATAAAAGGTTTCAACCATGTTTTGCATTGTTTGTGATTCCTGCCCGAGGGTTCACAGGCAAGGATTGTTACTCACCTGTGTGTTGTGTTGTAATGATTACGAGAACCACTTGGTGACTATGGGCCAGAGGAATGAATCACAGCTGCTTGTGTGTGTGCACCAGGATCGGCTTTACGGCTCACTATGCTCCTCATTAAATGGTTGCACATGGTTTGTCCATGTTCTTGGATTTCTCTATGTCTGTGTGCAAAGAGTTTCTACTTGGCACCTTCTTGCCAATTGTTAGGCTTTTCATCCTTGGCGTGGTCTCCCTTAACTTTTTGCCTCTGTTACCCACATTGTTGATGTGTGCTGGACTCTGATTTTGCTGTTTTAGTTACTCTGGGCACTCTACCACTGCTAACCAGTGCTAAAGTGAAAGTGCTCCTTTACAAAATGTGTATGTAATTGGTTTATCCATACTTTTGCATATTTGATTTATTAGTAAGTCCCTAGTACAGTGAACTAGAAGTGCTCAGGGCCTGTAAATCAAATGCTACTATTGGGCCTGCAGCACTGGTTGTGCCACCCACATAAGTAGCTCTGTAATCATGTCTCAGACCTGCCAGTACAGTGTCTGGTGTGCAGTTTTAACTGTAAATTCGACTTGGCAATTGTACCCACTTGCCAGGTCTAAACCTTCCCTTTTCTTACATGTCAGACACCCCTAAGATAGGCCCTAGGTAGCCCCAGGGCAGGGTGCAGTGTATGGTTAAGGTAGGACATATAGGCCCTCATTCCTACTTTGGCGGGCGGCGAAGCGGGAACCGCCAGAAGACCGTACCGCGGTCAAAAGACCGCAGCGGTCATTCTGACTTTCCCGCTGGGCTGGCAGGCGGCCGCCAAAAGGCCGCCCGCCCGCCCAGCGGGAAAGCACCAGCAACGAGGAAGCCGGCTCCGAATGGAGCCGGCGGAGTTGCTGGTGTGCGACGGGTGCAGTTGCACCCGTCGCGATTTTCAGTGTCTGCCAAGCAGACACTGAAAATCAATGTGGGGCCGTGTTAGGGGGCCCCTGTAGTGCCCATGCCAGTGGCATGGGCACTGCAGGGTCCCCCAGGGGCCCCACGACACCCGTTCCCGCCAGCCTGGTTCTGGCGGTGAAAACCGCCAGAACCAGGCTGGCGGGAAGGGGGTCGGGATCCCCATGGCGGCGCTGCTTGCAGCGCCGCCGTGGAGGATTCACAGGGGCAGCGAGAAACCGGCGGGAAACCACCGGCTTCCCTTTTCTGACCGCCGCTTTACCGCCGCGGTCAGAATAGCCCCAGAAGCACCGCCAGCCTGTTGGCGGTGCTTCCTCCGTCCCCTACCCTGGCGGTCTCGGACCGCCAGGGTAGGAATGACCCCCATAGTAATTTGTTTTAAATGTCCTGACAGTGAAATACTGCTAAATTCGTTTTTCACTGTTGCAAGCCTGTCCCTCTCATAAGTTAACATGGGGGCTACCTTCAAATCTGATTAAAGTGTAGATTCCCTTTCGGAGTTTGGGGTCTCTGAGCTCACAATTAAAAAATACATCTTTTAGTAAAGTTGATTTTAAGATTGTCTGTTTGAAAATGCCACTTTTAGAAAGTGAGCTCTTTCTTGCTTACACCATTTCTGTGACTCTGCCTGTTTGTGGATTCCCTGTCTGGGTCAGTTTGACAGCTGGGCTGGTTGCACCTCACCCTAGGCAATGACACAAAGGGAGCTCGGGTGTAGCCTGCATATCCTGATGAGCCATCTGTGCTAGGAGGGAGGGGAGGAGTGGTCACTCACACCTGAAAGGGCTGTGCCTGCCCTCACACAATGCAGTCTCCAACCCCCTGGTGAGTGTCTGGGGCCTGACCTGGGCAAGGCAGGATTTCACATTCAAAAGAGACTTTACTTTGAAGTAGGCCTATTTCAGAAGAGCTGAACAGCTGAGGAAGAAGAGCTGCCCTGCCTGTGACTGTGCTTTGTGGAGCAATTCTGCAGTTGCTGCTTCTGCCAGAGTAAGAGGGGAAAAACTGGACTTTGTGTGCCTTCCATCTTGAGAAGAAATCTCCAAGGGCTTGATTTAGAGCTTGCCTCCTGTTGTTTGAAGTCTCAGGGACAGCAAAGACTTCTCTCTGTCAGCGCCTGGAGTCTCTGGAGAGACTCCTACTCTGACCTGTGGTGCCCATCGAGTTCCTGGGACCCTGAAAGGAGAAGATGGCCGCCTAAGAGGAGGAAATCCACGCACAGAGCTCCATGCGGGGAAAAGGTTGACGCGACTCTGATCTGCGGCTGAAGAAACGACGTGTCGCCAGCTCCGCAGCTGAAAATTTACATTTGCTGGAAACACGACCAAAGAATCGACCCACGGAGCTGTAGAAACGACGCACAGCATCCCTGACGGATGCTGGGAGATCGTTACCTGCGCTGCATGGTTTTTGGATCATCGAGCGGCTGGATTTCCGATGCAAACACCACTAGGCGTGTAAAAACAATGCAAGGCCTGCCTGGACCCGTGAGTGCTGACCGGATCAACGCATCACTCTCCTGCGGAGAGAAGGAACGACGCGCCCGTCCCGACAAAAGGAAAACGATGCAAGGTCCCACTCGTGAGTGGAATCAACGCATCGGAAGCCGTTTTTGATGAACACACCCCAGTGCTGGGTTATTTTTGACACACCCAAGGTACATTTTCACGCTAACAGTGTTAGTGTGTGTTTTAAACTACCTAAAGACTCTTTTTGCTTTTTAAGTGATAACTTGACTTGTGTATTGTGGAATTTTGTCATTTTGGTCTTGTTTTGTTTAGATAAATATTTCCTATTTTTCTAAACCTGTGTTGTGTCATTTTGTAGTGTTTTCATTAAGTTACTGTGTGTGTTGGTACAAATACTTTACAAATAGCACTCTGAAGTTAAGCCTACTGCTCTGCCAAGCTACCAAGAGGGTAAGCAGGTGTTAGTTGAGGGTGATTCTCTTTTACCCTGACTAGAGTGAGGGTCCTTGCTTGAACAGGGGGTAACCTGACTGTCAACCAAAGACCCCATTTCTAAAACCAACTCAAAGAAACTTGGATCTGTAAATAAAGAAAGGAAGACATGTTAAGGAGTGGTAAGTTGGAGGGGGAATCCTGGAATGAAAAAAGGAATGATGATACTTACGATTCTTTTGAAAAAAGTCACATTGTCAGTTGAGGGAAAGAATGATGTATGGACTGCCAGGACCTAAAAGTAATCTCCTGGGATTGTGATGCGACCAGGAAGAGTCAACATTTGAAGGGTGACACTTTACTAAATCTGTGAAGGTTTCAATTGCATGTGTGAGGAAAGTTGTTTCATTGCACTGCAGGGGTAAGAGAGCAGTTAAGTATTTAAAATATATCTATGTGGTTGCCAAACAAAAGTATGCCCAAATTCAAATTAACATGTACTCCTACTTCAGGATTTACCCCTGCATACTCCTTTCTAATTCACTCCCACAAACTTGTGACAAGCATGGAGTTATTCCAAATATAACAACTATGTCACAATAAAGGGGAGTGAGCATCATGCTACTTATAAGGTGGGTGTGTTACTTACCAGGTGGGTGGGTGATTATTGTTTCATGTTAGTCCTCTTCCTAATAAATTAAATATGGATCCTAATATCCATGACTACTGTACACCCATCATGGGCTCACCATTACTTGTCAGGCTTATCGAGAGATATGTGTCCTCTCATCTGGAAAGCATCACCACTGATACTCATATGCTGGGAAATTTTTGATCCAGGTTTATGCCAGAACAAAACAACAAAACGTCTATGCTCAATATCATAGATGACACACTTGCGATCTTCAATAAAGGGACTCCTACATAAATGTGCTTCATATGTTCTCTGCTGCCTTTGAAACCACTGTCTAAAATATTCTTCTATGTACTTCAACTGATTGAGTGCCTTTAAGAAAGTGGGTTATTAGTTGAGAGGGGGTGGAAGTCCCACTCAAATAATAAGCACAATTCTTGTCAGGGCAAACCACAAAAAGTAACTAAATTAACTTGTCCTTCACCCTCTGGTAGCTTGGCATAAAAGCAGCCAGGCTTAACTTAGAGGCAATGTGTAAAGTATTTATGCAGTGCACAAACAGTAATAAAGTGAAAACACAACATAATAAAATCTCACATGAATTTAGAAAATTAGAGAAAATGTTAAGAATTTAACTAACATCAAAAAAATTAAATTCAGTCACTAGAACTGGAGATATGGATTTTTAAAGTTCTTAGTGAAAAATAGTGCTTAAATGATCAAATCGCTAACTACGAGTATCTGGTTGCACAAGACCGAGTCAACATCAGAAATTAGGGCTGAGCAACATGGGGGCGGGGGTAGTTTACAAAAGGGTAGATTAGGCCCAGTTTCGGCTTACCTTCCGACTTAGAAGAAATTTCAGAAACAGTTCTGGAGAAGGTAGAGTCTCAGAGAGGCAAGGCACTGGGCTGTGTCCGAGAACGAGTTGTTGATGACAAGGAGCCACTGAACGAGGTCTTGTGAAGCCATCAAGGAGGGTGGGAAAACTTCTCTTGTGGTAGAAGTTGGATTCTCAGGCAGAGGAAGATTTCTACCTCTGGACTTAGAATTTTTTCTGGAGCTTGGCTTCACCCAAAGGGACGAGGCTGAAGACTGTAGCCAAAGATGGCTCCATGAGGCCCGATAATGTCACTGGGAGAATCCACTGAAGAGGATTTGCTGCGTTGAGAAGAAAGTAGTGGGAGCTGCAGTGAAGTCAACCCCACTGGTGATGCACCTTTGTCGAATCCGCTTGTTGGAAGGACCCACTGTCCTTTTGGTTCTCAGTGCTGATTTGCTTGAAAAAGTCCCAGGATAAGGATTTGTGTGCAAAGAGACCGCTTAAACACCACACCAAGGATCCAGGACCTGGGGACACCAAATGGGGACTAGTACTCACTTCAGCAGGGACCACCAGCAGCAGGAAGGTACATTTTCTGCTTTTGCAGCTTCTTGTGTCCCTGTAGCTCACCAGGCTAGCCCTTGTGGTCACTCAGGTGGTCCTGTGTTGAAGAAGTAAGGAGCAGGTCCAGTCTTCCTTTCTGAGGCAGTAGGGCATCAGGGCAGTCCTTCCAGCAGCAGGTCAGCAGGGCAGTCCTTCGGCTGAGTCTTCCACTGATTTAGAAGAGATTTGGGGTCTAAGAGTGCCACATCGCATCCCCAGTGCCAGCCTTTTATGTGGGGGACAAAACCTGGCCCACCACCACAATCCTGTCCTGGGTTTGCTCCCCAAATGCCTAGGATAAGAAAAGGCTGGTGTTGGGCTCCTTTGTGTGTGCTGCAGACAAGGTCTTAGAAGTGTAATTTAGGGCTGGTTACAACTCCTCCCCCAGCCATCCTGCCAGGGTGGCCCACCCTGTCACACCTGATTCCCTTTGTCTCACTGTCTGGCAGCAATACACAATCTGCAAGAGGATTGCCATGTGACATAGGTCTATTGGCAGAACAGCACAAATATGCCATCTTCCCAAAAGTGACATTTTTATAATTGAAACCTACAATCTGACTTTACCATAAAAGATGATTTTAAATTACAATTAAAAAGAGACCAAGAAGTATTTCTCCATCTGCTCATAATCTAAAGTTAGCACTTATTAACAATAATATAGGAACCCAAGGGGGCATATTTATCAGCCCCTAGCACCACCTTGCACCACAATAACCTCATTTATTTTTAACGTTAATTTGGCCCAACGAGCAGGCGTTAAGAGGGGGCTTCCATTCATTAGAATAGGCCCCTACCTACTCTGCAGGAGTAGCGGCAATATTTTTGCACTACTCCTGCAGAGTACATCAATAGCGTCATAAAAAATGCTGTTGCCCCTACCCTGCTCCATGGTGTGCCGTATTTTAAATATGGCGCACACATGGTGTTATTCTATGGGAGAGATGGGCCTTACAGCTGTGAAAAGCAACTTTATGTTTTTTTTGCTAAACCTACATGGCTTACGATTTAAATAACAGGCACTCTGCCTAACTTCAGAGTATTAAAAAGGAAGGTTTAGGCCTGACAAAAGGTTAGTTTTGTCAGGTTGAAAAGGCAGGTCAGCACTGCACTACATGCTGCAGTGCAAGACCACAAGAATGTTTTAGAGCGCTACTTTAGTGGGTGACATTTGAGTGTTGAAGGCCCACTAGTATCATTTAATTTACAGGTCCTAGGTTCATGTAGTTCCATTTACTAAGGACTTATATGCATATTGAATGTACCAATAAGGTGTGTGCCACTTGTACCACATTTAGGGAATGATCCTAAACACTTTACCACTGGTTAGCAAGGAATATTACAGAGTGCTGATTCCAACAAAAAAAGGCCCAGCAACAGAAAACAAAAAATCAGGAAGTGAACGTGGAAAAAGGCAAGGTTCAGTAGTACCACTTTCTGATACCTAAATACTCTGTTGAGGATTTTTAGCTACATATTTCTTGTGTACCTAATGAAGATCCACTTTCAGATCAGCAAAAGTGGTGTTTACAAATCCTGAACTATCTCGATGTGAACATTTAAAGAGCCTATCTAGTTTTTCTGCATCTTCCTAATTAAGTGCCTATTTTAGGAAGGCATTCGAATGACAATAATTGCTGTAATGTGTCAACTTGAAGACTCTTACTGCGTGTAGGGCTGATGTAACGAGACATGGCACCGCATCATATTGATGCATTTGATTGATGATTTAAAGAGACGTGATGTTAAAATGTGCCTTGGGCACCTGTATCCACTTTAACATGTGTGTATCCTTATTAAGGAGAAACACGTCAAAATTAGGTATTCAGGTAAGAATATCAATAAAAACGACTTGTCCAATATTTAGTAAAACTGTAGTAAAAATTAACAAAACTAAAGATATGAAAATCCTAAGTGAATGTCATCTTCCTCCCGTGGTCATTTTGTTTTGTTGTAGCCACAAACATCGTTGTTTACAAATCATTTCTTGTGTCAAAGATGTATTTTGGCTGTTATGCATACAGAAACAAAGTAGTAAACCTAGAAACAAAGGGTCAGATTTAAAGATTGTGGTGCACCACCTTTCTTGCACCCCTCTAAGCCCCCTTAACAACACCATGTATGCGGCCTATTTACAATTCGGTGCACCATAGTGCTCCTTCCTACAATGGTGTCATAATTTATGATAATTTTGTGGTGCTTTGGTGGATTAGCTCCATAAATTATGGCATTAGTGCAGAAAAGCACTAGGGAGGCCCATAGGCTACTACGGACCCGTCACTTTAACGCCTGCCCTGAGCAGGTGTTAAAAATGATGGAAAAAATGTTGCAGTGAAATCTTGTATATTTCACTGCACCATTTTTTTGCAGCCTTCGTGCATAGGGAACGCTGCCCTTGTATACATTATACTTGGTTCAAGTATAATGTGGTGCCAGGGGTTAGAAAGCTTTGTAAATAAGGTGAAGGAGAATAGCGTCCTTAACGCCACATTAGTGTAAATCATTCTGTTAGTGTGGCGCTAGGAGGTGCTTCGTAAATCTGGCCCGAAGGTTTCGGATTTCTAAAGGGCAGTACTTGGCAGTCTGGGTTGAGGTGAAATGGTTGTTTTAATCCAGGACACCAGTGGAAAAAAACTTCAGGTGCCACACATGTAGTGCATTAACACTGACTGGCATGGGAACAAAGGGACCGAGGGCCTCATTTACAAAGTTTTGGCACAGGGTAGCACTGCAAGCCATTTTGCTGCCCTGCCCTGCATCAAAATGAAAGGAGGAATGCACTGTATCTATGAGATACAGCGTATTCCTGTCCTTTCCCCCTGCGATGGCGCTCAAATTGCTGCCATGCGCCAATGCAAGCACCCTTGCACCATAGTGCAAGGATGCCTGAGTTGAAGGGATGATTGTTTTTGTGTAGGAAGGGACACCTTCTTGTGCAAAAAAATCATAAGAGGCGTTTTCCTCCTCCTATGTGTGCTGCATTTTGGAAGAGGAAAAAACGGGGAGAGTTTTTTTCCTCCCTTGGCACCACCCTTATGCCACCCACGGGTGGCGACGGAAAGTGATGCATTCCCAGGTTTATGTGAACTTGTAAATCTGGGAATGCATCAAAATCCTTGGGTGTTGCGTGGGAACACCTACAGCAACACCCAGAGAATGCCCCTTTCATGCAGAGTAATGCTTGACAGGGGGCCATATCTACAAGGCCTTGAAAAGCCATGCAAAGCGGCTTTGCATGATCTTGTAGATATGGCCCTGCAGCCTGTGCCACCAGTGTGTCATAAAAAGTAACACAATGGCGAGGCAGGCCGCTTGTCAAGGAGGCCCCAAGTCTCACATCCTGTATTTCAGGAACATTGAGAGGAGGTTGCTGTTTCCAAATACTACTGTTAGGTTGCTAATTGCTACCCATCTAGCCTATTAGCTGCCCTAGTGATTTAGCCAGTCTAAAATCAGATTCTGGGCCTCATTTACAAGAATCTGATTGTTGGGAATGGCCTCTATGAAGGGTCACCCCAAAACTTTTTGCCTGATTCCTCCTCTTTTTCTGACCTCATTTTTGCTGGCTTTAGGACTCTGGACACTTTACCACTGCTGACCAGTGCTAAAGTGCATGTGCGCTCTCCCTAAAAATGTGGTAACATTGGCTCATACCCAATTGGCATATTTAACTTACTTCTAAGTCCCTAGTAAAGTGCACTACATATGCCTAGGGCCTGTAAATTAAATGCTACTAGTGAGCCTGCAGCACTGATTGTGCCCCCCACAAAAGTAGCCCCTCAACCATGTCTCAGGCCTGCTATTGCAAGGCTTGTATGTGCAGTTTGAGTGGCACTTCGACTTGGCATTTAAAAGTACTTACCAAGCCTTAAAATCCCCTTTTTCTGCATACACGTCATCCCTAAGGTAGGCCCCAGGTAACCAATAGTGCAGGGTGCTATGTAGGTAAAAGACAGGACAGGTACATGTTTGTTTTATATGTCCTGGTAATGAATTCGTTTTCCACTACTGTGAGGCCCGCTCCTTTCATAGGATAGCATTAGGACTACCCTCATATACCGTTTGCGTGGTACAGTCTGATCAGAAAGGGGTAACCAGGACCCATTTACTGTGGCTAGAATGGTAATAGAAAACCCTGCTTATTGGTGAAGTTGGATGTTACATTGCTATTTTAGAAATGCCAATTTTAGAAAGTGAGCATTTCTCTGCACCAATTGTGCCTTATACCATGTCTCCAATCAACATCTGGGCTGGGCTGGTTGACAGCTTCATTGTGCTATTCACCCAAAAAATCAAAGACACAGGACACTCAGTCACACCTGCACTCATTTGCATACTGAATGGGTTTTCCTGGGGTGGAAAGGTGGACTGCCTGACCCTTACATTTCAAAGGCTAGTGGCCTGCCCTCACACAGTGGACTGCCAAACCCCCTACTGGGATCTTGGCAGACAGACCTGTACTGAAAGGGGAACTTGTGCATTTCAAAACCAGACACTTCTGGAACTGAATGTGCAACCTCTCAAGAGGAACTGCCTGTCTGCCCAAAGGACTCATCTGGACTGCTTTGCTGAGAAGGACTGCAGCCCTGCTGCCCTCTGATTTTGCCAAGGGCTTGGATTGAGATTGCCTCCTGTTTTCTGAAGTCTCAGAGCCAAAAAGCCTTAGGCCCTCATTACAACCCTGGTGGTCAGTGATAAAGTGGTGGTAATACAGGCCGGCGGGAACAAAAATGGAATTATGACCACGGCGGACACCACACAGGCAGACAGCCACTTCAACACACCGACCGCCACGGAGGTATCAACAAGCAACATGGAGGTAACCGGAAACAGCCAGACAGAAGACAATTTACTGCCCACACTATTACAACAGGCCTATCAGCAACCTTTTCCGGGGTGGTACCAACAACATCAAAAGCACTGTGTGAACAGAACACAGAAGTCAAAGGACTCACCTCTGGAGACTAAGGGAACAACCACGACGCCATGCAGCCCGAGCTGCAGATATTTCCAATGCTCGTCTGCCTTTTCCTGCATTATGAACAGCAATGACGGAGAAGACGGCCAAGGTGAGTATTGCCACCTAGCACACAAGGGAGGGGGGAGGAAAAAGAGAGTGACACACACATGCAACACCCCCACCCCCAACACCATACACACAAACAGATGCACAAACATTAAATATCCACCCCGTACCCCTCAGGAATAATGCAAGGACAAAATGATTGGAAGAAAGTGAGTGTAATCCGATAAAAATAACATGAAAATGCAGTGGTGCTGGTGGCTGTGCTGCTGGCAGTGCTGGTGATGGTGCTGGTGGTGGTGCTGGTGGCAGTGCTGGAAGTGGTGGGGGGAGGCTCCAGCCCTTCCCCTGCAGCCTTGAATGGCTGAACCACTATGGTTGGTGGTGGGGACTCCGAATGAGTCCCAGCACCAGGCCTCCTGTCCTTCCTGCCTGCTGGTGCAGGCTCCTTGCCCTTCCTGTCAGCAGGCGGGGATTGCCCCTTGCCCATCCCTCCTGGAGCTGGTGGTGCCTCCTTGCCCTTCCTAGACGCTGCTGGTGGTGCCTCTTTGTCCTTCCCTGTCACAGCTGGTGGTGCCTCCTTTCCTGTCCTTGATGCACCTGGTGCAGGCACCCTGTCAGTGTTGCTGCCTGGTGCCTGGGATCCTCTCCCACCTGCAGTAGCTGTCGACACTACTGTGGCCGTGGACTGGGTGGCTGAGATGCTCGCCTGGGTTCTGACCACCCTGGCCCAACGAGAAGGACGGGGGAGTGGTAGTGAAGAAGTCAATGGTGGAGAGGAAAAGCTTCTTAGGGACCTTGGGGAGGGAAGAGGGTGAAGGTTTGGAGTGGAGGAAGAGAAAGTGGTTGTAGGAGGTGTCTGTCTGCTGTGTTTGAGTGCAGATGCATGGGCTGGATGCTGTTGTGAGGTGGGTGGCTGTTGGGTGTCTGAGTGCTTGCCTTTGTGTACTTTGGGAGGAGGGGGCACAGACACAGTGGGAGAGGACACAGGGGGCATGTGCATGGATGTGGGGGTGGTGACTGCCAGTGAGGGGCGTGTAGTGATAGGCGTGATGGTGGTAGTGGATGAGGATGTAGTGCATGCAGGTGTGAGTGTAGACGCAACTGGGATGGAGGTGGACGAGGAGGAGAAGGGGGACACAGTGGAGGCAGTTGATGTTGGTATGTCTGTATCTGGATGGTGTTTGTGTGAGTGCCTGTGGGATGATGTGTGGTGCTTGTGTTTGCCTGAACCACACCTGTGTGTTGTCCTGGGTGCATGCTGGTCTGCCTGTGTGCTTGGGATAGGTTGAGGTTGAGGGGAATGGGATTGGGCAGAGGAAGTTGGAGGGGGATGTTAGAAACAGGGACAATGGCTTCCATCAGGAAGGAGGCCAGAGCCTGGATTGAACTCTGTTGGGCCGCTATGCCTGAGTGAATGCCCTCCAAGAATGCATTTGTTTGTTGCAAATGGGCTGCCAGCCCCTTGATGGCATTCACCAACAGAGATGGATCGCAGGAGGTCAATAGCCTCCTCACTCAGGGCAGCAGGGCTAACTGGGGCAGGGCCTGAGGTGCCTGAGGCAAAGGAGATACCCACCCACCTGGGTGAGTGGGCACAGAAAACATGCTGAGGGGTTGCTGGGAGGGCAGTGCTGGTACGGGGTGGGGTTGCACCTGTAGTTGGGGTGGGCACAGAGGTGTCCGCCACGACCAGAGAGCTTCCATCGGAGGAGGTATCATTATCAGAACTGTCTCCTCCAGTCTCCGCTGTGGTGCTCCCCTCGCACTCCTTGCCACTGGTGCCCTCACAATTGGTGGATTCGGCCTCCTGGGCCCTGTGGGACGCAGCTCTCTCCGTCTCCAGTTCCTCTGCTTCTTCGCCAGATGATGCTAATGCACATAAGGACAGGGTGACAAAACAAAAAGGAGGGGGGAGAGACAACGGATACCCTTGGTCAATGGTGGCTACAACACCACCGTTGGCATACACGACACACACACAGGGAACAGCCCTATGCACGAGGCATTGCGCTAACAGTCACAATGCTAGTCACCAGCGCATGGACATGGATACCTAATGCCAATTGCAGCTTGCCTGGGACCCACAGACACCTGCCCAGTAGTGGATGCCTACTAGCTTTGGTTCGAGGAGGTGTACATCAGACCCTGCCCAACATGGGCCCTGCCCTGCAATGTCCGCCTGACCTACGGGCACCCACAGGCCCACATCTCCCTCCCGGATACAACCCCACCACGCGCAAGTAGTATATTGGAGCACTGTACTCACCCACTTGTGGCTGCTGTAATGATCCCAAGAACCCATCCAGCTCCGGTTAGGCCATGTCCAGTATGCAGGCCATCAGGGGGGTCAGGGTTCAACAGGCACCGCTTCCTTGTTGGGAGGCCATCCCCAGAGGGGCCTCCGCCGTCTTCCATGCCGAGCATCTTAGGTCCTCCCACCTTTTCCAACAGTTGGTGCTCCGCCTTCTGTAGACCCCCAGCGCCCACACATCCTTGGCGATGGCAGGCCATATGCCCTTTTTTTGATGGGCGCTGAACTGCAGAGAAATACACATATGAAAAGGTATCAGTCACACCGTTCTGCCTGTTACACTCATGGCCCACCATATCCCTCACATCCCCTTACGCAAAGACATTACACACCATACATGCAGCACGTTGCTGAGGGCCCTTCCACCAACCCCCGTACAAGAGGCCCTCAAACACAGCACTCAATGCATTCATGCCCCATGCATCGTACTCACAGTGTACCCTGGAGGCCCATACAGCATTCAGTACTGGGATAGGACCCCATCCACCAGTCTCTCCAACTCCACAGCAGTGAAGGCAGGGGCCCTTTCCCCAATGATACGAGCCATGGTCAGTTCCAGACACAGGTCACAGCAGCACTTGCAGTGTAGGTCCTCTCCTGTTGAAGGTCAAGTAGCAAGTGAGTGAACAGATAGAAAATGGCGGTCACATCTGCGGCTGTGTGTACTGTCACCGCTGGCGTACATCACTATTGGCCACTGTAACTCATAGGGCACAATGGTATCCAATGAGGAGTTGCACAGCGGTTCTCAACCACCTCCCGCAACGGCGCACAACGTCAGCAGAATTACCTCATTTTCACCTGTCCCTTCATACAGGACAGGCAGATGCCATTTCGGGGGGGGGGGCAGGCCATGGCACCTAACTGAGACATAAGCACCATTTGGGCCTATCCACAATATAATGTTACAGTCACAACATGCAATGTAGTGTAGTGTTTGGAAATGTTGAATACTGACCAGCTGCTCACCCTTTGCCCCCTAGATTGCAACCGCTGCAGATGAATAGGAGATGGAGACATCCCCCTGTGTACAGGCCCTTGGTGGACTTGGCAACAATGGAGGACAGGCACATTATTCTCATCTATAGACTGGACAAGGCCACAATCACAGAGCTGTGTGCCCAATTGGAACCTGACCTGATATCTGCTATCTGTCAGCCCCCCAGGATCCCCCTCTTATGCAAGTGCTATCAGTGTTCCATTTCCTGGCAACTGGCTCCTTCCAAGTGACAGTGGGCTTGGCAGCAGGAATGTCTCAGCCAATGTTCTCAATAGTTTAATAGTGCAGGCCAGAGTGTAGTCTGCCCTAATTAAACACATGCACAGCTACATCGTTTCCCCCCAGGTGGAGGATTTGGCCACACTGAAAGCTGATTTCTATGTAATGGGACATATCCCCAACATTATTGGGGCAATAGATGGTACACATATTGCATTTGTTCCCCCCAGAGAAATGAACAGGTTTTCAGAAATCAAAAGAGCTTTTACTCCATGAATGTGCAGATAGTGTGCCTGGCGGACCAGTACATCTCCCATCTCAATGCAAAGTATCCTGGGTCTGTGCATGATGCCTTTATCCTGAGGAATAGCAGCATCCCATATGTGATGGTCTCTACTCCAGAGGCACAGGGTCTGGCTAATAGGTGAACCCTGGTTCCCACCCAGTAGGTGTTGGTGTATGGGTACGGTGTGGGCCCTAAGGGTTAGTGTGTGTCTAAAAGTTGTCCCTTGATATTTGCAGGTGACTCTGGTTATCTTAACCTCTCATGGCTTCTGACCCCTGTGAGTAATTCCAGGACAAGGGCAGAGGAACGTTACAATGAGGCACATGGGCGAACAACAGGAATAATAGAAAGGACATTCGGTCAGGTTTTGTTGCCTCCATTTAACAGGTGGACCCCTGTACTACTCACTTAAGAAGGTGTGCCAGATCATCGTGGCATGCTGTATGTTGCACAACCTTGCCTTACGTCGCCAGGTGCCTTTTCGGCAGGACGATGATGCTGGAGATGGGCGTGTGGCAGCAGTGGACCATGTGGACAGTGAAGATGAGGAGGCAGAGGATGAGGATTAGGACAACAGAAGTGCTATAATACAACAATACCTCCAATGACACACAGGTAAGACACTGTAATTTCACTTTACATTGACAGTTTTGTGCTTGACATTGTCACTGGAAGGCTGATTTTCCCACTTCTATGGCCACTTACTGTACCCTTTGTCATCTCTATTTTCAGATATTTGTGCCCCACTATCGCTCTTGGTTTGTTCACTGCAGCCAACTACAGGTCATTCCTATGTATACATTACTGTACAGTTGTATTGCAGTGTTTACAGCTTGTTAAACGAATACATATTTCAATCATTTGACAGACTCCATACTTGTATTTATTCAAATGGTGTTTATTTAAGTGCTAATAAGTAGAGGGGGATGTGCAATGAGCTGGAATGATGGTGGAGGAATGTCCAGGTAAGAGTCCAGTCTATTTGTATCACAATTGCATTGCCCAAGGGGGCATAGGAAGTGGAGCAATGACAGTTCAAGGTGGACAGGGTGACAGAGTGGGACACAAGGGTGACAATCAGGATAAGGAGAGTCTTATTTCCTGGTGTGGGTCTTGGCAATAGACTATGGCTTCTGCCTGGATCGCAGGGACCATTTGTGGGGGTGGTTCTCATTCTGCAGGGGGTGGAATGCTGGTGGCCTGTTGTTCCTGTTGAGGGACTTCCTGCCCACTAGCGTCAGCGGAGGTGGAAGGCTGTTCATCGGTTTGGCTAGTGTCAGGGGCCTGCTGTGTGCCACTGACTCCCTCATGGTGTTGGCCATGGTGTTGGCCAATGGTGACCAGGGTGGTGTTGATGTCCTTCAAGTCCTCCCTGATCCACAGGTACTGTCCCTCCTGCAGCCGCTGGGTCTCCTGCAACTTGTCCAGTATCTGACCCATCGTTTCCTGGGAATGGCAGTATGCTCCCAGGATGTTGGTGAGTGCCTTCTGGAGAGTCGGTTCCCTGGGCCTGTCCTCCCCTGTCGCACAGCAGTCGTCCCAGCTTCCCTGTTGTCCTGTACCTCTGTCCCTTGAACCGAGTGCCCACTGCCACTGACCCCAGGTCCATGATCATCCTGTGTTTGTGGGGTGGCCTGGGGGTCCTGTAGTGGTGGACACACTGCTGATTGATGTGTCCTGGGGACAGAGATATGGGCTTTCTGGGTGGGTACTGTGCTGATATTTCCTGAGGGGGGAGGCTCTGTGGTGGTATGGGACTGTGCCTGGGTTACCAACTGTCCGGAGATCCCTGATGGGCCAGGTTGGTCATCCAGATCCAGGCTTCCAGAGCTGCTGTCATCACTGTGGGCCTCTTCTGGGGGGGGACTGGATGTTGCTAGCACCTTCTCTCCTGTGACGTTGGGTGGGGGACCTGTGGGGATGTAAATGCAGTGTTATTGTTTCTGTGTGTGTCATCCTGTGCATGGGTGTGTTGCCCTCTATTGTTGTTATTGCCCTGTCAGCTTTGCCTTGTGTGAGTACTTATTTTGTGGGCTAGGTGATTCTTACTATTGTGCATGCTTTAGTGATGGGTGTCCATGCAGGTCTGTGATGGGGGTTTGTGCATTGCGGTTACACACAGGGCTTGGTATTGGGAGGGTGGGTTGCGATGATGGGGTGTGTGTGAGGTGGTGGAGTGATGGGAGTGAGAGTAAGGGTGGGGGTTTGTGATGGCATGCAGGTAGGGGAGTAATAGTAACAGAGAGTTGACTTACCAGAGTGCAGTCCTCCTCCTACTCCTGCCAGGCCCTCAGGATGCATGATTGCCAAGACTTGCTGCTCCCATGTTGTTAGTTGTGGGAGAGGAGGTGGGGGTCCACCGCCAGTCCTCTGTACAGCTATTTGGTGTCTTGCTGCTGTGGAACACACCTTTCCCCGTAGGTCATTCCACCTCTTCCTGATGTCATCCCTTGTTCTGGGGTGCTGTCCCACAGCGTTGATCCTGTCCACGTTTCTCCGTCATATCTCCATCTTTCTTGCAATGGATGTCTGCTGCACATGTGATACGGATAGCTGTGGCTCTACCCGGATAATTTCCTCCACCATGACCCTTAGCTCCTCCTCTGAGAACCTGGGGTGTCATTGTGGTGGCATGGGTGTAGTGTGAGTGGTGTGGATGAGGGTATATGGGGTGATGTGTTGGAGTGTGTGATGTAAGGTGCGTGGATGGTGTATAGGTGATGGTGGTGTGTGGCTGTGGTCTGGTCTTTGGTCTTGCTATCTCTCTTGTGGCAATTGTTTGTATTCGTAAAGGGTTGTGGGTAATGTGGGTGTGTGTTTTATAGTGATGTGGGTGTGTGTTATTCAAATTGTCTAATGTGGTGTTGTTTTGTTAGGTTGTGCGTATTTTGAGCGCGGTGGTATGTACAGCCAATGGTTTGGTGGCACTGAATATCCACCGTGGTGATTCGTGGGTCATAATGCTGTGGGCGTAGTTCGGTTGGTGTAATGGTGTGGGTTTTGCTACTGCCAGCTTATCACTGACCTTTGGGCTGGTGGACCTATGTGTGTGGCTGTATAGTGACGTATTGCTATGTGTGGGTCATTATATGGATGACGTTAAGCCACTGCGGCGGCGCTATGTTGGCGTCAGTCAGCATGGTGGTAAGCGGTACTCACCGCCAATGTCATGAGGAGGGCCTTAATATCTTCGGGAAACTCATTGTGTGCAGAAAATTGACCCACCGCTTGCCAGAAATGATGCACAGCCATCTGGCAACCGAGTAACTGCCACACAGCTGAACCTGAATGACACAGCCCAACTTCCAAAGTGAAGATTCAATGCAGCGCCTGCCGTTCAAAAGAAATATAAATGCACAGCCCTACTGGATCGACGCACAGCTGAACCAAAACAACGCAGCTGATTCCCAGAGTGGAAAATCGATGCAGTGCCTGCTGTGCGACAGAAAATTCAACGCATCCCCATACCAGATCAACACAACTTCTGTGACTTCTTCCCTCGTGCCCATGATTTCCCCACATCGTCCCTGGTCGCCAAAAAGATCCCCACATCGCAGTGAAGAACCAAGATTGCACGTTGAAAAACAACACAAAGCCCCTTGCAGTATGGAAAGAAACAACATATCGTCTGTGCTATTTCAGAAAATCCAATGCACATCCTATTTCTCTACGACTCCCCTACTCTGCACTCTCCGTGAATGTTATTTTTTACACAAACCAGGTACTTTGTGTAATCAAGAGACAACTGATGATTTCTACGATTTGCAAATCTTTTTAAACCTGCAAAAGTGATATTTCAACTTGTGTTTATTGAACCTTTATGGGTTTGACCTTAATTTAACCAGATAATTATTGGATGTTTTTCTAAACCTGTGTGGTGTATTTTTATGTTGTTTTCACTGTGTTACTGTATGCTTTATTGCACAAATACTGAACACATTGCCTTCTAAGTTAAGTCTGACTGCTCACTGCCAAGCTACCAGAGGGTGGGCACAAGATAATTTGGATTGTGTGTGACTTACCCTGACTAGGATGGTGGTTCCTACTTGGACATAGGTGTATACCTCTACAAACTACAGACCTAATTTTTAACATTGTTGATCAGCGGTGAGGATAGGACTTGTGTTTGTGCAGTGACATACAATAGCTACCTATACACTACCTACCTACAGTAAAAGGTCAATTTGTGTTGTTCTCTTTTTGCTGTAATTTTTCCTGCTTGACATTTTAGTCTAATCGTATACAACATGTCTCTGGGTGGGCCTCAAGGAGGAGCTGGAGTGTTTGACCTAGCTAAGCAGGAGGCATACACTGTCAGCTAGCTGAAAGGGTTCTGCAAGGGGATGGGAGTACATACTCGGGGTTCCTCCAAGAAGGAGGAGTACCAAAAGACACTGAGGGCCTGGCCAGAAGCCCATTCACAGGAGCATGTTGAGTTGGGAGAGCAAGAGGAGTGCTCTCCAGAGGATTTACCAACAGCAGTGGGGGATGACATCCCTGGATTTGTGCCCCCTGTTAAACCAGGGAGCAGTGTCTCAAGTCATAGAGGAAAGGAACGAGGAGAGATAGTTTCAACTGTTGTTAGCAAGATTAAAAATGGAAACCCAACAAGCTGAGAGAAAAGCCAGACAAACTGAGGCTGCAGCTGAGAGGGCCTTGGCTGAAAATAAACTACTTCTGGCTCATGAAGTGAGTGTGAAAGAGATGGAGCTCAAGTCTAGGCAGTCTGAGTCCAGTATGGTTGTGGCAGCATACATATAAGACCTGCTGGAGGCATTAAGGTTCTTATACCCAAAGATGTGGTGCCAAGTTATGTGGTGGGCGATGACATTGACAAATGGTTTATTGCATGTGAAGTTGCACTAAGGGCTCATGGGATTTCTGAAGAGCAATGGGGGGGAGGGCGTGTGGAAACATGTACCAATTCTTGGGATGGACACACTTCATACTTTAGAAGTTAAGGACCAGAACACATACACTCTCAAGAAAGCAATTTTAATTGCCAAGTTTGGACTGACCCCTCAAAAATATGGTCAGAAATTTAGGGACAGTACCAAATTCTCCAACAAAACTTGTGTAGACTTTTATGATTCTTCTAGCAAAGCACTAAATGGATGGGTGTGGGGTAGTAATGTTAATGATTATATGGGTTTATATAATTTGATCCTAAGAGATTATATGCTCAGTATTTGCTTTACAGTGTAGCTCCAGCACCTTATTGACAGTAAGCTGACTGATCCCAGGAAGCTTGCTGAGGAGGCGGACCTCTAGGCTACTACCAGAGTGTCCAAGAAAGCACCTGTCAGTGACCCCAAGAAGGGTGGTTCCGGTTTCCCCCAACAGAGTGAGGGGGAGGTTGAAGATGACACAGACAAGTCGCAGGGTAAGGGGGGAGGAAAGGGTTTCAATGCCCCATCTGAAAAATCCCTACTTGGACAAAGGTGTATAGCTCTGCCAACTATAGACCCCACTTCTAACACTGATGCATCAATATCAATGCATCAGACTTCTTGTGGTTCCCTAAGATCCCCAAACAATGCCATGGATGTGCTCTATTTACAAGACAGAGCTGCATGGTGAACGTTTTCACAGATCCATCAGAAATTCTGACGCATTTGTTTGGAGCTAAACTCAGGCATTGCTGGAGTAGTATTGTAAACATGATGCTAGTTCAGCAGTGTGAGGATGCTTCCTTTGGAAAAAAAAGCCCTATGTCAATTTTACACCTGGCCTGATTAGGCAGTAAAATTTGGAAGCAATGAAGTTGCAGAATGAAGCAGTGAAATGTTGTAAATTTCACTGTGTCAGTTCTGCATGGCTTTTTGCGTGGGAACGCCTACCCTGCATACATCATATGTGGTGCAGGCATATTCTGATGCAGGGCTTTACAGATTTACACATTAGGCCCAATGCTTCAGTATGTAAATCTGAAGCAATTCAGTGTACTGCTAGCACCACCGCTGCGTCAAAGGAAAATGAAGCAGGAATGGCACAAATGACTTGTAAATGAGGCCCTCTCTGTTGGACATCGTGCCCTTGTCTGCACTGTAGCACACCTTTATTGTGTGCTCCTGGCGCAGGCTTGGACTTCCTTGGCCCTATTATGTCATTGCATGTGGTGAACCTGTTGACTTCCAAGACGGGGCACATGCAGTATGTGCTTGCATCATCTCCGGGGAGTTGCTGAGAGTCCCTGAGAACCCCATGCACTCACCCAAAAGACACCTTCAGAGGCTGCACATTAACTGTTGCCTCATCCTTGGTGGTAAACAATGTGCCTTGCAAGAACTTGTTTTTGTCTATACCCAAATTAGGAAATGGACAGGGTTGAAAGGGCTTAAGGAGTTCACGGAAATTATGAAAAGCCACTTTAAGACTGGGTAGGTGTGGGCTGCATGAACATCTGTGGACATTCTCCAAATCCCGAGGTGCCCCTATTAACAGATGGAAATGCCTGTTGTGCACCTGGGGCCCTTCTTTATTATGTCTCTGATGAAATATAATTCCTTTTTTTCAATAGTTTATATATGTTAGTGTTTTTTTCTACTATGAATAAATGTTTTCAACATGCTAGTGCCTTAGATTTTGGTTGTGGAAGGTTTAAAAAAGTGCACAGTTACCTCCTTTCCTCACCCCTTGACCTCAACACCCCAATACCCTTCAGTCTTTATGCAGAGATCTCCCTATTGGCGTAATGTCAAAGATGCTCTGCATCATTTCATGGGTTTGTTCTGTAATTGTGAATAATGCTTTTCTAAATTTGTGGAAGTGGCCGTGTCTCACTTCATACAGTTCAGAGAGGTGGAGGATGACACATGGAGCTAGGTGGGATATATTCTAGGCATACAGAGTGTTTTTTTCATGGCGGTGACTTGATGATGTGGAAAGACAGAACATGCTTAGAAACATATATAGAAAGGATAAGAGTGTCCAAAACAAATCCTAGAGAAGCTGTTAGGGGCACATGTTGGTAGGAAGAGAAGGGGAGCTTTTTTCTGAAGAAGCAATATTGGGGATGATATTGAGTAACAGGTGTTTGATACAGAGAAATTGAGAGCTAAGACGTGAGAAAAAGGCCTACCTTAAATGGTATTGCACCTGTTAGAAATTTGGTTACTGGTTGACTGGGGTGCGAGCCCTAGTCAAGCAGCAACCCTAATCCTAGTCAAGGTAAGGCATCAGCAAAACCCAAATTAACTTACACTCATCCCCTGGTAGCTTGGCACAGAGTAGTTAGGCTTAACTTAGAGGCAATGTATAAATCATTTATGAAATACTTTAAAGAGTAATACAGTGAAAACACCACACAAAAAGTATCCCACACCAGGATAGAGATGTAGAGCAGAATTTAGTAAATAGGACCTAAACAACAAAAATCTAATCAATTGAACAAGACTTATGAATTAATAAAGAAGAAACTGCAGTAAACAGCCTAAAAGCATAGAAACGCCAACCGCAGCTATCTTGTCACGCCGGATCTGGTCAAAGTCATAAGTTCTGGCTGACTACGATGCAGTGTGGGTCAGATACAGTCCCAGATTAGTCATGCTGAAAGTTTACCTTCTCAAGATTTGTTTCTGTTAGGTTTGGAGAGGGTCATGAATAGCAAAGAGAGTGTTGTGGGCAGCAGTCAGAGCGGTACAAAGAGCAGGTCAGCTGTTGAGGATGCACAGGCCAGTGCTTCACGCTGGCGTCCCTCACAAGCAGTCAATGCTGCTGTGTGAAGCGATTGCCAGGTGGCAACTTGTGCTGATTTTTGGTGTGAGTGTTGATGTTCCGGTGCAAAATAGCCAGTTCTTGGTTGCAAAGAGGCCAAAAGCTTGTTTTTAATAGCTTGAGAGCCCCAACAAGAACCCAGGACCTGAGAGGAACCAATTGGGGTTCAGGAACTCACTGGTGATGTGTCAGGAGCTGTTAGGGAGCCTTTTATGTCCCGAGGCTCACGTCAGGAGGCAAGCAAACTAGCCATTTGAGCTACTCTGGGGACCTGAGCTCAAGATGAAATTGCAGGTCCAGTTCTTCTTCCCGAGGTATGAAGGCAACAGGCATCAGGTCAGCACAGCACTTCAGCAGAGTGGCATTCCTTGTAGCAGCACAGCAGCCCTTCTTCCTGGCGCAGTATTGATAGTTCAAGGATTGTACTCAAGTGGTAGTGTCTGAGGTTCTTCTTTTATATTTTCTACACAGTTGTGTCACTGAAGTGGGGAGAAACTTCTATAGGCATGCCTTTCAAGTGCACAGAAGTCCTGCCTTCCTGGCCATGACTGACTCTAGACTAACTACAGTGTGTTATGCAGTCCTCTGTGTGTAGATAGGATACAGCCTTTTCAGGCCTAAGTGAGGCTGAGCCCAGCTCTTCCCTCCCATCTTGGAAGTGATAGCCCATCCACTCCCATCTAAGCTCCTATTGTGTGTGGCTGTCTAGGAGAAACACAACAAGCCCAACTGCCAGCTACACCCAGTCATGTGACCAGAGTCAGGCTTCAGGCACCAAATGACTAAGGCAAGAAAAATGGCAACCTTCTAAAAGGCAAAAAGAACTGATGATGGACGGAATACTAAACCATGCAAAAATTACCTTTTACAAAAATTTGGGTCTAATCAATTTTTTTTGTGCTCACCACGCTACCCCAGTTTGGACCCAGCCATATGCAAAGCAGTCTTGACCCTGCTCCCCATGGGATCAGTCCAGCCCGAACTGCCAGTCCAGGTCCTCCAAGGACCAGAAACCGCATCCTAGAAGCTGTTTGGGGGTATGACCCCTCATCATCAAGGCTAGCTTGAATTCAGTGGCGCAGTCACAAAGATCTGGGTTTAATGCATTGTTTTTTTGCCTACTTTTCCACCCCAGTTTGGACCCAGTCATATACAAATCTGTCTTGGCCCTGCTCCACGTGGGTTTAGTCCAGCCCAAACTGGTAGGCCAGGTCCTCCTTGGACCCGAAGCAAGTATCCTGGGACCTATTTCAAGGTATTACCTCTCATCAGCCAGGATAGCTTAAATCTATTAACGCAGTAAGCGCAGAACCGTTGGGTAAGCATGCCCTTGCCACTTCGGACAACATAGAGAAATGGAACAGATGATGGAAGGAAGACTGAACAATACCGACATTCACCCCAGTCACAAAGATCTGGGTTTATTCCATTGTTTTCTTGCACACCACCCCACCTGAGTTTAGACCGAGGCATTTGCAAATCATTCATGACCCTGCTCCCCATATGAACAGTCCAGCCTGAACTGCCAGGCCAGGTCCTTCCTGGATGTGAAACAAGCATCTTGGGACAGGTTTACGGTATCACCCTTCATCAGTTCAGGCTAGCTTGATTCCAGTGGCACAGTGAGCATGGGACCCACATCTGGGCATACAGTTCCTATTTATGGTGACAAGAAAAGATTATGAACAGAATGCTGAAAAATGCAACCATTCAACCCTAGTCACAAAGATCTGTGTTTGATCCATCTTTTTTCCACCATGTCACCCCAGTTTGAACCCAGACTTATGCAAATCAGTCTTGACCCTGCTCCCAATGGGAACAGTCTAGCCCGAACTGCCAGGTCAGGTCCTCCCAAGACTGGAAACAAGCATCCTTGGACTGTTTTCGGGGTATCTCCCCTCATCAGCCAGGCTAGCTTGAATCCTGTGGAGCATGGGACCCAAGTCTGGACATATCCTTCCCACTTAGGGCAAAAAAGGCTAAAAGAGGAGATGATGGGTGGAATGCTGAACACTGCAGCAAACATTCACTCCCAGCCACAAAGATCTGGGCTTAATTTATCCTTTTTTGCCCACTACTCCACCCCAGTTCACCTGTTCTTTTTGAAGTTTTTGGTCTCTTCGCAACCATGAATGGGCCCAAGGGCACCAAATCCTTGTCACTTGCACTGCTGCCAATGCAAAGTTCCATCAATCTGACTCTTCGTGCCACAGCATTGACTGATTGTGAGGATCACATGTGTGAAGCTCCAGCCTGACCATTCAGGATGACAACAGGATCATAGCGCTACAGGGAGGACCATCCATGATGCCAGGTCTGCTCTTCCTGCTACATCAATGAATGCCTGCAATGCTTCCCTGCTCCTTGAGACCCCCTGTGAATGGGTCCCTTTGAGCTGGACTGAGAAGGTAACTTTTCAGAGGAACTAACCTGGTCCCTTTATCTGACCCATGCTTCATCGTGGTTGGCCTGAACTTGTGACTGTCTCCCAGTCTCTCACGATGAAATGTGCTTTAGGCTTTTTGGCACTATTTTCACTTTAATCTATAACATTGCATATCTCCGGTTCTACTCATTGGATTTTTGTTGTTTTGGTCTTAATTTATTTATTATATCAAGTTCTGTTATGCGACCAGGTGTGCAATTTTCTTCTGTTGTGTTTTAACTTTATTACTTTTTGAAGTGCTGCATAAATACTTTACATATTGAGTCTGAGATAAGTCTGACTGCTCTGTGCCAAGCTACCGGAGAGTTGAGCATAGGTTAATTTGTGGTTTGCTTGTGCCTCACCGTGACAAGAATTGTGGTTGCTGTTTCAGTGGCGGTTTGAACCCCTCAACCAGTAACCCGATTTCTTATACTTTACCTCCTCACAGCCCGATGTATGCTCCCTCTCTGTCCAGAGAGTCTGTGGCATCTGTGACAAAGCTTTCGCTTTCAATTATATGACACCATAAATTCTGCATAATATTACACAGCACAGACATTGTGGCCCTCATTTGGACCTTGGCGGTAAAAACTGCCTACTGCAGTGGCGACTGCCGCCAAAAGACCGTCGCCACGGCTACCAGCTGTCCGCCATACTATGACCGTGGCCGGATTTCCGCCAGAAGGATGCCAGAAATCCGGCTGTAGCCATTCCGTTGGATGACGGTAAGGTGGAGCTGCTGCCAGCAGCAGCGTCAGGTCAGGAGGCCCCTATCCGTGACAGGGAAGGGACTCCCTGTCAATGATACAGCCTACCTCCATGTTTTTCGTGGTGGTAAGGAAGCCACAAAAACCATGGCGGTAGGCGGGTTCATGATCCCACAGGTGGTACAGTGACGGCCTTTACCGCCATGGCGGTCGATGTGGTACATTGGCGGTTTGGCTTCAGCTAAACTGCCAGTGCCATAATATGGTGGAAAGTACCACCAGCCTGTTGGCAGTACTTTCCGCCATTTTACTGCTGACCGCTGGGGTCATAATGAGGGCCTGTGTGATTTATAGAGAGCTATGCTTTTAGAACTATATGCCACTATCAAATTAACCAACATTTTATCTAAAGTATTGAACTGTGTTTTGTCTTCTTCTTTATCATCTTTACATGGATTTTACATTGACCCTGCACTTGATCACATTGATTCAGGTTGTATATGGGCAATAAACTCAGTAGCGTTTTAGGGAAATTCATTTTGCCTTGTTTTTTTCACGTGTAACATTTTCTTATTGACTTCCACAATTAAAAAATCATGTGCAACCATCGGAGTGAACTCTTCATTTAAACTTAATTTCACACGGATTGAAAAAAACATGTCTGCTCTCTTCACTGATGCTAACTTTGAATTTGTGACATAAAACTATAGCAGCGTTACTATTGTGTAGCCATATGGCAAATCGTAGGCCTTGGATCTATACTATGTTGCACCACTACAGGTCAGGTGTAGAAACATCTTCATGGGGGATATAAAGTGCACTAGGTTTTAAAAACGCAAAATGTCCAGGCTTGAAAACACAGGTGGGCATATATATATTTGTTTTGCGCCGTTTTGTTCAACGCAAATTCGGTGAAAAACTAACTCCATATTTATACTTTGGCGCTATACCCCCCTAGCACCAAGTTATGGAGTTAAAGTTATTTTTGGGATCTGGAAACCTACCTTTTGTCAATTAGATGCAAGGTAGGCGTTCCCGTGCAAAAAATAACTCTATGGCCTAAGCGCCTTATTCATCCCCCTGTGCTAAAATCAAACACGGGGAGGGTCAAATAATGGTGCATAGCTTGCTTTGCACCATTATTTAATGTCTGGGTCAGGGCAGGCATTAGGGGACCTCTGGACCTATTTACATGGTAAAATACCATGGAATAAGCTCACAGGTGCCCCCCACCAGCCCCCAGGGACACCCCCAAACCACACCAGAGGGACAGCGGAGGATGGGGGACCCCATCCCAGGTAAGCATAGGTAAGTACAGGTAAGTATTTTATTGTATCTTTTAAAATACCATTGGGGGCCCTGAAATGGGCCCCCCTACATGGCACTGGGTGCAATGGCCATGCCCAGGGGACACTGGTGCTTGCCATTGGGGTGGTATGCATGACTCCTGTCTTTTCTGAGACTGGAGTCATGTGGTATGGATGGTTTTACGTCAGAAAATTATGCTAGGCTGGTTAGAGTCATTTTTTTGGGACTCTAACCTGCCTAACATCATTTTTTGGTGCAAACCCCCTTCCCCCATACTGCCACCCCCACCCGGCTAACGTCATTTTTTTTTACTCTAGTCCACCATTTGCACTGGCTTGCACCATTCCATAAATAGGGTTCCCAGCTGGCACTCAGGAATGGTGCAAACCGGCTCAAAACGCTTTGATACAAAACTGCATTTGTGAAGTTTTGCACCAAAAAGTATAAATATGCCCCAGGGTCCAAACATTTCCCGTCCAGAAACATAGGACATGGTTTAACGTATATCCATAAAGCTTTGCTGACTGGTGGAATGGCCAGGTCTGGACGTTCCTTTCATGTCAAATCCAGTAGCAAGGGTTGTTCAGAAAATGGTCCTGCAGAGTCAACTGTCTTGCTTCAGGTTTTTTGCCAGTCGCTTCTCAGCAACCATTGAGCCTCAGGCCAAATGCTGAGGCATTGGGCTGAGGGGCGCTCCAATCTCAAGCAGTGCAAGGGAAGGCAGACAAAGCTCTCTCCAACTTGCTGGATCCCTCCCGCACCCTCAAACCACGCAAAGACCCTCAACCCGCCATAGCTCCTTCACCCATTTACAATCTGCTAATGGCAGTTGTTAAATGCGGCCGATAGACTAGAATTGGGAAATCTAGGCATAATTTGAGGCAGAAAAACTGGCTCTCAGTCGTTATTCCCAGTTCTCATCTGTTTATTGTATATTTGTATGATGCAGTGGTGGATTTACTGGAAATAAATGGTAGATCTAGCCCCCGTAATTCTTCCCTCCCTGTACTGCCCAACTCCTAATCAGAGCCTTTATGCCAAAATGGGTGTATGCATATATGTAGAGGGGGTTTATAAATTTTTGGGGAATCCGGTGATTGCAAAGGCGTTTGTTAGGAACTCCACAACAATCACTGATTTCCAGGCAGATAACTATTTTTCCGGCCCCTGCTCTGGCAGACAGTCTGCAGGCAGACTATAACTTTATGGTTAGGTGAAAATATGCAATTATAATTTTATTTTATTCCTGTTAATATCTCTATTTTAAATCCTCGTTTTACATGCATATACACATTGAAAATGTGGTTGTGTTCACAATTGAACAGTTACGTTTGTTTTGCATCTTCCGTTAGTCGTGCAATAAAGGTGGGAAAAGCCTTTATGAATTTTTGTGAATACCCACAAGGCTACGACTTTATGGATCTTTCTGTCATTCCCCGTGGTAACCCAGTGACTCACCACTCAGAACTCCCCTTTTCACACCCTCAACTTTACACATCGAGAGGGTGATTTTCCATATTCATAAATTCCATTGACCTCCTTAAATCCTGATTCTGTAAATCTGTATTTAGTCTCTACAGGCACAGCTGCCATTTTGAAAGCATCTACTTTTTAAGTGTGAGTGAAAATGATTCAGTGAATTGAGGCCAATAACTGAAAAGTACATTGTTTAAGAATCACCTACGCCCGGGGCCTCTGTATACAAGCAGCAACAATATCCCATGCCTCCCTTTTGGCATACAATTTCATCTCACACAACTTCAAGGCTAGGCATGGTAAACCAACAAAGTTCCCGGTTTTCACTGCTTCAAAAAGTTTTGCAATTTCCCCTGTTTATCTTTTTCTTCTATGCACAAAGGGCCTGATTTATGAAAACTTAGCTATGGCTTTAAGGCATTTTTTGATGCAAAAGTGGTGCAAACTTAAGTACTAGGAGGGGATACCTTTCCTCAGCTACTCTAAAGTGACAGTTATCCCGTCCCGGAAGTGACGTCACTTCCGTTACTGGGACTTCCGGTGCCCCAGAGAGCCCGTCCCGGAACTGTCATAGGTGTAGATGTGTCACGTGGTTTGTGACCTCATGGTGTCACGTGTTGGCCATGTGCCAGGGTCCTAGCCCCTGGTATTGGTCTATGGGCTGTGTCAAATGAATGCCTTGGTATTGTGCAAGCAGTTTCAGAGCCTAAGAGGACAGGTCTGGACATGTCAGACATTCAGGACCAAGTGGCTGCTTGTTGGCCCCCTCACAGGGTGGCGAAGTGGGAAGGCAGGCCAGACCTCCTCACGGTTGGCTAGTCTAAAAAGAGGGGTTGGTCAAATGATGCTTTTGTTAGAGACAGCCTATCAATTTAGAAAGGCATATCTAAAACAGATATAGCCCTAAGTGTTTCCAATTCAGGCCTCAAAGGGTGACAGGCATTGCAAATCTAAAACAGATGTACACCCCACAAGCCTTTTCCAGGGAGGCCATCAAAGGGGGCTCATTAGCGGTTAAAGTATAAACTGACCATGCAATTAAAAGTTTGAAACAAAACAATGGACAAGTATTGCAAACCTAAAACAGATGTAGCCCCAAGTTTTCCCAGGACAAACCTCAAATGGTGACCGTCATTGCAAATCTAAAACAGATGTATGCCTCCAGGATTTCCATGAGACACAGTAGAGGTTAAATTTGAAACTGGCCATGCAATTAAAAGTTTGAAACAAAACAATGGCCCAGTATTGCAAACCTAAAAAAGATGTATGCCCTTTAATGGATTAACAGGACAGTCCTCAAACGATAACAAGCATTGCAAATCTAAAACAGATGTAGGCCCCAAGGAGTGGCCTCAAAGGATGACAGAAATTGCAAATCTAAAACAGATGTATACCCCCCAGGACTTTTCCAGGACATGCATCAAAGGGGTTCAGTAGTGGTCAGATTATAAACTGACCATACAATTAAAAGTTTGAAACAATCAGGGGATAGACAGTGCCAACCTAAAACAGATGTCTATTTCCAGGCCACACCCAACACAAAGCGTAGGCATAATTAGCACATCGAGTCTGGTATAAAAGCCCCCACGTCACAGACCTCTTTTTTTCTGTACTACATACTGAAGTTTGTGGCAAGCAGGGCACCGTCAGGACATCAAGGCTGAAAACTAGAAGGGCAGTGCACAGACTGGTTTTGCTAAACTTCTTCTACTTAAGGTCTGTAACAGTGTGGTGTTTGTATGTATTCTATGGTAGTTTAACATTGACATTAGCCCCAACCTGTTTAACTATACATAGCAGAGTAAAATGCACATTTTAAAAATGAAATTAATGTATTTTAGAGATGGTCAGCGGTAATCTGTAGGATACATTGTTTAATTTGTGCATATTGGTTCTGTTGCTGAACATTTACATGTATTTTGAGGGTCTACATTTTATTTTGTTAGGTGGAGGCTGTGCTTAATTTGTACTTGTAGGTTCTGGGGTTATGTATTTGCATGTATTTTTGAGGTTCTGCACTTATTTTGTGGGGTGGTGGCCAGGCTTAATTTGTGCATGATGGGTCTGATATTGAGCATTTACATGTATTTTTGACGGTCTGCACTTATTTTATAGGTTGCTGAATCCCATGGTTAATTTGTACTTGTAGGTTCAGGGGCTGTGTATTTTTGAGGGTCTGCACGCATTTGTGGGGTGGGGGCCATTGATTAATTTGTACTTGTAGGTTCTGGTGTTGTACATTTGTTTGTATTTCTGTGGGGCTGCACCTATTTTGGGGGGTGAAGCCCATGCTTAATTTGTACTTACTGGTTGTGGTGATGTGTTGTTGTATGTATTTTTGTGGTCTGCACTAATTTTGTGGGGTGGAGGCAATGCTTAATTTGTACTTTTAGGTTCTGGGTCTGCGTAATTGTATGTATTTTTGAGGGGCTGCACTCATTTGTGGTGTGGGGGCCATTGCTTAATTTGTACTTGTAGGTTCTGGTGCTGTGCATTTGTTTGTATTTTTGTAGGGCTGCACTTATTCTGGGGGGTGAAGCCCATGCTGGGATTTGTACTTGATGGTTCCGGGGCTGTGCATTTGTTCTTTATTTTTGTGGTCTGCATTTAATTTGAGGGGGTAGCCCATGCTTAATTTGTAATTGATGGTTCTGGTGCTGCCATTTGTTCGTATTCTTGTTGGTCTGCACTTATTTTGGGTGGTTAGAGCCCATGCCTAATTTGTACATTGTTGTTCTGGTGCTCTGTATGTATTTGTTTTTTTTCTGGGTCTGCATTTATTGTTCTGTCTGAAACATTTTACTGTGGTCAAAAGGTACATATAGGAAATACGTGGGTTTAGAGAAACAAAAAGGCGCTACAATGGGGGTGAAAATTGAAAACTCTAAGAGTGTGCTTCTAGGTGGAGTTGGGGGCCTTAAATGGTATGAAGAGGTCTGAGGTGTCGTTGCTAGCAGTACTTGGCCTCAGTATTCTGAGTTCACACAATTAATTGAAGCAGTTGTGTGTTTAAGAGGAGAGCTTTGGGGTGCACAGTTATTCATTTTAGAGCTCTGCTCTCCGAGTTTCGGTGAGCAGAGCTCTAAAGTTAATAACTGTGCTCCCTGGAGATGTCCAACGCTCTGGGGGCCCTCGATATTAACTTTTCAGCACGGCTCTCAAGAGACCCCATGGTCTCTTGAGAACAGCGCTGAAAAGTTAATAACTGCAGTCCTCAGAGCCGGCCAATGCTCTGGGGACCCTCGTTATTAACTTTTCTGCGCTGCTCTCAAGAGACCCCATGGTCTCTTGAGAACAGCGCTGAAAAGTTAATAACAGCGGTCCCCAGAGACGTCCAGCGCTCTGGGGCACCTCGTTATTAACTTTTCAGCGCTGCTCTCAGAGACCCCACGGTCTCTTAGAGCAGTTTAGTTAAGTTAATTACGGGGGTCTCTGGGCGCTGAGCGCCTGGGAGACCTCGTTATCAACAAAGCTGATCAGTTCTCAGAGGCCAAGAGGCCTCTGAGAACTGCTCGGTTTTGTTGATAAGGGAGTCTCCGAGGCCCTCTGAGAACTGCTTTGTTAAGTTAATCACGGAGGTCTCTGTGGTGCCCTGTGCTCGGAGACCTCTGTGTTTAGGTATACGATAGCACAGCTCTCAGAACCCGCGAGGGATACCCGCGACCTCTGAGAGCCGGTGGGAAGGATTAATAAACCTCGCAGGCTCTGAGAGCCGGCCTCGTGCCACCAGCGGGGGGCTATCATGGAAAAAAACAGACGGCTCGCGGTGAGGGCCTGAGGGCCCAAGCCTGGCGCGCTTAGGCCCATTGGCCCATGCAATTTTAAAAAGCAAGTTTGAGCCTTTGGGATGCCCGAGCACGTGGCTTGGGGCCCTCAGGGATCCAACAGGACAGTTTAAAAAAATAAAAAAATTAAAAATAAGCCTGTTGTCACCATGGGGACTGCGAGCATGAGGCTTAAGGGCCCCCAGGGCTTCACCTGGCAGATTTGTTTTTAAATAAATAAATTAAAAAAAACAAAAAAAACAGGCTGAATAAAATAAAAAGAACAATAATAAAAAAATAAAAATAAAAATAAACCTGCAATGACTGTGGGGGTATTGAGCAGTAGGCTCAGGCCCCCAAGCCCCCGGCCACTCACCTTAGTTCAGGGGGATCTGGTGTCTAAGGCTAGTAGAGTGAAAAACCCTGGTCCCCACACATGCTGCTACCAGAGTCGGTCATTTAAAAAAAAAAACGGTGTTTGGACTGTTGGAACTGGCTCAGCCTGTCTGCTCCACCCTGGAGGCTGGAGTTTAGATTGAGCTCCGCCCCGACACATGGTTCAGAGCCTTGTTGAGCTAAGGCGAAAACGTGGCTTGGATCCTAGGATTCAGCTTCCGGTCTATTGTATATGTATAAATTATAGGAATTGTTATGTTTTTAAGTGGTGCATTGTTATATATTTTTATAACTGGTGTAATTATATGACATTATAAAGACTTTTGGGTGCATTGTAATAAGAGTAAAATAAGGTTGTGGAGCCTCTAGAATTATATAAAAAAAATGCCTTATAGAGAGAATCCTAGACTTTATTTTGTACAAGAGCGCCACCCTGTGGACTTTGTTTATTAAATAGTGTGTAGTTTTTGAGAAAAGGTCTACAAATGGCTCTGGGTATTATACTTCCAGAACATAGGGTCGCAACAAGATTTATCTTGAGAGACTTTTTTTATATATTTATCATTTTTTCCAGCACATTGCATGGTTTTAAGACAAGGTTATGCATATAACATTAAATGAGTTGTGCTAAAAGTCAATTCTGTCTCTTTTGGACATAGGATCTCCAAGAGCTTGCAACGTCCCCAGAGGAAATGGAGATAGTGCAACAAGGTGTGTTACTGGACACATGCTTATCTAAACAGAGCTATTATGATTGTTATTTTTTATTTTACCATTAATGGTTTCCATGTGTCTGTGTGCTTGTACAGGATATGATGTAGAACTACAGCTTGCGGTTGACGCTCTGCAACAGATCCTCCAGGTTCAAGACCGTCCATGCACAATGTCTCAGGATACCACTTATTCAGGTAAATAAAGGAGTCCATGTGTAAACGCCTTAAAAGTCTAAAAAAAACAATAAACCCAGCAGCGTGGGAGCCCTCAGAGAACTCGTATAGTCTATGTATCATATTGTAAATGTAACAGTTTTTTCATCCTCTAGGTCCCCCTACGGGGCTGCAACTCCAGGGGTAACGCCCCAGAACGTGGATGGGAACGTTGAAAATACTGTCTGCAAGAGGAAGATCCCAGCGTCTAACGACGGACCGCATATTAAGAATGGCCCCTAACACCGGAAAACCCCAGGTGCATTTTTAGAAACTGTAGAGCCAGATGAATACAATCCTCACTGTGTCTCAAACCTCTTTCACCCCAGCGGTATAGCGGCTATAACAACCCCTAATATGTATTTTGCTATCTTTACATCCTAGGTTCCTCATACAAGAGCTCTGGAGGAGTCAGTCATCAGACTAAACGGTCAAAGTCGTCTTTAAACGTCAACAACTGGGCCGTTCAAAACCCCATGATAGCAACTTTATTCGTGAACAGCGCAGAACCCCAAGACCTACCAATCAGAGGTTCTACAGACATCGGATATGACCCAGGTACAGCTCTAAACTACAACACATCTTCCGTCGTAAAGGGTATGTCCAATACCGCGAACACCTCTGCACCGCCTACATCCGGGCAGCGGCTTGGGCACTCTGACATTGTCATGCTCACGATCCCAGACACACAGCAGCTTGAACCATGTGAAACCTCAGAGGGGACCCCTAAGCACTGCATCAATCCTAAAATAAATCGCCTGTCCTTAAAGAATCGTAAGAAGACGTTGCAAACCCCTGAGCTACTGGCCATGCCTATAGACCTGTCTTTTAAGAAAGTTGTTAAGGCTCAGACTACACCACCAGGCCCTCAACGTTCTAAATGTTCAACACAGGTGGAGTCTAATATGGGAGGGCCCATCAGTGACCTACCACCAACAAACAGTGTAAAGTTCCATCACAGTCTTTGGGGCACAGACTTGGAAAATGAGAATCACATAGAGGATCCTTATTACCATTGTATTGGGCTTCTAAAAGTGTTATCTGGTACTGCAGTGGGTTCTGAAGCCACTGCAATGCCCTGTGACACTTCTAATGTGTCCCCCTCAAGGTTGCAGTCAGCAGGGTTACAATCATCATCACCCACCCACAGCACTTTCAGTGCTTCCGAGGCTCTGAGTTATTACGATAAGCATTTAACCTCCCCATGTCTGATGTCACCAGTTACACTACCTGGGGCACACGACCCCACCAGCCCTGCACCAGCCTGTCTTCAACATCCTCCTCAACATACCCCGCCAGCAGTATAGGATGTAGCGGATCACAAAGTCACAGTTTTGGGACACCGTCTAGTGACGATCAGGCCTCTCAAACGCCAGGGTGTTCACACTGGAACCCTATTTTTACGTCCTGCGTCAGTCTGTCCACTCAGAAAGAGGGTCACAATGTTAACTAGGGTCTTATAGCTGGGGCTGCTCAGGGAGCTGTAACTCATACAAATAACATCTCAAATAATGACCTAGAAACCGGCCCTATGGACCGTACTAGAGTCCTGGACACCTATATAAAAGAAATACATCAGTCTGTTAGACAGTTCAAATTCAGACTCCGACTAAACACTTTAAAACTGAGTAAGAACGGTTACAATACTGGTGCCTCCAGAGCTACCATAAGGACTTTAATACAGCGGTTGGCCCAGTGTAGAAGCGAGGTGGTCCAAGCTTGCGATTCAGCAGTTGCGGACATGAGTAACATACCCGCGTGACTATGTATACAGACCGACCTAGGGACTGAAAGACCCGCATTTCCTAATACTGCTGTCTTTAGGTCTAAATATAAAAAGAAGACCCAGTATGTGCCTAGTAAAGCTCTAAGGGCCAGATGTAGGAAACAGTTTGCCCCTGGTTACCGAATCAAAAAATGGGTTTGCGAGTCGCAATTAGGAAGGGTTAGTCCCCTTCCTAATTGCGAGTCGTAGTGCAATGCCAGATTGCTTTGTGACCGCAGTAGTTTGTACCCATTTGAAATGGGTGGTAACCCATTCGCAAAGGGAAGGGGTCCCCATTGGACCCCTTCCCCTTTGTGAATGGAACTGCAAACATTTTTTCAGAGCAGGCAGTGGTCCTAAGGACCACTGCCTGCTCTGAAAATATGAAATGAAAATGTTTCATTTTTCGTTTTTGTAATGCATCTCGTTTTCCTTTAAGGAAAACGGGCTGCACTAAAAAAAAAAAAAAATGCTTTTTGAAAAAGCAGTCACAGACATGGTGGTTTGCTGTCCGCAGCCGGCCACCATCCCAGTAAATGCCGCCACTCGCAAGGGGGTCGCAAATTGCGACCCACCTCATGAATATTAATGAGGTGGGCCTTTGCGACCCCCTTGCGAGTCGCAGATGGTGTCAGGGACACCATCCTACATTCCAATTTGCATCTCGCAAATTGCGAGTCGCTCTGACTCGCAATTTGGAAGTCACAAATTGGAATCTACCTACATCTGGCCCTATGTGTTTTACAGCCGCTAAAAACTCAAAAGCAGTGTGAGCCAATTCCTAATGGTTTAAAACTCTTAAAAATAGAACCCTAAACACCTAAAACACATCCCATAAGGCCTCAAAAATTAAAGTTAGGAGATGCTATGGGCATTTACAGGTCCTCAAGGGGTGAACTTCAGAGCCAGATCAACCCAGAACAATCTGAAGGATCACCACCCTTATTAGGTGAAAGGTCAGGGTCACCACTTGTAAGCATCAAAAATGTTGTTCAGACAGGCAGTGGCCGGCTGCCAAAAACCAATTAGGCCTGTAAGAAACAGAAGTGGGCTGGTAGTGCTAGAAACCGCAAGCTTTTAATAAGGAAGTTAAAGAAAGTCAGACAAAGCGTTACAAGGAGGTATAAAAACACACCTACAGCTAACCTTAGTCAACTACCTGCGGATGATACCCTGGGGGCCCCTCCAACCACTGAAAATTCTCATGCTGAGGCTTCAGAACAGGTGTTTTTGGAAAGTGTGAGAAGATATAGTTGTACCGTAGAGCGGTTTAACGCTACAGAGCACTATGAGGAGTTTAGGTTTGTTAACCATGACCGCCAAAACCTCTCCAATCACGGTGTTATAGCTATACATCAGGCAGTGCAAACGCTTATAGAACGATTGTTATAAGATGTGGGGCCTAACGATTTCTTTCAGATGCGTTTTTAAGGGCAAGGTCCCAATAGTCCTCTGTTCACCAGACGGTTGTCTCGAGATGTGTTTTACGCTGTGACGTTTCTAGAAAACCTGTCTAAGCTTTTACAGAGCAGGGCTGAATTACTGGCATACGGGACCTTTAGAATCATCACCTTCATTGTTAGGGGCCATGAGGGCAGTGCTTCCAGAACCTGAAAGAGCGTCATGTATAGTGAAATCATTGGTAAAAAAGTGTCACTGGTTGCTTGACTTTAACACAGGAGCTACCAATATGTGTCTGGCGGCAAGCATTGCAGGGTTGTTGGTGGGCCGGGCCACCCCAGATAACGTCATTATGTCTATGGCGGTTGCAGCCCATGAGGCGCTTCAACTTCCACCTGACAGACTGGTTGGTTTTGGGGACCTTGGCCTTTTTGAGAACCATTTTGCCATTACAGTACAAGTTCTGTATCACAGCGGTTCTTGGAAGTACTTGACGACCAATGAACGTGTTAGAAACAAAACTGTTTATGTGCTACATCATGAACAAAAACTTTTATGATATCTTGAACCTGAAGGTTTTTCTAGGAGCCAAGTATGTGTTCGAACACTGCGACCACATATACAACAACCGGACCAGACACCAGTGTGAAATGCACTGTAAAATGTGTCAGAGGGACGGGTGTGTCACCAGTGACGCTCAGAAGGTGAACTGTTCGACATGCAAGATGTTCTGTCGATCACAAGCCTGCTTGAACGTGCACATAAACCTCGCACAGTGCATCTGTAAATCAGACTGTGGGGCTTGCGGATGTTAAAAGGCTGAAGACCACGATTGTAAAGGTATGCAATGTCCCTGCTGTAAAACTTATTTTATACCATGGATGTCGCATGAAAGTTACATGCTCGTAGGATACCCCCAGAAAAAAACAGAAGACTACATCGTATTCAATATAGAGTGTACGCAGGAGACAGGTGTGCACCAGCCAAACTACATTTACGCCCATCATCTAACATCCGATGAAAACTGGAAGTTTGAAGGCCGATCTTGCGTGAACTATTTCCTCAACACGTTCATGCAACCAAAATACTACGAGTATACAATGCTAGCGCACAACTCAAAAGCGTATGACTCATTATTTATTCTCCGGGACCTGATTCGTGAAAAGTTGGCTGTGGACCTCATCATCCAGGGTTCCAAACTGATACTATTAAAGGTTGTGCCTTTTGAAATTAAATTCATAGACACATTGAATTTTTTGCCCATGAAGTTGAGCGAGTTGCCAAAAGCCTTTGGTTTTGAAGGCCGTAAATGTTATTTCCCTAACTTTTTTAACACGTGGGCTAAACAGAATTACAGCGTTCCTATGCCTCCGCCCGACAGTTACGGTGTTGAGTCCAAAATGTGTAAAGGCTAAGAACCCATGTTATTAATTGGACAGTAAGTGTAATCCATATGATAATTAGAAAAATAACTGACAGTAGAGCTTCATAGTGTGTCAAATTACACATTCTTTAATCAATAATTTGTGGATCCATCCAAGAACATTTGGCAATGGTAATGCAAAGAAATGCCAAACTTTGGTTCATAAATGCATCCAATAGGTTGAAGAGTTTGAGTCATTAACAGTAGCCGACACGTGTTTCGCTCTCTAAGGTGAATCCACCTGGGGCTTTCTCAAGGCTGTAATCAATTGAGAATAAACAAATTAGAGGTCACTGGTGGACCTCTTGGTGTTAAATTAAGTTAAAGATGGGTGGGTTACAGACATGCAAAGTGGCATGCGGGGATGTAACCAGCCTGTGCTTTGATACCTGGATGGAATGTGAAATGGGTGACGATTAGGATTAAAACAGAAGTGGCTAGAAATACCCAGAAAAAAAACGAAGTTAAGAAGTAAGATATTATAAAGTTGTCAGGAAAAAGAAATGAATGAAGAAATAAAAGACATAGGGGGTCATTACAACATTGGTGGTAAAAGCCGCTTACCGCCGTGCAGAAGACCGCCAACACACCGCCGCAGCCGCGGAATTCCACCACGGTCATTATCACCAACAGCTCGGAATCTGCCAAAATCCAGACACCCACACAAGTCCGCCACACCAAAGGTCAGTGATAAACTGGCGATAACAAAACCTCCACCGTCACGCCAACAGGAATACGCCCACACTATCACGACCCACGAATCCACGCGGTGGTCTTTCAACCGCGGTATTCCATTGGCGGTATACACCGCTGCGCTCAAAATACACACACATTTACAAAACACTACCACATTGGACAATTCCAAATACACACACCTGATACACATACACACACCACTCCCACACACCCAATACAATATAAAACACACATCCACATCACCCACAAACCCTTACGACCACAATTGCGACAGAAGGCCAGAGAGAGACACCACCTGAAAGAACAACAGCATCCACAGGCACCCTACACCATCACTCATACAATATCCACGCACCTCACACAACACACCTGTAAATATCACCCCACCCATCACAACACACACCACCCCACTCATCACTCATACCACCCCATGGCCCCGCAAAACAACCCCAGGTTCACTGAGGAGGAGCTCAGGGTCATGGTGGAGGAAATCATCCGGGTAGAGCCACAGCTATTCGGATCACAGGTGCAGCACACCACCATAGCTAGGAAGATGGAGCTATGGTGCAGAATCGTGGACAGGGTCAACGCAATGGGACAGCACTCAAGAACTAGGGATGACATCAGGAAGAGGTGGAACGACCTACAGGGGAAGGTGCGTTCCGTGGTCTTAAGACACCACATCGCGGTACAGAGGACTGGCGGCGGACCCCCACCTCCTCCCCCAAAACTAACAACATGGGAGGAGCAGGTCTTGGCTATACTGCATCCTGAGGGCCTCGCAGGAGTAGCTGGAGGAATGGACTTTGGTAAGTCAAATCTTTCATTACTTCATCCCCCACCCACCTGCATGCTATCACATACCCCCACCTTCGCCCTAACCCCCATCACTACAAGTCCTCATGTATGTCCCAATATCACAAACCACACATCCCAAACCCAAGCCCTGCATGTAACACCAAAGCATGGACACCCATCACCAAAGCATGGCCACTGCACATACCCATACACCCCCCTAAACCAATATCACACAAAGGCCTACACAGGAATGCAAGCACTGGGGTACAGGGGCACCCACCCATTGCACACCATGGCACACACCAATGCAATAATTATGCCTTTACACCACTGCAGGACCCCTACCCAACGTCACCGGACAGGAGGGTCCACACATGTCCACTCCACCCTCAGAAGAGGCCCACAGTGATGACAGCAGCTCTGTCCAACTGGATCTAGATGACCAGCCCAGCCCATCTGGGACCTCGGGACAGTTGGTTCCCCTCACACTGGCACAGGCCACCAGAGAGCCTCCCCCTCTGGAAACACCAGCACAGCACCCACCCAGCGGGCCCATACCTCTGTCCACAGGACACGTCAATCTGCAGATTGTCCACCACTACAGGGAACCCCGGCTAACCCACCACCCCAACAACACCAGGGACCTGGGGGCAGTGGCAGTGGGCACACGGTTCAGGGGACAGAGGCCCAGGGAAACAGGGGAACTGGGAGGGCTGCTGAGCGACAGGGGGAGGACAGGCCCAGGAAACCCACTCTCCACGAGGCCCTCTCCAACATCATGGGAGCCTACCACCATTCCCAGGAGATGATGGCAATGGTACTGGCCAAGTTTCAGCAGACCCAGCGGCTGCAGGAGAAACAGTATTTGGGGTTCAGGGAGGAACTGAGACCACCCTGATTGTCATCCTTCTGTCCCTCTTTGTCACCCTGTCCATCCTTAAACTGCCCCAGCTCCACTTCCTATGCCCCTTTGGACAATGCACCTGTGAGACTAATAGACTGGACTCTGCCATGGACATTCCTCCACCATCACCTCTGACCATTTTACAACCCCCTCTACTATTTAGCACTTAAATAAACACCCTTAAATCACAAAACTATCTGGAGTCAGTCTGTGCTTTCGAAAATGTGTATTTGCAAAAACTATGGAAAAATGCTATATCCATTGTATTGTCAACATACCTATGTCACACAGCTCTAGTCCATGAGGAAACAAAGCAGATGTCACACAGTGGGACCCACATCTGTGAAGTCGAAAGGGAAAGTGACAACTAAGGGTCCATACACTGTGCGAAAATGACGGACAGATGAGAGGTAGAAGGATCAAACAGATGTAGCAGGCAGTGTTGTCTTCTTACCTGTGTCTCACTGGAAGTATTTGTTGGATCACCGTGTTCCTGTTGTCTATGTCCTCTTCTTCTGCTTCTTCGTCTTCACTGTCCACAGGCTCCACAGCTGCCACAACACCTCCATCTGGACCATCCTCCTGAAGAAAAGGCACCTGTCGTCGCAAAGCCAAGTTGTGAAGCATACAGCAGGCCATGATGATCTGGCACACCTTCTTTGGTGAGTAGAATAGGGAACCACCTGTCAAATGAAGGCACCTTAACCTGGCCTTCAGGAGGCCAAAGGTCCTCTCTATAATCCTCCTAGTTCAACCATGTTCCTCATTGTAGCGTTCCACTGCCCTTGTCCTGGGATTCCTCACTGGGGTCAGTAGCCATGACAGGTTGGGGTAACCAGAGTCACCTGCAAATATCGAGGGACAACTGTTAGACACACACTAACTCTTAGGGACATCCCCAGACCCAGACACCTAGTCACACTGTATTGGGTCCATGTCTTCACCTAATAGCCACACATGGTGCCTCTGGAGTTGCCCCATCACATAAGGGATGCTACTATTCCTCAGAATGTAAGCATCATGCACTGAGCCAGGAAATTTGGCATTCACATGTGAGATGTACTGGTCTGCCAAATACACCATCTGCACATTCATCGAATGGTAACTCTTCCGGTTTCTGTACACCTGTTCACTCCTGCGTGGGGTGACCAAGGCCACAATCTCTCCCATCAATGGCACCTATGATGTTGGGGATATGTCCCAGGGCATAGAAGTCACCTTTCACTGTAGGCAAATCCTCCACCTGAGGGAAAACGATGTAGCTCTGCACGTGTTTCAGCAGGGCAGACAACACTCTGGCCAACACATTGGAAAACATAGGCTGGGACATCCCTGATGCTATGGCCACTGTTGTTTGAAAAGACCCACTTGCCAGGAAATGGAGTACTGACAGCACCTGCACCAGAGGGGGGATTCCTGTGGGATGGCGGATAGCTGACATCAGGTCTGGCTCCAACTGGGCACACAGTTCCTGGATTGTGGCACGATCAAGTCTGAAGGTGATGATCACATGTCGCTCCTCCATTGTCAACAGGTCCACCAGCGGTCTGTACACCGGAGGATGCCGCCATCTCCTCACCTGCCCCAGCGGACCTGCTCTATGGAGGAGAACAGCGAGCAGAGAGTCAACCAACACTGAGGTACGTAAACACAACTTTATGTGAAAAATTTACAAAATCGACATATGGCTGTTTTAGTGTATAATCAAGGCCTATATATGTGTGACACTTTTAAAATTAATGCCATGTGGCCCCCTGAAATGGCGGCTGCCTGACCTGTAAGGTGTTACAAGGGGATATGAGGTAATTGCGCTGGCGTTGTACACTGTTGCGGTAGGCGGTCGAAGACCGCGGGGCAAACCTGCATTGGTTACCATTGGACCCTATGGGTCCCAGGAGCCAATGAAGATGTACGCAGGTGGTGACGGTACGCATCGCTGCGGACGTGACCGCCATTTTCTCTCTGTTCAATCACTTGATACCTGATCTTCGACAGGAGAGGACCTACACTGCAAGTGCAGCTGTGACCTCAGTCTGGAAGAGACAATGGCTCGTGTATCTGGGGAAAGGGTCCCTGCCTTCAGCCCAGAGGAGTTGGAGAATTAGTGGATGGGGTCCTTCCCCAGCACACAGTACTCTACGGGCCTCCAGACAAACAGGTGAGTACACTCTGAGCATGCTGTATGGGCAATGGCCTTTTGGAGTGGTGTGGATGAAAAATGGGGGGGGGAGAATGAGGCGTGCTTGAAACGACAGTGAGTGCATGTGTGACATAGCAAGGGTAGGGATGCAGGCCAATGACTGTGACGGTGCGGGCGCTTATATCAGGATATTAGGATATTTGGCGTGCTATCGCCAAAGAAGTCTGGACCCTGGGGGTCTACCACAGACAGAGCACCCACTGCCGGAAAAGACGGGAGGACATTCGCTGCTGGAGCAAGAAGACAGCGGAGGCCCAGCTGGGGTTGGCCTCCCAACGTGGGAGGGGTGCCCGTCGCACCATGACCCCCCTGATGTTCCGGATCCTGGTGGTGGCGTACCCGGAGGTGGATGGGCGCTTGAGGGCATCACAGCAGCCACAAGGGGGTGATTACACTCTCATTCAGCTGATTCAGCGCGCAGTGGAGGTGTCTGGGTGGTGTAGGTGGGCTGTGGGTTCCCCTAGGCCAGGGCGAGTTTAGTAGGCAGGGTCCCTTCTTAAGGCAGGTCCTGTGGCACCCCACCCCACCTGTGTACAGAGCCAACTACACCTAGTCAAGCTCATGTGACATCCATGTGTGCAGCAATCAGGCATAGCCTTGTAAACTATGTCCCTGGGATGGATTAGGGAACTCCAAGTGCACGGTGTAGTGCAGGGGGCTTCTGTGTCTGTAGTGTCCGCCAACGGTAGCTGTATTGCATGCACTTAACATGTCTTTCTTCTGTTTCCCCCCCTTTTTGTGGTCTCCCTGTGCTTGTGTGCATTAGCATCATCAGGCGGAGGAGCAGTGGCACTGGAGCAGGAGGGAGCTGCATCCCACATGGCCCTGGAGGGCGAGACAATGAAGTCAGAAGCCACCAGTGGGACGCAGGACGAGGGGAGCTCCACGGCGGGGACAGGAGCTGAGACCAGCGATACTGACTACTCCTCTGATGGGAGCTCCCTTGCGGTGGCAGGCCCCTCCGTGCCCCCCGCATCTACAGGTACAGCCGCCACCCCCCTTCCAGCACTGCCCTCCCAGCAGCCCCTCAGCGTTTGCCCTGTGGCCGCTCACCCAGGAGGGTAGGCATCTCCTTCGCCCCAGGCACCTCAGCCCCTGCCCCTGTCACCCCTGCTCCCCTCAGTGAGGAGGCCATTGACCTCCTCAGGTCCCTCACTGTTGGGCAGTCTACCACTTTGAATGCCATCCAGGGTGTCAAGAGGCAGTTGCAACAAACCAATGCATACCTGGAGGGCATTCATTCTGGTAAGGCAGCCCATCAGCGAGCTTTTCAAACTATGGCCTCTGCACTGATGGCAGCCATTGTCCCTGTCTCTAGCCTCCCCCCTCCAACTTCCTCCACCCAGACCAAAACCCCTGTACCTCAGCCTATCCCAAGCACACCCTTAGACCAGCAGGCACACACCTCAACACACAAGGGAAGCTCAGGCAAACATAAGCACCACACATCCCACAGGCACTCATGCAAGCATCATACACATGCAGACATACCAGCAGCCACTGCCTCCACTGTGTCCCCCTCTTCCTTGTCTCCCTCCTCCCTCCCAGTCTCGTCTCCACTCACACCTGCATGCACTACATCATCAGCCACTACCTCCATCACCAGCACACCCACCACCACACCCCGCTCACGCGCAGTCACCACCCCCTGTGTCCTCTCCCAGTGTGTCTGTGAGCCCATCTCCCAAGGCACACAAACAGAGCCACCCACCCACCCAACAGCCATCCACCTCACAACAGCCTCCAGTCCATGCACCTTCAACCAAAGTCAGCAAATGTACACCTCCTACAACCACTACCTCTTCCTCCACTCCCAAACCCCCTCCATCTACCCGTCCCAGTGTGTCCAAAAAACTTTTCCTGTCCAACCTTGACCTATTCCCCTCACCTCCCCCACCCCTTCAGTCTCCTAGGGCCTGCCTCTCCAGGTCCCAACCTAGCGCCTCGGCCACAACATCAGCGGGATTAGTGGTGCCCGTAGTGACCGGCTTCTGGAGCGCGCCAGGCAGCAGGGCAGCCAGTGTGCCAAGGAGCCAGAGCACGGACAGTCCCCCACCTCAAAAACACCAAAAGTTGGCCAGTGCCCGGCGGGAGAGCTGATTTTTTTTTTTCAAACAAAGCCGCTCCCAGGGGTACAGGTAGGAGTGTGGATCCAGCTGCGCCACCATCCAAGGTGGGGAAGGGGCACACTAAAACTGGCAAGTGTGGGAAAACCTGTACGGGGGACAAGACCGCCACAAGCACCGCTGCCAAGGACACCGCTGCCACCAGCACCGCTGCCAAGGACACCGCCGCCACCAGCACCACTGCCAAGGAGACCGCCGCCACCAGCAACGCTGAACAGGACACCGCTGCCAATGACACCGCCGCTACCAGCACCGCTGAACAGGACACCACCGCCACCAGGACTGCTGCCAATGACACCGCCGCCACCAGCACCGCTGAACAGGACACCACCGCCATCAGCACTGCAGGCCACTGAGCGCTCAAGATTCCGATGCTACTGAGGCCCCCACGAGCAGGATGAAGCATTCTGGGCACAAAGCCCCCTCCAGAACCAGTGGAGAATGACATCCACTACCTCAGTCCTTGGCAGGATGAAGCACTCTGGGCACAAAGCCCCCTCCAGAACCAGTGGAGAATGACATCCACTACCTCTGTCCTTGGCAGGATGAAGCACTCTGGGCACAAAGCCCCCTCCAGAACCAGTGGAGACTGTTATCCACTTGAGAGACTGTGGCTTTGCACTCCCCAGGATAAAGCAGTGGGCAACCCACCCACTGTAGAGACTTGGGAGACTGTGGCTTTGCACTCCCCAGGATGCAGCAATGGGCAACCCACCCACTGTAGAGACTTGAGAGACTGTGGCTTTGCACTCCCCAGGATGCAGCAGTGGGCAAACCACCCACTGTAGAGACTTGAGAGACTGTGGCTTTGCACTCCCCAGGATGCAGCAGTGGGCAAACCACCCACTGTAGAGACTTCATGGACTGTGGCTTTGCACTCCCCAGGATAAAGCAGTGGGCAACCCACCCACTGTAGATACTTGAGAGACTGTGGCTTTGCACTCACCAGGATAAAGCAGTGGGGAAACCACCCACTGTAGAGATTTGAGAGACTGTGGCTTTGCACCCCCCAGGATGCAGCAGTGGGCAAACCACCCACTGTAGAGACTTTAGAGACTGTGGCTTTGCACTCCCCAGGATGTAGCAGTGGGCAACCCACCCACTGTGGAGACTTGAGAGACTGTGGCTTTGCACTCTCCATGATACATCAATGGGCATGGAGCCACCTCGTGGATCTGGCGTCGTGCAATCATCCGGCTGAGGTGCCCCCCCTTCCCTTCCCCCTGAGGTGCCTGTTTTACTTCTATCTGATGCCCCAGCAGTGTTCTCTCCGTCTTGTTCGGGTATCTTGTGTGGGCCTCGCCCATGCATTTTGGGCCCAGTGGTCCACGGACTATGATAGTGGAATCCCTTGGACTCGTATTCTTGGTGTATATATTTGTTTAAAGTGTGAATATCTTTATATATGTATATATTTTTGATTCATGTCTTTGAATATATTACAATCATTCGACTCATTTCTTTTTGTCCTTGCATTCTTCCAGGGGGGTTGGGGGTGGTAACTGTAATGTATCATGATGTATTAGTGTGTGTGTTGCAGTGAGTGAGGGTGGTGGTGGGGATGTTGCATGTTGCATGTGAGTGTCACTCACTTTTCCCTCCCCCATCCCCTGTGTTGTAGGTGCAGTACACACCGTGGTCTTAGCCGCCGGCGTTCATGCTCCTGGTAGAGTAGCAGGAAGACAAAGGCAGGGAGAATCTGAAGTTCCGGTTCCATTGTGTCCTGGTTCCTCGTGGGCTGTGTAGAGGTGAGCATTTTCCCTTCCAAGTTCTGTTTCCGACGTGTTTTTGTTTGCGGTGAATCTGCCCCGGAAAAGGTGGCGGATTGGACTATTGTAATTCTGAGGCTGGTACATTGTCCTCCACCTGTTTGTTGGCGGTTACCGCCGCAGTGTTTGTTTGTACCGCCTTGGTGGTCGGAGTGTTAAAGTGGCTGTCTATGTTGGCGGTTTCCGCCACGGTCGTGATTCCAATTTTTTTTCCACCGGCCTGTTGGCGGTTTTACCACCGCTTTAACACCGACCGCCAAGGTTGTAATGACCACCATAGTGACTTTCCGATAACCATAATCCATATATAACTGGAAATAACTGTTAGACGACTCGTGAGAAAGATAACACGTGAAAAAGATGTATAAGTTAGGGGTGCTGGCACTTCAAGTTAATAATGCGAGGTGAGTTATGGTAGAACGACTGATCATAGTTATATTAAGCAAAATCTTGAAAGGATACAAAGTAGTGACTAGGAGCCAAAAATCATACCAGTATGGTAATCATGTTTGTACTTCATGATAATAACTGGTCTAAATGTTAAAAGAAAAATTAAACAAGTGGATATCAAACAAGAAACAGAAAGAGAAATATTTGCATGACATAATATCAAATGCAAAGTAAGAGTGGTAATCTTGTTTGTACTTCGTGGTAATAACTGGTCTTAATGTTGAAGAAAAATTCAAATAAGTAGATATCATGTGTAGGAAGTTGGCTCTGTATGCACTATTTCAAAGTAAGGAATAGTATGCACAGAGTCCAAGGGTTCCCCTTAGAGGTAAGATAGGGGCAAAAAGAGATAATACTAATGCTCTATTTTGTGGTAGTGTGGTCGAGCAGTAGGCTTATCAAAGGAGTAGTGTTAAGCATTTGTTGTACATACACACAGGCAATAAATGAGGAACACACACTCAGAGACAAATCCAGCCAATAGGTTTTGTTATAGAAAAATATATTTTCTTAGTTTATTTTAAGAACCACAGGTTCAAATTCTACATGTAATATCTCATTTGAAAGGTATTGCAGGTAAGTACTTTAGGAACTTTGAATCATTACATTAGCATGTATACTTTTTACATAAAACACAATAAGCTGTTTTAAAAGTGGACACTGCAATTTTCACAGTTCATGGGGGAGGTAAAGTATTGTTAGGTTTCACAGGTAAGTAAGTCACTTACAGGTTTTAGTTCTTGGTCGAAGGTAGCCCACCGTTGGGGGTTCAGAGCAACCCCAAAGTTACCACACCAGCAGCTCAGGGCCGGTCAGGTGCAGAGGTCAAAGAGGTGCCCAAAACACATAGGCTTCAATGGAGAGAAGGGGGTGCCCCGGTTCCGGTCTGCCAGCAGGTAAGTACCCGCGTCTTCGGAGGGCAGACCAGGGGGGTTTTGTAGGGCACCGGGGGGGACACAAGTCAGCACAAAAAGTACACCCTCAGCAGCGCGGGGTGGCCGGGTGCAGTGTGCAAACATGCGTCGGGTTTACAATGGTTTTCAATGAGAGATCAAGGGATCTCTTCAGCGTTGCAGGCAGGCAAGGGGGGGTCCTCGGGGTAGCCACCACCTGGACAAGGGAGAGGGCCTCCTTCCTTTAGGTGCTGGGGGCTGCGGGTGCAGGGTCTTTTCCAGCTGTCGGGAAATGGAGTTCAGGCAGTCGCGGTCAGGGGGAGCCTCGGGATTCCCTCTGCAGGCGTCGCTGTGGGGGCTCAGGGAGGACAACTTTGGTTACTCACGGTCTCGGAGTCACCGGAGGGTCCTCCCTGAGGTGTTGGTTCTCCACCAGTCGAGACGGGGTCGCCGGGTGCAGTGTTGCAAGTCTCACGCTTCTTGCGGGGAGTTGCAGGGGTCTTTAAATCTGCTCCTTGAAACAAAGTTGCAGTTCTTTTGGAGCAGTGCCGCTGTCCTCTGGAGTTTCTTGTCTTTCTTGAAGCAGGGCAGTCCTCAGAGGATTCAGAGGTCGCTGGTCCCTTGGAAAGCGTCGCTGGAGCAGGTTTCTTTGGAAGGCAGGAGACAGGCCGGTAAGTCTGGGGCCAAAGCAGTTGGTGTCTTCTGTTCTTCCTCTGCAGGGGTTTTTCAGCTCAGCAGTCTTCTTCTTCTTGTAGTTTCAGGAATCTAAATTCTTAGGTTCAGGGGAGCCCTTAAATACAAAATTTAAGGGCGTGTTTAGGCCTGGGGCGTTAGTAGCCAATGGCTACTAGCCCTGAGGGTGGGTACACCCTCTTTGTGCCTCCTCCCAAGGGGACGGGGTCACATTCCTATCCCTATTGGGGGAATCCTCCTTCTACAAGATGGAGGATTTCTAAAAGTCAGAGTCACCTCAGCTCAGGACACCTTAGGGGCTGTCCTGACTGGTCAGTGACTCCTCCTTGTTATTCTCATTATTTTCTCCGGCCTTGCCGCCAAAAGTGGGGGCCGTGGCCGGAGGGGGCGGGCAACTCCACTAGCTGGAGTGTCCTGCGGTGCTGGCACAAAGGGGTGAGCCTTTGAGGCTCACCGCCAGGTGTGACAGCTCCTGCCTGGGGGAGGTGTTAGCATCTCCACCCAGTGCAGGCTTTGTTACTGGCCTCAGAGTGACAAAGGCACTCTCCCCATGGGGCCAGCAACATGTCTCGGTTGTGGCAGGCTGCTGGAACCAGTCAGCCTACACAGATAGTCGGTTAAGGTTTCAGGGGGCACCTCTAAGGTGCCCTCTGGGGTGTATTTTACAATAAAATGTACACTGGCATCAGTGTGCATTTATTGTGCTGAGAAGTTTGATACCAAACTTCCCAGTTTTCAGTGTAGCCATTATGGTGCTGTGGAGTTCGTGTAAAACAGACTCCCAGACCATATACTCTTATGGCTACCCTGCACTTACAATGTCTAAGGTATTGCTTAGACACTGTAGGGGCACAGTGCTCATGCACTGGTGTCCTCACCTATGGTATAGTGCACCCTGCCTTAGGGCTGTAAGGCCTGCTAGAGGGGTGACTTATCTATACCTGCATAGGCAGTGAGAGGCTGGCATGGCACCCTGAGGGGAGTGCCATGTCGACTTACTCGTTTTGTTCTCACCAGCACACACAAGCTGGCAAGCAGTGTGTCTGTGCTGAGTGAGGGGTCTCCAGGGTGGCATAAGACATGCTGCAGCCCTTAGAGACCTTCCTTGGCATCAGGGCCCTTGGTACCTGGGGTACCATTTACAAGGGACTTATCTGGATGCCAGGGTGTGCCAATTGTGGATACAAAAGTACAGGTTAGGGAAAGAACACTGGTGCTGGGGCCTGGTTAGCAGGCCTCAGCACACTTTCAATTCAAAACATAGCATCAGCAAAGGCAAAAAGTCAGGGGGTAACCATGCCAAGGAGGCATTTCCTTACATCATGCAAGACACAAACGAAGAAATATTCACATGACATATCAAGTGCAAAAAATAAGACTGAATATCTTCATTAAAATGGAACACATAATGGTATAAGAATAATAGGGGGGGTATTTAATGAGGCTGTTCTATAAGGGATAATTAGACAATGGTAATAGTGTCTTGTAAGCCGAGGTTATGTAGTTGCCCCGATTTGATAATTCGAAAAACAAAAAACAAAACACAGTTTCCTAACAAGAGGTTTAAATTCCATGAGAATCGTCTACGTGCTCGATATTCACACTGACCCCATGAAAGGTACTTTGTCTCATCATTTTCGGGGGATTCCCGGCCATTCAAACATGGCACCCGCTATTTCTTGACATTTCAAGCGTTATGGTGTTAAAAAGAAAGGAAGGACTAAGCTGGTGTAGAACAGGTCACATTTAAAACGCGTAAACGCGATGAGTAACTTCTTCAAGATGGCGTCCAACCTAGATGCGTAATCGGCAATTTTCTGCCGTCCTCTCACACAGTATACTTCTTCCCAGTATTCGGGTAAGTTTCAGTACCCTTTCATAGGGTTAGTGTAAATATCGAGCTTTTTAAGTATCTATTTGCCCTGTCTTACGACATGTCCAGTTGTGAATTTATAGACGATGAGACGGCTGTTCTATGCTGGAAATACACCAAAGAGTACCCCACATCTTGTAACAATATAAACATCTTCATAACGTGCTTCACAACCGCTCACACTTGTCTAGAGCTTTACAGACTGCTGGATAAGCTTCAGGATCGATGTTTGTACGATGACACAGACTCTGTTATTTTTGATAGTAAAGAGTGTGATGAAGATCCGTCGTTGGGTGATTATCTAGGGGAATTAACCAGCGAACTTGAAAAGAATGAGAACATACTCAAATACACGTCCTCAGGGCCCAAGGGTTCTAACAACAGGGTCTGCATGAAGATCAAAGGCATCACTTTAAACGTTAACAATAGAGTTAAAATAAATTTTGACAGTCTGAAGGGGGCGGTGCATGAGTGCTATGCATCGAGTGATCATGAAAACAGCCGAGTAATAGTTAAAACAACATCAGATTCAAAAACACATTTAGACTCATGAAATTCTCTGTTGGATCTAGGGTTCAATGGTACTTGGAACATGAAATAACACTCTATTGAGTCCAGAGTTCTATGACACTCAGAACATAAATTAATATTCTGTGTAACCTAAAGTTCAGTGATACTTGAAACATGAAATAAACACACTGTTGAACCTAGAGTTCAGTGATACTTGAAACATGAAATAAACACACTGTTGAGTCTAGAGTTCAGTGATACTTGAAAACATGAAATGAAACATTCTGTTAAGTCTAGAGTTCAGTGATAATTGAAACATGGAATAATATCTAAAACTAAGCAAACATGGAATGGTCTAGAACTAGACTCTGAGTAGACCTTACTAAATCTAGGTACCTGAAAAAGAATAAAAAATGGTTAGTACAATGTTTCATATGGAATTTTCATGAATTGAAAACATACTGTTTTAGAGATACTAGAACCTTCCTGAATAATGTCCCAAAACAAACACAGCCTCATTACATGAGGATAAGACTCTCCAAACATTCCTTGTAAGATAATAGGAATTGTACTAGAAACCCTACATGCACATAGAATACAATATCCAGAATTCTAGCACAATAGAACTTTAGAATATCAGAACATAGATTGCGCACATCGCGGATTTCCATAAGAGTCCTGTAAATGTCATGAAATAGTTGCGCACAATGAATAACAAGAATTAAGCACAGGAAACAAATCGCACGTTTAACAGATTTGCAGGCAGCTTTGTAAATGCCAGAAAATTGTTGCGCGCAATGAATAACAAGAATTAAGCACAGGAAACAAATCGCGCGTTTTACCGATTTTAAGGCAGCTTTGTAAATGCCAGAAAATGGTTGCGCGCAATGAATATCTTGATTTATACACAAGTAAAGAATCGCGCTTCTTGCCGATTCAAATGCAACATGGAAAATGTCAGAAAAGGGTTGCGCACAATGAATACCAAGGGTTAATCACGAAAAGCGAATCGCGCGTCTTGCCGATTCGAATGCAACCTTGTACATGTCAGAGAATGGTTGCGTACAATGAATATCATGAATTGTACATGAGTAAAGACTCGCACGTCTTGCCGATTCGAAAACAACACTGTGAATAACAGAAAATGGTTGCGCACAATGAATACCAAGGGTTAAACACGAAAAGCGAATCGCGTGTTTTACCGATTCGAATGCCACCATAAAACTGCCAAGGAATCGTAGCACACATTGAATATCATGAAGTACGCACAAGGAAAGAATAACGCTTCTTGCCGATTCGAATGTCACCATATGAATGCCTCGAAATGGTAACACACAATTAATATCATGAATTTAACACGAGTAAAGAATCGAGCGTTTAGCCGATTCCAATGTAAGCATGTGAATGCCCAATAAACATCAAGCGCACTTTCACACACACAGGAATCAAAAGATTTAGCACGAAGAATTAAGGACCCAAAAATGCGAGTGTCATTGATACAGAGTCGGTGGCCCAGCCCGACCTCCGTCTTACCGCCCTAATTAAGGATCACCAAAGTAGTATGAAGGGCAGAGGCCTGGAGGATCAAAGTAGGCCACCGTAACAGGAGCTCAGGAAGTTGCTGCTGCTCTGCACCAGGACCTCTGAATAGTGAGCACGTTGAGCTGGGCTGGCTCCCTTTTATAGAGTCTTGGCCCAGCCCACAACCACACCCAGGCATGCTGCAGACAAAGCTTCTAGAAGGCCCTGGAAAGAGACCACACCCTCACACACTCTGAAAGCCTGCAGCAATACATTGCAAATGAACAGTATTTACAAGCACCTTAAATATAAGTCTTCAGGATTAAACTCTGCAATGCAAAAGGTTAAACAACAGCATATCAACATAATGCATGAATTATGTCATCTCATACGTGCTGGGTTTTTGCATCCCAGTCGCCCGTAGAGCGCGCACTGCCCAGATGTTGACAAAATTACAATGCAACCTCTGTATAAAACACTGCGCATAGTGTTTGATAAGCGGGTCCCTGCTGAGGACTACAAAACACTACCTTACGGTTATTAAAAAACATTAGAGTGGCGACCCACGACCGATATGGACACCAGGCTGCAACACCCATTCTCATGCATTCTAGCCAGCCATCTCAAATAGCGGTAAAAGTTATTTTATAAAGAAACTGCTAGAAAATGCTCCCGGTGTTTTATCTCAGACCACTAACAACATTGTATGGCTTTATTCTTGCTGGCAAGATCTTTACACGGATCTCTCCCTAAAGTTCACGCACATCAGATTTATATAAGACATCCCCAATAACCTCAACGACGGTGACTTGTTATCTAAACACCTTGTAAACATGGTCGTTGTGGACGATCTCATGTGTGAAGGAGGGGACCATCCTGAGATCGAGAGAGCTTTTACTCAATATTTGCATCATCGTAATCTGAGTATATGCTACATTGTACAGAACTTGTTTTACAAGGGCAAAAGCAGTCGTTCTACAACTCTCAGCACCTCATACTTGGTCTCATTTAAAAACCCCCGTGAAAAGCTACAGATAGCAATTAGAGCTAAACAGATGTACCCCAGAAACACCAAGTTTTTCATGGAAGCATTTAACGATGGCACCATAAAACCGCATGGCTATTTACTGGTCGATTTAAAACCCAACACTCTAGAAGACTACTGACTACGCACCAGTATTTCCCCCCCGGACTTTCCAGTCGCTTACATGCCTAAAACAGCCCCCAAAGCTTATAAAAAGACGACTTAAAAAGACTTGTATAACATTTATACTCTAAACCTTGTAATAGCAGGTCACCGCAATGTCTGCGCGGCTACGGTGAAATCTAGACCTCCTAAAAATGCTGGTCACAGCCAGGCCCATGAAAAGAAAAGCTTTCCTATGCACTGCTTCAGACGATTTAGTAGCGGCCATTTCAGAAATAGCCCTAAACACCCTAAAATGTAATGTTCCGATATCGACGAGCCAGTTCCATGTGCTGAAGAAGAAGCAGCACATTGTTAAGAAGCTCAGCAATAAAAGGGCATCGCTCCTTTCTAAAAGAAAACTGGTCAAACAGTCTGGAGTGTTTATAGGTTTGTTGCTAGTTACAGCTATACCTTTAATAACAGGTCTCCTGTCAAGGACATGATGGAGCACTCCCAAAAAATGTACCTTGTGCCTCGCCATCAGCTGGAACAGTTGGGCCCCTCGACCGCCAGCGTTTGGGACATCCGCAGAAATGAGACACAGTGTCTCGATGCTATGATCAAAACCATTTTGAACCGAACCGATTTAAAACCACAAGACAAAGCGGGGCTTTACTCAGGAGCACTTCAAAACTTTTTACAGTATTACAAGATTGCACGATGAAAAAAACAAACTAACTCTGTACGCCCCCGTTGAGGAGCAGCCGGCAGCTGACCCAGTAGCACCTCAAGACCATGGACCATCACCCACCATGGACGCCCTTGTCGTAGACCTTTCAAAAAATATAAGTCAGCAGTATAAAGGGGCTGCTCAAATGTTACTCAGTAAAATGGCTGCTACTAAAGATTTGACCTCTTGGAATAACAGGGGTGAATTCGTTTACAAGGGACTGCTGGTTGCTGGATTTCACATGTACAATCTGGTCAGAGGTCTCACGCACAGTAAAACCCTATTAACACTAGGGCCCATATTTATACTTTTTGACGCTAAACTGCGCTAACGCAGTTTAGCGTCAAAAATTTTTGCGCCGTCTAACGCCATTCTGAAGCGCCATGCGGGCGCCGTATTTATGGAATGGCGTTAGCCGGCGCAAGCAGACCGGCGCTGCCTGGTTTGTGTGGAAAAAAACCACGTACACCAGACAGCGCCGGCGTAGGGGGAAAATGGCGTATGGGCGTCTTAAAATGGGGCAAGTCAGGTTACGTCAAAAAAATCGTCGTAACTCGACTTGCGCCATTTTTTTTCGACGCCCATCCCCCATCAACATGACTCCTATCATTGTAAAGATAGGAGTCATGCCCCCTTGCCCAATGGCCATGCCCAGGGGACTTCTGTCCCCTGGGCATGGTCATTGGGCATAGTGGCATGTAGGGGGGCACAAATAAGGCCCCCCTATGCCACAAAAAAAAATTGAAAAATAACAAAAATTATACTTACCTGAACTTACCTGTACTTCACTGGGATGGGTCCCTCCATCCTTGGGTGTCCTCCTGGGGTGGGCAGGGGTGGCAGGGGGGGTCCCTGGGGGCAGGGGAGGGCACTGTGGGCTCATTTTGAGCCCACTTGTCCCTTAACGCCATCCCTGACCCAGGCGTTAAAAAGCGGCGCAAATGCGCCGTTTTTGGCCACGCCCACTCCCGGGCGTCATTTTTGCCCGGGAGTATAAATACCACGTAAAGGCCTGGGAGTCATTTTTTTAGACGGGAACGCCTCCCTTGCATCTCATTAACGCAAGGAAGGGGTTCACGCTAAAAAATGACGCTCACTCCGGGCACTTTGGCGCCCGAAGCGTCTAACGCCATAGTATAAATATGGCGTTAGTTGGCGTTAGTTTAGCGTCGAATTTGCGTCGAAAAAAACGACGCAAATTCGGCGCAACCAGAGTATAAATACGGCCCTAGACGCTCCTAGAGGTTGGGAGCAGTTCCGTAGCACCGCTGCGGAACTCAATATCCCCTCCATGATCATCGGTAAATCTGACCATCGGCAAAGGCTTGAAAGTTTGAAAAATCCCACCCCTGGTGTTTTTACCAGGTGCCCCATTGTGCCGACGTCACCTTTCTTTCCTCAGCTAACACCGTCTAGGAGAAGCGACGCTCTACAACTGGTACCTAGAAAGAGACTGTTCAAAATGAACACTTGGTTACCGATCTAATGTAATCCTGAAATTTGAACCATTGTATAGTTTTGTTAAAAGGCACGCGTGTCGAAAGATTTTTACTTCATTTATTTTTTACCTGTGTACATATTTGTGGTGAAAACTGGTTCTAATAAACACTTTTAACATTTCATCAGTAGTCCGACATCTTTTTTTAAATGGTTTTAAAATGTATTGTGGGGGAATAAAAATGCATAGTCTATTTTCAGGTTGCAATGTTTTTTTTAATTTTAGACACACATCAGTACAATAGAGGCTTCACAAAGCCTTACACCTTTGGCATACACCATATTCTGTTTTAACAATTCTCGACATGGGCCTAGTCTTTTCATTCACATATTTCATAACAATACCGTTGTTGTTTACTAGATCAGCGGAATACAGATTAAAAAAAATTCTAAACGTCATACCCTCAGACATTTTACTGACAAAATATATACAATGTTCCCCAAATGTGACGGCTAGAGAATCCTGTACACGCAGTTTGTTTTACACAACAGTGGGTGATGCTTTTTTTACATATTTGAATATTGGTTTTGTATAAATGTCATGCTCGGGGAACTCCGCTAAACTGTCAAACAATATAACCTTGTCTATATGGAGAAACATTGCAGCCCAGTGTGTACCACCCTTGTAATGCGGGTCAGTGTTAAAGACTAGAGTGCGGGGTCTTTCAGGGCCTATCTTTTCAGGTAGCCCATCGCTCAGAAATACACCTAAAAAGTATTTCTTAGCGTATCTACGCCTACTTAAGAAGTCACGTATCTCAGTAGTGTCCATTTTACAAGCTTTTAATGATAGTCAAACATAAGTTGCCGGGCGTGATTGACCTGGATAACGCTGTTGAATACTGAGAATACAACCATATTCACATTGGTAGCCAAGGCCTGTGTAAAATGTATTTCAGCTTTTAGATTTCCGTTTTTCATCAAGTTGTAGTGGTCAGCATCTTCCATATCAAGCGTCAGGTCAAACGCAAACAACGTATAGCCAGCCCCATACCCCTCTCTTGAAACAACGACTCCTGATTCCCGCTGATGTTTACCTGTTATCAAGACCAGTCCAAGATATTCCCTGACAAAATTAGATGTTCCAAAACTCAGAGCGAATGGTTTTACAGGGATAACCGCACCCTCGTGGACTAGAGCAGCGTAGTTGATATCGTAGTGTTTGAAGTTGAAAGGGTTTGAGGTATAGAGTCCACTAAAAGCTCTATTGTCAACAAACCCGATGATGATGAGTTTCGGTAACTGGCCCAGAAATAGATTCTGCTGCTGTGTTAATCTAGTACCGGCGGAGATGCTGAATAACTTCAGAGCTACTTTTTCAATGGCGTACTTTGCGTTCGATAGTTGTAAAGCTTCAGCATGGGCCAGTCTGACACTCATTGACACTTTCACTCTCTTTACAAAAACAGACTCACGGACAATATAACCAGTTTATACTGTTCTGCATCGCCGCTGATGAGACAGAATGCATCCTTGTTGCGGTTGAGTTTGATCTTAAGATCTACACCATTGATAAGAAGCTTATCGTGGAAGAAAAGGTCTGAATGTATGCGCCCCAGGAGATCAAATTGCCTATTGCTGGTTGCAAAGCTGGCTCTTTTGGAAAAACCAGTGCTGGAGCCGTCCAACGCCGTGCCCTCAAAATGCGCTTCAGTATCTTTGTAGAAGAGTCCCGCTATAAGTTGTGTGTCCAGGGCTTCGTGACTGTAATTTACAGATCTACACCATTGATAAGAAGCTTATCGTGGAAGAAAAGGTCTGAATGTATGCGCCCCAGGAGATCAAATTGCCTACTGCTGGTTGTGAAGCTGGCTCTTTTGGAAAAACCAGTGTTGGAGCCGTCCAACGCCGTGCCCTCAAAATGCGCTTCAGTATCTTTGTAGAAGAGTCCCGCTGAAAGTTGTGTGTCCAGGGCTTCGTGACTGTAATTTAGAATACTCTCTATGTATGCCGTGTCTGCGTGACGAGCCGATCTCCCAGGTTAATGTCCACTTGGTTAAACGTGGTTGCGATGGGGTAGGCGATCGGTGCCACTTTACCATCATCCTCGATGTTGGTGCCGTTCGCTTTGATTATTTTACATACGAGGTGTAACAGGATGTTGTTGAGATCCAGATACATATCTGTTGACCCTGATACATAAAACTCTATCGGCACCAGAGGTGTCAGAGCGGCTAGAGACAATACTTCCATGAAAAAACTGTTCTCAATGCTGGTCTGTGTGGGTTTAAGAGAAAACAGATCTAACTCTGATTTGGCACATTCACCCGAGGCACAGTGTACGAAGGCCATGATATCAACTTTAAAAAATATTTGCACTAGAACGCAGCCTCTTCTTCTTCTTGGAAGATCTCCTCCGTCTTTCAACTCTTCTTTTGAGTGGGCCTTTTGAAGAAGTCCTTCCTTTTTTAAAGGGCATTGGTGGGACCCTACTCCTCGAAGCCCTTTGCCTCCTTTTAACACCAGCGTGCGCCTTGTACAGCAACCCTGCTCCTTCCTGGGGTTGTTTGTTCATACGCTCAGCGACAGCCGATGTTACAGAGCTCACAACGTCATGGGCTATGTTCGAGGCAGCGGTTTTAACGTGAGGTTTTGCAATTTTGTATCCCCGTCTCAAGAACGGCATTGCTCTTCTAAACAAACTCCAAAAGAAGCCCCACAATCCGGCACCGTACATAACGGGGGCCCCTTGAAAGTAGGGCGGTGGGCCCCCATAACCTGCCTGAACTCTATAATAATCCCTGTACATCGAGGGATCCCCGTACGTTTTCATAATAACCATTGCAGCTGCCTAATAGTCACTGTCACAGCGTTGCCTTAAATGAAGCTTACAATAACTTTCCAGTATTTAAAGGCCACGGGCTCTGATTGATCGTCGTAGATCATGATGGTTATAGTGTCAAAATGTTTTTGGGAAATTACCACGTAGTCGGGTTTGTGATGTTGTATATTAACCATCATGTTATTTCCCCCCTTCACAGGGACCCATCTCAACAATGGTGAATAACAGTCCCCTATCCTCTGTGGTTCTACGATGTTGCTATACACGTAAAGTGTATAAAAACCGCAGTTAATATCAGGGCACGAAGGATCTGGATCCACCTGCCTTTTCACATGTTGCACAGTCCCTAAAACCCTTTGTAATTTACAGGAACAGTTAAACACTGTACTGAGCTACGGGGCTGTAAGAAACACTTTTCTCCTAACGTTATCCAACACCAGATGTATATTTGCGAACGTTTCAATGCTGCCTATAGATTTGTTAATGGCGTCGACCACTGAGGAAATGGTTGGGTAATAGCCTTGAGGAAATCCCACATGGATGCTCAGGGGGTCCTGCTCACAATTTATACTAAATTGAGCCTTGTGCTTTGTAAATGTATGCTACGTTCTAGGGTTTTGGATCTCTGTTAGGGCCGCCTTCCAGGGCCCTTTCAAGTCCACAGGTTTCGGCAGTTTCACCATAAAATTAGAAATCTGATTGCTGGGGAACATGCCCTTTGAAGCGTTGGACAGTAACGTAATATAAAAAGGTGAGTTCTCCATCGCGGTGCTTACAGCGGAACCTCACACCCGTGCAGCGAGCTGTCCAAAACCCAAATGTTACATTTCTCGGGCCACCCCGCCATTTGACCAACGCCTGTCTCTTAGCAATGATGCCTTTCCTTTTCAGAACCTTTTCAACCCTGTACACCCTGAGCGGGTCATAGGGTAATTTTTGTAACTCTTCAGTGTAAATGACACCCGCTACCTCTTCCCCAGCGTAATCCTTCAACTTGTAAATGTATACCCCTTCTTTAAGATCCACTATGAATATCTCATCACTGAATGTCTGTTGGTAGCCTTTGTTGAAGACATCCTTCAACTTTGAAACCCTGACATGATCCCCTTCTTTTAAAACCGGTTTCTTGACCCTTGATGCAAGACGACTGCCATACACGGTTCTCCACAGCATTAACGAATTATCAGCTGTAACCTCCATGGGGGCCATTTTGATTTTTCTATGGTAACTGGTGTTATAAACATCTATAAAAGCCTGTAGAACATCTACGTATCTGTAGGTATTGTGGCTGTGAAATATTGCGCCATCTTTGATTTTAAAGTTCTGTTAAAATGCTTTACAACTGCAGATTTTACCTCTGTGTGCATTACAAAATGTTGAACAGCGTGTTGCTTTAATAATTTCTGGAAAGGTTTGCTTAAAAATTTCTTTACGGCATCTGTTTGTAGTTTTTGAGGTACTTGACCTCTTGCAAAGATGTCTTCAAAGGCGGCAGTGACGATGTTATCAATTTTATTGTTTAACACCTCTGCATAGCCATACTTGGACAATATGTCTATGACTGTTAAAATATACATCACACAGTTGTTATGTTTTGCTATATCTTGAAGACTGATTATGTCTGCCTACCACTGAGAATCTAGCTGCATGCCAACGACTGTGGCCCGCCTCTTAAAACGTCTCCTGCCTGGAATACACCTCTTCCCCTGCTAACCAAGTCTTCAGTTTAGAGCAGTTTAAAGACTTGTTTTCAACTCGAACCCTTCTCAATAGAGCTTCAGTGATGCCAAAGCTCCAACCCCACGTGCATCGTAATAAAGCCTCCTTAAAGCATTCCCCGTCATGCTGTCACACACAGCAACCACAAAATAAATGACATTTGTTTTGTGTAAGCTCATTTTATTAAACATAGAAAACATAAAAGACTGCTGGTCACTTTGAGGTCATATGACGGCGTATACATAGCATGACACATGTTACACATATTACTCCAAGTTGTTCCTTTTACCAGGTATCAGCGTTACAAGCTTTGATGTTTTTATAGCTATACTCTCAATAGCTCTAGACATGACCTCCCACTCCCCCCGCATATAACTCTGCACACTCAGGATACTGACAGCATTAAGCAGTTCATACAGTTCTAGGTCGGACAGTATAGGACCTTTATTTGTGAAATAATCTTCAGTCATGAACTCCAAAGCACTGTGCAGCCCTGTCAGTGGTGAAGTCTTAACTCACATGGCCAGTCTTGGGCCACTCTCTAGTATTTATCCGCTGCGGGTAGCCACACGTTGATACAGCATTTGGCGATACACACAGGACTGTTGCACTGCAGCGCAGCCGCCGGTTCCGTAATGTTCAGATAGCTTAGAGTCACAGGGTGCATTTCAGCTATTCTCTCTTTAACCAGCACATATATCAATCTCCTGATACAGATGTAGCCTGGGTGTAACTCACAGACATCTTGCCCCGCGACACTCTGTTTCTCGTCCTAAAAGTAAGTAAGTATGGAGCATTAAGTAACATTGTTATGGTCTGTTATCCATGACCTCTGTTTTTTTTTTTTTTTTTTTAAACAACTTTTGGGGGGGGGGGGGCTAACAATGTAATTCTTCTATTTTTATAATAAACACACATACGTCTTTCTATGACCCTTTCTATCAAACTTTTGTCAAAATAGGTTCATAACCCCTGCATGCGCTCCAGTTTTGAGCTGGGCTCAGAAGCGTATCGGATCTCATTGACAGTTTCTGTCAAGATCTTAATCATATCGACGTGGACCCCTTTCTTCACACCTGCCAGCCCATACACTACCCTTAACAACCTATATACCTTGTGCGGGGCTAAAGGGCTGCATATGTTCCGAATTGTTCTGGCAGTGTATGACTCGTATAGACAGTCGTGAGCCTCCTGCTGTGGCTCGTTAATTTTATGCCCGTAACACAGGTTATAATAGTCACGTTTAACACATGTGTTCACAACTGCTGCCCCAAAACCTTTAGCAAGCCATATGGCATCGTAGGGTACGCCCGCCATTTCCTTTTCATAATCGGTACTAATGTAAGTGCTGACACATTTCTTACGCTTCTCTTTGTTCTGGCTTGTAATACTTTCAGACTGTCTGGAACAGCGTAAGCAGTAAAAATTTATGTTGTTAAGCCTTGGCGTAGACCCCTCTACTGCATCTCTTTCGGCAGTTGTTTTCCACGGTTCAAACAGAAAAGCAAAAGACATACTATTAGTTAAAAGTATGATAATGATGTATACACGATAATTGTCTATAGAGTTTTTACTAACCTCAACATTTTCGCCACCCTCAGCTGCACCTCTGAAATCTTGCAAGTCGCACAGGTCCATTGGTGTATAAGTGACTTCGGATTTTACAGTTGCTGGTTGCATCAAGGTTAGCCTCTGGATCTGGGCCCTTCTGAAACCCCATGTCTTCATAGATCGGCGAATTTGGCGGTGCTACATCTTCTTCAGCATCCTCAGTGTCGTCGAAATTGATTGCATCACTTAGTTCATCTTTCGAGGTTTCGGTGTCGCTGCTATCAACCTTGATGGGGGATGCCAGTTGCGGCAAAGCCTTGAGGCTGAGCTTTTCAAGCTGTTGGCAGAGTTCCTTGTGCAGCCCAGTAACGTCGAAATCCCCATCTTTAGGTGGAGTTTGCTGTGCATTCTCATCCAACACCAACGGTGCGAGGGTCCGATAGTATCTATTGATAGGGTTCTGGGCTCCTGAGGCTGTGGCTTTTCTGGCTATCAGATTGTATCTCTTCATGTTGCCTAGACACCCTATTCCAACGATAGATCACGGTTTGACATGTTACTCTAACTGCCCCTTATATGTATTCAGCGGCTCAAAAAGGGCGTATGCCTCTACAACCCATAGCTATCCCATGCTCACTGTGGCGGCTCTAATACGCTGCCGGGATACACGTGGTGCTAACCACGTCACGGCTTTTGCACCATTTGACCATCCACTAGCCAACCGTGAGAAGGTCTGGCCTGCCCGCCCACTTCGCCGCCCTGTGATGGGGCCACCAAGCAGCCACTTGGTCCTTAATGTCTAGCATGTCCAGACTTGTCCTCTTAGGCTCTGAAACTGCTTGCACAACACCAAGGCATTCATTTTACACAGCCCATAGACCAATACCCAGGGGCTAGGACCCTGGCACATAGCTAACACATGACACCATGAGGTCACAAACTACGTGACACCTCTACACCTACGTCAGTTCAGGGGCGGGCTCTCTGGGGCACCGGAAGTCCCAGTAACAGAAGTGATGTCACTTCCGGGGCAGGATAACTGTCACTTTACAGTTGATGAGAAAAGGTATCCCCTCCTACTACTAACTTACAAAATATAATTATATTTGCATCAAAAAATTACGTAAAGGCGGTGCTAACTTTTCATAAATCAGGCCCAAAGTTTTTTGGCATTGTGAGAGATGTTTCTACTAAAGTTTTTCTTCGGTTTCACTACATTACAAACTGATTTTTACTTTAATTGAGGCCAAACAGAGTTTTCTTCTGCCAGTTTACCTTTTGCACAGATTTTCTATGCTTAATGGCAAATCTCTGCAGAATTTCTCTGCAGGTTTGCCATTCACCGAACTTTTGCAGTGCTACTACACAGAAAAATAACACAAATTGTTAATAAAAGGCCAGGATTTCATGCAAATGTAGAAAACTAAAAAATCTTTGCAATCTTAGTGATGTTGCTAAGTTTTCCATAGACCTTTTGTTAGGCTGCACCTACCTACTGATTCTTCTGTTCTCATAACTATGTTGATGATTGCAAGCTTACTAGCTTCAGTCCAGTCTTCACAATTATCTGGACCTTCATTGAGGGTAGAAATTAAATTTTATGGGTGCCTCTTTCACATTGCAAGTACTAAATTGGTCTCTCTGTGATTCTGTTCTGCTCCACATATGTCCTCAATAAAAATGGACTAAAAATCATCACTGGATTTACTATCACTAAGAGACCAAGTAACGGGGACGAGGGGGGTTGGGGATTTTGAGATTTTGGGGAATAATGTGAAAATTGGATTTATCATGCAGGTTTCTGCATTGTCCCCCAGTATTCCTCCGGGAGACTTTGACTGCTTGCAGAAGGTGACATTTCATTTAGAAACCCAGTGAGTGCCAGTATTTCTCATATTGTTACAAGTCTCATCGCTAGCAACAGGCCATACCTAATTGAGGCATCTCAATAGTATTGACACCTTGTGACAGACAAACACTGCAGGAAAATGTTACGTGTTCTCAAGCTCAGTTTCTTACCATGATTCCAGGCAGTGTGCCCCCCCCACACACCAAATCCTAATTTTCTAATAAGCAGGCTGGGTTTCAGTTTATGACTGATTCTATTTGGTAGGTGTTTTTTGCATTATATGAGTCCCGAGTTTACTCTTCCCCTCTACTTTTCCACAAATGCAGCACAACAACACTTGTACTGTAAAAGTGTTTCCACTGCAATCGGTGTACTTATAGTTGAAAGAAGTAGAAGAGCTTGATCGTACAATTCGCACAACCACGTCAAACACCTTTCCAATATAGGAAACATATTTAATTCAGAATTTTAGCATAAAGACTAAGAATAGAATGGTGATTCTAGATACAGAGATCTGTAGCTGAGACATAAAACTTCAAATTAGTTGGGGTGAGCTGTACTAGCAGTAAATCACAGGGTTTGCGACAAGACAATGATGTTTCTGTTATAAACACATTAAGTGAATTGATAAGTGGGTTTAGGAAATCATAAGGGATAGCGGTTTGGAAGGGTGTGTTTAGGGCGCATCTTCTAAGTAGCGATTCCTTATGGTATGTCCTATTTTACAGACACTTCAAAGGAGGTGGTAGCCGATTCACAAACAGAAGGGGTTCTCATGGAACCTTTTTCACTTTGTGAATGGCCCAAAAACATTTTTATGAGTAGACAGTCATCGATGAGACCACTGCCTACGCTTAAAAAATGGTTTTACAAAGTTTTCTCTTTTTTTTTTTAAAGGCATCCTGTTTTCCTTTAAGACAGGTGGGCTATATTGAAAAATAAATTCCTTAGTTAAAAGCAAACATGAACATGGTAGTCTGCTGATAGCAGCGAATCGAAGTAGATCACAATTTGCAAACCTTCCTCATTAATATTCATACAGCAGATCGAATTGAGACCTACAGTACAGCAATTCGGTATTTTGTGAAGTGACCTACTTATTGGTAGGTCTACCAAATACCTTTGGATTTGCTCAAAGTCGCTCGGCAAATTGCAACCTCTTTTACAGTCTCTATTGAGCAAACACGTGGCCCTTGGTTTGTTCATTAACATGAAACAAACCCTGCGTTAATTTTTGCCCAACCTTTCTCTGTGCTTCACCCATATAATTATTTTTACACGACTAGGCGAACTGCCTAAAATAATATATTTTCAGAGTCGTTTTGCATCCATTTGTCTTAGCGGCGAGCTTCGAGAAATGCCAGTGTTTTAGAGAAATAGCAGTACCAAAAAACAAAATATTTCCTCATATGTTGGAATTATGATGCACTAGTCACAGGAAATCCACAAGCGGCAAAGCACATTGCTGGATTATTTGTACGACTAAATGTATTTCCATTAGGTCACTGGAGAGGTCATTTCATTCAACAATGAAACATAATGAAAGTGTGTTGTATTGATGCGTTTGCGGAGATGTCTGATTATTTGAATCATACTAGCATCCTTTAAAGATATGTTATCCAATTATAGGCTTCTACCACCGCGAAAAAGAAGAGCTGGCAGAAAGCCAAGGAGGAAGTCGCAATAACTGATCTCTCATCATTCTTTCAGGATGAACAGAAGGAAATAATGAACAACTTTATTTTCGTGACTTATCTCATTATAGTCAAAATCCAAATAGAACATACGGAGATTTTCCGTGAGTGTTAAACAGCCTACGTGTGTGTGTATGATGGTGTATGTGAGCGTGCGCACGGCTCTGTGTGGTATTGCCCATGTGTGATAGTCTGTTTTTGCTGTGCGTTATGCGGGGAGTCATATGATGCTTTGATGGAAGAGAACATCGTTATAATGTTTCTATGTTATCTAGCAGTTCTATAGTGCTAATGCAAACATCGTAGCACTAACTGTCTGAAACGATTATATGCAGTGAATGTTTGGTTATAGAGATGCGTGGTTGTAGTTTGATTAAGGCGGGAAGAGTTGATTAGGGTATGTGACGCTCTGACAGGTGAACTGATCATGGCAAACTTAATGTTTTTGGTATCGTGATTCATGTGTGTAGAAAATGAAGTTGAAAGTGGTCCATGTATTATTTATTGTACTTTAGTCTACTTACGTGAGAACGCAACCCAATGAAAACTGCATAGAACTTAGTGAAAGGTGTGAGGTCCGCCCAGAAGTGATGATGTACAAGGCTAGAATGAGAACCAAGTGTAGCCCTGGCAAATTTTGTCAGGCTAGTCTTATACTGTAGTTAGCAAGACAACGAGCGAGCCTGAACACTGGAGGAGAGCTAGAGGGGAGGGGTTCTCTCCCCAAGAAAGTTTTGCATAAAATTGTAACTAAGGTATGCTGCACAAACATTTTTCATCACAGAAACTATTCTAATCACTGAATGGATAAATGGACTTTGGATATATGGCTGCATAACCCAATGAAGGAATGACATAATGAGTAATGGGATGGGTCAGGAGTGAATTCAAAACAAAGCATTCAGCCTTGATCTAAAGCAGGAGGAACAAAGAAATGACCATTTAGTGTCTGAATTGCACGCACAACATGAAAACAGGACACCTTGCATCAATCACAGCTTCCATCTGACGCCACTGTGTGATTGTAAGCAATTACTGTTTTCACACTGCTTCCATTCCCTTCAATATCACAAGATAGCACCTTGAAATACATCAACTTGGAGGGTGCACTGTGCAAAAGCAAAAGACTACAATATTACTCCATCTGTTTAATATCCCCTAGGCCAGTATGGGTCTAAAGACAACTGACTTTTCTCTTGATTCACTAGTAGCACCATAGTCAGGGCAGTCGAGGTAGGGGCATCAATGTTCATGATTAGAATCTACCAATCCTAATTGCTACTCAATGTAATGGTATTGTTCAATATGCCAAGGTGACATGCTTTACAATGGTTGCCCTATAAGGAAATACATGGTTTTGAATTTTGAAGGGTCTTTATCATATATACGGGACTCTATAAGTCTAACAGAAGATCTCTTACCCCCTTCCTTTAAAGCCCTGAAGGTCTATGCTGCTCATGGCAACCCTGCAAGTGACAAGATGCAACCAGCTTCAGACAGGAAACTCATCTGGCCGAGGCTCCAGCCTCTAAATTGCCCCCCATGAACCATAAAATGTGCCCCCAACCAACACCTGATACGTAGCAGAGTCAGTCCAGATCTGATGATGAAGCACAACCTAATATCCACAGACACCTTTAGTAAGGAGTCTACAGGGACCACCATGTAGTGGCAAAGGTGCAACCCAAATAAATTCACAAACACCTCAGATAAAGGTCTATAGGCTCCACTCAGAATTGGTGAGAGGCACAGCCTACTGGTGTGGGTACATTCAGGGACAACAGTGAGTGATCATCAATCAGTAATCCCATAAACGAAATGAAGTTATATTACAAATGATAGGGGGTAGGGATGGTCGGGGCAAGGTTAAAGGAACAGAGAAAAGGAAGAAAACAAGGTAGCAGGTTTAGATGCAGGCCCTTCCAGTTCCTAGTAGAGTGAAACATGGAAAACATGACACAGGAAGATGCCCATCACCACACCACCTATTACCGGCATTCTTGAGTTAGATGCTATGAGGGGAAGGTCGAATAGAGGGTATGACATGCAGTACCTTAGGCCTATTACCTCAATTGAAAAGCTGCAGTCGATAAGAAGGGGTTGGGGAAATTCTAAAGTTTATTTTACTGCTTATTAGTTTACCCATAGCTGGAACACAGCTATCCATGCTTACCAGTTTAATTGTCCCCAGGTTTGCAGGCATGACCATAGTTCTGCTGTCTTGTCTTTGCATAGTCTCCCTCAGGGACTAGCATCAGACAATGAACACTCAATGTTCAGAGCCTACAGGGTAGGTCACGCAGGGAGGGTTGTACTAGTCCTGTGATTGGCCCTTGACAGACTTCCTTGAGTGACAGATCGCAGTGGGTGGCAGGCGGTAGGAGGAGACACGAATACCTAATCATAAGGGTATGATTAGGAATTAAGAAGACTGGAAAGCTGAGTTTGGGCAGAAAAGCACTCAGAAATGAAGGCCACTAACCTAGAGCAAATATACAAGCTGCAGAAATGAACTGCTGATAATATGTCCAAGATAAGAAGATCCTGAAAATAAAACACAAACCAAGAACACAGAACAACTGCAAGTATCTGGTACAATTAGAAGTTGGTCCTGCCCGTAAATTCCCTTCAAGATACTCCTGCTATTAAAGCTTTTGAGGTTACTTGCATTTGTCCTGATTTTCAAATCCAGTAGTCCAGTGGTTCACTGTCATGTCCTTAGCCCTCCTTACCTGTGCTTGAATGGTCTCTCGCAGGCACTGTCTATTAAATTAAAGTTTCAGATCCAATGTGAAAAGTCTACATGTAGTGGTTTGTGTGTATTTGTGTGATGATGTATGTGAATCTTTGTGATTGTGTATCTTAGTGTGATGTATGCTTGTGTACGTAATAATCTTTGTGATTGTACATTTATGTTGGCAATGTTGGCTTGGTGCATGCTTCTATAGCATGTATAATGTTGTGATGATGTATGGGATGGTGTCCTGGTGGGTTCTGGTGTGTGTTTCACTGTGCAGTGGCAGCTCTAAGGGGGCGGCCTGGGGTGCCATGGTCTGCCTCTGACTCATTTTATTGTTCCTCTGCATCACCCCAGTGTAGGAAAATGGTGCACTTTGCATCATCACTCCAATTTGTTTGGAATGACACTGTGACAGTGCATACATGATGTAAGGAAATGCCTCCTTGGCATGGTTGCCCCCTGACTTTTTGCCTTTGCTGATGCTATGTTTACAATTGAAAGTGTGCTGAGGCCTGCTAACCAGGCCCCAGCACCAGTGTTCTTTCCCTAACCTGTACTTTTGTATCCACAATTGGCAGACCCTGGCATCCAGATTAGTCCCTTGTAACTGGTACTTCTAGTACCAAGGGCCCTGATGCCAAGGAAGGTCTCTAAGGGCTGCAGCATGTCTTATGCCACCCTGGAGACCTCTCACTCAGCACAGACACCCTGCTTGCCAGCTTGTGTGTGCTAGTGAGGACAAAACGAGTAAGTCGACATGGCACTCCCCTCAGGGTGCCATGCCAGCCTCTCACTGCCTATGCAGTATAGGTAAGACACCCCTCTAGCAGGCCTTACCGCCCTAAGGCAGGGTGCACTATACCATAGGTGAGGGTACCAGTGCATGAGCATGGTACCCCTACAGTGTCTAAACAAAACCTTAGACATTGTAAGTGCAGGGTAGCCATAAGAGTATATGGTCTGGGAGTTTGTCAAACACGAACTCCACAGCACCATAATGGCTACACTGAAAACTGGGAAGTTTGGTATCAAACTTCTCAGCACAATAAATGCACACTGATGCCAGTGTGCATTTTATTGTAAAATACACCCCAGAGGGCACCTTAGAGGTGCCCCCTGAAACTTAACCGACTATCTGTGTAGGCTGACTAGTTTTAGCAGCCTGCCACAAACCGAGACATGTTGCTGGCCCCATGGGGAGAGTGCCTTTGTCACTCTGAGGCCAGTAACAAAGCCTGCACTGGGTGGAGATGCTAACACCTCCCCCAGGCAGGAATTGTCACACCTGGCGGTGAGCCTCAAAGGCTCACCTCCTTTGTGCCAACCCAGCAGGACACTCCAGCTAGTGGAGTTGCCCGCCCCCTCCGGCCAGGCCCCACTTTTGGCGGCAAGGCCGGAGAAAATAATGAGAAAAACAAGGAGGAGTCACTGGCCAGTCAGGACAGCCCCTAAGGTGTCCTGAGCTGAAGTGACTCTAACTTTTAGAAATCCTCCATCTTGCATATGGAGGATTCCCCCAATAGGGTTAGGATTGTGACCCCCTCCCCTTGGGAGGAGGCACAAAGAGGGTGTACCCACCCTCAGGGCTAGTAGCCATTGGCTACTAACCCCCCAGACCTAAACACGCCCTTAAATTTAGTATTTAAGGGCTACCCTGAACCCTAGAAAATTAGATTCCTGCAACTACAAGAAGAAGGACTGCCTAGCTGAAACCCCTGCAGAGGAAGACCAGAAGACGACAACTGCCTTGGCTCCAGAAACTCACCGGCCTGTCTCCTGCCTTCCAAAGATCCTGCTCCAGCGACGCCTTCCAAAGGGACCAGCGACCTCGACATCCTCTGAGGACTGCCCCTGCTTCGAAAAGACAAGAAACTCCCGAGGACAGCGGACCTGCTCCAAGAAAAGCTGCAACTTTGTTTCCAGCAGCTTTAAAGAACCCTGCAAGCTCCCCGCAAGAAGCGTGAGACTTGCAACACTGCACCCGGCGACCCCGACTCGGCTGGTGGCGATCCAACACCTCAGGAGGAACCCCAGGACTACTCTGATACTGTGAGTACCAAAACCTGTCCCCCCTGAGCCCCCACAGCGCCGCCTGCAGAGGGAATCCCGAGGCTTCCCCTGACCGCGACTCTTTGAACCTAAAGTCCCGACGCCTGGGAGAGACCCTGCACCCGCAGCCCCCAGGACCTGAAGGACCGGACTTTCACTGGAGAAGTGACCCCCAGGAGTCCCTCTCCCTTGCCCAAGTGGAGGTTTCCCCGAGGAACCCCCCCCTTGCCTGCCTGCAGCGCTGAAGAGATCCCGAGATCTCTCATAGACTAACATTGCAAACCCGACGCTTGTTTCTACACTGCACCCGGCCGCCCCCGCGCTGCTGAGGGTGAAATTTCTGTGTGGACTTGTGTCCCCCCCGGTGCCCTACAAAACCCCCCTGGTCTGCCCTCCGAAGACGCGGGTACTTACCTGCAAGCAGACCGGAACCGGGGCACCCCCTTCTCTCCATTCTAGCCTATGTGTTTTGGGCACCACTTTGAACTCTGCACCTGACCAGCCCTGAGCTGCTGGTGTGGTGACTTTGGGGTTGCTCTAAACCCCCAACGGTGGGCTACCTTGGACCAAGAACTAAGCCCTGTAAGTGTCTTACTTACCTGGTTAACCTAACAAATACTTACCTCCCCTAGGAACTGTGAAAATTGCACTGTGTCCACTTTTAAAACAGCTATTTGTGAATAACTTGAAAAGTATACATGCAATTTTGATGATTTGAAGTTCCTAAAGTACTTACCTGCAATACCTGTCGAATGAGATATTACATGTAGAATTTGAACCTGTGGTTCTTAAAATAAACTAAGAAAAGATATTTTTCTATATAAAAACCTATTGGCTGGATTTGTCTCTGAGTGTGTGTACCTCATTTATTGTCTATGTGTATGTACAACAAATGCTTAACACTACTCCTTGGATAAGCCTACTGCTCGACCACACTACCACAAAATAGAGCATTAGTATTATCTATTTTTACCACTATTTTACCTCTAAGGGGAACCCTTGGACTCTGTGCATGCTATTCCTTACTTTGAAATAGCACATACAGAGCCAACTTCCTACACATGACCACAGGCATACCACTGTAACTTGTCTGTGGAGTTTTAAAATTGCTAATTTTTGACCCATTAAAAATCCCCTTTTGATAGGTCTAAACATTCCATTTAACTATTGATAGGTCACCCCAAAGTAGGCCTTAATGCCCGTAAGGGAGGGTGCATGTTACTTAAAAGTAGAACAAGTAAACATTTAATGATAAACATGTCCCTACAGCGAAAAAAGCCTAAAGCTTTTTTCATTATAGCAGGGTTACTTGTCCCATAACAAATCATTGGGATACAATTTTAAATGTAATAATGTTCTCTATGGCTGGGCTTGTCAGTTTGGGCTGAATTGTTCCTATTGGAGCAGGGTCAAGACTGATTTGCATATGGCTGGATCCCAACTGATGTGCCATGGTGGGCAAAAGAATAGTGTGCTGGCATTCTAACCTGGGCGACTGTCATAGGTTAGATAAATTGCAAGGATTCCTCTCATCATTTTTTGTGTGTTTGATGTACCATACCAAATGTATGCCCAGATGTGGGTCCCATGCTCACCGTGCCCCTAGAACCAATGTGCACGCAACTAAAGAGCCCTTTTGGACTCGGTTCTCTATGCAGAGTCACCTCCAAACTTTTTGCCTTTGCCCCTCCTGTCTGCGGAGCCTGTTCTTCTTGGCTTCTAGGATTCTGTGCATTTTACCATTGCTAACCAGTGTTTAAGAGCTTGGGCTCTGTCCCTAAAATATGGAAAATTGGCCTACACCTGATTGTCACTTTTAAATTACTTATAAGTTGCCAATAAAGTAGTACAACCTGTAACCAGGATCTGTAAATTAAATGCTGCAAGTGAGCCTGCAGCACTTAGGAAACCTATTAAAATATGTCCTAGGTCTGCCATTGCAGCCTGTTTAGGGTTCTAAACTGCTAATTCAACTTGGCAAAATAATGCTTTTGCCATGCCTAAAACTCCCTTTTTAAAAAATGTGTCACCCCTAGGGTAGTCCCTAAACACCCCAAATGGCATTGTGTATTGTATTTAAAAAGTTGTTTATGTACTTTTAAGTTCCATATTTCCTGGTAGTCAAAAACTCACAAATGTATTTTTCACTACTTTGAGGCCTACCTCTTGCATAGGACAACATTGGGTTACCTTATTACATTTAGTAAGCGATAACATTTGTGCAGGGAAGGTGGAGATTTCATGTTTGGTGTCTAAGGAATTATAATTAAAAATCCTCTTTAGCAGCAAAGTTGGATTTTATTTGACAGTTCTGAAAATACCACCTTTAGAAAGCTTGCTTTTTTTTCCCTAACCATATGGTATCTGTATGATGTGTACTGGGTCACATGGCTAGGTGGAGATGACAGATAGCCTTTTTGTATTCTTCCCTGACAGCCACAAAATAGGACGGCTTAGTATTGGTAAGATGGACCATCCTGGAGTGGTCTGAGTGCTGAGCTGTGCAAAGCCCCACTTGCACTTCAAAGCAGATGCCACAGGCCCCAGAACTTCACCTAGCCATTTGTGCCCCTGGGCATCCTGGGACCAGAGCAGGGAGGTAGGAAATTCCACAAATCAATGAGGTACACTGTTCCAAAAGTGGAAGAAAAAAACTGAGGTTCTCAAGACACTTCTGAAATTAGAAGCAAGAGCCCTCACACATCCAAGGATGTCATGCTTCATCATAGGGCTAGCTCCTCGTCAGACTGAGGCTGCAATGTCTGACGGGCCCCACAAGGGGGCTCTCTTCCAGAGATCTTAAGTATGAAGTGTGTGCTGTGATAGATACAGTAGGGCTAAAGTAAGCCTACCGTCGGGAGAGAGCAGGAGAAACAAAGAGAAATAAAATTGGCTAAAGTACCTCAACAACATAATTTTATTGGGGCATTGAAGATCTTAAAAACACAAGAAAGCGGAGAGGGAATAATGTTCCACCACTTTAACAATCCCAAAAAGGAGCTATCAGGGATAATCTCCCTCTAGCTATAATATGAGGTCAACGTGTTTCGCGCCTAAAAAGGTCCTTGCAGATCACATGGCGCTTCTTCAGGACCATAGCGAAACACTTCTAAGCTACATAACTGGTCCTAGACTAAGTGTGAAGGGCAAAGGGCAACTTGAATAAAATGCTACACTACTCAGAGCTTTAGTAGTTGAGAACTCTCCTAATTAGGGAATCGGGTTCCTTGGGAAGGTGCGTTGTCACTGGACTGACGTCGCTATCTTAGGTGCAGTCCAACGCAGGAGACCTACCCGACGGCCGCACTCCGGGAACCCAAATTTATAAATGCACATCATTGTACTTGATACCAACAATGTGTTTTAGGATTACTGACCTGGTTCTCATTTCTCTTATTCCCTATTGTATGCTATAAGCTCCACACTGTGTCTTAGGGGTTGTCAATTTCCTTTTTGCATATTATGAAGGACTTCATTTTAAGATGGAGGGAGTGCAACTATTTATTGTCCATGAATTCCAGAGGTCCACTCATAATCCTCCATCCTAGCCTCAAGATGGATTATTTTCACATCTCTCCCTTCCACACTGACCACTCCTGACAAATTAGGCAGGTTTGAAGAATTGCCAGATAACAACTTTCTCTCTGAACTCCCTCCCAGTGTATTATAGATAACCATTTTGAGTCCTAGAAAGGCGTCTTTAGCCTTTTATCCTTCCAGGATCTGCATAGTCACAGCAAACATAATTAAATTCCATATAATTGTGAATTACCACAATCACAACTGTGCTAACTCCTAGGAATGTTAAGACACTAGGGCAACCCTGACTAACCACAGGAGATGGATAAATAAAATGTATAGTTGAATACTTCTGAAGAAGTTATTTATGACAATATATTAAATCATCTTTTTTTAACATTTATGGTTGATCAGTGAGATTCAGACAACATCTGGGACTGAATTTCAGAAAATCACAAAACAGACTAAAAATTAGTATTTAATACAGAATGAAACTTTCAAACTTAATTGAACCATGTTTCGCCAAACTTCGGACTTGCTTTGCATGTAATTATCTGGTAACCCTTTATTAATTTTTGACTCCATTGTGAGCATAACACTATTTACTCTTGCAGTTCTATAGCTACATATATCGCTGTCATATGGTTCTCTCTCCTTTTTTTACAGACTGATTGTTATCTTATTAGCACATTGAACATTGTTATAAGAAGACCTTGAATTACACCTATTGGTATGTTTCTGTGTCCTCTTTTGACTCTGTAAATTTATATGCGTGTTCACAATAAGGATGTATAATATTAGTGCATAGAAATGCACTTTGTTTAGCCTTTACGTTTTCACAACTGCAATGTTGACTAACATGTGCCGGCACCATTATTTGATTTGCTGTTTTGTTTACTGCTTAAATGTTGTATTTATCACGTTTTTTTACTTACTACAGTGGTTCATTCATTCTTTTCAAATAATTTCACTTTAGATATCACAGAATGTTCACATGTATTTTCTGATCCTTTTCACTTCTTTCACCAGGAATTGATCTGTGCAACTGCACCTCTATACGCGGGCATTTCTTCCTGTTACAATTCTCTGCTGACAGTACCTTAGGGTATGGTAGTACAGCAAAGTTCTCCTTCTAAAATCTTGGGTATCCACCCTTTGGTGTTTATTGATCTATGATTCAACAGTTTTTTATTTCCATCCATAAACTGACCTTATTTCATCATCTACAGCCTTGAGAAAGCCCTGGTGGACGCACCCTAGAGGGCGAAACATGTGTTGGCTGAGTACTCTTTATGTTCTACGCGTCATCTATATATTGCACTATATGCTGAAATAAAACCAGCCTTACAAACTACAAGCTCGACTAATGTCTCAGAAATGTCTCTAAAAAAATTAAGGAACATCGTATGCTTACAGAACAATGTATATTTAGGTACTTTCTAAGGCAATTAGATGCCTATAAATCACTACAAATAAGTGGGAACTCACCTTTTACCAATTATGTCTTAAAATGGCTCTGCTGTCAAGGCAAGTCTGAACAAGTGGTCTGGCTCCTTCCTATGTGCCTAAGAACATGCAACACCTTCCAAATATTTGGGATGCAAAATTCACAACAAAAAAGTAGAAGAACATGATAAAGTCTTTCTGATGAAGAAAGAGTTTTTATTAACACAAGATAGTGTTTCAATTGTGTAAATTACATGACAACATTGCAGTGATTTCTATCTCAAGTGGCAGTTTCTAAACAAGAACTTTCAAATATGTATTAACCCTCCCTCCTGAGAAAGCCATGAGTGAATAAAGAGAACCAATCTTCTGGTGTCCCTTAATTCATGATTTAACAGGGTGCCAACGCGTTTCGCCCTATATTCTTCAGGGCAAGAGTAGTGTCCTGGACACTCGGACGCTGATTACATATACAATTAGCTGACGGGCGGCACACGACCGGGCCCATCTCCCTCACTTTTGTTCCTTTGGCTACCGGCCTTTACTACCACCGGGATCACGTGTAACAACCTATTCTTATATTTCAGAATCGTCTTACACTTGTGTTCATATGCACATTGCGAACAACAACATTATTTTCTTTGGAATACTACTCTTGCCCTGAAGAAGCCCATGTTTATAGGGCGAAACGCGTTGGCTGCCTGTCCTCATGAACTTATTGCTTTAACAAGCTTTTCGTATAAATTAAAGTCTTGTGGACGAAACTAACAGATACATCGTATTATTACCTGCTCGATAATATTGGACTTTCTGTACTTATTGTATCTTATTTGACAAATTGGAGTGGTGCACCCCCTTACTGTGTTTACACAAAGTAACTTGATTTAACTTAAATCACACAATTTAGTCATGCGGATAAGACAGGATTTGAAACCAGGTTTCTCAGTTACACATAGTGCAGTTAAGCTACTAACTAGAATAATGTGTTTTCCTCTATCCCCCTTTAGTACCAGAGGACTGTGTTTTTGTGCAGTTCTGTCAGATGAATAGTACACTATGTTAAGTAAATAAAGATAACACATTAATTTGATCCAATTCCAAAAAAGGATGCATAGTGAAGTTGAGGGACAGCAGAACACCATATGCTAATGCCACTGGCTTTCTCAGACTTTACATAGTTATTCAAAGCAGCAGTCAAAAGTGCATCTAAAAAAACAGTATGGATGATGTGATCCTGGGTGCAACGGGGATGGGGGTCAGTGAGCGCGGAGGTGGAATAAAAGGCATGGCTAAAAAGAACAAATTATTCTGTGCCAATGTATTTGATCTTTCACCATCAAGTAACTGCATATAAAATAATGCTCACCTTAAGTGAAAAATAAATACAAGTTAAATTAATTAGTGGGAAATATATTTTATGTTATTAAATCTCTGTTCTCTGTTGGTTAATGTGATCACAACAGATGTATGTGTGTGCAACCAGAGATAAACAGAATTGAATCCTGTTAAGTAACGCTAACACAAATGTGGAAGTACATTGTGGTTAAAGACAAAAAAGTATTTCCATAGTGTAGATTTTAGTAATAGGCTGATTGTACCTAGTGCAAGCAGTTTTATACCTGTCCATTCAAAGCACATATTCTGCAGCTCAGTTTGGAACAACCTTACAATACCTCTAAAAAATGAATACATCTTTGTCTTTAGGAAGCTTAATGTGAACTCCATCAGTTAACTCCTATATCCCTGTCAAGAAGCGTCTTCATTTGCAGATTAACCAGATGCACATTTACATTTCTTTCAGGCAGAGGACACCCTGGCAAGAAGGCTGGTTTCTTGTTTAGTTGTGTGTCCTTCCTTCAGGATTACAGCACAGGAGATCCCCTCCCTTCAACTTGAGCTGACCAATTGCATCTGCGGATTATTTGTCTTTTAGCACAAAAGCTAAAACTATGGACACGGTCCTTCTATTGAAACGTCTATCACGAACAAGGGACATTAGATTTTATTCATATAGAGTCCATGTAAATTACAGACGGGTGGTCACCCTAGCATGGAAACTTAGTGAAAGGTGTGAGATCCGCCCAGAAGTGATGATGTACAAGGCTAGAATGGGAACCAAGTGTAGCCCTGGCAACTTTTGTCAGGCTAGTCTTATACTGTAGTTAGCAAGACAACGAGCGAGCCTGAACACTGGAGGAGAGCTAGAGGGGAGGGGTTCTCTCCCCAAGAAAGTTTTGCATAAAATTGTAACTAAGGTATGCTGCACAAACATTTTTCATCACAGAAACTATTCTAATCACTGAATGGATAAATGGACTTTGGATATATGGCTGCATAACCCAATGAAGGAATGACATAATGAGTAATGGGATGGGTCAGGAGTGAATTCAAAACAAAGCATTCAGCCTTGATCTAAAGCAGGAGGAACAAAGAAATGACCATTTAGTGTCTGAATTGCACGCACAACATGAAAACAGGACACCTTGCATCAATCACAGCTTCCATCTGACGCCACTGTGTGATTGTAAGCAATTACTGTTTTCACACTGCTTCCATTCCCTTCAATATCACAAGATAGCACCTTGAAATACATCAACTTGGAGGGTGCACTGTGCAAAAGCAAAAGACTACAATATTACTCCATCTGTTTAATATCCCCTAGGCCAGTATGGGTCTAAAGACAACTGACTTTTCTCTTGATTCACTAGTAGCACCATAGTCAGGGCAGTCGAGGTAGGGGCATCAATGTTCATGATTAGAATCTACCAATCCTAATTGCTACTCAATGTAATGGTATTGTTCAATATGCCAAGGTGACATGCTTTACAATGGTTGCCCTATAAGGAAATACATGGTTTTGAATTTTGAAGGGTCTTTATCATATATACGGGACTCTATAAGTCTAACAGAAGATCTCTTATCCCCTTCCTTTAAAGCCCTGAAGGTCTATGCTGCTCATGGCAACCCTGCAAGTGACAAGATGCAACCAGCTTCAGACAGGAAACTCATCTGGCCGAGGCTCCAGCCTCTAAATTGCCCCCCATGAACCATAAAATGTGCCCCCAACCAACACCTGATACGTAGCAGAGTCAGTCCAGGTCTGATGATGAAGCACAACCTAATATCCACAGACACCTTTAGTAAGGAGTCTACAGGGACCACCATGTAGTGGCAAAGGTGCAACCCAAATAAATTCACAAACACCTCAGATAAAGGTCTATAGGCTCCACTCAGAATTGGTGAGAGGCAAAGCCTACTGGTGTGGGTACATTCAGGGACAACAGTGAGTGATCATCAATCAGTAATCCCATAAACGAAATGAAGTTATATTACAAATGATAGGGGGTAGGGATGGTCGGGGCAAGGTTAAAGGAACAGAGAAAAGGAAGAAAACAAGGTAGCAGGTTTAGATGCAGGCCCTTCCAGTTCCTAGTAGAGTGAAACATGGAAGACATGACACAGGAAGATGCCCATCACCACACCACCTATTACCGGCATTCTTGAGTTAGATGCTATGAGGGGAAGGTCGAATAGAGGGTATGACATGCAGTACCTTAGGCCTATTACCTCAATTGAAAAGCTGCAGTCGATAAGAAGGGGTTGGGGAAATTCTAAAGTTTATTTTACTGCTTATTAGTTTACCCATAGCTGGAACACAGCTATCCATGCTTACCAGTTTACTTGTCCCCAGGTTTGCAGGCATGACCATAGTTCTGCTGTCTTGTCTTTGCATAGTCTCCCTCAGGGACTAGCATCAGACAATGAACACTCAATGTTCAGAGCCTACAGGGTAGGTCACGCAGGGAGGGTTGTATTAGTCCTGTGATTGGCCCTTGACAGATTTCCTTGAGTGACAGATCGCAGTGGGTGGCAGGCGGTAGGAGGAGACACGAATACCTAATCCTAAGGGTATGATTAGGAATTAAGAAGACTGGAAAGCTGAGTTTGGGCAGAAAAGCACTCAGAAATGAAGGCTACTAACCTAGAGCAAATACACAAGCTGCAGAAATGAACTGCTGATAATATGTCCAAGATAAGAAGATCCTGAAAATAAAACACAAACCAAGAACACAGAACAACTGCAAGTATCTGGTACAATTAGAAGTTGGTCCTGCCCGTAAATTCCCTTCAAGATACTCCTGCTATTAAAGCTTTTGAGGTTACTTGCATTTGTCCTGATTTTCAAATCCAGTAGTCCAGTGGTTCACTGTCATGTCCTTAGCCCTCCTTACCTGTGCTTGAATGGTCTCTCGCAGGCACTGTCTATTAAATTAAAGTTTCAGATCCAATGTGAAAAGTCTACATGTAGTGGTTTGTGTGTATTTGTGTGATGATGTATGTGAATCTTTGTGATTGTGTATCTTAGTGTGATGTATGCTTGTGTACGTAATAATCTTTGTGATTGTACATTTATGTTGGCAATGTTGGCTTGGTGCATGCTTCTATAGCATGTATAATGTTGTGATGATGTATGGGATGGTGTCCTGGTGGGTTCTGGTGTGTGTTTCACTGTGCAGTGGCAGCTCTAAGGGGGCGGCCTGGGGTGCCATGGTCTGCCTCTGACTCATTTTATTGTTCCTCTGCATCACCCCAGTGTAGGAAAATGGTGCACTTTGCATCATCACTCCAATTTGTTTGGAATGACACTGTGACAGTGCATACATGACCACAGGCATACCACTGTAACTTGTCTGTGGAGTTTTAAAATTGCTAATTTTTGACCCATTAAAAATCCCCTTTTGATAGGTCTAAACATTCCATTTAACTATTGATAGGTCACCCCAAAGTAGGCCTTAATGCCCGTAAGGGAGGGTGCATGATACTTAAAAGTAGAACAAGTAAACATTTAATCATAAACATGTCCCTACAGCGAAAAAAGCCTAAAGCTTTTTTCATTATAGCAGGGTTACTTGTCCCATAACAAATCATTGGGATACAATTTTAAATGTAATAATGTTCTCTATGGCTGGGCTTGTCAGTTTGGGCTGAATTGTTCCTATTGGAGCAGGGTCAAGACTGATTTGCATATGGCTGGATCCCAACTGATGTGCCATGGTGGGCAAAAGAATAGTGTGCTGGCATTCTAACCTGGGCGACTGTCATAGGTTAGATAAATTGCAAGGATTCCTCTCATCATTTTTTGTGTGTTTGATGTACCATACCAAATGTATGCCCAGATGTGGGTCCCATGCTCACCGTGCCCCTAGAACCAATGTGCACGCAACTAAAGAGCCCTTTTGGACTCGGTTCTCTATGCAGAGTCACCTCCAAACTTTTTGCCTTTGCCCCTCCTGTCTGCGGAGCCTGTTCTTCTTGGCTTCTAGGATTCTGTGCATTTTACCATTGCTAACCAGTGTTTAAGAGCTTGGGCTCTGTCCCTAAAATATGGAAAATTGGCCTACACCTGATTGTCACTTTTAAATTACTTATAAGTTGCCAATAAAGTAGTACAACCTGTAACCAGGATCTGTAAATTAAATGCTGCAAGTGAGCCTGCAGCACTTAGGAAACCTATTAAAATATGTCCTAGGTCTGCCATTGCAGCCTGTTTAGGGTTCTAAACTGCTAGTTCAACTTGGCAAAATAATGCTTTTGCCATGCCTAAAACTCCCTTTTTAAAAAATGTGTCACCCCTAGGGTAGTCCCTAAACACCCCAAATGGCATTGTGTATTGTATTTAAAAAGTTGTTTATGTACTTTTAAGTTCCATATTTCCTGGTAGTCAAAAACTCACAAATGTATTTTTCACTACTTTGAGGCCTACCTCTTGCATAGGACAACATTGGGTTACCTTATTACATTTAGTAAGCGATAACATTTGTGCAGGGAAGGTGGAGATTTCATGTTTGGTGTCTAAGGAATTATAATTAAAAATCCTCTTTAGCAGCAAAGTTGGATTTTATTTGACAGTTCTGAAAATACCACCTTTAGAAAGCTTGCTTTTTTTTTCCTAACCATATGGTATCTGTATGATGTGTACTGGGTCACATGGCTAGGTGGAGATGACAGATAGCCTTTTTGTATTCTTCCCTGACAGCCACAAAATAGGACGGCTTAGTATTGGTAAGATGGACCATCCTGGAGTGGTCTGAGTGCTGAGCTGTGCAAAGCCCCACTTGCACTTCAAAGCAGATGCCACAGGCCCCAGAACTTCACCTAGCCATTTGTGCCCCTGGGCATCCTGGGACCAGAGCAGGGAGGTAGGAAATTCCACAAATCAATGAGGTACACTGTTCCAAAAGTGGAAGAAAAAAACTGAGGTTCTCAAGACACTTCTGAAATTAGAAGCAAGAGCCCTCACACATCCAAGGATGTCATGCTTCATCATAGGGCTAGCTCCTCGTCAGACTGAGGCTGCAATGTCTGACGGGCCCCACAAGGGGGCTCTCTTCCAGAGATCTTAAGTATGAAGTGTGTGCTGTGATAGATACAGTAGGGCTAAAGTAAGCCTACCGTCGGGAGAGAGCAGGAGAAACAAAGAGAAATAAAATTGGCTAAAGTACCTCAACAACATAATTTTATTGGGGCATTGAAGATCTTAAAAACACAAGAAAGCGGAGAGGGAATAATGTTCCACCACTTTAACAATCCCAAAAAGGAGCTATCAGGGATAATCTCCCTCTAGCTATAATATGAGGTCAACGTGTTTCGCGCCTAAAAAGGTCCTTGCAGATCACATGGCGCTTCTTCAGGACCATAGCGAAACACTTCTAAGCTACATAACTGGTCCTAGACTAAGTGTGAAGGGCAAAGGGCAACTTGAATAAAATGCTACACTACTCAGAGCTTTAGTAGTTGAGAACTCTCCTAATTAGGGAATCGGGTTCCTTGGGAAGGTGCGTTGTCACTGGACTGACGTCGCTATCTTAGGTGCAGTCCAACGCAGGAGACCTACCCGACGGCCGCACTCCGGGAACCCAAATTTATAAATGCACATCATTGTACTTGATACCAACAATGTGTTTTAGGATTACTGACCTGGTTCTCATTTCTCTTATTCCCTATTGTATGCTATAAGCTCCACACTGTGTCTTAGGGGTTGTCAATTTCCTTTTTGCATATTATGAAGGACTTCATTTTAAGATGGAGGGAGTGCAACTATTTATTGTCCATGAATTCCAGAGGTCCACTCATAATCCTCCATCCTAGCCTCAAGATGGATTATTTTCACATCTCTCCCTTCCACACTGACCACTCCTGACAAATTAGGCAGGTTTGAAGAATTGCCAGATAACAACTTTCTCTCTGAACTCCCTCCCAGTGTATTATAGATAACCATTTTGAGTCCTAGAAAGGCGTCTTTAGCCTTTTATCCTTCCAGGATCTGCATAGTCACAGCAAACATAATTAAATTCCATATAATTGTGAATTACCACAATCACAACTGTGCTAACTCCTAGGAATGTTAAGACACTAGGGCAACCCTGACTAACCACAGGAGATGGATAAATAAAATGTATAGTTGAATACTTCTGAAGAAGTTATTTATGACAATATATTAAATCATCTTTTTTTAACATTTATGGTTGATCAGTGAGATTCAGACAACATCTGGGACTGAATTTCAGAAAATCACAAAACAGACTAAAAATTAGTATTTAATACAGAATGAAACTTTCAAACTTAATTGAACCATGTTTCGCCAAACTTCGGACTTGCTTTGCATGTAATTATCTGGTAACCCTTTATTAATTTTTGACTCCATTGTGAGCATAACACTATTTACTCTTGCAGTTCTATAGCTACATATATCGCTGTCATATGGTTCTCTCTCCTTTTTTTACAGACTGATTGTTATCTTATTAGCACATTGAACATTGTTATAAGAAGACCTTGAATTACACCTATTGGTATGTTTCTGTGTCCTCTTTTGACTCTGTAAATTTATATGCGTGTTCACAATAAGGATGTATAATATTAGTGCATAGAAATGCACTTTGTTTAGCCTTTACGTTTTCACAACTGCAATGTTGACTAACATGTGCCGGCACCATTATTTGATTTGCTGTTTTGTTTACTGCTTAAATGTTGTATTTATCACGTTTTTTTACTTACTACAGTGGTTCATTCATTCTTTTCAAATAATTTCACTTTAGATATCACAGAATGTTCACATGTATTTTCTGATCCTTTTCACTTCATTCACCAGGAATTGATCTGTGCAACTGCACCTCTATACGCGGGCATTTCTTCCTGTTACAATTCTCTGCTGACAGTACCTTAGGGTATGGTAGTACAGCAAAGTTCTCCTTCTAAAATCTTGGGTATCCACCCTTTGGTGTTTATTGATCTATGATTCAACAGTTTTTTATTTCCATCCATAAACTGACCTTATTTCATCATCTACAGCCTTGAGAAAGCCCTGGTGGACGCACCCTAGAGGGCGAAACATGTGTTGGCTGAGTACTCTTTATGTTCTACGCGTCATCTATATATTGCACTATATGCTGAAATAAAACCAGCCTTACAAACTACAAGCTCGACTAATGTCTCAGAAATGTCTCTAAAAAAATTAAGGAACATCGTATGCTTACAGAACAATGTATATTTAGGTACTTTCTAAGGCAATTAGATGCCTATAAATCACTACAAATAAGTGGGAACTCACCTTTTACCAATTATGTCTTAAAATGGCTCTGCTGTCAAGGCAAGTCTGAACAAGTGGTCTGGCTCCTTCCTATGTGCCTAAGAACATGCAACACCTTCCAAATATTTGGGATGCAAATTTCACAACAAAAAAGTAGAAGAACATGATAAAGTCTTTCTGATGTAGAAAGAGTTTTTATTAACACAAGATAGTGTTTCAATTGTGTAAATTACATGACAACATTGCAGTGATTTCTATCTCAAGTGGCAGTTTCTAAACAAGAACTTTCAAATATGTATTAACCCTCCCTCCTGAGAAAGCCATGAGTGAATAAAGAGAACCAATCTTCTGGTGTCCCTTAATTCATGATTTAACAGGGTGCCAACGCGTTTCGCCCTATATATTCTTCAGGGCAAGAGTAGTGTCCTGGACACTCGGACGCTGATTACATATACAATTAGCTGACGGGCGGCACACGACCGGGCCCATCTCCCTCACTTTTGTTCCTTTGGCTACCGGCCTTTACTACCACCGGGATCACGTGTAACAACCTATTCTTATATTTCAGAATCGTCTTACACTTGTGTTCATATGCACATTGCGAACAACAACATTATTTTCTTTGGAATACTACTCTTGCCCTGAAGAAGCCCATGTTTATAGGGCGAAACGCGTTGGCTGCCTGTCCTCATGAACTTATTGCTTTAACAAGCTTTTCGTATAAATTAAAGTCTTGTGGACGAAACTAACAGATACATCGTATTATTACCTGCTCGATAATATTGGACTTTCTGTACTTATTGTATCTTATTTGACAAATTGGAGTGGTGCACCCCCTTACTGTGTTTACACAAAGTAACTTGATTTAACTTAAATCACACAATTTAGTCATGCGGATAAGACAGGATTTGAAACCAGGTTTCTCAGTTACACATAGTGCAGTTAAGCTACTAACTAGAATAATGTGTTTTCCTCTATCCCCCTTTAGTACCAGAGGACTGTGTTTTTGTGCAGTTCTGTCATATGAATAGTACACTATGTTAAGTAAATAAAGATAACACATTAATTTGATCCAATTCCAAAAAAGGATGCATAGTGAAGTTGAGGGACAGCAGAACACCATATGCTAATGCCACTGGCTTTCTCAGACTTTACATAGTTATTCAAAGCAGCAGTCAAAAGTGCATCTAAAAAAACAGTATGGATGATGTGATCCTGGGTGCAACGGGGATGGGGGTCAGTGAGCGCGGAGGTGGAATAAAAGGCATGGCTAAAAAGAACAAATTATTCTGTGCCAATGTATTTGATCTTTCACCATCAAGTAACTGCATATAAAATAATGCTCACCTTAAGTGAAAAATAAATACAAGTTAAATTAATTAGTGGGAAATATATTTTATGTTATTAAATCTCTGTTCTCTGTTGGTTAATGTGATCACAACAGATGTATGTGTGTGCAACCAGAGATAAACAGAATTGAATCCTGTTAAGTAACGCTAACACAAATGTGGAAGTACATTGTGGTTAAAGACAAAAAAGTATTTCCATAGTGTAGATTTTAGTAATAGGCTGATTGTACCTAGTGCAAGCAGTTTTATACCTGTCCATTCAAAGCACATATTCTGCAGCTCAGTTTGGAACAACCTTACAATACCTCTAAAAAATGAATACATCTTTGTCTTTAGGAAGCTTAATGTGAACTCCATCAGTTAACTCCTATATCCCTGTCAAGAAGCGTCTTCATTTGCAGATTAACCAGATGCACATTTACATTTCTTTCAGGCAGAGGACACCCTGGCAAGAAGGCTGGTTTCTTGTTTAGTTGTGTGTCCTTCCTTCAGGATTACAGCACAGGAGATCCCCTCCCTTCAACTTGAGCTGACCCATTGCATCTGCGGATTATTTGTCTTTTAGCACAAAAGCTAAAACTATGGACACGGTCCTTCTATTGAAACGTCTATCACGAACAAGGGACATTAGATTTTATTCATATAGAGTCCATGTAAATTACAGACGGGTGGTCACCCTAGCATGGAAACTTAGTGAAAGGTGTGAGATCCGCCCAGAAGTGATGATGTACAAGGCTAGAATGGGAACCAAGTGTAGCCCTGGCAACTTTTGTCAGGCTAGTCTTATACTGTAGTTAGCAAGACAACGAGCGAGCCTGAACACTGGAGGAGAGCTAGAGGGGAGGGGTTCTCTCCCCAAGAAAGTTTTGCATAAAATTGTAACTAAGGTATGCTGCACAAACATTTTTCATCACAGAAACTATTCTAATCACTGAATGGATAAATGGACTTTGGATATATGGCTGCATAACCCAATGAAGGAATGACATAATGAGTAATGGGATGGGTCAGGAGTGAATTCAAAACAAAGCATTCAGCCTTGATCTAAAGCAGGAGGAACAAAGAAATGACCATTTAGTGTCTGAATTGCACGCACAACATGAAAACAGGACACCTTGCATCAATCACAGCTTCCATCTGACGCCACTGTGTGATTGTAAGCAATTACTGTTTTCACACTGCTTCCATTCCCTTCAATATCACAAGATAGCACCTTGAAATACATCAACTTGGAGGGTGCACTGTGCAAAAGCAAAAGACTACAATATTACTCCATCTGTTTAATATCCCCTAGGCCAGTATGGGTCTAAAGACAACTGACTTTTCTCTTGATTCACTAGTAGCACCATAGTCAGGGCAGTCGAGGTAGGGGCATCAATGTTCATGATTAGAATCTACCAATCCTAATTGCTACTCAATGTAATGGTATTGTTCAATATGCCAAGGTGACATGCTTTACAATGGTTGCCCTATAAGGAAATACATGGTTTTGAATTTTGAAGGGTCTTTATCATATATACGGGACTCTATAAGTCTAACAGAAGATCTCTTATCCCCTTCCTTTAAAGCCCTGAAGGTCTATGCTGCTCATGGCAACCCTGCAAGTGACAAGATGCAACCAGCTTCAGACAGGAAACTCATCTGGCCGAGGCTCCAGCCTCTAAATTGCCCCCCATGAACCATAAAATGTGCCCCCAACCAACACCTGATACGTAGCAGAGTCAGTCCAGGTCTGATGATGAAGCACAACCTAATATCCACAGACACCTTTAGTAAGGAGTCTACAGGGACCACCATGTAGTGGCAAAGGTGCAACCCAAATAAATTCACAAACACCTCAGATAAAGGTCTATAGGCTCCACTCAGAATTGGTGAGAGGCAAAGCCTACTGGTGTGGGTACATTCAGGGACAACAGTGAGTGATCATCAATCAGTAATCCCATAAACGAAATGAAGTTATATTACAAATGATAGGGGGTAGGGATGGTCGGGGCAAGGTTAAAGGAACAGAGAAAAGGAAGAAAACAAGGTAGCAGGTTTAGATGCAGGCCCTTCCAGTTCCTAGTAGAGTGAAACATGGAAGACATGACACAGGAAGATGCCCATCACCACACCACCTATTACCGGCATTCTTGAGTTAGATGCTATGAGGGGAAGGTCGAATAGAGGGTATGACATGCAGTACCTTAGGCCTATTACCTCAATTGAAAAGCTGCAGTCGATAAGAAGGGGTTGGGGAAATTCTAAAGTTTATTTTACTGCTTATTAGTTTACCCATAGCTGGAACACAGCTATCCATGCTTACCAGTTTACTTGTCCCCAGGTTTGCAGGCATGACCATAGTTCTGCTGTCTTGTCTTTGCATAGTCTCCCTCAGGGACTAGCATCAGACAATGAACACTCAATGTTCAGAGCCTACAGGGTAGGTCACGCAGGGAGGGTTGTATTAGTCCTGTGATTGGCCCTTGACAGATTTCCTTGAGTGACAGATCGCAGTGGGTGGCAGGCGGTAGGAGGAGACACGAATACCTAATCCTAAGGGTATGATTAGGAATTAAGAAGACTGGAAAGCTGAGTTTGGGCAGAAAAGCACTCAGAAATGAAGGCTACTAACCTAGAGCAAATACACAAGCTGCAGAAATGAACTGCTGATAATATGTCCAAGATAAGAAGATCCTGAAAATAAAACACAAACCAAGAACACAGAACAACTGCAAGTATCTGGTACAATTAGAAGTTGGTCCTGCCCGTAAATTCCCTTCAAGATACTCCTGCTATTAAAGCTTTTGAGGTTACTTGCATTTGTCCTGATTTTCAAATCCAGTAGTCCAGTGGTTCACTGTCATGTCCTTAGCCCTCCTTACCTGTGCTTGAATGGTCTCTCGCAGGCACTGTCTATTAAATTAAAGTTTCAGATCCAATGTGAAAAGTCTACATGTAGTGGTTTGTGTGTATTTGTGTGATGATGTATGTGAATCTTTGTGATTGTGTATCTTAGTGTGATGTATGCTTGTGTACGTAATAATCTTTGTGATTGTACATTTATGTTGGCAATGTTGGCTTGGTGCATGCTTCTATAGCATGTATAATGTTGTGATGATGTATGGGATGGTGTCCTGGTGGGTTCTGGTGTGTGTTTCACTGTGCAGTGGCAGCTCTAAGGGGGCGGCCTGGGGTGCCATGGTCTGCCTCTGACTCATTTTATTGTTCCTCTGCATCACCCCAGTGTAGGAAAATGGTGCACTTTGCATCATCACTCCAATTTGTTTGGAATGACACTGTGACAGTGCATACATGACCACAGGCATACCACTGTAACTTGTCTGTGGAGTTTTAAAATTGCTAATTTTTGACCCATTAAAAATCCCCTTTTGATAGGTCTAAACATTCCATTTAACTATTGATAGGTCACCCCAAAGTAGGCCTTAATGCCCGTAAGGGAGGGTGCATGATACTTAAAAGTAGAACAAGTAAACATTTAATCATAAACATGTCCCTACAGCGAAAAAAGCATAAAGCTTTTTTCATTATAGCAGGGTTACTTGTCCCATAACAAATCATTGGGATACAATTTTAAATGTAATAATGTTCTCTATGGCTGGGCTTGTCAGTTTGGGCTGAATTGTTCCTATTGGAGCAGGGTCAAGACTGATTTGCATATGGCTGGATCCCAACTGATGTGCCATGGTGGGCAAAAGAATAGTGTGCTGGCATTCTAACCTGGGCGACTGTCATAGGTTAGATAAATTGCAAGGATTCCTCTCATCATTTTTTGTGTGTTTGATGTACCATACCAAATGTATGCCCAGATGTGGGTCCCATGCTCACCGTGCCCCTAGAACCAATGTGCACGCAACTAAAGAGCCCTTTTGGACTCGGTTCTCTATGCAGAGTCACCTCCAAACTTTTTGCCTTTGCCCCTCCTGTCTGCGGAGCCTGTTCTTCTTGGCTTCTAGGATTCTGTGCATTTTACCATTGCTAACCAGTGTTTAAGAGCTTGGGCTCTGTCCCTAAAATATGGAAAATTGGCCTACACCTGATTGTCACTTTTAAATTACTTATAAGTTGCCAATAAAGTAGTACAACCTGTAACCAGGATCTGTAAATTAAATGCTGCAAGTGAGCCTGCAGCACTTAGGAAACCTATTAAAATATGTCCTAGGTCTGCCATTGCAGCCTGTTTAGGGTTCTAAACTGCTAGTTCAACTTGGCAAAATAATGCTTTTGCCATGCCTAAAACTCCCTTTTTAAAAAATGTGTCACCCCTAGGGTAGTCCCTAAACACCCCAAATGGCATTGTGTATTGTATTTAAAAAGTTGTTTATGTACTTTTAAGTTCCATATTTCCTGGTAGTCAAAAACTCACAAATGTATTTTTCACTACTTTGAGGCCTACCTCTTGCATAGGACAACATTGGGTTACCTTATTACATTTAGTAAGCGATAACATTTGTGCAGGGAAGGTGGAGATTTCATGTTTGGTGTCTAAGGAATTATAATTAAAAATCCTCTTTAGCAGCAAAGTTGGATTTTATTTGACAGTTCTGAAAATACCACCTTTAGAAAGCTTGCTTTTTTTTTCCTAACCATATGGTATCTGTATGATGTGTACTGGGTCACATGGCTAGGTGGAGATGACAGATAGCCTTTTTGTATTCTTCCCTGACAGCCACAAAATAGGACGGCTTAGTATTGGTAAGATGGACCATCCTGGAGTGGTCTGAGTGCTGAGCTGTGCAAAGCCCCACTTGCACTTCAAAGCAGATGCCACAGGCCCCAGAACTTCACCTAGCCATTTGTGCCCCTGGGCATCCTGGGACCAGAGCAGGGAGGTAGGAAATTCCACAAATCAATGAGGTACACTGTTCCAAAAGTGGAAGAAAAAAACTGAGGTTCTCAAGACACTTCTGAAATTAGAAGCAAGAGCCCTCACACATCCAAGGATGTCATGCTTCATCATAGGGCTAGCTCCTCGTCAGACTGAGGCTGCAATGTCTGACGGGCCCCACAAGGGGGCTCTCTTCCAGAGATCTTAAGTATGAAGTGTGTGCTGTGATAGATACAGTAGGGCTAAAGTAAGCCTACCGTCGGGAGAGAGCAGGAGAAACAAAGAGAAATAAAATTGGCTAAAGTACCTCAACAACATAATTTTATTGGGGCATTGAAGATCTTAAAAACACAAGAAAGCGGAGAGGGAATAATGTTCCACCACTTTAACAATCCCAAAAAGGAGCTATCAGGGATAATCTCCCTCTAGCTATAATATGAGGTCAACGTGTTTCGCGCCTAAAAAGGTCCTTGCAGATCACATGGCGCTTCTTCAGGACCATAGCGAAACACTTCTAAGCTACATAACTGGTCCTAGACTAAGTGTGAAGGGCAAAGGGCAACTTGAATAAAATGCTACACTACTCAGAGCTTTAGTAGTTGAGAACTCTCCTAATTAGGGAATCGGGTTCCTTGGGAAGGTGCGTTGTCACTGGACTGACGTCGCTATCTTAGGTGCAGTCCAACGCAGGAGACCTACCCGACGGCCGCACTCCGGGAACCCAAATTTATAAATGCACATCATTGTACTTGATACCAACAATGTGTTTTAGGATTACTGACCTGGTTCTCATTTCTCTTATTCCCTATTGTATGCTATAAGCTCCACACTGTGTCTTAGGGGTTGTCAATTTCCTTTTTGCATATTATGAAGGACTTCATTTTAAGATGGAGGGAGTGCAACTATTTATTGTCCATGAATTCCAGAGGTCCACTCATAATCCTCCATCCTAGCCTCAAGATGGATTATTTTCACATCTCTCCCTTCCACACTGACCACTCCTGACAAATTAGGCAGGTTTGAAGAATTGCCAGATAACAACTTTCTCTCTGAACTCCCTCCCAGTGTATTATAGATAACCATTTTGAGTCCTAGAAAGGCGTCTTTAGCCTTTTATCCTTCCAGGATCTGCATAGTCACAGCAAACATAATTAAATTCCATATAATTGTGAATTACCACAATCACAACTGTGCTAACTCCTAGGAATGTTAAGACACTAGGGCAACCCTGACTAACCACAGGAGATGGATAAATAAAATGTATAGTTGAATACTTCTGAAGAAGTTATTTATGACAATATATTAAATCATCTTTTTTTAACATTTATGGTTGATCAGTGAGATTCAAACAACATCTGGGACTGAATTTCAGAAAATCACAAAACAGACTAAAAATTAGTATTTAATACAGAATGAAACTTTCAAACTTAATTGAACCATGTTTCGCCAAACTTCGGACTTGCTTTGCATGTAATTATCTGGTAACCCTTTATTAATTTTTGACTCCATTGTGAGCATAACACTATTTACTCTTGCAGTTCTATAGCTACATATATCGCTGTCATATGGTTCTCTCTCCTTTTTTTACAGACTGATTGTTATCTTATTAGCACATTGAACATTGTTATAAGAAGACCTTGAATTACACCTATTGGTATGTTTCTGTGTCCTCTTTTGACTCTGTAAATTTATATGCGTGTTCACAATAAGGATGTATAATATTAGTGCATAGAAATGCACTTTGTTTAGCCTTTACGTTTTCACAACTGCAATGTTGACTAACATGTGCCGGCACCATTATTTGATTTGCTGTTTTGTTTACTGCTTAAATGTTGTATTTATCACGTTTTTTTACTTACTACAGTGGTTCATTCATTCTTTTCAAATAATTTCACTTTAGATATCACAGAATGTTCACATGTATTTTCTGATCCTTTTCACTTCATTCACCAGGAATTGATCTGTGCAACTGCACCTCTATACGCGGGCATTTCTTCCTGTTACAATTCTCTGCTGACAGTACCTTAGGGTATGGTAGTACAGCAAAGTTCTCCTTCTAAAATCTTGGGTATCCACCCTTTGGTGTTTATTGATCTATGATTCAACAGTTTTTTATTTCCATCCATAAACTGACCTTATTTCATCATCTACAGCCTTGAGAAAGCCCTGGTGGACGCACCCTAGAGGGCGAAACATGTGTTGGCTGAGTACTCTTTATGTTCTACGCGTCATCTATATATTGCACTATATGCTGAAATAAAACCAGCCTTACAAACTACAAGCTCGACTAATGTCTCAGAAATGTCTCTAAAAAAATTAAGGAACATCGTATGCTTACAGAACAATGTATATTTAGGTACTTTCTAAGGCAATTAGATGCCTATAAATCACTACAAATAAGTGGGAACTCACCTTTTACCAATTATGTCTTAAAATGGCTCTGCTGTCAAGGCAAGTCTGAACAAGTGGTCTGGCTCCTTCCTATGTGCCTAAGAACATGCAACACCTTCCAAATATTTGGGATGCAAATTTCACAACAAAAAAGTAGAAGAACATGATAAAGTCTTTCTGATGTAGAAAGAGTTTTTATTAACACAAGATAGTGTTTCAATTGTGTAAATTACATGACAACATTGCAGTGATTTCTATCTCAAGTGGCAGTTTCTAAACAAGAACTTTCAAATATGTATTAACCCTCCCTCCTGAGAAAGCCATGAGTGAATAAAGAGAACCAATCTTCTGGTGTCCCTTAATTCATGATTTAACAGGGTGCCAACGCGTTTCGCCCTATATATTCTTCAGGGCAAGAGTAGTGTCCTGGACACTCGGACGCTGATTACATATACAATTAGCTGACGGGCGGCACACGACCGGGCCCATCTCCCTCACTTTTGTTCCTTTGGCTACCGGCCTTTACTACCACCGGGATCACGTGTAACAACCTATTCTTATATTTCAGAATCGTCTTACACTTGTGTTCATATGCACATTGCGAACAACAACATTATTTTCTTTGGAATACTACTCTAGCCCTGAAGAAGCCCATGTTTATAGGGCGAAACGCGTTGGCTGCCTGTCCTCATGAACTTATTGCTTTAACAAGCTTTTCGTATAAATTAAAGTCTTGTGGACGAAACTAACAGATACATCGTATTATTACCTGCTCGATAATATTGGACTTTCTGTACTTATTGTATCTTATTTGACAAATTGGAGTGGTGCACCCCCTTACTGTGTTTACACAAAGTAACTTGATTTAACTTAAATCACACAATTTAGTCATGCGGATAAGACAGGATTTGAAACCAGGTTTCTCAGTTACACATAGTGCAGTTAAGCTACTAACTAGAATAATGTGTTTTCCTCTATCCCCCTTTAGTACCAGAGGACTGTGTTTTTGTGCAGTTCTGTCAGATGAATAGTACACTATGTTAAGTAAATAAAGATAACACATTAATTTGATCCAATTCCAAAAAAGGATGCATAGTGAAGTTGAGGGACAGCAGAACACCATATGCTAATGCCACTGGCTTTCTCAGACTTTACATAGTTATTCAAAGCAGCAGTCAAAAGTGCATCTAAAAAAACAGTATGGATGATGTGATCCTGGGTGCAACGGGGATGGGGGTCAGTGAGCGCGGAGGTGGAATAAAAGGCATGGCTAAAAAGAACAAATTATTCTGTGCCAATGTATTTGATCTTTCACCATCAAGTAACTGCATATAAAATAATGCTCACCTTAAGTGAAAAATAAATACAAGTTAAATTAATTAGTGGGAAATATATTTTATGTTATTAAATCTCTGTTCTCTGTTGGTTAATGTGATCACAACAGATGTATGTGTGTGCAACCAGAGATAAACAGAATTGAATCCTGTTAAGTAACGCTAACACAAATGTGGAAGTACATTGTGGTTAAAGACAAAAAAGTATTTCCATAGTGTAGATTTTAGTAATAGGCTGATTGTACCTAGTGCAAGCAGTTTTATACCTGTCCATTCAAAGCACATATTCTGCAGCTCAGTTTGGAACAACCTTACAATACCTCTAAAAAATGAATACATCTTTGTCTTTAGGAAGCTTAATGTGAACTCCATCAGTTAACTCCTATATCCCTGTCAAGAAGCGTCTTCATTTGCAGATTAACCAGATGCACATTTACATTTCTTTCAGGCAGAGGACACCCTGGCAAGAAGGCTGGTTTCTTGTTTAGTTGTGTGTCCTTCCTTCAGGATTACAGCACAGGAGATCCCCTCCCTTCAACTTGAGCTGACCCATTGCATCTGCGGATTATTTGTCTTTTAGCACAAAAGCTAAAACTATGGACACGGTCCTTCTATTGAAACGTCTATCACGAACAAGGGACATTAGATTTTATTCATATAGAGTCCATGTAAATTACAGACGGGTGGTCACCCTAGCATGGAAACTTAGTGAAAGGTGTGAGATCTGCCCAGAAGTGATGATGTACAAGGCTAGAATGGGAACCAAGTGTAGCCCTGGCAACTTTTGTCAGGCTAGTCTTATACTGTAGTTAGCAAGACAACGAGCGAGCCTGAACACTGGAGGAGAGCTAGAGGGGAGGGGTTCTCTCCCCAAGAAAGTTTTGCATAAAATTGTAACTAAGGTATGCTGCACAAACATTTTTCATCACAGAAACTATTCTAATCACTGAATGGATAAATGGACTTTGGATATATGGCTGCATAACCCAATGAAGGAATGACATAATGAGTAATGGGATGGGTCAGGAGTGAATTCAAAACAAAGCATTCAGCCTTGATCTAAAGCAGGAGGAACAAAGAAATGACCATTTAGTGTCTGAATTGCACGCACAACATGAAAACAGGACACCTTGCATCAATCACAGCTTCCATCTGACGCCACTGTGTGATTGTAAGCAATTACTGTTTTCACACTGCTTCCATTCCCTTCAATATCACAAGATAGCACCTTGAAATACATCAACTTGGAGGGTGCACTGTGCAAAAGCAAAAGACTACAATATTACTCCATCTGTTTAATATCCCCTAGGCCAGTATGGGTCTAAAGACAACTGACTTTTCTCTTGATTCACTAGTAGCACCATAGTCAGGGCAGTCGAGGTAGGGGCATCAATGTTCATGATTAGAATCTACCAATCCTAATTGCTACTCAATGTAATGGTATTGTTCAATATGCCAAGGTGACATGCTTTACAATGGTTGCCCTATAAGGAAATACATGGTTTTGAATTTTGAAGGGTCTTTATCATGTATACGGGACTCTATAAGTCTAACAGAAGATCTCTTATCCCCTTCCTTTAAAGCCCTGAAGGTCTATGCTGCTCATGGCAACCCTGCAAGTGACAAGATGCAACCAGCTTCAGACAGGAAACTCATCTGGCCGAGGCTCCAGCCTCTAAATTGCCCCCCATGAACCATAAAATGTGCCCCCAACCAACACCTGATACGTAGCAGAGTCAGTCCAGGTCTGATGATGAAGCACAACCTAATATCCACAGACACCTTTAGTAAGGAGTCTACAGGGACCACCATGTAGTGGCAAAGGTGCAACCCAAATAAATTCACAAACACCTCAGATAAAGGTCTATAGGCTCCACTCAGAATTGGTGAGAGGCAAAGCCTACTGGTGTGGGTACATTCAGGGACAACAGTGAGTGATCATCAATCAGTAATCCCATAAACGAAATGAAGTTATATTACAAATGATAGGGGGTAGGGATGGTCGGGGCAAGGTTAAAGGAACAGAGAAAAGGAAGAAAACAAGGTAGCAGGTTTAGATGCAGGCCCTTCCAGTTCCTAGTAGAGTGAAACATGGAAGACATGACACAGGAAGATGCCCATCACCACACCACCTATTACCGGCATTCTTGAGTTAGATGCTATGAGGGGAAGGTCGAATAGAGGGTATGACATGCAGTACCTTAGGCCTATTACCTCAATTGAAAAGCTGCAGTCGATAAGAAGGGGTTGGGGAAATTCTAAAGTTTATTTTACTGCTTATTAGTTTACCCATAGCTGGAACACAGCTATCCATGCTTACCAGTTTACTTGTCCCCAGGTTTGCAGGCATGACCATAGTTCTGCTGTCTTGTCTTTGCATAGTCTCCCTCAGGGACTAGCATCAGACAATGAACACTCAATGTTCAGAGCCTACAGGGTAGGTCACGCAGGGAGGGTTGTATTAGTCCTGTGATTGGCCCTTGACAGATTTCCTTGAGTGACAGATCGCAGTGGGTGGCAGGCGGTAGGAGGAGACACGAATACCTAATCCTAAGGGTATGATTAGGAATTAAGAAGACTGGAAAGCTGAGTTTGGGCAGAAAAGCACTCAGAAATGAAGGCTACTAACCTAGAGCAAATACACAAGCTGCAGAAATGAACTGCTGATAATATGTCCAAGATAAGAAGATCCTGAAAATAAAACACAAACCAAGAACACAGAACAACTGCAAGTATCTGGTACAATTAGAAGTTGGTCCTGCCCGTAAATTCCCTTCAAGATACTCCTGCTATTAAAGCTTTTGAGGTTACTTGCATTTGTCCTGATTTTCAAATCCAGTAGTCCAGTGGTTCACTGTCATGTCCTTAGCCCTCCTTACCTGTGCTTGAATGGTCTCTCGCAGGCACTGTCTATTAAATTAAAGTTTCAGATCCAATGTGAAAAGTCTACATGTAGTGGTTTGTGTGTATTTGTGTGATGATGTATGTGAATCTTTGTGATTGTGTATCTTAGTGTGATGTATGCTTGTGTACGTAATAATCTTTGTGATTGTACATTTATGTTGGCAATGTTGGCTTGGTGCATGCTTCTATAGCATGTATAATGTTGTGATGATGTATGGGATGGTGTCCTGGTGGGTTCTGGTGTGTGTTTCACTGTGCAGTGGCAGCTCTAAGGGGGCGGCCTGGGGTGCCATGGTCTGCCTCTGACTCATTTTATTGTTCCTCTGCATCACCCCAGTGTAGGAAAATGGTGCACTTTGCATCATCACTCCAATTTGTTTGGAATGACACTGTGACAGTGCATACATGACCACAGGCATACCACTGTAACTTGTCTGTGGAGTTTTAAAATTGCTAATTTTTGACCCATTAAAAATCCCCTTTTGATAGGTCTAAACATTCCATTTAACTATTGATAGGTCACCCCAAAGTAGGCCTTAATGCCCGTAAGGGAGGGTGCATGATACTTAAAAGTAGAACAAGTAAACATTTAATCATAAACATGTCCCTACAGCGAAAAAAGCATAAAGCTTTTTTCATTATAGCAGGGTTACTTGTCCCATAACAAATCATTGGGATACAATTTTAAATGTAATAATGTTCTCTATGGCTGGGCTTGTCAGTTTGGGCTGAATTGTTCCTATTGGAGCAGGGTCAAGACTGATTTGCATATGGCTGGATCCCAACTGATGTGCCATGGTGGGCAAAAGAATAGTGTGCTGGCATTCTAACCTGGGCGACTGTCATAGGTTAGATAAATTGCAAGGATTCCTCTCATCATTTTTTGTGTGTTTGATGTACCATACCAAATGTATGCCCAGATGTGGGTCCCATGCTCACCGTGCCCCTAGAACCAATGTGCACGCAACTAAAGAGCCCTTTTGGACTCGGTTCTCTATGCAGAGTCACCTCCAAACTTTTTGCCTTTGCCCCTCCTGTCTGCGGAGCCTGTTCTTCTTGGCTTCTAGGATTCTGTGCATTTTACCATTGCTAACCAGTGTTTAAGAGCTTGGGCTCTGTCCCTAAAATATGGAAAATTGGCCTACACCTGATTGTCACTTTTAAATTACTTATAAGTTGCCAATAAAGTAGTACAACCTGTAACCAGGATCTGTAAATTAAATGCTGCAAGTGAGCCTGCAGCACTTAGGAAACCTATTAAAATATGTCCTAGGTCTGCCATTGCAGCCTGTTTAGGGTTCTAAACTGCTAGTTCAACTTGGCAAAATAATGCTTTTGCCATGCCTAAAACTCCCTTTTTAAAAAATGTGTCACCCCTAGGGTAGTCCCTAAACACCCCAAATGGCATTGTGTATTGTATTTAAAAAGTTGTTTATGTACTTTTAAGTTCCATATTTCCTGGTAGTCAAAAACTCACAAATGTATTTTTCACTACTTTGAGGCCTACCTCTTGCATAGGACAACATTGGGTTACCTTATTACATTTAGTAAGCGATAACATTTGTGCAGGGAAGGTGGAGATTTCATGTTTGGTGTCTAAGGAATTATAATTAAAAATCCTCTTTAGCAGCAAAGTTGGATTTTATTTGACAGTTCTGAAAATACCACCTTTAGAAAGCTTGCTTTTTTTTTCCTAACCATATGGTATCTGTATGATGTGTACTGGGTCACATGGCTAGGTGGAGATGACAGATAGCCTTTTTGTATTCTTCCCTGACAGCCACAAAATAGGACGGCTTAGTATTGGTAAGATGGACCATCCTGGAGTGGTCTGAGTGCTGAGCTGTGCAAAGCCCCACTTGCACTTCAAAGCAGATGCCACAGGCCCCAGAACTTCACCTAGCCATTTGTGCCCCTGGGCATCCTGGGACCAGAGCAGGGAGGTAGGAAATTCCACAAATCAATGAGGTACACTGTTCCAAAAGTGGAAGAAAAAAACTGAGGTTCTCAAGACACTTCTGAAATTAGAAGCAAGAGCCCTCACACATCCAAGGATGTCATGCTTCATCATAGGGCTAGCTCCTCGTCAGACTGAGGCTGCAATGTCTGACGGGCCCCACAAGGGGGCTCTCTTCCAGAGATCTTAAGTATGAAGTGTGTGCTGTGATAGATACAGTAGGGCTAAAGTAAGCCTACCGTCGGGAGAGAGCAGGAGAAACAAAGAGAAATAAAATTGGCTAAAGTACCTCAACAACATAATTTTATTGGGGCATTGAAGATCTTAAAAACACAAGAAAGCGGAGAGGGAATAATGTTCCACCACTTTAACAATCCCAAAAAGGAGCTATCAGGGATAATCTCCCTCTAGCTATAATATGAGGTCAACGTGTTTCGCGCCTAAAAAGGTCCTTGCAGATCACATGGCGCTTCTTCAGGACCATAGCGAAACACTTCTAAGCTACATAACTGGTCCTAGACTAAGTGTGAAGGGCAAAGGGCAACTTGAATAAAATGCTACACTACTCAGAGCTTTAGTAGTTGAGAACTCTCCTAATTAGGGAATCGGGTTCCTTGGGAAGGTGCGTTGTCACTGGACTGACGTCGCTATCTTAGGTGCAGTCCAACGCAGGAGACCTACCCGACGGCCGCACTCCGGGAACCCAAATTTATAAATGCACATCATTGTACTTGATACCAACAATGTGTTTTAGGATTACTGACCTGGTTCTCATTTCTCTTATTCCCTATTGTATGCTATAAGCTCCACACTGTGTCTTAGGGTTTGTCAATTTCCTTTTTGCATATTATGAAGGACTTCATTTTAAGATGGAGGGAGTGCAACTATTTATTGTCCATGAATTCCAGAGGTCCACTCATAATCCTCCATCCTAGCCTCAAGATGGATTATTTTCACATCTCTCCCTTCCACACTGACCACTCCTGACAAATTAGGCAGGTTTGAAGAATTGCCAGATAACAACTTTCTCTCTGAACTCCCTCCCAGTGTATTATAGATAACCATTTTGAGTCCTAGAAAGGCGTCTTTAGCCTTTTATCCTTCCAGGATCTGCATAGTCACAGCAAACATAATTAAATTCCATATAATTGTGTATTACCACAATCACAACTGTGCTAACTCCTAGGAATGTTAAGACACTAGGGCAACCCTGACTAACCACAGGAGATGGATAAATAAAATGTATAGTTGAATACTTCTGAAGAAGTTATTTATGACAATATATTAAATCATCTTTTTTTAACATTTATGGTTGATCAGTGAGATTCAGACAACATCTGGGACTGAATTTCAGAAAATCACAAAACAGACTAAAAATTAGTATTTAATACAGAATGAAACTTTCAAACTTAATTGAACCATGTTTCGCCAAACTTCGGACTTGCTTTGCATGTAATTATCTGGTAACCCTTTATTAATTTTTGACTCCATTGTGAGCATAACACTATTTACTCTTGCAGTTCTATAGCTACATATATCGCTGTCATATGGTTCTCTCTCCTTTTTTTACAGACTGATTGTTATCTTATTAGCACATTGAACATTGTTATAAGAAGACCTTGAATTACACCTATTGGTATGTTTCTGTGTCCTCTTTTGACTCTGTAAATTTATATGCGTGTTCACAATAAGGATGTATAATATTAGTGCATAGAAATGCACTTTGTTTAGCCTTTACGTTTTCACAACTGCAATGTTGACTAACATGTGCCGGCACCATTATTTGATTTGCTGTTTTGTTTACTGCTTAAATGTTGTATTTATCACGTTTTTTTACTTACTACAGTGGTTCATTCATTCTTTTCAAATAATTTCACTTTAGATATCACAGAATGTTCACATGTATTTTCTGATCCTTTTCACTTCTTTCACCAGGAATTGATCTGTGCAACTGCACCTCTATACGCGGGCATTTCTTCCTGTTACAATTCTCTGCTGACAGTACCTTAGGGTATGGTAGTACAGCAAAGTTCTCCTTCTAAAATCTTGGGTATCCACCCTTTGGTGTTTATTGATCTATGATTCAACAGTTTTTTATTTCCATCCATAAACTGACCTTATTTCATCATCTACAGCCTTGAGAAAGCCCTGGTGGACGCACCCTAGAGGGCGAAACATGTGTTGGCTGAGTACTCTTTATGTTCTACGCGTCATCTATATATTGCACTATATGCTGAAATAAAACCAGCCTTACAAACTACAAGCTCGACTAATGTCTCAGAAATGTCTCTAAAAAAATTAAGGAACATCGTATGCTTACAGAACAATGTATATTTAGGTACTTTCTAAGGCAATTAGATGCCTATAAATCACTACAAATAAGTGGGAACTCACCTTTTACCAATTATGTCTTAAAATGGCTCTGCTGTCAAGGCAAGTCTGAACAAGTGGTCTGGCTCCTTCCTATGTGCCTAAGAACATGCAACACCTTCCAAATATTTGGGATGCAAATTTCACAACAAAAAAGTAGAAGAACATGATAAAGTCTTTCTGATGTAGAAAGAGTTTTTATTAACACAAGATAGTGTTTCAATTGTGTAAATTACATGACAACATTGCAGTGATTTCTATCTCAAGTGGCAGTTTCTAAACAAGAACTTTCAAATATGTATTAACCCTCCCTCCTGAGAAAGCCATGAGTGAATAAAGAGAACCAATCTTCTGGTGTCCCTTAATTCATGATTTAACAGGGTGCCAACGCGTTTCGCCCTATATATTCTTCAGGGCAAGAGTAGTGTCCTGGACACTCGGACGCTGATTACATATACAATTAGCTGACGGGCGGCACACGACCGGGCCCATCTCCCTCACTTTTGTTCCTTTGGCTACCGGCCTTTACTACCACCGGGATCACGTGTAACAACCTATTCTTATATTTCAGAATCGTCTTACACTTGTGTTCATATGGACATTGCGAACAACAACATTATTTTCTTTGGAATACTACTCTTGCCCTGAAGAAGCCCATGTTTATAGGGCGAAACGCATTGGCTGCCTGTCCTCATGAACTTATTGCTTTAACAAGCTTTTCGTATAAATTAAAGTCTTGTGGACGAAACTAACAGATACATCGTATTATTACCTGCTCGATAATATTGGACTTTCTGTACTTATTGTATCTTATTTGACAAATTGGAGTGGTGCACCCCCTTACTGTGTTTACACAAAGTAACTTGATTTAACTTAAATCACACAATTTAGTCATGCGGATAAGACAGGATTTGAAACCAGGTTTCTCAGTTACACATAGTGCAGTTAAGCTACTAACTAGAATAATGTGTTTTCCTCTATCCCCCTTTAGTACCAGAGGACTGTGTTTTTGTGCAGTTCTGTCAGATGAATAGTACACTATGTTAAGTAAATAAAGATAACACATTAATTTGATCCAATTCCAAAAAAGGATGCATAGTGAAGTTGAGGGACAGCAGAACACCATATGCTAATGCCACTGGCTTTCTCAGACTTTACATAGTTATTCAAAGCAGCAGTCAAAAGTGCATCTAAAAAAACAGTATGGATGATGTGATCCTGGGTGCAACGGGGATGGGGGTCAGTGAGCGCGGAGGTGGAATAAAAGGCATGGCTAAAAAGAACAAATTATTCTGTGCCAATGTATTTGATCTTTCACCATCAAGTAACTGCATATAAAATAATGCTCACCTTAAGTGAAAAATAAATACAAGTTAAATTAATTAGTGGGAAATATATTTTATGTTATTAAATCTCTGTTCTCTGTTGGTTAATGTGATCACAACAGATGTATGTGTGTGCAACCAGAGATAAACAGAATTGAATCCTGTTAAGTAACGCTAACACAAATGTGGAAGTACATTGTGGTTAAAGACAAAAAAGTATTTCCATAGTGTAGATTTTAGTAATAGGCTGATTGTACCTAGTGCAAGCAGTTTTATACCTGTCCATTCAAAGCACATATTCTGCAGCTCAGTTTGGAACAACCTTACAATACCTCTAAAAAATGAATACATCTTTGTCTTTAGGAAGCTTAATGTGAACTCCATCAGTTAACTCCTATATCCCTGTCAAGAAGCGTCTTCATTTGCAGATTAACCAGATGCACATTTACATTTCTTTCAGGCAGAGGACACCCTGGCAAGAAGGCTGGTTTCTTGTTTAGTTGTGTGTCCTTCCTTCAGGATTACAGCACAGGAGATCCCCTCCCTTCAACTTGAGCTGACCCATTGCATCTGCGGATTATTTGTCTTTTAGCACAAAAGCTAAAACTATGGACACGGTCCTTCTATTGAAACGTCTATCACGAACAAGGGACATTAGATTTTATTCATATAGAGTCCATGTAAATTACAGACGGGTGGTCACCCTAGCATGGAAACTTAGTGAAAGGTGTGAGATCCGCCCAGAAGTGATGATGTACAAGGCTAGAATGGGAACCAAGTGTAGCCCTGGCAAATTTTGTCAGGCTAGTCTTATACTGTAGTTAGCAAGACAACGAGTGAGCCTGAACACTGGAGGAGAGCTAGAGGGGAGGGGTTCTCTCCCCAAGAAAGTTTTGCATAAAATTGTAACTAAGGTATGCTGCACAAACATTTTTCATCACAGAAACTATTCTAATCACTGAATGGATAAATGGACTTTGGATATATGGCTGCATAACCCAATGAAGGAATGACATAATGAGTAATGGGATGGGTCAGGAGTGAATTCAAAACAAAGCATTCAGCCTTGATCTAAAGCAGGAGGAACAAAGAAATGACCATTTAGTGTCTGAATTGCACGCACAACATGAAAACAGGACACCTTGCATCAATCACAGCTTCCATCTGACGCCACTGTGTGATTGTAAGCAATTACTGTTTTCACACTGCTTCCATTCCCTTCAATATCACAAGATAGCACCTTGAAATACATCAACTTGGAGGGTGCACTGTGCAAAAGCAAAAGACTACAATATTACTCCATCTGTTTAATATCCCCTAGGCCAGTATGGGTCTAAAGACAACTGACTTTTCTCTTGATTCACTAGTAGCACCATAGTCAGGGCAGTCGAGGTAGGGGCATCAATGTTCATGATTAGAATCTACCAATCCTAATTGCTACTCAATGTAATGGTATTGTTCAATATGCCAAGGTGACATGCTTTACAATGGTTGCCCTATAAGGAAATACATGGTTTTGAATTTTGAAGGGTCTTTATCATATATACGGGACTCTATAAGTCTAACAGAAGATCTCTTATCCCCTTCCTTTAAAGCCCTGAAGGTCTATGCTGCTCATGGCAACCCTGCAAGTGACAAGATGCAACCAGCTTCAGACAGGAAACTCATCTGGCCGAGGCTCCAGCCTCTAAATTGCCCCCCATGAACCATAAAATGTGCCCCCAACCAACACCTGATACGTAGCAGAGTCAGTCCAGGTCTGATGATGAAGCACAACCTAATATCCACAGACACCTTTAGTAAGGAGTCTACAGGGACCATCATGTAGTGGCAAAGGTGCAACCCAAATAAATTCACAAACACCTCAGATAAAGGTCTATAGGCTCCACTCAGAATTGGTGAGAGGCACAGCCTACTGGTGTGGGTACATTCAGGGACAACAGTGAGTGATCATCAATCAGTAATCCCATAAACGAAATGAAGTTATATTACAAATGATAGGGGGTAGGGATGGTCGGGGCAAGGTTAAAGGAACAGAGAAAAGGAAGAAAACAAGGTAGCAGGTTTAGATGCAGGCCCTTCCAGTTCCTAGTAGAGTGAAACATGGAAGACATGACACAGGAAGATGCCCATCACCACACCACCTATTACCGGCATTCTTGAGTTAGATGCTATGAGGGGAAGGTCGAATAGAGGGTATGACATGCAGTACCTTAGGCCTATTACCTCAATTGAAAAGCTGCAGTCGATAAGAAGGGGTTGGGGAAATTCTAAAGTTTATTTTACTGCTTATTAGTTTACCCATAGCTGGAACACAGCTATCCATGCTTACCAGTTTAATTGTCCCCAGGTTTGCAGGCATGACCATAGTTCTGCTGTCTTGTCTTTGCATAGTCTCCCTCAGGGACTAGCATCAGACAATGAACACTCAATGTTCAGAGCCTACAGGGTAGGTCACGCAGGGAGGGTTGTATTAGTCCTGTGATTGGCCCTTGACAGATTTCCTTGAGTGACAGATCGCAGTGGGTGGCAGGCGGTAGGAGGAGACACGAATACCTAATCCTAAGGGTATGATTAGGAATTAAGAAGACTGGAAAGCTGAGTTTGGGCAGAAAAGCACTCAGAAATGAAGGCTACTAACCTAGAGCAAATACACAAGCTGCAGAAATGAACTGCTGATAATATGTCCAAGATAAGAAAATCCTGAAAATAAAACACAAACCAAGAACACAGAACAACTGCAAGTATCTGGTACAATTAGAAGTTGGTCCTGCCCGTAAATTCCCTTCAAGATACTCCTGCTATTAAAGCTTTTGAGGTTACTTGCATTTGTCCTGATTTTCAAATCCAGTAGTCCAGTGGTTCACTGTCATGTCCTTAGCCCTCCTTACCTGTGCTTGAATGGTCTCTCGCAGGCACTGTCTATTAAATTAAAGTTTCAGATCCAATGTGAAAAGTCTACATGTAGTGGTTTGTGTGTATTTGTGTGATGATGTATGTGAATCTTTGTGATTGTGTATCTTAGTGTGATGTATGCTTGTGTACGTAATAATCTTTGTGATTGTACATTTATGTTGGCAATTTTGGCTTGGTGCATGCTTCTATAGCATGTATAATGTTGTGATGATGTATGGGATGGTGTCCTGGTGGGTTCTGGTGTGTGTTTCACTGTGCAGTGGCAGCTCTAAGGTGGCGGCCTGGGGTGCCATGGTCTGCCTCTGACTCATTTTATTGTTCCTCTGCATCACCCCAGTGTAGGAAAATGGTGCACTTTGCATCATCACTCCAATTTGTTTGGAATGACACTGTGACAGTGCATACATGACCACAGGCATACCACTGTAACTTGTCTGTGGAGTTTTAAAATTGCTAATTTTTGACCCATTAAAAATCCCCTTTTGATAGGTCTAAACATTCCATTTAACTATTGATAGGTCACCCCAAAGTAGGCCTTAATGCCCGTAAGGGAGGGTGCATGTTACTTAAAAGTAGAACAAGTAAACATTTAATGATAAACATGTCCCTACAGCGAAAAAAGCATAAAGCTTTTTTCATTATAGCAGGGTTACTTGTCCCATAACAAATCATTGGGATACAATTTTAAATGTAATAATGTTCTCTATGGCTGGGCTTGTCAGTTTGGGCTGAATTGTTCCTATTGGAGCAGGGTCAAGACTGCTTTGCATATGGCTGGATCCCAACTGATGTGCCATGGTGGGCAAAAGAATAGTGTGCTGGCATTCTAACCTGGGCGACTGTCATAGGTTAGATAAATTGCAAGGATTCCTCTCATCATTTTTTGTGTGTTTGATGTACCATACCAAATGTATGCCCAGATGTGGGTCCCATGCTCACCGTGCCCCTAGAACCAATGTGCACGCAACTAAAGAGCCCTTTTGGACTCGGTTCTCTATGCAGAGTCACCTCCAAACTTTTTGCCTTTGCCCCTCCTGTCTGCGGAGCCTGTTCTTCTTGGCTTCTAGGATTCTGTGCATTTTACCATTGCTAACCAGTGTTTAAGAGCTTGGGCTCTGTCCCTAAAATATGGAAAATTGGCCTACACCTGATTGTCACTTTTAAATTACTTATAAGTTGCCAATAAAGTAGTACAACCTGTAACCAGGATCTGTAAATTAAATGCTGCAAGTGAGCCTGCAGCACTTAGGAAACCTATTAAAATATGTCCTAGGTCTGCCATTGCAGCCTGTTTAGGGTTCTAAACTGCTAGTTCAACTTGGCAAAATAATGCTTTTGCCATGCCTAAAACTCCCTTTTTAAAAAATGTGTCACCCCTAGGGTAGTCCCTAAACACCCCAAATGGCATTGTGTATTGTATTTAAAAAGTTGTTTATGTACTTTTAAGTTCCATATTTCCTGGTAGTCAAAAACTCACAAATGTATTTTTCACTACTTTGAGGCCTACCTCTTGCATAGGACAACATTGGGTTACCTTATTACATTTAGTAAGCGATAACATTTGTGCAGGGAAGGTGGAGATTTCATGTTTGGTGTCTAAGGAATTATAATTAAAAATCCTCTTTAGCAGCAAAGTTGGATTTTATTTGACAGTTCTGAAAATACCACCTTTAGAAAGCTTGCTTTTTTTTTCCTAACCATATGGTATCTGTATGATGTGTACTGGGTCACATGGCTAGGTGGAGATGACAGATAGCCTTTTTGTATTCTTCCCTGACAGCCACAAAATAGGACGGCTTAGTATTGGTAAGATGGACCATCCTGGAGTGGTCTGAGTGCTGAGCTGTGCAAAGCCCCACTTGCACTTCAAAGCAGATGCCACAGGCCCCAGAACTTCACCTAGCCATTTGTGCCCCTGGGCATCCTGGGACCAGAGCAGGGAGGTAGGAAATTCCACAAATCAATGAGGTACACTGTTCCAAAAGTGGAAGAAAAAAACCGAGGTTCTCAAGACACTTCTGAAATTAGAAGCAAGAGCCCTCACACATCCAAGGATGTCATGCTTCATCATAGGGCTAGCTCCTCGTCAGACTGAGGCTGCAATGTCTGACGGGCCCCACAAGGGGGCTCTCTTCCAGAGATCTTAAGTATGAAGTGTGTGCTGTGATAGATACAGTAGGGCTAAAGTAAGCCTACCGTCGGGAGAGAGCAGGAGAAACAAAGAGAAATAAAATTGGCTAAAGTACCTCAACAACATAATTTTATTGGGGCATTGAAGATCTTAAAAACACAAGAAAGCGGAGAGGGAATAATGTTCCACCACTTTAACAATCCCAAAAAGGAGCTATCAGGGATAATCTCCCTCTAGCTATAATATGAGGTCAACGTGTTTCGCGCCTAAAAAGGTCCTTGCAGATCACATGGCGCTTCTTCAGGACCATAGCGAAACACTTCTAAGCTACATAACTGGTCCTAGACTAAGTGTGAAGGGCAAAGGGCAACTTGAATAAAATGCTACACTACTCAGAGCTTTAGTAGTTGAGAACTCTCCTAATTAGGGAATCGGGTTCCTTGGGAAGGTGCGTTGTCACTGGACTGACGTCGCTATCTTAGGTGCAGTCCAACGCAGGAGACCTACCCGACGGCCGCACTCCGGGAACCCAAATTTATAAATGCACATCATTGTACTTGATACCAACAATGTGTTTTAGGATTACTGACCTGGTTCTCATTTCTCTTATTCCCTATTGTATGCTATAAGCTCCACACTGTGTCTTAGGGGTTGTCAATTTCCTTTTTGCATATTATGAAGGACTTCATTTTAAGATGGAGGGAGTGCAACTATTTATTGTCCATGAATTCCAGAGGTCCACTCATAATCCTCCATCCTAGCCTCAAAATGGATTATTTTCACATCTCTCCCTTCCACACTGACCACTCCTGACAAATTAGGCAGGTTTGAAGAATTGCCAGATAACAACTTTCTCTCTGAACTCCCTCCCAGTGTATTATAGATAACCATTTTGAGTCCTAGAAAGGCGTCTTTAGCCTTTTATCCTTCCAGGATCTGCATAGTCACAGCAAACATAATTAAATTCCATATAATTGTGTATTACCACAATCACAACTGTGCTAACTCCTAGGAATGTTAAGACACTAGGGCAACCCTGACTAACCACAGGAGATGGATAAATAAAATGTATAGTTGAATACTTCTGAAGAAGTTATTTATGACAATATATTAAATCATCTTTTTTTAACATTTATGGTTGATCAGTGAGATTCAGACAACATCTGGGACTGAATTTCAGAAAATCACAAAACAGACTAAAAATTAGTATTTAATACAGAATGAAACTTTCAAACTTAATTGAACCATGTTTCGCCAAACTTCGGACTTGCTTTGCATGTAATTATCTGGTAACCCTTTATTAATTTTTGACTCCATTGTGAGCATAACACTATTTACTCTTGCAGTTCTATAGCTACATATATCGCTGTCATATGGTTCTCTCTCCTTTTTTTACAGACTGATTTTTATCTTATTAGCACATTGAACATTGTTATAAGAAGACCTTGAATTACACCTATTGGTATGTTTCTGTGTCCTCTTTTGACTCTGTAAATTTATATGCGTGTTCACAATAAGGATGTATAATATTAGTGCATAGAAATGCACTTTGTTTAGCCTTTACGTTTTCACAACTGCAATGTTGACTAACATGTGCCGGCACCATTATTTGATTTGCTGTTTTGGTTACTGCTTAAATGTTGTATTTATCACGTTTTTTTACTTACTACAGTGGTTCATTCATTCTTTTCAAATAATTTCACTTTAGATATCACAGAATGTTCACATGTATTTTCTGATCCTTTTCACTTCTTTCACCAGGAATTGATCTGTGCAACTGCACCTCTATACGCGGGCATTTCTTCCTGTTACAATTCTCTGCTGACAGTACCTTAGGGTATGGTAGTACAGCAAAGTTCTCCTTCTAAAATCTTGGGTATCCACCCTTTGGTGTTTATTGATCTATGATTCAACAGTTTTTTATTTCCATCCATAAACTGACCTTATTTCATCATCTACAGCCTTGAGAAAGCCCTGGTGGACGCACCCTAGAGGGCGAAACATGTGTTGGCTGAGTACTCTTTATGTTCTACGCGTCATCTATATATTGCACTATATGCTGAAATAAAACCAGCCTTACAAACTACAAGCTCGACTAATGTCTCAGAAATGTCTCTAAAAAAATTAAGGAACATCGTATGCTTACAGAACAATGTATATTTAGGTACTTTCTAAGGCAATTAGATGCCTATAAATCACTACAAATAAGTGGGAACTCACCTTTTACCAATTATGTCTTAAAATGGCTCTGCTGTCAAGGCAAGTCTGAACAAGTGGTCTGGCTCCTTCCTATGTGCCTAAGAACATGCAACACCTTCCAAATATTTGGGATGCAAATTTCACAACAAAAAAGTAGAAGAACATGATAAAGTCTTTCTGATGTAGAAAGAGTTTTTATTAACACAAGATAGTGTTTCAATTGTGTAAATTACATGACAACATTGCAGTGATTTCTATCTCAAGTGGCAGTTTCTAAACAAGAACTTTCAAATATGTATTAACCCTCCCTCCTGAGAAAGCCATGAGTGAATAAAGAGAACCAATCTTCTGGTGTCCCTAAATTCATGATTTAACAGGGTGCCAACGCGTTTCGCCCTATATATTCTTCAGGGCAAGAGTAGTGTCCTGGACACTCGGATGCTGATTACATATACAATTAGCTGACGGGCGGCACACGACCGGGCCCATCTCCCTCACTTTTGTTCCTTTGGCTACCGGCCTTTACTACCACCGGGATCACGTGTAACAACCTATTCTTATATTTCAGAATCGTCTTACACTTGTGTTCATATGCACATTGCGAACAACAACATTATTTTCTTTGGAATACTACTCTTGCCCTGAAGAAGCCCATGTTTATAGGGCGAAACGCATTGGCTGCCTGTCCTCATGAACTTATTGCTTTAACAAGCTTTTCGTATAAATTAAAGTCTTGTGGACGAAACTAACAGATACATCGTATTATTACCTGCTCGATAATATTGGACTTTCTGTACTTATTGTATCTTATTTGACAAATTGGAGTGGTGCACCCCCTTACTGTGTTTACACAAAGTAACTTGATTTAACTTAAATCACACAATTTAGTCATGCGGATAAGACAGGATTTGAAACCAGGTTTCTCAGTTACACATAGTGCAGTTAAGCTACTAACTAGAATAATGTGTTTTCCTCTATCCCCCTTTAGTACCAGAGGACTGTGTTTTTGTGCAGTTCTGTCAGATGAATAGTACACTATGTTAAGTAAATAAAGATAACACATTAATTTGATCCAATTCCAAAAAAGGATGCATAGTGAAGTTGAGGGACAGCAGAACACCATATGCTAATGCCACTGGCTTTCTCAGACTTTACATAGTTATTCAAAGCAGCAGTCAAAAGTGCATCTAAAAAAACAGTATGGATGATGTGATCCTGGGTGCAACGGGGATGGGGGTCAGTGAGCGCGGAGGTGGAATAAAAGGCATGGCTAAAAAGAACAAATTATTCTGTGCCAATGTATTTGATCTTTCACCATCAAGTAACTGCATATAAAATAATGCTCACATTAAGTGAAAAATAAATACAAGTTAAATTAATTAGTGGGAAATATATTTTATGTTATTAAATCTCTGTTCTCTGTTGGTTAATGTGATCACAACAGATGTATGTGTGTGCAACCAGAGATAAACAGAATTGAATCCTGTTAAGTAACGCTAACACAAATGTGGAAGTACATTGTGGTTAAAGACAAAAAAGTATTTCCATAGTGTAGATTTTAGTAATAGGCTGATTGTACCTAGTGCAAGCAGTTTTATACCTGTCCATTCAAAGCACATATTCTGCAGCTCAGTTTGGAACAACCTTACAATACCTCTAAAAAATGAATACATCTTTGTCTTTAGGAAGCTTAATGTGAACTCCATCAGTTAACTCCTATATCCCTGTCAAGAAGCGTCTTCATTTGCAGATTAACCAGATGCACATTTACATTTCTTTCAGGCAGAGGACACCCTGGCAAGAAGGCTGGTTTCTTGTTTAGTTGTGTGTCCTTCCTTCAGGATTACAGCACAGGAGATCCCCTCCCTTCAACTTGAGCTGACCCATTGCATCTGCGGATTATTTGTCTTTTAGCACAAAAGCTAAAACTATGGACACGGTCCTTCTATTGAAACGTCTATCACGAACAAGGGACATTAGATTTTATTCATATAGAGTCCATGTAAATTACAGACGGGTGGTCACCCTAGCATGGAAACTTAGTGAAAGGTGTGAGATCCGCCCAGAAGTGATGATGTACAAGGCTAGAATGGGAACCAAGTGTAGCCCTGGCAAATTTTGTCAGGCTAGTCTTATACTGTAGTTAGCAAGACAACGAGCGAGCCTGAACACTGGAGGAGAGCTAGAGGGGAGGGGTTCTCTCCCCAAGAAAGTTTTGCATAAAATTGTAACTAAGGTATGCTGCACAAACATTTTTCATCACAGAAACTATTCTAATCACTGAATGGATAAATGGACTTTGGATATATGGCTGCATAACCCAATGAAGGAATGACATAATGAGTAATGGGATGGGTCAGGAGTGAATTCAAAACAAAGCATTCAGCCTTGATCTAAAGCAGGAGGAACAAAGAAATGACCATTTAGTGTCTGAATTGCACGCACAACATGAAAACAGGACACCTTGCATCAATCACAGCTTCCATCTGACGCCACTGTGTGATTGTAAGCAATTACTGTTTTCACACTGCTTCCATTCCCTTCAATATCACAAGATAGCACCTTGAAATACATCAACTTGGAGGGTGCACTGTGCAAAAGCAAAAGACTACAATATTACTCCATCTGTTTAATATCCCCTAGGCCAGTATGGGTCTAAAGACAACTGACTTTTCTCTTGATTCACTAGTAGCACCATAGTCAGGGCAGTCCAGGTAGGGGCATCAATGTTCATGATTAGAATCTACCAATCCTAATTGCTACTCAATGTAATGGTATTGTTCAATATGCCAAGGTGACATGCTTTACAATGGTTGCCCTATAAGGAAATACATGGTTTTGAATTTTGAAGGGTCTTTATCATATATACGGGACTCTATAAGTCTAACAGAAGATCTCTTATCCCCTTCCTTTAAAGCCCTGAAGGTCTATGCTGCTCATGGCAACCCTGCAAGTGACAAGATGCAACCAGCTTCAGACAGGAAACTCATCTGGCCGAGGCTCCAGCCTCTAAATTGCCCCCCATGAACCATAAAATGTGCCCCCAACCAACACCTGATACGTAGCAGAGTCAGTCCAGGTCTGATGATGAAGCACAACCTAATATCCACAGACACCTTTAGTAAGGAGTCTACAGGGACCACCATGTAGTGGCAAAGGTGCAACCCAAATAAATTCACAAACACCTCAGATAAAGGTCTATAGGCTCCACTCAGAATTGGTGAGAGGCACAGCCTACTGGTGTGGGTACATTCAGGGACAACAGTGAGTGATCATCAATCAGTAATCCCATAAACGAAATGAAGTTATATTACAAATGATAGGGGGTAGGGATGGTCGGGGCAAGGTTAAAGGAACAGAGAAAAGGAAGAAAACAAGGTAGCAGGTTTAGATGCAGGCCCTTCCAGTTCCTAGTAGAGTGAAACATGGAAGACATGACACAGGAAGATGCCCATCACCACACCACCTATTACCGGCATTCTTGAGTTAGATGCTATGAGGGGAAGGTCGAATAGAGGGTATGACATGCAGTACCTTAGGCCTATTACCTCAATTGAAAAGCTGCAGTCGATAAGAAGGGGTTGGGGAAATTCTAAAGTTTATTTTACTGCTTATTAGTTTACCCATAGCTGGAACACAGCTATCCATGCTTACCAGTTTAATTGTCCCCAGGTTTGCAGGCATGACCATAGTTCTGCTGTCTTGTCTTTGCATAGTCTCCCTAAGGGACTAGCATCAGACAATGAACACTCAATGTTCAGAGCCTACAGGGTAGGTCACGCAGGGAGGGTTGTATTAGTCCTGTGATTGGCCCTTGACAGATTTCCTTGAGTGACAGATCGCAGTGGGTGGCAGGCGGTAGGAGGAGACACGAATACCTAATCCTAAGGGTATGATAAGGAATTAAGAAGACTGGAAAGCTGAGTTTGGGCAGAAAAGCACTCAGAAATGAAGGCTACTAACCTAGAGCAAATACACAAGCTGCAGAAATGAACTGCTGATAATATGTCCAAGATAAGAAGATCCTGAAAATAAAACACAAACCAAGAACACAGAACAACTGCAAGTATCTGGTACAATTAGAAGTTGGTCCTGCCCGTAAATTCCCTTCAAGATACTCCTGCTATTAAAGCTTTTGAGGTTACTTGCATTTGTCCTGATTTTCAAATCCAGTAGTCCAGTGGTTCACTGTCATGTCCTTAGCCCTCCTTACCTGTGCTTGAATGGTCTCTCGCAGGCACTGTCTATTAAATTAAAGTTTCAGATCCAATGTGAAAAGTCTACATGTAGTGGTTTGTGTGTATTTGTGTGATGATGTATGTGAATCTTTGTGATTGTGTATCTTAGTGTGATGTATGCTTGTGTACGTAATAATCTTTGTGATTGTACATTTATGTTGGCAATGTTGGCTTGGTGCATGCTTCTATAGCATGTATAATGTTGTGATGATGTATGGGATGGTGTCCTGGTGGGTTCTGGTGTGTGTTTCACTGTGCAGTGGCAGCTCTAAGGGGGCGGCCTGGGGTGCCATGGTCTGCCTCTGACTCATTTTATTGTTCCTCTGCATCACCCCAGTGTAGGAAAATGGTGCACTTTGCATCATCACTCAAATTTGTTTGGAATGACACTGTGACAGTGCATACATGACCACAGGCATACCACTGTAACTTGTCTGTGGAGTTTTAAAATTGCTAATTTTTGACCCATTAAAAATCCCCTTTTGATAGGTCTAAACATTCCATTTAACTATTGATAGGTCACCCCAAAGTAGGCCTTAATGCCCGTAAGGGAGGGTGCATGTTACTTAAAAGTAGAACAAGTAAACATTTAATGATAAACATGTCCCTACAGCGAAAACAGCATAAAGCTTTTTTCATTATAGCAGGGTTACTTGTCCCATAACAAATCATTGGGATACAATTTTAAATGTAATAATGTTCTCTATGGCTGGGCTTGTCAGTTTGGGCTGAATTGTTCCTATTGGAGCAGGGTCAAGACTGATTTGCATATGGCTGGATCCCAACTGATGTGCCATGGTGGGCAAAAGAATAGTGTGCTGGCATTCTAACCTGGGCGACTGTCATAGGTTAGATAAATTGCAAGGATTCCTCTCATCATTTTTTGTGTGTTTGATGTACCATACCAAATGTATGCCCAGATGTGCGTCCCATGCTCACCGTGCCCCTAGAACCAATGTGCACGCAACTAAAGAGCCCTTTTGGACTCGGTTCTCTATGCAGAGTCACCTCCAAACTTTCTGCCTTTGCCCCTCCTGTCTGCGGAGCCTGTTCTTCTTGGCTTCTAGGATTCTGTGCATTTTACCATTGCTAACCAGTGTTTAAGAGCTTGGGCTCTGTCCCTAAAATATGGAAAATTGGCCTACACCTGATTGTCACTTTTAAATTACTTATAAGTTGCCAATAAAGTAGTACAACCTGTAACCAGGATCTGTAAATTAAATGCTGCAAGTGAGCCTGCAGCACTTAGGAAACCTATTAAAATATGTCCTAGGTCTGCCATTGCAGCCTGTTTAGGGTTCTAAACTGCTAGTTCAACTTGGCAAAATAATGCTTTTGCCATGCCTAAAACTCCCTTTTTAAAAAATGTGTCACCCCTAGGGTAGTCCCTAAACACCCCAAATGGCATTGTGTATTGTATTTAAAAAGTTGTTTATGTACTTTTAAGTTCCATATTTCCTGGTAGTCAAAAACTCACAAATGTATTTTTCACTACTTTGAGGCCTACCTCTTGCATAGGACAACATTGGGTTACCTTATTACATTTAGTAAGCGATAACATTTGTGCAGGGAAGGTGGAGATTTCATGTTTGGTGTCTAAGGAATTATAATTAAAAATCCTCTTTAGCAGCAAAGTTGGATTTTATTTGACAGTTCTGAAAATAACACCTTTAGAAAGCTTGCTTTTTTTTTCCTAACCATATGGTATCTGTATGATGTGTACTGGGTCACATGGCTAGGTGGAGATGACAGATAGCCTTTTTGTATTCTTCCCTGACAGCCACAAAATCGGCTTAGTATTGGTAAGATGAACCATCCTGGAGTGGTCTGAGTGCTGAGCTGTGCAAAGCCCCACTTGCACTTCAAAGCAGATGCCACAGGCCCCAGAACTTCACCTAGCCATTTGTGCCCCTGGGCATCCTGGGACCAGAGCAGGGAGGTAGGAAATTCCACAAATCAATGAGGTACACTGTTCCAAAAGTGGAAGAAAAAAACTGAGGTTCTCAAGACACTTCTGAAATTAGAAGCAAGAGCCCTCACACATCCAAGGATGTCATGCTTCATCATAGGGCTAGCTCCTCGTCAGACTGAGGCTGCAATGTCTGACGGGCCCCACAAGGGGGCTCTCTTCCAGAGATCTTAAGTATGAAGTGTGTGCTGTGATAGATACAGTAGGGCTAAAGTAAGCCTACCGTCGGGAGAGAGCAGGAGAAACAAAGAGAAATAAAATTGGCTAAAGTACCTCAACAACATAATTTTATTGGGGCATTAAGATCTTAAAAACACAAGAAAGCGGAGAGGGAATAATGTTCCACCACTTTAACAATCCCAAAAAGGAGCTATCAGGGATAATCTCCCTCTAGCTATAATATGAGGTCAACGTGTTTCGCGCCTAAAAAGGTCCTTGCAGATCACATGGCGCTTCTTCAGGACCATAGCGAAACACTTCTAAGCTACATAACTGGTCCTAGACTAAGTGTGAAGGGCAAAGGGCAACTTGAATAAAATGCTACACTACTCAGAGCTTTAGTAGTTGAGAACTCTGCTAATTAGGGAATCGGGTTCCTTGGGAAGGTGCTTTGTCACTGGACTGACGTCGCTATCTTAGGTGCAGTCCAACGCAGGAGACCTACCCGACGGCCGCACTCCGGGAACCCAAATTTATAAATGCACATCATTGTACTTGATACCAACAATGTGTTTTAGGATTACTGACCTGGTTCTCATTTCTCTTATTCCCTATTGTATGCTATAAGCTCCACACTGTGTCTTAGGGGTTGTCAATTTCCTTTTTGCATATTATGAAGGACTTCATTTTAAGATGGAGGGAGTGCAACTATTTACTGTCCATGAATTCCAGAGGTCCACTCATAATCCTCCATCCTAGCCTCAAAATGGATTATTTTCACATCTCTCCCTTCCACACTGACCACTCCTGACAAATTAGGCAGGTTTGAAGAATTGCCAGATAACAACTTTCTCTCTGAACTCCCTCCCAGTGTATTATAGATAACCATTTTGAGTCCTAGAAAGGCGTCTTTAGCCTTTTATCCTTCCAGGATCTGCATAGTCACAGCAAACATAATTAAATTCCATATAATTGTGTATTACCACAATCACAACTGTGCTAACTCCTAGGAATGTTAAGACACTAGGGCAACCCTGACTAACCACAGGAGATGGATAAATAAAATGTATAGTTGAATACTTCTGAAGAAGTTATTTATGACAATATATTAAATCATCTTTTTTTAACATTTATGGTTGATCAGTGAGATTCAGACAACATCTGGGACTGAATTTCAGAAAATCACAAAACAGACTAAAAATTAGTATTTAATACAGAATGAAACTTTCAAACTTAATTGAACCATGTTTCGTCAAACTTCGGACTTGCTTTGCATGTAATTATCTGGTAACCCTTTATTAATTTTTGACTCCATTGTGAGCATAACACTATTTACTCTTGCAGTTCTATAGCTACATATATCGCTGTCATATGGTTCTCTCTCCTTTTTTTACAGACTGATTGTTATCTTATTAGCACATTGAACATTGTTATAAGAAGACCTTGAATTACACCTATTGGTATGTTTCTGTGTCCTCTTTTGACTCTGTAAATTTATATGCGTGTTCACAATAAGGATGTATAATATTAGTGCATAGAAATGCACTTTGTTTAGCCTTTACGTTTTCACAACTGCAATGTTGACTACATGTGCCGGCACCATTATTTGATTTGCTGTTTTGTTTACTGCTTAAATGTTGTATTTATCACGTTTTTTTACTTACTACAGTGGTTCATTCATTCTTTTCAAATAATTTCACTTTAGATATCACAGAATGTTCACATGTATTTTCTGATCCTTTTCACTTCTTTCACCAGGAATTGATCTGTGCAACTGCACCTCTATACGCGGGCATTTCTTCCTGTTACAATTCTCTGCTGACAGTACCTTAGGGTATGGTAGTACAGCAAAGTTCTCCTTCTAAAATCTTGGGTATCCACCCTTTGGTGTTTATTGATCTATGATTCAACAGTTTTTTATTTCCATCCATAAACTGACCTTATTTCATCATCTACAGCCTTGAGAAAGCCCTGGTGGACGCACCCTAGAGGGCGAAACATGTGTTGGCTGAGTACTCTTTATGTTCTACGCGTCATCTATATATTGCACTATATGCTGAAATAAAACCAGCCTTACAAACTACAAGCTCGACTAATGTCTCAGAAATGTCTCTAAAAAAATTAAGGAACATCGTATGCTTACAGAACAATGTATATTTAAGTACTTTCTAAGGCAATTAGATGCCTATAAATCACTACAAATAAGTGGGAACTCACCTTTTACCAATTATGTCTTAAAATTTCTCTGCTGTCAAGGCAAGTCTGAACAAGTGGTCTGGCTCCTTCCTATGTGCCTAAGAACATGCAACACCTTCCAAATATTTGGGATGCAAATTTCACAACAAAAAAGTAGAAGAACATGATAAAGTCTTTCTGATGTAGAAAGAGTTTTTATTAACACAAGATAGTGTTTCAATTGTGTAAATTACATGACAACATTGCAGTGATTTCTATCTCAAGTGGCAGTTTCTATACAAAAACTTTCAAATATGTATTAACCCTCCCTCCTGAGAAAGCCATGAGTGAATAAAGAGAACCAATCTTCTGGTGTCCCTTAAATCATGATTTAACAGGGTGCCAACGCATTTCGCCCTATATATTCTTCAGGGCAAGAGTAGTGTCCTGGACACTCGGACGCTGATTACATATACAATTAGCTGACGGGCGGCACACGACCGGGCCCATCTCCCTCACTTTTGTTCCTTTGGCTACCGGCCTTTACTACCACCGGGATCACGTGTAACAACCTATTCTTATATTTCAGAATCGTCTTACACTTGTGTTCATATGCACATTGCGAACAACAACATTATTTTCTTTGGAATACTACTCTTGCCCTGAAGAAGCCCATGTTTATAGGGCGAAACGCGTTGGCTGCCTGTCCTCATGAACTTATTGCTTTAACAAGCTTTTCGTATAAATTAAAGTCTTGTGGACGAAACTAACAGATACATCGTATTATTACCTGCTCGATAATATTGGACTTTCTGTACTTATTGTATCTTATTTGACAAATTGGAGTGGTGCACCCCCTTACTGTGTTTACACAAAGTAACTTGATTTGACTTAAATCACACAATTTAGTCATGCGGATAAGACAGGATTTGAAACCAGGTTTCTCAGTTACACATAGTGCAGTTAAGCTACTAACTAGAATAATGTGTTTTCCTCTATCCCCCTTTAGTACCACAGGACTGTGTTTTTGTGCAGTTCTGTCAGATGAATAGTACACTATGTTAAGTAAATAAAGATAACACATTAATTTGATCCAATTCCAAAAAAGGATGCATAGTGAAGTTGAGGGACAGCAGAACACCATATGCTAATGCCACTGGCTTTCTCAGACTTTACATAGTTATTCAAAGCAGCAGTCAAAAGTGCATCTAAAAAAACAGTATGGATGATGTGATCCTGGGTGCAACGGGGATGGGGGTCAGTGAGCGTGGAGGTGGAATAAAAGGCATGGCTAAAAAGAACAAATTATTCTGTGCCAATGTATTTGATCTTTCACCATCAAGTAACTGCATATAAAATAATGCTCACCTTAAGTGAAAAATAAATACAAGTTAAATTAATTAGTGGGAAATATATTTTATGTTATTAAATCTCTGTTCTCTGTTGGTTAATGTGATCACAACAGATGTATGTGTGTGCAACCAGAGATAAACAGAATTGAATCCTGTTAAGTAACGCTAACACAAATGTGGAAGTACATTGTGGTTAAAGACAAAAAAGTATTTCCATAGTGTAGATTTTAGTAATAGGCTGATTGTACCTAGTGCAAGCAGTTTTATACCTGTCCATTCAAAGCACATATTCTGCAGCTCAGTTTGGAACAACCTTACAATACCTCTAAAAAATGAATACATCTTTGTCTTTAGGAAGCTTAATGTGAACTCCATCAGTTAACTCCTATATCCCTGTCAAGAAGCGTCTTCATTTGCAGATTAACCAGATGCACATTTACATTTCTTTCAGGCAGAGGACACCCTGGCAAGAAGGCTGGTTTCTTGTTTAGTTGTGTGTCCTTCCTTCAGGATTACAGCACAGGAGATCCCCTCCCTTCAACTTGAGCTGACCCATTGCATCTGCGGATTATTTGTCTTTTAGCACAAAAGCTAAAACTATGGACACGGTCCTTCTATTGAAACGTCTATCACGAACAAGGGACATTAGATTTTATTCATATAGAGTCCATGTAAATTACAGACGGGTGGTCACCCTAGCATGGAAACACACAGTTGCCTCGCATATGTACGTTTTTATCTGCAGCACTTGCTATCTTTAGAACAACCATAAAAGTGCAAGTGCAGTAGACAGCACAACCTTTTAAAAAACAGGTGACACACCTCCATTTGTCACCTGTGTACACTTGTCCATCATGGTATAGTCTCAAAAGTCTGCGTATTTCTTGGTGGAACGGTATCCTATAATTTTAATACATATTTAACTGTCAGGTATTCTCGTAATTGTTCTGCAACTTGTTTCTTATTTGCTGAATAGGAGGGCAGTTCCTGCTCTATGTTCCGTAAATACATGCTTTAACTCAAGTTTAAATATACAGGCAAGAAAAGTATCGGTGTTATACGAAGAGAAACAGATGTATGCTGAAAGTTTCATTGACAGCTTGATCTTTTTGTCAAATGAAGACAAATCTTAATAATATAAATGGTTTCAAGTCAGTTACGCAAAATAACTGCAAGTCCTAATTCAGTCAGTGCTGTTCAATCAGAAAAAAAGCAATGAAGTGAATCATCTTGCCACTGCTAGACCGTTCTAATTTCTAAGCCCTGCATTAGTCACAATTTTGTTGTCATCATATAGTACCTAGCGTCAGCTACCATTATTTCCTTAAGTAATCCTTGTTAACTACTGCATAGCCAGTTATGTGTATCTTCTTTCACAGAAGGAGACCGTGACTTGCGAGAAGTAACAAAGGCAGGAAAGGTTCAGAACTAGCCTAGGTTTGAGCTGCCTTACTGTATTGAAGAGCATTCCACTGGCAGATGGCCATGCAGTAAAATGCATTCCTAGGTTAAAATGGCTCAAGGTGCACCCATGTGCATTAAAAGATAGCCTGGAGTTTTGTTTAAGCGGGCAATTAACTGATTTTTATTTGTTTTATTTTGTATGCAATTTTATGTAATATGAACCTGACCAGAGGGCATTAGAGAAGTTTACACGAGTACTAGAATATGTTACAAATAGTTTTTAAGGCATGGGGATGGTGTGTGATTTGCCCACAAACAGAAAATGTTAAACTGATGTTGGCCTTTGAGCCTGGTTTCTCAGTTCTGAGGGTAGCAAATCAACCCATAAGGTCACATTCCCCGATATCATCATCAGAAATGTTCATTCGAAAAACAAATCCATAAAAGAGCACAGTACATATAAATACACTACTAGTGATCAAGACAGTAACATATACCTAATGAAAACCATTCAGTTAACAATTTAAAAATGCAGGGTAGTCTGTGCAGTTCATGATTTACAAGCAATAAAAAAAACACATAAAATTACAAAACGTAAATCATCATCCTAATCAAGCATGATCGTAAAAAATAAGAAAACAAATATAGTGACAAATAAATAGCAAAAGGGGCAGTTCCTGCCTGGAGAAGTGGAAGCATGAGACTATTTGGCTGTGACAGAACGCAGAGGCAGTGTCCTAAACTGAAAGTTCACGTAAAGGATTCTGGCTTGTGGGGTTTGATCTCATCAATATAACCCTTGTCAATGAAGCTATATTTGAGGTCTAAGAAAGCAGTGTTGAGGGATCCCACACTATCAGAGCTCAAAGTTAAGTTATTATCATGTTGCCAATATAGGAGCTTGGGCATTTTTTTCGCCAACCCGTGCCTGAACCCGGCTTGCAATGATGTAACAAATACATGTCTTCCACCCAGCCTGTAGACTCTCAAGTATAATTTGACTAAAGATTTCTGTGTGTTGTCAATCAGCCTAATTGGCCTGTAGTTGGACAGATCTCTTGACCTCTTTTTATAAACTACAATAATCTCAACCCCAGCCCAACAAAGCAGCATGGGGGCACCACGCATTAAAGATTTGAAAAACAAGGCAAGGCGGGCTCCAGATAACCTTTTCGGACTCAAATATGTCCCCGGGAATTGTGTCTAAACCAGGAGCTTTATTAGAAGAAATCCAAATCAACTGCTTTGTTGACTTCATCTACTGTAATTGCCCAGGCTTCAGAAACATCAGAAATAGTAACCTGAAAATGCCCTAGCAGTGCAGATGTGCCCACTAGTCAACAGTGAGACACTTTCCTCACACATAGCGGATGTCAGTGGAGCAAAGTTTGGAAAAATGGTCAATCTATGCAGATGCAGATATATTGATTTCAGTGAGTGTGTCTTCATGTTGGGGTGACTGTTTGCTACTATTCTCCAAAAGGAATGCTGACCCTTCCACTTAACAACATTCAAAATAGCCTCGCAGTTCGAAAATGCCCAGCTACTTTTGGCCTGATTTATAATAGCCTTATAACATTACCTATCTGCTTGTTCCTGACTGCCATTCACATCTCCCCCTATCACATCAGGGTGGGATATAAATAGAATGTGCTTTTTGCATCTCTTACACCTTCAATGATAAGCAACAGATCAGCGAATGTCAAGGCAGTAAATAATGCACAGAAGCTGAGCTTCAACTGCGCAAATGCCAAAAAATCCTCACATTTGCAGGCCAAAAATACCCTTGAAGTAACCTTGGTGTATGTTATAGAAAAGTGGGCCTAGCTCAAGACTCACTCTGAGAAGAATAATGCAATTATGCTATCTAATATGGATACATAAAAATATTACAAATGTTTAAGAAATTGAATTCATAATTGGGGTGGATGGTATTCTATCACAAATAATATCTACACTAACCTTTTCAGTCCAGCAATGATTTCAGTAGTTGTATAAACGTGAGCTCAACCTTAATTTAGAGAAAATCTAGAAAGCATCTACAAGTACCAAAGCAGTTAAACCATCAAAAACTTACTCCAATCAAATTTGTTCATATGATGGGGTCTCAAGCCAATCCCCTTTACATTAAATGTTGTCCATCAATTCTATGCATTTTTTGCTAAAAGTATTTCATTTCCCTATTTCATTTAAAAATATGTATTTTCCACAATGTAGGTTTGCATGTCGGCATCTCTGACTACCTTATACTTAAGAAATCTGTTTTAGCGTCATTTCAAATCTCCAATTTGCAGCTTTTTCCTTAAAAAAATATGCTCTGGTAATTTTATAGCTTTCTTTTTTTCAATTTTGAATTAATTTTATTCTGTGTATTCGTATGGATTATTGCAATGTTTTATACATTCTTTTAAGTGTGTGTATCACATGTAACCCAATCTGTTTGACGGACTGTTATATGTCTTGCTCAAATTCAAGTAATCAATTATGAAGGATTAACTAAATGTACTTCTGCCTGTCATCTCAATTTACAACCAGTAATACTTTTCTGATTTTACTGTAAATAATTAGGCCTTTGGAAAAATTGTAATTATGCTTGAGAAATTCACAAAACTGTCAATTTCCTTCTTTTGTGAAATTCTGAAAATGTCTTAAAATTTTGAATTATATAATTTTGTGGAACAATTTTACAGTGAGCAAACTACATACAAAATTTCTGTCACAGAACAGCATGAGACTGGTACTCACAGAAAATGTCTTGCAGAGATACATTTTCTGCTCAAACCTGTCTCCTTCTTATATCTTTTTTTTTTTTTTTTTTTTTTTTTTTTAACCCAAGATAGCTGCTTGCTTACAACAATTAGGCGAGTTAGGTGTAAACACCTTGTTGGTATGAACACTTTTGTTTATGTGACTTTGCTAAATTTGATGGAATATCACAAAATATGCGATTATGCACACATTTGCTTTGATCAGGATCCAGAACGTTTTAAGTTTGAGCGGGATCCTTCAGCTCCCCTGTCTACAACAACTTTACATTTCACAATGTAAAAAATACCCTTTGCAAAGTTTGTTGTAGATTAATCATTATATTTAATTCTTGTCAATCAAATGGATAAGAAGCATGAATGAAAGTTGAATAGGTCTTACAGAAGTAAAGACTTTGCTTTCATTTCACTGAACAAGCACAATGCTTTTATTTTTTTTTGTAATAAAAAGTAAAGCGCTTCCAATCATGTTGTTCCTTTGTCTATGTTTTCTGATTCTGAAAGTACTTGTCATATCTCAGGTGAATTGCTTTTCATAACCATCTTCAGTGAAGCCACTATAAAATATCTGATCCAAAGAAACCCACAGAAGTTACCATTGGAAACAATGGGTTGAGATTTTAATTTACACAAGGGTAGTTTGCGCTGTTCTTTCTCCTCTTTCATTGCAATAAAGGATGATTTTGTTGGAAAGTTCAGTAACCTCTAAAAACTAATATCAAGTCTAATATTGCACTTTTTTTACCTCGCAGAAAGCAGAAGATAGGAAACAGTTATGATTACAAATATCAGATTTCCTCTTGTTTTAGTTGTTTGTGTCAACGAGAAAGAAAAAATATAGTACACGATACGTTTCCTTGATGTAGTAGGTCATGGCTCTCAGCACATATTTGTTTCTTCTGATTATAATTATTTATATATTTATTGCTGTTTTATATAGGGCGTGCTCAGAGCCATAGCACTGGAGTGCCAGCTATATTGCATAAGAACAGATTCAATATTTTTTTCAGACCGAGGACATTAATCGATTTCCCCAGAATTCACAGGACGTTGAACAGGAACTTTGTATTTATGGACATAGGTTATTCTCTTTCAAGCTACAAACCACATTTTCATTATTTGTTTTTATTTTGAATGAAATGTCCATGGCAATGAGTGTGGAATCCAGAAGATTATCAAGCAAGTATTCGTTTTCTGCTCTTATCGAAAAACTTTCAGTGTTAAAATATACATCAGTGCCTATGTCAGTCTGAAAACAGGAGGGAAATTATTACATATGTAGTCTTAGTGCACCCCCTCAGAATTCGCTAACCACTAATACCATAGTATTTCCCTGGTGTCATATTACTATATTATGCTGATTCATTCACCCTGCAGTGGAGGAACAACTTCATAACTCCAAATATTTTCCAAATTAAGAGGTGACTAAACCTCTTGTATTTTTCCTGAACGAATGCATCCAGGGTAATAGTCACATAACTGCCAATTTACAAATTAATTTCTCCATGTGAGTAAGGAATGGGGCCTTGGAAGGGTGGGCCTTATGCCGTGAGCTACCTAAGAGGCACCTGGTCTTAACCAAGCCCCCCACCCACTCCCCAACAACAACAAACAAGCATTTGCAATGCAACGGGTCTCACGTTTGCTCATGTTAGAGCTGATAGCGTTGTAAACTCCTAACCTGACTTTTCACCTACCGGCAAAAGTGCATTTTTGTACGTAACCGAAAAAGTGCAATTAACTGTGTAAAGCGCTCAACTTCTGCCAAGCGAAATCGCGCCAGGAAAATTGAGAAAAAGTAGTCCACGAGCCGGACAGAAAACAGCGAGCCTCGCATGTTTTCTGTACTTGGTCGATGCGCTCAAGGAGGGCTAGCCACCGGAAAAGGTATGACGTATGCATGCCTTCGACTAATGAAAGCAAGCAGATTTTAATAGGCAAGCCCACGACCCAATGAAAAACACTGATGTGACGTCAACAGGGCTCCGAGCCCTTTTCTAATACCTAAAGCGTCTTGCTGCGATACGCATGCGCGAGCGCATGCAACGCAGGCTCGACCCTAAAAAAACAAAAAAGCAAGAGGCCTTTGTGGCTTAATTAACATTGGTTGCTCACTATCTCCAAGGACGATCTGGAAATCTACTGGTTACCTATGTTTTCAGCTCATTTTCCCTGATGCCATGCGATTTTGTCTACTCACCCAGTGACCGTGTGAATGTAGTCGAAATTCTGTGACACATGGTGGCAACCTGTGAGTTAGTAGGTCTGTAGTCATGGGAGTTACAATGTGAGGTAGCACTGCACACATTGGGTCCCTGATTTGGAAACAGACTCCCATCTGCTACTGAATTAGGATTAGCAATGAATTCTAACAAAGCCTGCAGTCAGTGCTTAATTGGAGCCAGTAATTGCAGGGGGGGGGCCACTGGCACTCATTTCTAGGAACAGGCACTTATTTCACCCCGAGCAAGAGAGGAAAAACATACAAATGGGAAAGAAGGAGGAAAAGCAGGCACCTGCAAGAGTGCTATAAAGGGGCAGGGAGTGCCCTGCAGTCAATTAAAGAGACATGAGGTGGATTCCGGTCTTAGTATTCTGTGCTCTGGTGCCAGTCCCATGCTTCCGAGCAGAACTTTGGGCACAGACACATTCTTCTACAAATTAAGCTCTGCCAACTGTGTTGACTATTTATATTATTTTTTAAGGCAAATACAGCAACTAATTTCATGAGTGTCTTCCATTACGAATTAAACAAATAAATTAATTTCCGACATCAAACTAATAATGACACCATTCTCATTTTAAATGCTTTTAAAAATGTGACCCAACTTTTACATTATTATCTAAATAAATAATAGCAGAAATTTGCAGTAATTCTAGAGACACCAATTTTACACACTTACCTGCAACATTCATAATAGAAACTGGGGTTCTGTTACCATTAGGTTTTGATTGTGTCTTAAACCAAATCTGAGGTAACTGTGTTTAACCCATTAAAAATATTTGATGTAAAACTTTAGTAGGGTAGGTGGTTTCTAGTTATGGGTACAGACAGTCACTAGTACTCACTTCAATCTGCTGCACTCTGCTTCCTTTTCTTAGTCGGATGTTATTCACATATGAAGTTAGTGTAGTCACCTTATTCCCAAATACATTTGTGAGCACCACATCCTCTCCCAGATCTATTATCAGTGTCTGATTTGCTTTATGACATGAAGGCCTTATGCATAACACCCCAAAATGTGACAGGGACCCATCCATTGCCTTGGCGGCAATAAGGTCTTCTGACAAAAAAAACCTGGTGTGGCATAACCTTTCTTTGATTTTTTGAATTTCAGCATTGTACTTTCGGTTGGTCCCTGATCAACGGATCTGACACATCCCCAAATTCACACTTCAAAACCCATTCCCTTGAATGTGCCTTAAATTGGAACACTCTCCTACCACGTTTTTGTGTTTCTATTGAAAATTACGTGACCAAATATTGATTCACTCTTTACATCACTAAATATTTTCCAGGCCATCAGAGATAAACCATACAACCGTCTGCCCTATTTAGAGTGGGCATCCCAATGCTTTTTTTTTAACTTCCTGTCAAGAATATTCTGGAAGTGAGGGACAGTAGGAGTGAAAAAACGCCCTCCCACAACATGGGAGAGATCTCCCATCGTGTTGGGACCTTTAAGTTTCAATTTTCTTTGAAGAAGCTTCTTTTTTCTGGAGTTTGTTTTTGAAATCCTTCTGCGTTCAATAAGTACAGTGGACGCACGCAAAACTTTTACATTGCTTTGTAAGAACTGAAGTGACAGTGATTCATACAAACTCTAAGTGTTGGCGGAGTAAAGGCAGAGTGGTACATATTAGGCCGTCCGCCAACCTAACTCCTTTTACATTGATTGCCAAATACATGAAGAGCCTCCTACATATATTGACTGAAAGACGGTGCCGGACTTGGAAACCAAAAGCAGCCCTGGCACAAAAGTTCAAACCAGCCTAGCTCTCCTCACTCTATCTCTCATTCCATCCATCCATTCTCTCTCTACCCTTTTCTCCTCTCCCTCTCTGATCTCTTTTTCTACACCTCCCTCTCTCTCTTTTGAAGCTCTCTTGTGCCTGCTGCAAATAATTGTCAGGAGCTGTGAAAGTTGACAGGCACTAGAGCAGCTCTGTGCTTTCAAAACTAGCACCAATGGCTCCAGGCCACAGTGGGTAATGCCTGATGAAAGTAAGAGCCAGTCTGGCCCGCTTAAGGACCATTTTGACACATACAACACAGAGCTCTAATGGTCTACAGTTCATGTGTAGCATCCCCACACATGCTTGATCTACCAAATGTATGCTTTTTTACCACTCTGTGAGGAGGAGAAAAATCTGCTTTTCATTCACACCAAGTTCAAAGATATCTCGCTGCAAGGGAAAAAAATACATTGTGTGTAGGTAACTCCAATAAGGTCCCTCGGATACCAAATTCAATATATGCTGTCCTTGATGGCTTTGTGTTAGTGACTCATTAGTTTACATTTGTATGATATTCACTGACATCCTTGCTAACATAGATAGATTCATATATTTGTATATTGTGAAAATGTATAACACTATTGCACAATAGCACTATAACTATGTTCACATGAAAATCCCTTCGCTCCTTAGGAATCAAAAAATATTCTCCATTAAAGCAACAAAGAAAGAGAAAAAACGAAGTATATGGTAAGGGCAGATAAAGCAGGAAGAGGGTGAGAATTCCAATGGTAAGGTGTAAAGAGAAAGAATACTTGAAAGCAAGAATGGGCTGGGATAAATTGATATTTAGACTAGAATGCCTGAAAGAGCTCTAAGCAAGTGACACAAATAGATATGAAACCAATGGTTACTTTTTAGGATAATGCACAGAAGAGAAACAGAATGCAAGAATATGATGGTACCCATCTTACAGAAGCAAGGAGGGATGAGCTTAATGCAGAGGGAGATAAGTTGAAGATGATTTGACTAGCATAATAGATGATTTTGCAGTGATGATCAAGAGCATACACTAAAAGATGGCCAAGAAGATTCAAGTAGAGGGCATGCCTTGGATGCTGAACATTTACCCTGCTCTGTGTTGCCACCACAAATGCCAACATAAATCCTGTGTGGCATCTGTGGGACATAACTGCAGGCCATATGATTGAAGCCCTCCCGAGATGTTGAGTGTTGGGATCAGAATATTTTCTGGATCGATCGCTAGCGCACACAGCTTACTCAGTGCCCTGATACCCTCACGGGTGATAAGTGCCCCTTTAAATTGATCGATTGATTGATTAAATGGGTGTGTGGTTGAGGAGGAGTGAAACAGACAGAGGCAGAGAGCGAGTTCCTGGCCTTGAGGATGCCACGGCCAGAGTGGTGGGGGCTCTTGTTGCCTGGCACCTGCATGCACATATGCACTCCCCCCGATTGCATTCTGGCCGCATAGTGCCACAGGATCGGCCCACTAGCCAAGGGGGTCTGAAGGGTTGCACCAGCTCCAGGAAAGCATGTTCACTGGCAATCGAATGATAGGGCAATGGAAGTCCAATACCACGCAGATTCCAGCACTCCTCACCAGCACCTGGGGACTTAAAGAGCCAGTGCTGCCGGACACTTTGGGGGTAACAGGAGTGAGCGATGGAGGATGCCACTTATGCCCCCTGTCCTCTCATGGGCTTCGACCAGCGATTGCTCAGCCACAATGCCCTTCACCCCCTGCTAGAAGATGGTCAGAAGAGCGGTGGGGGGTTGGGGTCGCCCCTGATTCTTATGCTAGGGCTGGGGCTGTAGTGGACACGGAGGTCCTGACCAGCCATATTGGAGGATGACACCCTGGTACAGACACAACCCCACAGTGGGCAATGCAGATCCAGTGCAGTGCTCTAGGGACTGGATGACTGTGAGTATGGGTGTGTGCGGCCCTCCTTAGAACTAGTTGCCGGAAGTTGGGCTCTCATCCAAGTAGCTTGAGACCCCAGAGACTGGAGTGTGCTGGGGCTGGGGGGCAGAGCTGTGGGGAGCACTACTGTGTAGGGACACACTCTTCATCCATTCATCACTATCTTCCCCACTGTATCCCTCCGCCATGTTGTTATGGGAGTAATGTTGTCACCGCTATAGAGACAGTATCATCATTGCATGCTGCATCCCGAGAGAGGAGTTGGATATTGTTCTGGGGCCAACTTTATTCAGAGAAGGCCCACATTACCCTGCCTCTTGACAGGCATCTACAATACCACCCATGTACTGTCACAGCCATCTACTGCAGGTACTTGGGGACCACACTTGCCAGGAGATAGCCCCAAGGGGAGGCTTCCTTTGCGGAGACACAGATTATTTACCAATGTGGTTTGTGGTGGTGTTTACCTCCGAAATCATTCATGGGGTTTATGTTCTGCATGATGGGGCCTACGCGGTGCATCTATTTGATTGCTGCTAAAGGAGAGCTCTGGTGGGCTGACTTCTTGTACCGCTCCAGATTGTGGTGGCGGATTGGCGAGTCAGAAGAGGCTTGCATTTCACAGAGCATACATAGTACTATCTCACATTGAACTCATCAATATAGTTAAAGCTACCCCCCCCCAGGTGCCAAACAGAGTATTTTGGACAAATACACACAGCACGGAGAGTCGGCCTCCATCACAGGGACATGCAGACAAAAAGGGTGCAATACTAGAAAATGCTGCCCTTCTGCAGCCATCACACAATCCAGGGACATGCTGGACATGATAATCAAAGCAGTTGGCGTGGGCATGAAACTTCTTCATCAAGACCTCAAAAAAGTGGTTGAGCGGATAACAGAGACAGACAATAGGGTGTCTGGACTGGAGGACTCGGTAAATACCCTGCAGCAGACAGTGACCAGACTCACTGCTGTGATGAAAGGACTGGTGGTGAGGGTGAAGGATGCTGAGGGTAGGGCCAGCTGCAACAACTGGGTCGTGGATTTTCCAGAGGGTTGTGAGGGCCCCTTGATAGACTGTTTTCAGGACCTATGGCTTTGCTTCCTCATTTCTTCAGATGCCCTGTCATCCTGCTTCATTATTGAGAGGGAACAGAGGGTGCTGGTGCAGCGCCTTCCACCGGGAGCCCAGCACCACCCGGTCATTGCTCGTCTCCTTAATTATAATGACTTGGATGTTATTCTCTGACATGCTAGGTTTCAGGAGAGGATTTCCAACCAATCACACATCATCATGATATTTTCTGATTATGCCAAGTTGGTGCAACAACAACAGCACTCTCTTCTGGCTACAAAACAACGCCTCTGAACTGAACACCCAGCATATGTTCATTCACAGACCCTCTTTTATAATAAGTCCAAAGCACCTAGTAGTTCTTCAGTAATGTTTAATAATACACCATAAGCTTTTCAGTGAAAGAACCTCTCTCCAATCCAGATCTAAACAGAATCTCTATGAGTATTAAATTGACAGGAATATTCCATTAGAATGGGAAGGGGAGGGGGGAAGGAAAATAGGTGAGGGAAAGTAGTAAGATAATACACACACTGGTTCGACCCAGTTTTTTTACTACATTCACTTCAGAAGGAGATGATGGTTGTTTGTCAGAATTCACTCTCATCTCCTTCATACACTCTGCTGTGTGTTCTATCCCACCAGCCACATCAAAAGATTGTTTCAAATTTAAGCTCTGTGTGAGTAGTTTCTCCTGTACCTTAGAATTGTTTGTACACCGGACCAATTGATCACGAATTAAAGAATCTGTCAAAGAGTCAAACTCACACATGTTGGATAATCCTCTCATAGCGGCAATATAAGCTGTTACTTTTTCATTTTTGCCCTGTGCCCTCATGAAACATCTGTGCCTTTCTAGGACCACATTTATTATTTTTCCGAAATGATCTTGTAGTTTGTTGAAAGTAGCCTGATAAACATTAATTTGATCTTCTTCTTCCTCTTCTCCATCCTCCTCAGATTGTGTTATATTTTCATAAATTTTCCTTCCCTCTATTCCCAAATTATGTAGAAGGATATGCTGTTTCCTTAATGGTGTGAATTTTTCTCCCCCTATGGCAATTACATAGGATTCAAACAGTTTAGCCCACTGTTTCCAAGGCAGAATTGGTTCTCCTTCGTTCAGAAAAGGTGGGGGCTGGGACCTATTTGCTGCTGCCATATTGAACAGTAGAAACTTAATTAACTATAGAGTGAATTAAGAGGGTAGGTACTTTGCTGAAATCACTTATGTAATGCTTGTGCTAGGTATCTGGACCTATAGAATTCGTTTTTACCAATGTTTGTTTGTATAGAGAGCCTGACAGATGTACTTGACAGTCCTCTTTCAGGTTCCACAGAAGAAAGTTGTGGGACTAGCTGTTTTTTCCTTTCACTTGAAAACAAGTTGTGTTCAGTAGAAAAAACGCCCATGTGATGCATAATGGGCATGTAAAAACATGGAGTCCCAGAGTCTCTCAAGGATACTATTCAGAGAAAACTGTGGAGGTACTGCAGCAGTAAGTACAATGTTCGGATTGATATTTCTTAACATACAAACTTGTGCTGAAATAGGTAAATTCAAACTTCCCTTGCTACTGTTATGGCCTTAGAACGTCCAACGTCTGCCTCAGGCGACGCTTGCCATGGAATTCTGTTGAGGAACGGAACAGCTGGAAGAGGTGTCTGACATTTAACCTTTCAATGTACCACTGTTTGACAAGTTGTTGAATTATGGCACATAAAGCTACAGTAAAAGTCAAAGGTTGCAAAATGCTTGCACAGAAAGTTTCCTGGACACTCAGCTTTCACAGCAGTACTGACAATAATTAAGTGCCTTATTACATGAGGAAAACCACACCTTTTTTAAATTAAAAGCACATGCAGCTTTACAGTAATGTTTGTAGTTAAGCTAATTCATAATGTAACAGTAATTTATGCTTTAAAATGAGCCATTTGACTTGAGCACTTGCTGATCTAAAGTTTGAATTATTAGCAGCTCGCCCAAATTATGAAGTTGTGTCCAAATATAAATGTTTATTTTCCTTCAGCAGTTACTTGAGTGGTGACAGAAAATGTGCCACACGGAAAGAAATGCTGAGCAATAAACATGAAATGCTTTTAATTAACTCCAATACCTGGTAATATGCGATGGCTGGAGTAAGTTACAAAATTGTATACAGGCTACAGCTTTCTTGAGAAACACAGGGCAGCAAATAAATTATTAGGAAGTTAATATTATGAGAAAAGTGCCCCCAGGAAATGATGGCAAACAGTAGAAATGGACATACAGTTGCTTGAAGAGTTTGTAGTTGCCAAATGGTTAGGTGTACTGACTTTTTACTATTTAAAGATGGTTCTGCCTTCAAAATTGAAAGCCCCGAAGAATCAAGTTGGTGTGATGCAGATAATCTTCCTGACGTTTTCTCCTTCAGTTGTAATGATGAATGTAGACTCCTGACTGAGTACAGTAAGTAGGGGGTGATGGTGTCTCTGTCCCCTCACAGCTCCTCGTCGCCAGCACCTAGTAGTTCTTCAGTAATGTTTAATAATACACCATCAGCTTTTCAGTCAAAGAACCTCTCTCAAATCTAAAACTAAACAGAATCTCTATGAGTGTTAAACTGACATTAACATTCCATTAGAATGAAAAGGGGAGGGGGAAAGGAAAATGGATGAGGGAAAGTAGTAAGATAATATACACACTGGTTCGACCCATGGGTCAAGTAATTACAACACCCTCTTTTTTTGAGACACCAGAGGAAGTCTTCCAATGTACTGATGAACGTGTTCACTTATGGACTCAGATTCATACTCCTCAAAGAATGATCAATGGAACAGACCTACAAAAACCACGTTGAAGAAACAGGTCTTACTCCTCATGCAGGTGTTCCAGATGAGATGGAGATGTCCTGGCAGATGGGGTCAAGCCCTCAAAGGCTCGGGGCAGTCTCTCCACCTACCACCTGAACTAGACATTTGACAGAACAAAGTGTAGAGCCTGTGGTGACCCCTTTGGGGTTGCCATATTGATTAGCAACTACTGAGCTATGAAAGTGATACTTTAAACTCACTAGTTATATGATTTTTTGGGGTTTGGGGATCCACTGGGGTGAGTTTGGCAGGGACTCCTTTTCGGGCCTGATTGTGGTTAGTTTCACTGTAGATACTTCCTGGTTCTTGGAGTTGTGGTTCATTTCAATTGTTTTCATTGTTGCATCTGTTGTTCCGTATTATTCTGCTCCCCTGCAACTGGCCTCTCCCTTCATCATTATGGCCTGCTGAACCTTCTTCCCTAACGTGCCATCAGTTTCCCTAGTATGGCCGGGGAAATAGACCTAATACATGTGGTATACTGGAATTTCAATGGCTTACTGGATACAGTTAATTGGGGCGCCCTCTTACAACATGCTAAAAGGGTGGGAGCAGATGTCCTCTTGTTGCAGAGGACTCACCTCTTGGGTAACAAAGCCCCGTGTGTTGCCCTCCTTAGGTTCACACAGGCATATCACTCCAGGTTCACAAGGGGATCCAGGGGTACATGTATTTCAATTAGGAGCCAGCTCTTATTCCAGCACCTGAGGTCCTGGGTGGATCATCAGGGGTCGGTACACAATGGTGACTGGCACGCTATATGGGGAGCCCCTCACATTACGAAGCATGTACACCCCTCCACTCAACCAGTCCTTCATAGAATTGATTACTATGGTCTGGGATGGACTTCTTGAGGGACTTATGGTGAATGGGGGCAATTGTAGTGGTGTTATGGACCACTCGGCTGATATGTGTTGTCCACACAGCCCTGCCTTCATTTGTGTCAGCTCTAGGCCTGGTAGATATTTGGAGGGCCTGCCACCCAGATAGGGGGTGTTACATCTTTTTCTCCTCTGCACGTGACAAAACTCCTTATCCCACTTAAACTATTTCTTGATCCCACATACACATTTACAAAGAGTTGCAGATATCTCTGCTTAGGCACAATGGGCTTTTGGATCACTCCCCAGTGAGTGTTTATCTCCGTGTGAGACATCAACGTCCGGTTTTCCAGTGGCATCTGTCAATTTGGCATATGCAGAACCCTGACTACAGACTCCATATGGAGAGCTTCAAGAGGAATACTTTGCAGCTATTACTGACACAGTGGAGTCAAATGTGATGCTATGGCAGGCTCTAAAGGCCACACTGCAGGGGCTGATAATAGTTTTGTTAATGGGCTCTAGCGATGCCAATCTCAGATCTTGGTGAACCTAGAGGCCTGGATGGCTGCTGTAGAGATACGGGGTCACCTGGGGGTTGGGAAACAGGCATGTGGACAGCCTCTTGCAACAACAATATCAACAGTCCCTCGTGGAGGAGGCTAGCCTGTCATGGAGGGTGGCCCAAACCCACCATCTATCAATGGGGAAATAAGTCCAGCAAAAGTTTACATAGGCTGTGTCAGTGTTCCGGAGCCCCACCTCCCTGCCTCTCAAGTCTGACTCAGCGAGTGTGCTATTCACTGACACTAAGACAGTAGTGTGCAGTTTCAACGCATACTTCCAGAATGTTTATTACCAGCGGGAGGCATTGTCTGTGGAACAAGTGGAGGATTTTGTGCCCTCAAAGGGGAGGGACTCTTGCCAGCTGTGGCAGCATTATGCCCAGGGAAGGCCCCTGGGCCAAGTGGTTTCCCTTATGAATTTTATAAGGCCTTCATGCCAAAACTCCAAGAACATACGTTGGGGATGATCCAGGCTGTGGTTGATATCACTATCCTACATCCAGCTTGGCGCCATGCAGAGATTGTGGTGTTCCCCAAATGCGGTCGGCCTGCTGACGAGTACTCTTCTTATCACCCTATCTCCCTCCTATATCTTGAAAAGAAGATCTTTGCGAAGGAATTGGTGAACAGGCTGCTGCATGTCATACCAGACTTGATCCATCCATTTCAAGCTGGATTCATGCCTGGTGGTTCCACCCAACACAATATTCAACACGTATACACTGCTGTGGTCTTGGCAGACAGGCTGGAGAGGCCCACAGGGGTCCTCCTAGCCAACATTAACAAGGACTTCCACTCTGTCAGTTGGGTCTACCTGTTTGAATTCCTCCAGCACCTCAATTTTTGCCCTAGATTTATATCCTATGTTAGGTTATTGTGACAGCAACAGTGAGGGAGGCTGGGGTGAGTTCAGACCCAATTCCAGTCACGCGGGGGACAAGGCAGGGGTGCCCTTTATCTCCTCTAATGTTTGCTCTAGCCATTGAGTCCCTGGTGGCATGGATGAATATGGATGCCTAGTTTCATGAGTTGGAGTGGGAGGATGATCCTTCAGATCGAATAGCATTATGCGCGGATGACGTCCTTTACTATTTGACCTGCGCAATCTCAGTGCTGGGGATTTTACAACTCAAAGACATTTTTGGTGCCTCCTCAGGACTATGCATAAATATCTCAAAATCATCTGTGCTCTCAGTGGGCAAGTATACACATGACCTTAGCTGGGCATCAGGACTCCGAATTGCCACAGGTGGTCTCAAGTATTTTTGGGTGTTTGTATCCCTCACACAACATCAGCATGGGCCCACAACCTAGAACCCATTCTAGCGTGCCTCAAAGAAGACATACATTTGTGGTTGGTTCTGCCTCTTTCCCTGACAGGTAGGTCTGCCATTTTTAAAATGGCATCACTGCCCAGGCTATTACACCAACTACAGAATTTTCATTTTGAAATCCCCTAACAGTGGTTTTGAGACGTTAATTCTATCTTTATCAGCTTCCTTTGGACGAGTGGCATTCCTCGCATCACCCTGGGGAAATGCATTCAATCAACATAATGTGGAGCATAGCTGCCACAGACATTGAATCTTACTATCTGGCAACACACCTTCTGGTTATTAATGACAGGTGGTGTGGGGTACAAGAAGACCCTGGTATGCATCATCGATGGGCAATGGAGGGCTCTCCAGTCATCTCGTATTTAAACTACAAGGGTGATTGTGAGGATCTTCCACAGGCAATGCATTTTGTTACTACACAGTGGCGGTACTCCCTTCGAGAGATGGGGTGGTGGGAGAGACTAACACAATGGATACCACTGTGGCATGACCGTTGGCTACACTTGAGGGCTTTCATAAATGGGACTTGATAGGCATTTCTACATTGGGTGATATCATGTGTGGGATAGTCTTTAAATCATTTCAGACTTTGTAAGCAGACTACCAACTCCAACGTAGCCAGTTCCGTCAATATTTCCAACTCTGCCATGCACTACCCCTGTACATTACAGACCTCCCTGAATTCAATATCTTGGAAAGCAACCTTCTTTGGGGTGATAGAGGTGGGCGTAATATTCCACAAAATTACAAGATGCTCATCTCTAATCATCCAGATAGCTTTGCGGCTCCCCAACGGGTATGGGGGGTCTGATGTGGGGGCGTTAAAGGATGAGTACTGGATGGAGGCATTGGGTGCGTCTTGGAATGGGGCCGTTGCAGCTTGGCTTGGGTTAATCCAGCTTCAATGAATACACAGGGAATACTATACATGCCATCAACTGTGGAGGGTGGGGGTGATTGCCTCCCTGGCTTGTCTCAGGTGTGAGGTGGAGGAGGGCACATTTGTGCATACGATGTGGGGCTGTCCTACATTAGATTATTTTTGGAGAGGTATGACATTATGTATGGGTTGAGGTTTTGAGCTGGACAATTCTGCTGGACCCAAAACACATTCTTCTTCATGTCTTGGACACACTAGTGGGCAATCAATACAATCTGTCTTTGCTTTTCCTGGACTTCACTCTGGTGAAGCAGAATACAGTGAAGGGGTGGAAGGCGGTGACCCCTCCATTCCTCACTGTATGGAAGACTGGTCTACACTATTGCATGTGCCTGGAAATGGCAGTGTACCAAGCCTGTGGATGTCAGCAGAAACATGCGAAGGTATGGTAGGCATGAGCAGGCCACAGGGGTATAGTGCTGGTACCTGTAAAACCAAGACATGATGTAAATGATGTAATACACTGGTTTGCAGAATAGAGTGGGGAGAGGAGGACATGGAGGACGTGTTGCATTCTGTACTGTGATTTTGGGAAAGGAGGTGGGGCTGGGTTGTATCATACAGGTGTATGCAGATATTCATGTCACTTTTCTACACATTTATTTTACGAATCATTGACCAGCAGACTGTAAGTCTCTGAAAAAAATCAATAAAATCTGGTAAGCAAAAGAAAAGTGAAGTAGTGGTCAAAATGGAAAAAATTTGAACAGTAGTCAGTCTCAACATGGACTATGAAGGTACACAGATTGTCTAGTTTTAATTTATCTGAGGAGTCAATAGAGGGGATGTAGTGAGAGAACCAAAGAGCAGAACCAAAGAAAACACCAAGATGTTGGTGGACAGCATTTAGAGAGAGATAAGGAATAAAAGTATTGAAGAAGATAAAGACAGGCAAAAGGAAAGATGTAGGGAAAATGAGGGGCTCAGTTTGTAAAGGAATAATATAAATGGAGTGAGACAACAGTCAGTATTGGACTGAGGACAAGTTCCTTGAAGCAGTGTTGCGGAGAGAGAAATCTAAGGAAGAGAGGAATGGAATGCCCAGGAATTCTCTGCATAAAAGTCACAAGAAAGGCCTAAGGAATGGATCAGAGGAGCCAGGACAGGTATTGATGGAGGAAAATAGGACCATAGCAAGACCACAGGGAACACCACATTAGAATGAAAGAGGAAGTGAATTTTGATCTGACAAACATATAGGCTCTCATTATGACATTGGCGATTTCGTCAGGAAACCGCCGATGGCAAGGGTGCCAGAGGACCGCCAGTGCTGGTGGTCTTCCGCCCGACATAATATGGCTACTGCAGGATTTCCGCCACAATAAGGGCAAATCTCTGGCAGTAGCCAGGCTGGCAGTCGAAGCGCCTAGGCGGTGCTACAACCTGCACCGCCCCGCCAGTAGGATACTGCCAGCAGTATTTTATCCAAAAAGACGGCCTGGTGGTGTCCTGCTGGCGCAGCGCTGATGGCGGTAGCAGCACCCCTTCCCGTTCCTGCCGGACAACCTCCTCACCGGACAAGGTAATTTGGGCGTCTGGCAAGGGAGGGGGGTGGAGGGTGGGGGATTTTGTGTGTGAGTGTGTGTGAATGAACGCATATATGGATGAGTGTGAGCGAATGCGTGTATGGAGGAGTGTGAGTGAATGCGTGTATGGATGAGTGTGAGTGAATGTGTGTATGGATGTGGTTGTGCATGCATGCGTGCGTTGTGTGTGTGCATGATTTCAGGAGGAGGGGGGGTTGGGAGGGCAGTGTGATTCTTGGGGAGTGGAGGGGTTAGGAGATTGCTGGTAGGGGGTGGGGAGCTAGGAGATTGCTGGGGGGGCGGGGAGCATTCTACCGGGGACAGAGAAGAAATTCTCTGTCACCGATAGCCCTACTGCCATGGTTTTAGTGGTGGTGGTACCGCTACGAAAACCATCGCGATAGGCTGGATCATTATACCGCTGGTGGTCATGTGTAGACCGCTGGGTCAGAGAAGCACATCTCCATCATGGTATGAGTGGTGGTGTGGCTGGTGTTGCGGTCAACCCGCCACATTCATACTGTGACGGTATACACTGCCAGCCTGTTGGCGGTAATACCGGCACATGTGGGTCATAGTGATTTAGTGATTAGTGTTGTAAGAACTGAACCAGTGAAGAAACGTACTCAGGATGCTAGTAATGAGAAGGTGGAGATTCAAAATGGAATGATCAACTCTGGAACGGTCGAGAAAGATTAGTGGAGAGGATAGTTCATTAATCAGAGTTGAAGTTAGCAATTGAGGAAGAGCCATTTCCAAGAAGTGAGAAACATGAAATCCAGATTGAAGAGGAGAGAATTGAAAGTTATGAAGACAGAAGGTTATCATGTGCTCAAGAACTTTTACCGAAAAATGAAGTGTGATAGAGTGAAATTTCAAGGTGGATGTTGGACTGAGAGATGCTCAAATGACCAGGGATGGATACCCTGCCAAAGAGAAAGGCTAAAAGAAGGGATAAGGAATGGAGCTGATGAGCATAGCGGAGATAAGGATTCAGTTAAACTGGTAAGAAATAGCAGAAGTGGCATTAACTTTGGCTATGGATGTGAGAATGTCAAAAATGAAATGGTAGCAAAGGTCTTCCGGTCCTATACCATACAGCATATAATTGATGTGTGTACTCTTGTGGGTACTCAAAATGCAAATAGTATATGTCCTGGAGCCAAGTATGGCTGTGGATGAAAAAATATACAGTACACGGTTCAAAAGTTTCCAGTGCAAGCAGTACTTCATTTACCACAAGGTAAAGGCTGAGTGCATTTGGTGTGGGTTGCAGAAGCATGTTTTAAAGTAGGTTTTGGCTTAACCAAAGCCTGTTGCCAAAACTCTGTGTTCATAGCCAACATTTTTGTTCACAACTATAGGTTGTCCTCCTGTGGATGTCTGGGCACATGTCCAGGTTAAATAGTTGTAGAAGTAGTTTATTTCGGGGATAAAGTCCCATAAAATACAAAAAAATATACAATACAAAATTAGTAAGAAATAAAAAATATAAAATGCAATTCATTCATAGACAGTCTATGGCAAGCAGTTAGATATCTGCTGAGGGAGGAGTCAAAATGTGATTCCTGATTGGATTCTGTCACATACTACATTGCCAGGGATTGGGCCCTTAATCAAAATACAGCCAGTAGTGTCTGACCAGCTTTCTACATAAAATAGGAAATATAAATAAAGACAGATATGGGCCTATACAAAGCTATGAAAGATGAGGTGTAAAATTGCTATTATATAGTCACATGTCAAAGTGGGATCCCAAGCTGCTTCCTTTGGATCCAAACCGCATATACCAATGTGTTCATAGTGAAAACAATTGCCAGTCTTATGTCCATTTGGAATATACTGAAAGCAGCATGGGCATGTCTGAATCCCAAATTCAAACATAGTGGCCTATGCCACTTCCTTCTGGCCCTTGTTTACAGCACTCAGCAACATAGTAAATGATCTGAGTCTTCAGTTGTGTCTTTGCAGAAGGGGCAACAACCTTGATCATTGAATAATTTTTTTCACTTCCAAGTAAACCTGGAAATTTCTAATGTACTCAATCAGTATTTAGGGCCTGATTACGACCTTGGCAGAGGGGATTACTCCATCCCAAATGTGACGGATATCCCGTCTGCCGTATTATAAGTTCCATTATATCCTATGGAACTTGTAATACGGCGGGCGGGATATCCGTCACATTTGGGACAGAATAATCTCCTCCGCCAAGGTCGTGATCAGACCCTTTATGTATAAAGTTCTAGGTTTAAAGAGAATGATGTCTTCCATTTAATATTCAAAACGAGTGTGGGCAGGTTTGTGATTCTGGAATTTTCTAATCAACCTATTGTCTTTTGCATTTTTATGGTGCTGTTAAATGAGATGGCTGCAGAAAGTTGATGGTACAATATCCTGGGTGCTCCTCTATATAGCTGCAAATTGTTCCATACATTATCCAAACCTAGGACTTGGTATCGAGATTTAATGTGGTTGATTCAATGTACAGAGTTTGCTTTGTTGATATTCATGATCTCTACAAGGCTTGCTCAATATGAGATCAGCTTGAGGGTTGACCATGACCTGATCCAAAAGAGAACGAATTTTAGGGTGGTTAGATCCCCAGTTGTCTTCATTCCTGTGCAAAATAGGGGAATGTATGGAAATGCCTCCTTGGCATGGTTACCCCCTGACTTTTTGCCTTTTGTTGATGCCAGTTATGATTGAAAGTGTGCTGGGACCCTACTAACCAGGCCCCAGCACCAGTGTTCTCTCCCTAAACTGTACATTTGTTCCCACAATTGGCACAGCCCTGGCACCCAGATAATTCCCTTGTAAATGGTATCCCAGGTACCAATGGCCCTGATGGCAGGGAAGGTCTCTGAGGGCTGAAATATGTCTTAAACCACCCTGGGGGCACCCTCACTCAGCACATGCACACTGCCTCACAGCTTGTGTTTGCTGGTGGGGAGAAAATGACTATGTCAACATGGCACTCCCCTCAGAGTGCCATGCCCACCTCACACTGCCTGTGGCATATATAAGTCACCCCTCTAGCAGGCCTTACAGCCCTAAGGCAGGGTGCACTATACCACAGGTGAGGGCATAGGTTCATGAGCACTGTGCCCCTACAGTGTCTAAGCAAAACCTTAGACATTGTAAGTGCAGGGTAGCCATAAAGAGTATATGGTCTGGGAGTTTGTAAAATACGAGCTCCACAGTTCCATAATGGCTACACTGAAATCTGGTGAGTTTGGTATCAAACTTCTCAGCACAATAAATGCACACTGATGCCAGTGTGGAATTTATTGCAAAATGCACCCAGAGGGCATCTTAGAGATGCCCCCTGAATACCAGTCCAACTCCTAGTGCTAGGCTGACCAGTTTCTGCCAGCCTGTCACAACCAGCCAAGTTTCTGGCCACATGGGGAGAGTGCCTTTGTCACTCTGTGGCCAGGAACAAAGCATGTACTGGGTGGAGGTGCTTCTCACCTCCCCCTGCAGGAACTGTAACACCTGGCGTTGAGCCTCAAAGTCTCATACCTTTTGTTACAGCACCCCAGGGCATCCCAGCTAATGGAGATGCACACCCCTCTGGCCACTGCCCCCACTATTGGTGGCAAGGCTGGAGGAGATAATGAGTAAAACAAGGAGGAGTCACCCAGCAGTCAGGACTGCCCCTAAGGTGCCCTGAGCGGAGGTGACACGTGCCTTTAGAAATCCTCCATCTTGAGTTTGGAGGATTCCTCCAATAGGATTAGGGATGTGCCCCCCTCCCCTCAGGGAGGAGGCACAAAGAGGGTGTAGTCACCCTCCAGGACAGTAGCCGTTGGCTACTGCCCTCCTGACCTAAACACACCCCTAAATTCATTATTTAGGGGTGACCCAGAATGCAGGAAATCAGATTCCTGTAACCTACACAAAGAAGAAGGACTGCTGACCTGAAAGCCCTGCAGAGACAACGGAGACAACAACTAACTTGGCCCCAGCCCTAACGGCCGTCTCCAGACTAAAAAAAACCTGCACAGTCACGCATCCGACATGGACCGGCAACCTCTGAAGCCTCAGAGGACTGCCCTGAACCAAAGGACGAAGAAACTCCCTAGAACAGCGGCACTGTTCACCTACAGCAACATTTTTGCAACAAAGAAACAACTTCTAAAGAACTCACTCTTCCCGCCAGAAGCGTGAAACTTCACCTTCTGCACCCGACGCCCCTGGCTCGAGCTTCAGAGAACCAACACCGCAGAGAGGACTCCCAGGTGACTGCAACCTCGTGAGTAACCTGAGATGACCCACCTGCACCCCCACAGCGACGCCTGCAGAGAGGATCCAGAGGCGCCCCTGACCGTGACGCCTACTAAGCACACTGCACCTGGCCGCCCCTGTACTGCTGAGGGTGTGTTTTGTGTGCCTGTTTGTGCCCCTCAGTGCTCTACAAAACCCCCCTGGTGTGCCCTCCAAAGACGCAGGTACTTACCTATTGGCAGACTGGAACCGGAGCACCCCTGTTCTCCATAGGCGCCTCTGTGTTTTGGGCCTTCCTTTGACCTCTGCAGCTGCTGGTGTGGTGACTTTGGGGTTGCCTTGAACCCACAACGGTGGGCTGCCTATGTCCAAGAAACTGAACTTGTAAGTGCTTTACTTACCTCAGAAACTTAACCTTACTTACCTCCCCCAGGAACAGTTGATTTTTGCACTGTGTCCACTTTTAAAATAGCTTTTTGGCATTTTAACCTATACTGTGTATGTTACTGCTCTAATTCAAAGTTCCTTACTTACCTGTGTGCAGTACCTTGCATTTTATGTATTTACTCCAAATCTTGAATCTTGTAGTTCTAAAATAAATTAAGAAAATATATTTTTCTATATAAAAACTATTGGCCTGGAGTTAAGTCTTTGAGTGTGTGTTCTTCATTTATTGCCTGTGTGTGTACAACAAATGCTTAACACTACCCTCTGATAAGCCTACTGCTCGACCACACTACCACGAAATAGAGCATTAGAATTATCTAATTTTGCCACTATAAACCCCTAAGGGGAACCCTTGGACTCTGTGCACACTATTGCTAACTTTGAGATAGTAAATACAGAGCCAACTTCATACAGGGTATAATTGGGGTGCTTTCAAGGCAGTTTAAAGAGGGATCTTAAAAAGCCATTCTGGGCATGCCAAATTTTGGTGTTTCCTATTCCCCAGATCTTTGCCCCACAGAGTGATGCACTTTGCAGACTGACACAGTAGAACTCTATTACCAGTGAAACAGTTTTTGGTGTTGTGGCTTTATATAGCTTGGCAACTACTGAAGATTAAAACACCATACTTATGGTTAAATCCCTGTTGCTTGAATTTAGATTACATAAATCATGCATCCTTGTCTGTTGGGGGTTCCTAGGCTTAGAAACGTTTTCGATGTAAGTTAAATTCTTCTGTGCAATTGGGGTTGTCAAGATTGAGGTCGCAGACACTAGGGTATTAGGAGAAATGTTATTTGCAGGCTGGGATGTGGCAACAGAGACAATGAGACCCTGTGTTCTCCTCCACGGCTGGGAATTGGGTAGTCAGTCGACTTCTACTAGTGACAGAGAAGATGAGTTTTCAGTTATTGTAGGACACTGGAATGGCCTTAGAACGAGCTCCCTTCTGGCTTTGACTAGTTGGACAGGTGTTCTCCTCAAACGAGATGGAAGTATTTTATTTCTTTTAAACTATGTGGTCAAGCCCGTGATTTGATTAATTCAAGCATCAAGTGCCAATTACCCAACCACAAGTCCAGGTCCCTTTAAATCAGTTTGATAAAATCATGGGCGTCATGCAGTCGACACAGCTATTGTGCATGTAATATATCAAAATGTATAAGTGAGTAACAGTGACGGTAAAAATGTATCCAGTGTGAATCTGTAAATCAGAGAACTTGTATCTTCCCTTTGCCCGAAATGTAGCTTCGATGCTTACATAATGAAAACAATTGAACCATTATTATGGCGCGCCCTGTGGATGCTAGCAAAGTAGGGCTTTCCAGGCAGGTTTTTTTTTTCTTCGGCATAGCTCCCCTAATCCCTCTTAAGTGCATGTCGCTTATCATGTCCATGTTCTGCTTGTGTGTGTGACTTCGATTTATGTGACCCAATATTTTGCTTTGTTGTTTGTGTGTTTCCTTCTTGCATGTGTGGGGCCTGTAATTTACTCTTGCTACATGGGCCCAATTACAAACTGTTATGAGAATCGATCAGAGGCCTTTTGGCTGGCCTCCAATTCATAGCCAAATGAATATATATGTTGGATTGTAGGGTGGCAGTTACTCAAAGAGTCTCCTAGTTGGTACAGGGACAGTTCTGCTGGTTTCCTAATTTGTTCCAAGAGTTTGGTCTGCCTACAATTTGGTTTCGAAACAGCTAATTTAACTTCACTTAGGTCTTTTCTGAATAAGTCGACTTACATTAATGTCAATTCCTTTGCGGCAGTGAAAAAGGATGCCGTCTTGCAAGGAGGTTGGGGCTTGCTATGAGAGCTAGAAAGCAGATCAAAGCCATTAATACAAATTGTTGTGGCTATTTTCATCTGCTGGGTGCTCTGGGTGAATGAAAGGCAGTCACCCGGGGGAAGCACATTGTCCCTGAGAAGGGTAGTTGTCTGCGCCTGATTTAACTCATGCATTTATGGCTCCAGCATCCTCCTTTGTAGCTGAGAGGGAGGCCATTGAGACTCTGGCAGTGTCAAAGGAATTTTGTTTGCGTGGAGTGGACATGGCTCTAACATGCCTGTCAGAACACCTTTCAGAGGACTATGGGGCACGCAGGGGCTACTGGGCCAACCATATTGATTGAGGACCTTACTCCTGATGTTCCAGGGCCCAACCTACTATGGATCCCGTTCAACTGGGCCAAGTTGGGCTTCTGCACGCGACTCTTAGTAGTTGCTGTGGTCGAGCTGTCAAGACTCCCTTGGAGGGGATGTAGACACGGGTCAGTGAACATGACCCTAAACTCAAAGTGCAAGCAGTGCAAATAATAAATCAATGTCCAGCCAAATACTTGCTGTTATATTTCTAACTCTAAACACGCAAAGAAATGTGATATTTGAATGCAACAACACAATACCTCTGGAGGTCAGAGCTCTAGCAGCTTTTAGGTGAATCCCTGTCCCACCCTCCTTCATGTAACATGTTATTATCAATTTGCTGGGTGGCCGCATTAGGGAATTGCAAAACTATTAGTGTATACCCAAGTGTTCTCCCATTTGAACATTTAGGATCTTAGTACTTCACGTCAAAACTGTCTATGGTGCAGTAGTACCATTCAAAGAGAGTTCCCCCAAGGCCCAGTTCATGTCTTATCCGCTCTTGTAGCGCAGAAGGGTTCAGTGATTCAGCGGGCACCTTCAAACGCACATCCGTGCGTCCTACTCAGCTGAAGTCAGTTGTGCTGCTCACGGCCCAGCATGGCAGCACCCAGAGGCACAGACTCTCACTTCTGAGCAGCGATGGTGGAGGTCTCCTAGATAACAGAGCAGCTCCCTGTTGCAAGTTGACTTTGATCATTGGGGGAAGGATTCTTTTCTTCAGCTCCCAACTGGAATCAGCAAGGGTGCGATGCCATCCACAGCCTCTCCGGCATTCCTCAGCTTTGAGTCGGGGACAGTTCCCTCTCAGTCCAGGTCCATCATGCATATCATAGCATCAGCCTGTCCTTCGGGGGTGTCCCAAATCCTTTGGCATCATTGGTACCAGAAGCCCATGCTGGCACACAAGGTTTCCACAGTTCGCGGTATTATGGGCACAGGCTCTCCCAGCATTTGTGACCCGGCCCAACAATCACATGTGTTGGCCCTCCTTGAAGCACTAACATTTCAAGTGGCCTTCTCAGGCATACGTGATCATGACAGTGCAGTGGTATGTATGTAGCAAGTCCTGTACGACACTCAACACATGGCCCTGGCATACTGGGTTCACTAAAAACAATCTTGCACATGAGCGATGGCCAGATCAGTGCTCAGCTGAATCCTCACACCTCATACAGGAAGCCCTCATGGTAGTGCTCCATGTTGGGACTTGCTCCCTCAAAAACTCTCTTCTTCACATAGGACATTTGTCTTGGCAAGCAAGCAGATGCTGGTGCTCCAGGCTCCAGCGCAGGTGGTCTTGGCTTTCCTGTGTGATGTCCCCTCACCCAGCATGGAGACAAGCAGGCCTTGGTCCCTTGTCCTGGTCACAGACAGGAATAGTGCAGAGCTTCCCCTTCTCACACAGCCCGTCTGGCTCCTTGGCAAATAACATGTTGTTGAGAAATCAACCGACCCTTCTTATAGTCCTTATCCAGACACCAAATGTGATTGAGGTCTGGGTCTTTGAAGTTTTCTATTGGGTTCTGCTTCTTTTGAAGTGGGAATTTTTCCTTTTCATCGTCCTTCATGAAAGATGTCTGTCACAGCACAACTCCAAAGCTGATTGTCCACATCACAATTCATGGGATTGATGAGAGTTCACACTTGGATGTCAACAACAGTGATATGTTTATCCAAAGGTTAATCCCAGACCCATAGCCTTAGTATTTGTGGTTATCTTATAAGCCCCATCTCCCTTCCTGAGATGTTTCCAGGCCCCTTCCTTGTGATCTATCACTAAATCAAAGAGCAATCTTTTGAAATGTAAAGGGAGGCTTCCTTTCCATCCAGTGTGTCCCCACACAGCTCACAGGAATGCAGCAAAACACACATCTCTCCTCCTCATGTCTTTACCAGGCAGACCTGGGCTTCCCAAAATGGAACTCTGACTCCTCCATACAATGTACCATTGCATGGACACTTACACATCACATTTTCATGCCTGAGTTTTCCAGTATACATTGTACCCTTATATGTACCTATGCATCCAGAACATACACTCAGTCTGTGTGCACTGGTCAGCACTGAAGCCTTTCTACCTTTAACCAGGATGTTCTTTTAATAAGCACACATACTGCCAGCACATACAATGTCTTCGTATTGTACTTCACGTAATCAGGCATACACTCAGTGCATACTTTATCCGCATATGCACTGCACAGCACTACATCTCTCATGTAATATAATCCTCTCGGCATACATACAGCAAGTAAATGTACTAACCACATATGCACTTCAGAGTACTACTCCATCCTTGTTGTGTACTCTTCCCATGCACACACACAACTAGTGCACAGTCACTACTCCTATGCTACACAGCACTCCACATCTTCTGATGTAGGCCACGGGTGAGGTAAGCACACAACAGCCAAACTTTTGAAAGGTGAGTAAGCCTGTAGGCCTAACTCCAGTGACACATAGTTAAAAGGCCCTATTCACTATTGCATGGCATGCTGCCACCACCACACTCATGCAGCTTGACTCCTGGGGAAGGTTTGTTCCCATTATCAGCAGCAAATTCTCTCTTTTATAGCTTCTGCCAGTGTAATCTAGAATTTCATTCAGTAGGTTTGGAAAAGTGGTGTGATGAGAGTACAGAACACACCCAACATAATTCCTCTGTATTGACCCCACAGATTGAGTTACTCCTCTGTAGGGGAGCCATATAAAATAGTCAGGTTTGGTCTCAAAAATGATTTGCAGAAGTTGCAGAGTTCACAGTGTTTCCAAAGGTTTGAGTCTTGTATGCCATATTAAAGGGTTAGGCACTCAAACAATTCAAGGGTTATTTCACAAAATAATTGACTATGGGGATGTTTTTGTTGCAGGTCGGGGGTTGCTTGACTGCAAGTCTTAGCCTGACCTGTGGCAATGAGTGCCCCTGATGCAATTTTCGCACTTGGAGGTGCTTGAAAGGATACTCTGTGTCCCTACAGCACTATGCTTTTGTTGAAGGCCAGGCATTGCTGGACCACATGCACCAGCCTGACCCATGACAAGGAATGCCGACGACACTATTTCTGAGCCTGGAGGCACTTGAAACACTGCTCTGTGTCCATGCAGTACGGGACACTTTTGTTGCAGGCCAGGGGTTCCTGGACTACGCTCCCCCAGCCTGACCCACAGCATAGAGGGCCACTGACATCATTTCTGTGTCTGGAGGCACTTGAAAGGACGCTCTGTGTACCCACAGCATGGGATGCTTGTGGGACATGCAGAGGATCATGCCTGGGTGAAGAACAGGCAAAGAGGATAGGCTGGGCCCACTCTCTTTTGCCCAGAGCAACTATTAATTTTTGCTGCATTCGTAGGAGGTAAGCGCTATCTTGGCTAATATGGGCAAATGCAATGCTGGTTGGGTACCCACGGGACTGGCCATTACTCCATGTACAACCACTCCCATTGATGACATGTCTGAGCATGCTAAGGGGATAATATAAAAAGAAATTACATTAACAGAGTGCAGGCTATCATTAGATTATTGCCCCAATCAAGAGGCCTGTCTTGAAAATTCTTCTCCCAGTGTCACCTTAATAAGTCCTCATATCTCTGGATCTTTGGATCATTCTGAAATTCATTTTAACCCAAGTAAAGATTGATTGGCTCTGCCCCTGCGTCTTGTCCCTATGTCTTAGTGCTGGCATGAGCCCCCACTCTCAAGGAATCACAAACATAATCACGGGTAGAGCTATGTAATAAAAGTGCAGATTGGCTTATCAAGCACAAACATTTTAACTTTTAATCCAACAAGCATAAATGAGATAATAATGAAGATTGGGGTGGGTGAATTGCTCAAAGAAAGATATAGCTGGGGATTGTATTGTGGTGAACTTTTGTAGTCCATTTTGTGTAAGGAATTTATTGAGGTCACGTGAACTTATTGGTCAAAATGATACCAGCATATGTTTGCTCTCATAAGGACATTTTTACAGACCTAAAGCACAGGAGCTCATTGGAGTTCCAAAAATTGCCACATCCCCAGTCTACATCTTGCACTTTATAATAGGTTCTCGGCACCAATCAATCTTGATGGGATAGATTGACTGGGGACTAGTCTTGTTGGCAGCAACAAACCTATATTAGAAAGGTTTGCTAAATTGCCCCATCCTAATTCTCTTTCACCCTCTGGTAATAGTTTGGACCTTGAGGATTCTGTGTTGAGGATATTGAGCTGGAAAGTGGCAGATCTTCAATCTAACATTACAACACTAGAATGGTTAACCTGTCTAAGACAACATGACATGCTTATGCTCCAAAAGACTTGGGAAACACAGAAACTATTATTTGATGGGTTTGAATGCTATTGCATCCCAACAACTCCTTCATGCTCAGGGCGAGATTCGGATGGCATGGCCATTTGAGTGAACCTTTCTACTGAGAATAGTTCAAAGGTAATTGAGACTCAAAATTTCAACTTCCAAGTTGTGAGATATAAGAGGGGACTAATTCTGTACCTAATTAATTTTTATATTATTGATTTTAATAGTTATTTATAGTGATTTTAACAGTGTTCTGAACACCAAATTCCAATTTTATTTGACTATATTTCATCTTTACAGAGTAATGTTGGGACTAAATGGCAATTTGCAAGTTTTTGCTTTTGCTTAGAAGGAGATTTTAATGTTGGACTTTGTACACACGTTAATCCCATTAATTCTCTGCCAATTGTCACAGCAAACAATCAAGCAGACTCCCCGGATGGCAGTGAAACCCAAGGTGTGGAACTGATGGATTATCTGGCATTCCAGGATTTAAATCACATAATGGATGTTGCTGCCTACACCAACCCTCTGATACCCACCTTTATGGGTAGTGGCTGCTCCTCTACAATATATTATTTCTTTTTATCATTTAATTTGGTGGATTCATTGTTGCATGGAAAGGTAGTCCTGTCCGACTTTGGGGATCATAACCTCATTGAGGGGGCACTCATATTGTCCCCCAGGCCTAAAGCCAGATTGGAGCACAGGATTAGAAACATCCAATCAACCACTGATGGCTTACTATTAGTTTGGAGAGCTGTAGAACCTGGCCAACTCTTTCATAAAATGAATCAGAAGAATCCAAATCTCTTTTGTTTAGCTGGAAACGATGCAGAATTAAAACAGGTAGGGGCCTTTACTCAGCTTTGTTTAAACATTAGGAAAAAGATATTGCACCCATCATGCATGTTAGCTATCTAGCATAGGTGGTTTAAATATGAATATTCAGAGGCTAATTGTCAATTACGTAGGGCACTTGCAGGAAACCCTACGGAGCCGTTTGAGTTGGCGCTCTGATGTAAGGCATATGAAGAGGTAACTTCCAGGAGGAAGAGGGAGGTGCTACAACTTCAATGGGATTCACTGGTTTTATCTGCAGCAAACAAGAACAGTACATTGTTCTGAGAGGCCTTGTCAGACATGAAGCATATGAGTCATATTAGTTATCATATTTCCAGTGGGACATGGGATGCACATTTCACAACAACCTATGCTGCAACCCAAGTATCAAGTATCAAGTGACTTCACTGTGAGATCTAATTTTAGGAACAGGTACCTTTGAATGAGGTAGAAGATGCTATAACCCAGAGTGTCAGAGAGGAGGCCCCTAGCCCGAATGGATCCCAATTGATCTTATAAAGTACAATCCTGAATTTTAGGCACCTCTATTGGTAAATAATTTAAACATTCTTGCCCATTGCCCTCTACCTAGTTCGTGGATAAATTCCATCATAGTACCTATTTTTTAAAAGGACAATTGTTTACAGCCCGGTTGCTATAGGCCCATCTCTTTAATTGACACAACAGTAAAGATTCTCAGAAGAGCCTTGTACAACAGGATTACAGAGTGAGCCAAGGAGAAGGCCATTTTGCACCCTTCCCAATATGGTTTTAGGAACCGTGTTGGGACTATAGAGCAATGTCTAAATCTGTGCCTGGTGAGTGGGAAGTATATCATTTCCAAATGATTCCCCTTGTATTTGGCCTTTATGAATTTGACCTCAGTGTTTGATTACATGATTGGCTCAAAGCTGTGATCAAACCTTCTTGTATTTGGGAAGGATGAACCACTAGTGCACTTTCTAGTGTATTTGCACATGGATATGAAGGACAGAGTTAGGTCACAAAAATATAGGAGTTATTTGTGGAGTAAGACAAGGGTGTATTTTGGCCCCGTTTTTATTTATTTTATATACTAACAATCTTCATCCTTTTTTAATGAATGCAATGTCAGATGTCCCAATTATTAAAGGCTCCACTTTACCTTCACTCGTGTAGGAGGACAATGCTGTTATAATGGTTCATACATCAAGAGCCTTGCATCTCCTAGCCATGGTTTTGTGGATTTTATGGGCACACAAAATTTGCAGCCTAATTTTGCAAAATCTTATATTATGGCTTGTGGCCCACTTTAACAGTTGGTAAAAATAGTTTTAAATGTACTGGCACTTTCCCATATCTAAGCCTAACGTTTGCTTTTAACGGTTCCTGGGCTCTGCACATCTCTCACTTCAGGGCAAAATTAATAATGGCCACTGATACTTTATTTAGCTTGCTGCATCTAGGGGCAGAGGTGCACTCATTCCTCTTTTGCAAATTTATAAAACACATTGTATCCCAACAGCAACATACAGAGTAGAGGTAAGGGGCATACAAAAATGTGACATATTTCAGACCGAAGGAAACAGGTTCTGTAGAAAAGTCCTGGCGGCTCCCATTTCATACTCACATTTGATCTGCAAGCAGAGAACTGGGCATTCCATATATAGAAGATTACATGAGAGACCTGTGAGAAAACAGGGATGCTAATCAGCCCCAGGGTCTGTGCTCTGTGTAAAATGAGTATGCAAGTTAGGCTAATTATAATTGGCAGTATCAACCTACCTATAAGTCTTAGTATATGATAGGGCATGTAGGTGTAAGGACCCCAGCATAGGTAGTGCACCCATAGCTGAACTGCTGAGGTGCCAGTGTCATTTTAAAGGCAGGCCTGCTCTGCTGGCTTTTTTAATCTAAAGTTATATGCAAATTTTACTTTGGAATTAAAACTACTTCCAAAATCTTAAAGTATCTTTAATTTACATGTAAGTCACCCCCAAGTTGTGTCCTAAGTGCCCGTAGGGTTGGGGGATATGTAACTATAAGCAGGGCTTTTGTAGAAATTGTGTTATAAGCCCTGCCGAGCCAAATTTGTTTTTCCCTCACTCTAGTGAATGGGCTCCATAGGCTAAAATGGGGAGCCTTTATTTTAATTAATAAAGTCTCCAAAGGAGCTAGATATGGTCTCAAACTGATTGTTATAATAAATGCAACAACTTGCCATTGCTGGATTTAATATAACGGGTTCAGGGAAAGAGTTTTAGAACGCTTCCTAAAAGTTACCAGTTTCAGCTCTGTAATGCCCTTCTCTGATTGGCCAGCCTCTGGCAGCCTGGCCAGGCAGCATTTATGTGGTGTGAAGTGGCCTAGCTTGAACACAAAGGAAGTGCCTGGGGGGGATCTTCCTCAGAAGATGGTAAAACAGGATAGGGGGAGAGCAGCCAAACTGGTCTTCAAAGGAGGGAAGGACATTGGGAGCAGCTCAGGACCTCTCCCATATCCTGCAAACCCAGACAACCAGATGCCCTCTTGATTAGATTAGGAGAGGGCAGAAGAGGGGTGTGTTAAGGATTTTTAGCCACACCAGTGGGGTGGCTCAGTCAGACCTAACCTCCAAAATTCAGTTTCTGCCATTTTGGATTTTTAAGGAATGTTGCTCCCTGGGATTGATGTTTGCCAAACTTCCCAGGAAGTGGTGATCCAAGGGGGTAGTGTCCTGCCTATGATTAGACAGTTTCCCCCCTTCTTTTCACCCCAGGAGCAAGGATACATTTGTCAGAGCTGCACCCATACCTCAGATCCCTGCTGGAAGTAGATACTGGAGAATAAAGAATGCCCTGCTAGACCCCTGGCCTGCAATTGGACACTGCACTCACAAAGACTGCACCAGCTACACACTTTGGGCTTCAACAAGAAAATGATTTTACCTTGCTTCTGCAGCTCCAGGGGTGGACTCCTTGTCAGCTACAGGTACAAAGGGGCTGCCAGAGCCCCCTGCATCAATTCCTTCAAGAAGAACCCAGGTTACAGGCGTCCATTGGTCATTTGAAGATTCTGACCAGGTGCATTCTGGGAATTGTATTCCCAACTCCCAAAGAGCAGTTCAGAGCTTCTGGAACCTTAGATCAAGTTGTGGACACTTCAAGGACCCAAAAAGGACCTCTGGACGAAGACCCAGAAGTTTGAAGACATTTGAAGCAACTGTTGTAAACAGCCCCATAAGTTGAAAAGGTGCATTGTGGGAGTTGTAGTCCCAGACCCCAAGAGGCAAACCAGAGCCTCTAAACTCTTGGCTGGTGCTGTGGACTACTTTCTTGTATCAACAAACACTTCTGAAAGTAAGTGCAATAGTGCTACATCGTGGGTGGCCTGAACTCTGGACTTTGCCCCTGTCCAGTGTGACCTTTTTTTTTAACTCTTTGAAAACATTTAGGGCCTGATTCTAACTTTGGAGGACGGTGTTAAACCGTCCCAAAAGTGGCGGATATACCACCTACCGTATTACGAGTTCCATAGGATATAATGGACTCGTAATACGGTAGGTGGTATATCCGCCACTTTTGGGACGGTTTAACACCGTCCTCCAAAGTTAGAATCAGGCCCTTATTCTCTAAAAATTCACATCTCCGGTTCTCCTTATCCAATTTAATCATTTTTGTGTCATTTTAAATGTAAAAATAGAATCTATTTGTATAAATTGGTGCAGGATTTTTATTGTGCTTTATGTTTTACTTATTTACTGTTTTGTGATTTTCAAATGCTTTACACATGTGTCTCCTAAGTAAAGCCTTGTCGCTCATTGGCAAGCTACCAAGGGTTGAGCTGGGTTTAATTTATTGAGACCTAACTTGACCTGGGGGAGGTTAGTGGCCTATTTGCTAGTATAGGTACTTACCAGTGCCTACCAATAATCTACTTCTTAACAAGCCTTTCACCTTTATCATGGGTGACACTGTAAAAAACTAAGGAGGCAAACCTCACAAGAGATACCGTGATGGTTTGCCTTAGCTGTGTCAAAGGCTTTGTGATTCTCTGGATAGCCAGTGTGGAATCTGGCCTGCATAAGATTGGCCTACAGAATGTTTTTACAGACCCTGGTGGAAATCTCAATATCAATAAAAACTGGCTACAGAAAGCTATAATTTAGCTGATGCTGAAAAAATGACCATAGCGAAGGGGAAGACAAGTGTGGTTGGCTATTTGAATCTTGTAATGGATAGCTTGCCTGTGTGGTACATGACTAGATCAATGGGCCATTGGGAGCGAAGTTTATTGTTTGGTTATAGGGCTGGTACAGTAATCTATTTGCTGTGTTTTCCATCAGGTTTTAACACTACTCTTGACTCCATGTCTTGACCTTGTTGTGAGAAGTCTTGACAAACAATGACACACTTTACATTTTTTTGTAGATATTACTCTATGTATTAGAAGCACTTTTTTATTCCCCTTGTTAAAAGGTGGAATATTGATAACCTCAAGGCAACACTCAACATTTGTACTCAACTTATAGATAAATAAGTAATTGCCCATGTAAGGGTGTTCTTGAGAGCAGCAGTCAAGCTCAGGGAACTATGAATACTGATTACGCTTTTTGAAATGATTATTGTATTGTCTTGGCATTGTCATTATGGCATTGGATATTAATTTCTTGTTTTTATGACTGTGATTTTATCAAGTAATGTATTTTACTGTGTACATTTTGATCTTTTATGGATACTTTTGGCATTTGACTAAAGTAATTAAATTGAATTGAATTTACCTATGGAGTGAATCACTCTTTCAGGCCACTTGCTTCAGTTAGTCATCTTAGTGGCTACTTTCAGACCTGTATCATGCCAAATGGGTACCAGTCTATGTGTGAGGGAATTAATCTTAAAGATTTTAGGTCTAGTTTTTTAGGTGGTGAACATGCCTCTAATGATCGGATATCCCAGGATTGACAGTGTAATACCTTCCATTCGATGTAAACCCAAATGATTACATTCCGCAAGTCTGCAAGTGTGGCAAGAATTAGAGCAGTTGCAAAAGGTAATGGGCCTGGCGTATGAAACCATGTGAGATAGCTGATGTAATTCCAAATTGGCATAGGCACATAGCAAGATTTAATATTCTTATCTCCACATCTAATTATCTTAACCTGAAAATGTATGTATATATATATACATTGGTTTTTTTTTATCGTTTTTTTCTCCCCTCTATGAGCCTCCCTTCTTAGTTGAAGGGACCCAAACAAAAAAGAGAGAAATAAGGTGGCACCACCAGATCTGGAGTTCAAAAAGTTATTTCTTCCTTTATTAGCTTACAAACTGCTCAGTGCTTGTAAAAATGGTGATGCTTTTCGGCCTTAGCCATCAACAGGCCATAGAGTTCGTTGTGATAGACTGCCCTTTTGTGTCCCAAGAAACCACTCCCGCTTTGCACATACTTTGCACAACCAGTGGGTCATTATCCATCCAGTCATGGTTTTCCAATTTTATTTTTGTAACTTGTTTTTATTTTATTTTACAGTTATGGGAGTCATAATTGAGTCTATGTGAGATAATATATAAAACATAATGCAATATTCTATAACATAATGATGAGTTTTTATAATAATAATAAACCTGATAAAGTACCTATTTAAAGATGATTACATTCCCTTTTCACTCCTTACTGAGTACTATAAACATATCATGTCCACTTACTAATTTCTTTATAGTAATTAATTCTCTCATCTTTATATCACTCCCATGCTTTCTCCAACATATCTAAGACTGGACTGCTCTCTCGGTTATTGCTATCCCGCTAATCAAGTAATTCAATTTACTTAATTTCCATCAAAGGAATATTTGGGGGAAAATACATAGTTTTTCTCTATATTATTTATTTTCCCAAAGTTAAAGTGTGAATACATATTTGAACTACCAAACCTGTTTATTATCTCTTGACACTGATTCCATCAATATATTATTTGCTATTCATCCATAGTAAATGGTCTGTTCATTTAATTTGTCCAAAATTACACCATAAAAGTTGTTGAAATTCTAATATCCTTCAGCTGGAAAATGTTCAGATACTGACAGGTACCAACAGTAAGAGCACAGTATCTGTCAGATAATGCACACTATGGGTTTTCTTTTCAAGAAAATGTATAAGGTAAAGTACCTCACGGAAGTGCAAGTGCATTATTATATGAGAGATGTTTAAAATTAGTAATATAAATTGTAGCACTCCAGTAACTCACAGTAAGTGCAAGCTGCTTAAACCCACTGATTTCCCATTAGACTATTAAATAATTTATTTTATTCGATTTCTTTACAGATTATTTTAAAGATCATTTAAAAATGACTGAGAGTTTTTTCAGGTGAAATACCAGATAAAGTGCATGTGCCTAACACTAAAAAAGGGAGGAAGTTTATTTAGGTGAAGTACCATATAAAGTGCATGTGCCTTACACTAAAAGTCTTATTATTTTTGCTAACTTGTTGCTAATTTTGTAATTTTATATTGTTTTATTTTGATTGATGACCCCATTTTTGAGTACCCTTATGTATTTCTTCTTTTTAACAAAATACTTATCCTATTTCAGATCTATGTAAAACGTGAATTCCTTGATAAGGTACCATTTCATCTTAATCTTGCTGTCTGATTTCTATCAAATTTCCTATTACCAAAATTAATTGTCTATTTCTAATTAAACTAGATAACACTCTAAAGGTCCCATGTCACAAATGAACATGTAAATCTGCATCTGCATTTAACCCCTAGGGACTCGCAGTTCCCTTTAAAATAATCAATCTTAATTCAGTTCTCCACAGATATTGTTCTTGATTTCTGCCTCTATGATTGCGGTTAATGCATTGTATCCCAGAATATTGTAATCACGTATGTTCTCCATTGTGTTGTTCACAAATATATTTCGCCATGGAGTATGTCATATCTTTATTAATAATTGCTCTTAGATGTTGGAGTATGCAGAGTTTTAGTATGTTCACTGTACTTCCCACATATTTCCTACCACATCCGCATTCTAATACATAAATTACAAATGTTGTCTCACAGGTAATTCTCTCTCTGAAAGTCATTGTTTTTCCATTGTATGTTTGAAAAGTGGATGTGTTTTTTTTTCCGGTGGAACATGCTGTGCATTTCCAACATTTCCAAAATCCAAACTTCTTCTGTTCTAACCAATTTGGGATGTAGCTTTTTTATTGGGCCATGTGACTCTTGGACAAATATTCCCTTAAGGTAGATGCTTTTTTATATGTAACTTGTGGGTGAACTGGTAACATCCTTTTCAATGTCTCATCGAATTGCAATTAATTTCTATTCTTATTCAGCAATTTTTTAACATCGGGACTAGCAGTGTCAAATCTCATTATTCATCTGATCTCATTCTTCTCAGCTATTGCTGAGATATTCTTTTTCTATGGTATCAGAAGTTAATTTTGTTTGCATTTTCTCGCCCTCATCATTGCATCCTTCAAAATCATATCAGGGTTTCCTCTTGGTGCAAAGCACATGTACATATCTTCCAGTTGTTTTTCAAAGCTAGATTTATTTGAACAGATACGCCTAACCCTAACAAATTCACCATATGGTATGCTCCATTTGAGAGCTCGAGGATGACCACTGTCAGCATGCAACAAACTGTTCACACTTGTGGGCTTTCTGTGAATCTGCGTGCATATCATGTTTTATTTTACATAAACATTCACATCATGATAGGTGATATTGCACTAGTTTCATCTGTGTATCTCAACTGTTGTGGATTGTCATTGAAAGAGACAATGAATTTCTCTAATGCTTCTTGCTCTCCTTCCCAAATCATTAACAGGTAATTGATTTAACGGACCCATAATATCACATGTTCTAAATTTTCTTTATTACTGTCACACCAAATGGTTTTCACTTCCCTCCATCCTAAAACTAGATTAGCATAGGTTGGTGCAAATGAAGTATCCATCGCTGTTCCTCTCCTTTGTAAATAATATTCACCATTAAAGAGAAAGATATTGTGAGTTAAACAGTATTCTGACATCTCTAGAATCATCTCTATATGCTTCAATAAACCAATAGGCCTTGCTCTCAAATAATAAGGTGTAGAGGGAAACCACATCAGTTGTTGCCATGATGTACTCTTTCTTCCACAGGATGTTGTTGATCCGATTGAGAAAGTCCATAGAGTCTCTCACGTAGGAAGGAAGGCTGGGAACATAAGGAAACAAAAATATATTTATGAATCGTGAGGTGTTTTCTAATAAGGATCCTACAGAACTTATAATTGGCCCTCCTGGTGGGTTTGTTTCATTCTTATATATTTTCTGCAAGAAATATATTGTTGGAATAGTGGGACAGTCTATCTTTAAATACTTTACTTCTGCTTCTGCTTCTTTTAGGAGACCTGCATCTTGCCAGTTTTTTAAATACCATGATATTCCATCGTATTATCTGCTGTAGGGTTCTTACTTAGCTTGATGTAACTTGCTTTATCATTGAGTTGCCTCATTGCCTCCTTTATATATTCTGTACAATCAAAGATCCCTTATGTGATGCTTTAATAATGATTGTATCATCATTTCTCAAATCTTTTAATGCTTCCCAATCTACTTGCATCTTGTTAGTCTGTTTGTGTTTATCTGTCTCAAGAGCAACTCTCATCAGGCCATCTACCATCACTTCTTGAAACAGATCTATCTTATTTCCCCAAGATTTACCATTCACATCTACTTATCTTAACTTGAAAATGTACACACACACACATATATATATATATATATATATATATATATATATATATATATATATATATATATATATATATATATATATAATATATGTATGTATATTACTTGCTAGTGGTCCCGAGTAGGTAGTTATAGTTAGCACCTAGTTTCCATAGGAAAAGCGCTTTTTGTCTTGGCTATATCATTGGCGCCGTTTGACATATCTTCACATAATTTTCTAACAAAAGTGTGCTGAAGGGTCTTGTTGTCCATGGAAAGTTTCAGGGTGATCGGTCACGACGGGGGCTAAGATAAAGGGGGGTCAATGAACGTGTGTTTCCCATGATAATTCCCACAGACTCTTTAGACCCTGAAGCCTATACTGCTGAACAGAATTACACAAAATTTGGCAGAAAGGTAGCTTTTGGTACGCAGATTACGCTTTTTGTTATTTGATGTAAATCCAATCAGTAGTTTAAGAGAAATTAAAGGAAATCCAACTTGTATAAATACAGTTTCGATGACTTTGCAACTAGTGCCGATCTTGTGCAGAGATCTGATAGGCTTCCAACACTTCAAACCAGGAAATATTGGCAGCCATTTTGAGATCCAGCATTTTTTATGTAGCCCCTGGGAAAGGGTATTAACAAAACAGATTCTTGTTTCATACTGTCTCAGGAGTATTTAATTGTTTTTAAGTCACCTCTTCATGTCTAGAAGGCCCAACATTATCCCTTCCCAATCCTGAAAATCCTGCTACAGTTGATGCATACACTCAGATGCACACAAAGGGACCTGTAATAGGAAGGGGGAGAATGAGTTACACACAGAAGGAAAGGAGATGTGGTTACAGAAATGATGGGTCTGTGTAACACTGACAGATAGGCAGGGTTACACCTGGAGAGGAGGGTCCTTGTAGGCAGTATAAGTGACTTACACAGAACATAGAGGGATTTGTATTACACACGGCCAATTTATATTACACAGGGTGTGAGTTTGTAAAAAACACATGCTCGGTCTTTGTTACAAAGGACAGTAGAGATCTGTGAAATGTGGGTCACACCGAAGAGGAAGGGTCTGTGAAAGATAGAGACAATCTTTAAAGACAGGATGGGTGGTCTGTGAGGTCCAGAGCTGGCTGTGTTAGAAGGAAGGGACAGGTCTGTGAGATAGAGCCTGGCTGGTTAACTCACTGATGGGGCAGTGCCTGCATTACACACATGGGGCAGTGATCTGTGAGACATGTAACCAGGTTAGGTTACACAGTAGGGTAGGCATCAGTGTAACAGAGCCAGGCTGAGTTGCAGGAGGTGGGGTTTTCTGGGAGAGACACAGAGGAAAGATAGGTTAGAAGGGATGGTCAGTGTAAGAGAGAACCAGTCCAGGTTACACAGGAGGGGTCTATCAGATGCATACCCAAACTGGTTGCTACCAAGTAGGGCAAATAGTCTGGGTTAAGCAGAGATCGTTCTTTGAAAAATAGATCCAGTCTATGTTACACAGAAGCAAAGGGCAGGCTCAGAGGGCAGAGGTCTGTGAGAGACACAGCTAGGCTGGATTAAACACAGAGTAAGCTAAAGAAACATGGGGGGGGGAGCAGACTGGTTTACAACTTGAAGGATAGGGCTTCTGCCTGCTGATGGGAAGAGAGAGCCTGCCTGCCTCCCAGCTGGCAGAGGAGGAAGCAAGGCATCCTGGGAGCCTGGAGACAGGATTGTCCCGGAGGATTTTCCAAAGCCACACCATTGGTAAATAAAAATAGCCGGCCTAGAGCAAGCAGTGGAGGCATGGCATGGGGGAGCTGTGCTCCCGTGCATAGCTGGATGTTCTCTTGATTACACATGCTTCATCATTGATCAGGAAACGGGGTGTGCAACCTGGTGAGTGAGTGCTGGCCTAATGTTACTCTTTCGCCACTCCTTCGAGGGACTGCCCGTAAACATGCCTTCCCTCACTCTCTGGTGCTAGGAAAACATTACTGTGAATATGTGCAAAGAGAGAGTAAAAGCTATAGTGACATGGGAGAAGAGAAAATGTGACATGGCACATGCACACCCCCTCTCCCAAACAACAAATAAATATTCCCTTGGGACTTGGCCTACCTGGGGGGGGGGGAGTGCAGTAGTCTGTGCTTGTTTCTTAAAACATTTTGTTGTTAATTCAGGGATCCTCCACGATGGTGAGACAAAAGTTTAAAAAAAGTTTTTTTGGTCCCTAGGTGGTGAGGGTATTCCTATCCTGCTCCCTTTTAATTTGTTTACATTTTTTTGGGACTCTGCTGCCAACATTTTCTGGTTGAAGTGATGGCAGGCAATCAAATCTCAGCACGAGATCTCCAGGATCCACGAAGGCGTTGAATCCCTAGATATATATATTTCTTTTTGTTTAATATCTCTAAATTACTAAATGGATTTACATAAAATCTCAGAAAGCACGCTTTCTGGACAAAATGCTAGCTTCCTGCCAAATTTTATGTCATTCAGACCAGGGGTTCAGGCTGTAATCATGTAAATCCGTATGGCAAATAACGTGGGAAACACACTTATTTCTCAGCGCTGCCTGACGAATCACCTTGAAACTTACCATGGACAACAATACATAAAAGTACACTTTTTTTGGGAAAACTTTGAAACTTTATATATATATATATGTATATATATATATATATTATCCACAGCGATGAGAGCCCACTCATCATTCTGCTGCACCAAACCAGACCAAATGTTCAAAATAGAAAATACAAATTGCCTCAATCCGGGGGTTCTCGTCTGTTTATTAAAGTTGTGTTGCAAAGTCTATGCCATCAAACAGAAATATATATATTTGTAATCCAAAGTGGTCTCGGAAAGCCACCATGCTAACCACTTGATGCATCAAAAGTAACAGCTGAGGGGAACTGTCTCCATTCACGCAAAAGTGCCCCAATGGGATAGTGGTTTATGCCAGGAGGCTGTCCAAGGTAGAGGGGGGAGAAAAAAAGAGGGAGTGAAACAGGGAAGGGAGGAAAAAAGGGAAGGAGATTGCATGAAGGGAAATCAGGGGCTGAAAGGGGAAGTTTAAGCCTCTAAATTTATCTTTGAAATGAAAAGCCCTGGCTAACCTGATAGTACTGAAAAAAAACTATAGAATGTATAAAAAATATTTTGTGATGGAATAACGTTGACCCATGCCAGTTGTACCCTCAAGTCTTCTGTAAGTATCCATCAGCGGGGCAGTTATATGCATGTAGACAAATCCAAGGGGGCACAAGAGCTTGCTGCAAACACACAGTGGTTAGCCTGTCATGAAAACTGGCAGCAGAGAGGGGATCAACTTAAGAGACAGGTTGTGAGGGTGAGGCAATATGCGTCAAACTGGAAACCTGCAGCAGAAGAGAAGAAAAGAAGTAGAACTAAGGTGGTCAACTGGCTCAAAAGAGGTGAACCTATGTGCGTTACAGAGCAAGATGATATTTCCCAAAATGCAAAAATAAATATTAAAATACATATGTAAATATATTTGAGCTTGTAGGAAAGTACCATCTTGCCTGGCATGTTACCCCCATTTTTCACTGTATATATGTTGTTTTAGTTGTATGTGTCACTGGGACCCTGGTAACCCAGGGCCCCAGTGCTCATAAGTGTGCCTGAATGTGTTACCTGTGTAGTGACTAACTGTCTCACTGAGGCTCTGCTAATCAGAACCTCAGTGGTTATGCTCTCTCATTTCTTTCCAAATTGTCACTGACAGGCTAGTGACCATTTTTACCAATTTACATTGGCTTACTGGAACACCCTTATAATTCCCTAGTATATGGTACTGAGGTACCCAGGGTATTGGGGTTCCAGGAGATCCCTATGGGCTGCAGCATTTCTTTTGCCACCCATAGGGAGCTCAGACAATTCTTACACAGGCCTGCCACTGCAGCCTGAGTGAAATAACGTCCACGTTATTTCACAGCCATTTTACACTGCACTTAAGTAACTTATAAGTCACCTATATGTCTAACCTTTACCTGGTAAAGGTTAGGTGCAAAGTTACTTAGTGTGAGGGCACCCTGGCACTAGCCAAGGTGCCCCCACATTGTTCAGAGCCAATTCACTGAACTTTGTGAGTGCGGGGACACCATTACACGCGTGCACTACATATAGGTCACTACCTATATGTAGCTTCACCATGGTAACTCCGAATATGGCCATGTAACATGTCTATGATCATGGAATTGCCCCCTCTATGCCATCCTGGCATTGTTGGTACAATTCCATGATCCCAGTGGTCTGTAGCACAGATCCTGGTACTGCCAGACTGCCCTTCCTGGGGTTTCACTGCAGCTGCTGCTGCTGCCAACCCCTCAGACAGGCAGCTGCCCTCCTGGGGTCCAGCCAGGCCTGGCCCAGGATGGCAGAACAAAGAACTTCCTCTGAGAGAGGGTGTGACACCCTCTCCCTTTGGAAAATGGTGTGAAGGCAGGGGAGGAGTAGCCTCCCCCAGCCTCTGGAAATGCTTTGTTGGGCACAGATGTGCCCAATTCTGCATAAGCCAGTCTACACCGGTTCAGGGACCCCTTAGCCCCTGCTCTGGCGCGAAACTGGACAAAGGAAAGGGGAGTGACCACTCCCCTGACCTGCACCTCCCCTGGGAGGTGTCCAGAGCTCCTCCAGTGTGCTACAGACCTCTGCCATCTTGGAAACAGAGGTGCTGCTGGCACACTGGACTGCTCTGAGTGGCCAGTGCCACCAGGTGACGTCAGAGACTCCTGCTGATAGGCTCCTTCAGGTGTTAGTAGCCTTTCCTCTCTCCTAGGTAGCCAAACCCTCTTTTCTGGCTATTTAGGGTCTCTGTCTCTGGGGAAACTTCAGATAACGAATGCATGAGCTCAGCCGAGTTCCTCTGCATCTCTCTCTTCACCTTCTGATAAGGAAACGACCGCTGACCGCGCTGGAAGCCTGCAAACCTGCAACATAGTAGCAAAGACGACTACTGCAACTCTGTAACGCTGATCCTGCCGCCTTCTCGACTGTTTTCCTGCTTGTGCATGCTGTGGGGGTAGCCTGCCTCCTCTCTGCACCAGAAGCTCCGAAGAAATCTCCCGTGGTTCGACGGAATCTTCCCCCTGCAACCGCAGGCACCAAAAAGCTGCTTTACCGGTCCCTTGGGTCTCCTCTCAGCACGACGAGCGAGGTCCCTCGAATCCAGCGACGCTGTCCAAGTGACCGCCACAGTCCAGTGACTCTTCAGCCCAAGTTTGGTGGAGGTAAGTCCTTGCCTCACCTCGCTGGGCTGCATTGCTGGGAACCGCGACTTTGCAGCTGCTCCGGCCCCTGTGCACTTCCAGCGGAAATCCTTCGTGCACAGCCAAGCCTGGGTCCACGGCACTCTAACCTGCATTGCACGACTTTCTAAGTTGGTCTCCGGCGACGTGGGACTCCTTTGTGCAACTTCGGCGAGCACCGTTTCACGCATCCTTGTAGTGCCTGTTTCTGGCACTTCTCCGGGTGCTACCTGCTTCAGTGAGGGCTCCTTGTCTTGCTCGACGTCCCCTCTCTCTGCAGGTCCAATTTGCGACCTCCTGGTCCCTTCTGGGCCCCAGCAGCGTCCAAAAACGCCAAACGCACGATTTGCGTGTAGCAAGGCTTGTTGGCGTCCTTCCGGCGGAAAAACACTTCTGCACGACTCTCCAAGGGGAGTGGGATCCGTCCACCAAAGGGGAAGTCTCTAGCCCTTTTCGTTCCTGCAAAAACCTCAGCTTCTTCTGTCCAGTCGAAGCTTCTTTGCACCCGCAGCTGGCATTTCCTGGGCATCTGCCCATCTCCGACTTGCTTGTGACTTTTGGACTTGGTCTCCTTGTTCCACAGGTACCCTAGATTGGAAATCCACAGTTGTTGCATTGCTGGTTTGTGTCTTTCCTGCATTATTCCTCTAACACGACTCTTTTGTCCTTAGGGGAACTTTAGTGCACTTTGCACTCACTTTTCAGGGTCTTGGGGAGGGTTATTTTTCTAACTCTCACTATTTTCTAATAGTCCCAGCGACCCTCTACAAGGTCACATAGGTTTGGGGTCCATTCGTGGTTCGCATTCCACTTTTGGAGTATATGGTTTGTGTTGCCCCTATCCCTATGTTTCCCCATTGCATCCTATTGTAACTATACATTGTTTGCACTGTTTTCCAAGACTATACTGCATATTTTTGCTATTGTGTATATATATCTTGTGTATATTTCCTATCCTCTCACTGAGGGTACACTCTAAGATACTTTGGCATATTGTCATAAAAATAAAGTACCTTTATTTTTAGTATAACTGTGTATTGTGTTTTCTTATGATATTGTGCATATGACACTAAGTGGTACTGTAGTAGCTTCACACGTCTCCTAGTTCAGCCTAAGCTGCTCTGCTAAGCTACCATTATCTATCAGCCTAAGCTGCTAGACACCCTATACACTAATAAGGGATAACTGGGCCTGGTGCAAGGTGCAAGTACCCCTTGGTACTCACTACAAGCCAGTCCAGCCTCCTACATTGGTTGTGCAGTGGTGGGATAAGTGCTTGAGACTACTTACCACTCTTGTCATTGTACTTTTCATAAGAGAAAAATATACAAAACAAGGTCAGTGTATATACACATAGCCAAAAAGTTTTGCATTTCCTCTTTTCACTCTTTTCTAAGTGCTGAAAAGTACTCCTAAACTTTCAAAAAGTTCTTAAAAGTTTAAAAAGTTTTTTTTCTGTCTTTCCAAAAAGTTCTGAAAACTTTTTTCTCTTTTTCTATCACTTTAACTCTCTCAAAAAAATGTCTGGCACAGGCAAAAATGTTGAACTGTCCAAACTTGCATATGATCACCTTAGCTGGAAAGGAGCAAGGAGTCTCTGCATAGAGAGAGGTTTGAGTGTAGGGAAGAATCCTTCCTTAGAACTGTTAATTAATATGCTTAGAGTACAGGATAAGGCCATGAGTGCCAAATCTGGTGAAAAAGTATCTAATGGTTCTCAATCTGATCCAGGGACTCCCCCAGGAAAAGGTTCAGGAAAGAAACTTCTCAGCCTGCCCATTACTAGACAGTCTAGCATAGTTGGTACAGAGGTTGAATCACACCATACTGATGGTGTGCTCTCACATTATACTGGTAGCCAAGCTGTTAGGGTGCCCTCTGTAAGGGACAGGTCTCCTTCTGTTCATTCCCATCATACCTCTGTATCTAGAAATGTCCCTCCCACCCACCCTGATGACAGATTGTTAGAAAGGGAGCTCAATAGATTGAGAGTGGAACAAACCAGACTGAAGCTCAAGAAGCAACAGCTGGATTTGGATAGACAGTCTTTAGAATTAGAGAAGGAAAGACAGAAGTTGGGTTTAGATACCCATGGTGGCAGCAGCAGTATTCCCCATAGTCATCCTGCAAAAGAGCATGATTCCAGGAATCTGCACAAGATAGTTCCCCCTTATAAGGAGGGGGATGACATTAACAAGTGGTTTGCTGCACTTGAGAGGGCCTGTGCTGTACAGGATGTCCCTCAAAAGCAGTGGGCTGCTATCCTATGGCTATCATTTAGTGGAAAAGGTAGGGATAGGCTCCTTACTGTAAAAGAAAATGATGCCAATAATTTCCAAGTTCTTAAGAATGCACTCCTGGATGGTTATGGCTTAACCACTGAACAGTACAGGATAAAGTTCAGAGAGACCAAAAAGGAGTCTTCACAAGACTGGGTTGATTTCATTGACCAGGCAGTGAAGGCCTTGGAGGGGTGGTTACATGGCAGTAAAGTTACTGATTATGACAGCCTGTATAACTTAATCCTGAGAGAGCATATTCTTAATAATTGTGTGTCTGATTTGTTGCACCAGTACTTGGTGGACTCTGATCTGACCTCTCCCCAAGAATTGGGAAAGAAGGCAGACAAATGGGTCAGAACAAGAGTGAACAGAAAAGTTCATACAGGGGGTGACAAAGATGGCAACAAAAAGAAGGATGGTAAGTCTTCTGACAAGGGTGGGGACAAATCTAAAAATGAGTCTTCATCAGGCCCACAAAAACACTCTGGTGGGGGTGGTGGGCCCAAATCATCCTTTAATCAGAACAAGGAAAATAAACCATGGTGCTATTTATGTAAAATAAAAGGCCATTGGACAACAGATCCCAGTTGTCCAAAGAAAGGCACCACAGCTCCTACCACTACAACCCCTACTGCTACACCTAGTGTCCCTACTAATAGCAGTGGTGGTGGGAGCAAACCTACTAATAGCCAATCCAAGGGAGTAGCTGGGCTCACTTTTGGTAATTTAGTTGGGGTTGGTCTGATTAGAGAGACCACAGAGGCTACTTTAGTCTCTGAAGGGGCTATTGATTTAGCCACTTTGGTTGCTTGCCCCCATAACTTGGAGAAGTACAAGCAACTAACCCTAATAAATGGTGTTGAGGTCCAGGCCTACAGGGACACAGGTGCCAGTGTCACAATGGTGATTGAGAAACTGGTGCACCCTGAACAACACATACTTGGACACCAGTACCAAGTAACCGATGCTCACAACATAACACAAAGCCACCCCATGGCTGTTGTAAATCTCAACTGGGGGGCGGTAACTGGTCCAAAGAAAGTTGTGGTAGCTTCAGATTTACCTGTAGACTGTCTATTAGGGAATGATTTGGAGACATCAGCTTGGTCAGATGTGGAGTTGGAGGCCCATGCAGCAATGCTGGGCATTCCAGGGCATATTTTTGCTTTGACAAGGGCTCAGGCCAAAAAGCAAAAAGGACAGGGAAGCTTGGATCCTGGAACAATGGACCAAGTGCTCCCTAAAGCTAGGGCTAGTAGAAGCAAACCACTTCCTACTATCCCTCCCTCTACAGTGGATTCTACTTCTGAGGAAGAAGAATTCCCTCCCTGTGCAGAACCTACACCAGAGGAGCTGGAAGCAGACACTGCTGAGCTTTTGGGTGAAGGGGGGCCTGCCAGAGAGGAGCTGAGTGTGGCACAGCAAACCTGTCCCACATTAGAGGGTCTCAGACAGCAAGCTGTCAAACAGGCTAATGGGGATGTCAGTGACTCTCACAGAGTTTACTGGGAGGACAACCTCTTGTACACTGAGCATAGGGATCCTAAACCTGGAGCTGCCAGGAGATTAGTGATTCCTCAGGAGTACAGCAAGTTCCTCCTAACACTGGCACATGACATTCCCTTAGCTGGGCATCTAGGACAAATGAAAACTTGGGACAGGCTTGTTCCCCTGTTTCATTGGCCTAGGATGTCTGAGGACACAAAAGAATTTTGCAAGTCCTGTGAAACCTGTCAAGCCAGTGGCAAGACAGGTGGCACTCCAAAGGCACCCCTTATCCCACTGCCTGTGGTTGGGGTTCCCTTTGAAAGGGTAGGGGTTGACATAGTTGGCCCCCTTGACCCTCCTACTGCTTCAGGCAATAGGTTTATCTTAGTGGTAGTGGACCATGCCACAAGATATCCTGAAGCAATTCCTTTAAGGACCACTACAGCTCCTGCAGTGGCAAAGGCCCTCGTGGGAATATTTTCCAGGGTGGGCTTCCCAAAGGAAGTAGTATCAGACAGAGGAAGCAATTTCGTGTCTGCATACTTAAAGGCCATGTGGAAGGAGTGTGGTGTAACTTACAAGTTCACAACACCCTATCACCCACAAACAAATGGACTGGTGGAGAGATTTAATAAAACTCTCAAAGGCATGATTATGGGACTCCCTGAAAAACTCCGCAGGAGATGGGATATCCTTCTACCATGCCTCCTTTTTGCCTACAGGGAGGTACCCCAGAAAGGAGTGGGCTTCAGCCCCTTTGAACTTCTTTTTGGACACCCTGTTAGGGGTCCACTCACACTTGTAAAGGAGGGTTGGGAACAACCTTTAAAAGCTCCTAAGCAGGATATTGTGGATTATGTACTTGGCCTCAGATCAAGGATGGCTGAGTACATGAAAAAGGCCAGTAAAAACCTTCAGGCCAGCCAAGAGCTCCAGAAGCAATGGCATGATCAGAAGGCTGTTTTGGTTCAGTACCAACCAGGGCAGAAAGTGTGGGTCTTGGAGCCTGTGGCCCCAAGAGCACTCCAAGATAAATGGAGTGGTCCACACACAATTGTTGAAAAGAAGGGTGAAGTCACCTACTTGGTTGACTTAGGCACTGCCAGGAGTCCCCTTAGGGTGCTCCATGTCAACCGCCTGAAACCCTACTATGACAGGGCTGATCTCACCCTGCTCATGGCAACAGATGAGGGACAGGAAGAAGACAGTGATCCTCTACCTGATCTCTTCTCTTCCACAGAACAAGATGCTCTTGTGGAAGGTGTAGTTTTGGCTGATTGTCTTACTGCTGAGCAGAAAGATAATTGCATAAATCTCCTAGGACAATTTTCAGAACTCTTCTCTACTGTGCCAGGCACCACTTCTTGGTGTGAGCACACTATAGATACTGGAGACAGTTTACCTGTTAAAAGTAAGATCTATAGGCAGCCTGACCATGTCAGGGACTGCATAAAGCAAGAAGTTCAGAAAATGTTGGAACTAGGAGTAGTTGAGCACTCTGACAGTCCATGGGCTTCTCCTGTGGTACTGGTACCAAAACCCAATTCTAAAGATGGAAAGAAGGAAATGCGGTTTTGTGTAGACTATAGAGGTCTCAACTTGGTAACCAAAACTGATGCTCACCCTATACCCAGGGCAGATGAGCTCATAGATACACTTGCATCTGCCAAGTATCTAAGCACTTTTGATTTGACTGCAGGGTATTGGCAGATCAAATTCTCAGAAGATGCTAAACCTAAGACTGCATTCTCTACCATTGGAGGACATTACCAGTTTACTGTAATGCCTTTTGGTTTGAAAAATGCACCTGCCACTTTTCAGAGGTTGGTGAACACAGTCCTGCAAGGGCTGGAAGCTTTCAGTGCAGCATATTTGGACGATATAGCTGTCTTTAGCTCCAGCTGGGATGATCACCTGGTCCACCTATGGAAAGTTTTGGAGGCCCTGCAAAAGGCAGGCCTCACTATCAAGGCTTCAAAGTGCCAGATAGGGCAGGGTAAGGTGGTTTATCTGGGACACCTTGTTGGTGGGGAACAGATTGCACCACTTCAGGGGAAAATCCAAACTATTATTGATTGGGTTCCCCCTACCACTCAGACTCAGGTGAGAGCCTTCCTAGGCCTCACTGGGTATTACAGGAGGTTCATTAAGAACTATGGCTCCATTGCAGACCCTCTTAATGACCTCACATCCAAGAAAATGCCTAAAAAGGTATTATGGACAGCAAGCTGTCAGAAAGCTTTTGAGGAGCTGAAGCAGGCCATGTGCTCTGCACCTGTCCTGAAAAGCCCTTGTTACTCTAAAAAATTCTATGTCCAAACTGATGCATCTGAATTAGGAGTAGGGGCAGTCCTATCACAACTTAATTCTGAGGGCCAGGATCAACCTGTTGCTTTTATTAGTAGAAGGTTGACCCCTAGAGAAAAGCGTTGGTCTGCCATTGAGAGGGAGGCCTTTGCTGTGGTCTGGGCTCTGAAGAAGTTGAGGCCATACCTGTTTGGCACTCACTTCATTGTTCAGACAGACCACAAACCTCTACTTTGGCTAAAACAAATGAAAGGTGAAAATCCTAAATTGTTGAGGTGGTCCATATCCCTACAGGGAATGGACTATACAGTGGAACATAGACCTGGGAGTAGCCACTCCAATGCAGATGGACTCTCCAGATATTTCCACTTAGACAATGAAGACTCATCAGGTAATGGCTAGTCTTATTGTCCTTCGTTTGGGGGGGGGGGGTTGTGTAGGAAAGTACCATCTTGCCTGGCATGTTACCCCCATTTTTCACTGTATATATGTTGTTTTAGTTGTATGTGTCACCGGGACCCTGGTAACCCAGGGCCCCAGTGCTCATAAGTGTGCCTGAATGTGTTACCTGTGTAGTGACTAACTGTCTCACTGAGGCTCTGCTAATCAGAACCTCAGTGGTTATGCTCTCTCATTTCTTTCCAAATTGTCACTGACAGGCTAGTGACCATTTTTACCAATTTACATTGGCTTACTGGAACACCCTTATAATTCCCTAGTATATGGTACTGAGGTACCCAGGGTATTGGGGTTCCAGGAGATCCCTATGGGCTGCAGCATTTCTTTTGCCACCCATAGGGAGCTCAGACAATTCTTACACAGGCCTGCCACTGCAGCCTGAGTGAAATAACGTCCACGTTATTTCACAGCCATTTTACACTGCACTTAAGTAACTTATAAGTCACCTATATGTCTAACCTTTACCTGGTAAAGGTTAGGTGCAAAGTTACTTAGTGTGAGGGCACCCTGGCACTAGCCAAGGTGCCCCCACATTGTTCAGAGCCAATTCACTGAACTTTGTGAGTGCGGGGACACCATTACATGCGTGCACTACATATAGGTCACTACCTATATGTAGCTTCACCATGGTAACTCCGAATATGGCTATGTAACATGTCTATGATCATGGAATTGCCCCCTCTATGCCATCCTGGCATTGTTGGTACAATTCCATGATCCCAGTGGTCTGTAGCACAGACCCTGGTACTGCCAGACTGCCCTTCCTGGGGTTTCACTGCAGCTGCTGCTGCTGCCAACCCCTCAGACAGGCAGCTGCCCTCCTGGGGTCCAGCCAGGCCTGGCCCAGGATGGCAGAACAAAGAACGTCCTCTGAGAGAGGGTGTGACACCCTCTCCCTTTGGAAAATGGTGTGAAGGCAGGGGAGGAGTAGCCTCCCCCAGCCTCTGGAAATGCTTTGTTGGGCACAGATGTGCCCAATTCTGCATAAGCCAGTCTACACCGGTTCAGGGACCCCTTAGCCCCTGCTCTAGCGCGAAACTGGACAAAGGAAAGGGGAGTGACCACTCCCCTGACCTGCACCTCCCCAGGGAGGTGTCCAGAGCTCCTCCAGTGTGCTCCAGACCTCTGCCATCTTGGAAACAGAGGTGCTGCTGGCACACTGGACTGCTCTGAGTGGCCAGTGCCACCAGGTGACGTCAGAGACTCCTGCTGATAGGCTCCTTCAGGTGTTAGTAGCCTTTCCTCTCTCCTAGGTAGCCAAACCCTCTTTTCTGGCTATTTAGGGTCTCTGTCTCTGGGGAAACTTGAGATAACGAATGCATTAGCTCAGCCGAGTTCCTCTGCATCTCTCTCTTCACCTTCTGATAAGGAAACGACCGCTGACCGCGCTGGAAGCCTGCAAACCTGCAACATAGTAGCAAAGACGACTACTGCAACTCTGTAACGCTGATCCTGCCGCCTTCTCGACTGTTTTCCTGCTTGTGCATGCTGTGGGGGTAGCCTGCCTCCTCTCTGCACCAGAAGCTCCGAAGAAATCTCCCGTGGGTCGACGGAATCTTCCCCCTGCAACCGCAGGCACCAAAAAGCTGCATTACCGGTCCCTTGGGTCTCCTCTCAGCACGACGAGCGAGGTCCCTCAAATCCAGCGACGCTGTCCAAGTGACCCCCACAGTCCAGTGACTCTTCAGCCCAAGTTTGGTGGAGGTAAGTCCTTGCCTCACCTCGCTGGGCTGCATTGCTGGGAACCGCGACTTTGCAGCTTCTCCGGCCCCTGTGCACTTCCGGCGGAAATCCTTCGTGCACAGCCAAGCCTGGGTCCACGGCACTCTAACCTGTATTGCACGACTTTCTAAGTTGGTCTCCGGCGACGTGGGACTCCTTTGTGCAACTTCGGCAAGCACCGTTTCACGCATCCTTGTAGTGCCTGTTTCTGGCACTTCTCCAGGTGCTACCTGCTTTAATGAGGGTTCCTTGTCTTGCTCGACGTCCCCTCTCTCTGCAGGTCCAATTTGCGACCTCCTGGTCCCTCCTGGGCCCCAGCAGCGTCCAAAAACGCCAAACGCACGATTTGCGTGTAGCAAGGCTTGTTGGCGTCCTTCCGGCGGGAAAACACTTCTGCACAACTCTCCAAGGCAAGAGGGATCCGTCCACCAAAGGGGAAGTCTCTAGCCCTTTTTGTTCTTGCAGAAACCTCAGCTTCTTCTGTCCAGTCAAAGCTTCTTTGCACCCGCAGCTGGCATTTCCTGGGCATCTGCCCATCTCCGACTTGCTTGTGACTTTTGGACTTGGTCCCCTTGTTCCACAGGTACCCTAGATTGGAAATCCACAGTTGTTGCATTGCTGGTTTGTGTCTTTCCTGCATTATTCCTCTAACACAACTCTTTTGTCCTTAGGGGAACTTTAGTGCACTTTGCACTCACTTTTCAGGGTATTGGGGAGGGTTATTTTTCTAACTCTCACTATTTTCTAATAGTCCCAGCGACCCTCTACAAGGTCACATAGGTTTGGGGTCCATTCGTGGTTCGCATTCCACTTTTGGAGTATATGGTTTGTGTTGCCCCTATCCCTATGTTTCCCCATTGCATCCTATTGTAACTATACATTGTTTGCACTGTTTTCTAAGACTATACTGCATATTTTTGCTATTGTGTATATATATCTTGTGTATATTTCCTATCCTCTCACTGAGGGTACACTCTAAGATACTTTGGCATATTGTCATAAAAATAAAGTACCTTTATTTTTAGTATAACTGTGTATTGTGTTTTCTTATGATATTGTGCATATGACATTAAGTGGTACTGTAGTAGCTTCACACGTCTCCTAGTTCAGCCTAAGCTGCTCTGCTAAGCTACCATTATCTATCAGCCTAAGCTGCTAGACACCCTATACACTAATAAGGGATAACTGGGCCTGGTGCAAGGTGCAAGTACCCCTTGGTACTCACTACAAGCCAGTCCAGCCTCCTACAGAGCTACTTTGCCATAAGTCGCCCACAGGATACAAAATGAAGAGGTCACCTTGTGGAACATGATAAGAACGGAGTGGACATACGAACTGACATTGTACATGAAAGAACCCAACCCTGGTTGGAAAGAAAAACATTAATACAGTGATTCAAAAGCACAAAACAAGAACAACATGCAAACAAAACTGCAAGGATTATTATCAAGTAAACTATGATTACATCAAAAGTCATAATACAAGAGTGTTAGAAATGGGGTCTGTGGTTGGCAGTCAGGTTACCCCCTGTCCAAGCCAGACACTCACTCTAGTCAGGGTAGAGGAGACTCACCCTCAGTTAACCCCAGATCACTCCCATGGTAGCTTGGCACAAGCAGGCAGGCTTAACCTCAGAAGCACTGTGTAAAGTATTTGTACCAACGCACACAGTAACTCAGTGAAAACACTACAAAATGACACAACACAGGTTTAGAAAAATGGATATTTATCTAGACAAAACAAGACCAAAACAATAAAAATCCGACATACACAAGTCAAGTTATGAATTTAAAAAGAAAAAGAGTCTTAAATCCTTTAGAAAACAGTTAGAACAATGTTAGCACACAAAAGTACCTGGGTAGCGTCAAAATAAAGCCAAATGGGAAAGTGTGCATCGGAAAAGGCCAGCAATGCGTCAATTTCTCACTCGCAAGCAAGACCGTGCGTCGTTCCTCCTATGGTCAGGTCGGCGAGCGCCGTCTTCTCTCACCCACAAGAGAAGGATACTTCCATCCTGGATGGGCACCTCGGGTCCTGGCAGGCTTTGCATTGATTTTCCGCACTCACATATGTTGAGTTGAAATCCAGTCGCATGATGTCAAGAAACCGCGCTGCATGGGGACTTGCATCATTAACAGCAGCCGCCCATTGTTTCTCCAGCCAAGTTGCATCGATCTCCCAGCCGCGATGCAAATGGAGCATCGATTTTAGCCACTAGGTTGGCGGTGCGTCGTTTATCTTCCATGAGGCAGGTGGTGCGTCGAAAGGTTCCCTGCATGGTGGTCTTTGCGTGGAGTTCCGTCCTTTTCTACCAGCTGCACCTTCAAAGAGCCCAGAGACAGGTTAAGGTAACACTTGGCAGGCAGGGCTCTCAGCAAAAAGCCCAAGTGCAGGCAGAGAGAAGTCTCTGTTGTCTCTGAGACTTCAACAACAGGATGCAAGCTCAGTTCAAGCCCTTGGAGAGTTTTCACCAGTGGGAAGTCACACAAAAGTCAGACTTTGTCCTCTCACAGGTAGAAGCAGCTACTGCGGGCCAACCCAGCAAAGCACAGTCACAGGCAAAGGGGCAGTACTCCACCTCCAGCTTCTCCAGATCTTCTCCTTGGCATAGGTTCCTCTTGGTTCCAGAAGTAATCTGATTTTTAGGGGTTTTGGGTACTCTTCTCCTACCCCTTTCTGCCTTTGAAGTAGGCCTACTTCAAAGAGAAGTCTCTGCTGTTTTCAAGATCCTGCCTTGCCCAGGTCAGGCCCCAAACACACACCAGGGGGTTGGAGATTGCATTGTTTGAGGGCAGGCACAGCCCTTTCAGGTGTAAGTGGCCACTCCTACCCTCCCCTCAGCCCAGGTGGCCCAACACCTAGCTCCATTTGTGTCACTGTCTAGAGGAGAGGTTCAAACAGCCCAACTATCAAACTGACCCAGACAGGGAATCCACAAACAAGCAGAGTCACAGAATGGTTCAAGCAAGAAAATGCCTACTTTCTAAGAGTGGCATTTTCAAACACACAATTTAAAAATCAACTTCGCTAAAAGCTAAAGGTGAGTTCAGAGACACCAAACTCCACATGGCTATCTGCTCCCAAAGAAAATCTGTGCTTTAATCAAACTTAAAGGCAGACCCCATGTTAACCTATGAGAGAGATAGCCCTTGCAACAGTGAAAAATAAATTTGGCAGTATTTCACTGTCAGGACATGTAAAACACATAAATACATGTACCGCCTTTTACATACATTGCACCATGCCCATGGGGCTACCTAGGGCCTACCTTAGGAGTGTCTTACATGTATAAAATTGACAGTTTGAAACTGCACACACATACACTGCAGTGACAGGTCTGAGCCATGTTTACAGGGCTCCTCATGTGGGGGGCACAACTAGTGCTGCAGGCCCACTAGTAGCATTTGATTTACAGGCCATGGGCACTTCTAGCACACTTTACTAGGGACTTAATAGTAAATCAAATATGCCAATCATTGATAAGCCAATGTACACATATAATTTATACAGGGACCACTTGCACTTTAGCACTGGTCAGCAGTGGTAAAGTGTTCAGAGCAAACAAAACAGCAAAAACAGAGAAACAACCTGGGAAGCAGATGCAAAAAATTAGGGGAGACCATACCAATGATGCCAAGTCCAACAATGAGACATTGTGGACATTGTAGAACTCAACCAATGTCAAACAAAGAAGGGCAGCAGAACTGGAAAGTACAAAACATGTTGGAACAATTTCTCGGTAATCCCTCAAGTGTCTAACCATTTCATCATCACTATTGAATACATTGAGGATTTTGGTATCAAGTTCCAAAATGTATTTGGATTCAAGTTGTTTCAAAGATCAGATAAGGTTGTCCTTTCTGTTTCCTTCCGGTACCCTGTCTAAGTCAAAGAATGTAAGCATCTCGCCTTTGCACCTTTATATGCAAAAAAGAAGAGAGAACTCTGGATAGTTCCCACGTTTAGGTGGAGAACAGCTCCAGTAAGGAGCATCCTGCAACACCAGCAACACTCTAGATTTGCTCACCTAAAAATGTCTGTTTATCTAGTAAAGCTTTTAAGCATAGGATCAGCACAGTGCTATCCATGTCGAGCTGCAAACATTACAAAAGCCATTTACCAGTCCCAGCACAGTATTACAGATTTGGACTGGTAAAATACCATCCAAGACATTCTGGAATGAGAAAAAGCAACCCCTGGCACAAGTTTCACTCTCATTAGAGCTCTTCAGAGGGGATTAGCTTTGTCCAGACACAAGGGAGCACCCATTATAAGTCACAACAAAGCCCTTTCAGGGCTAGATTGTCACATAAATTATGCAAAAAAGAAGAAAGACCTCTGTGTAGTTCCCAAGTTTAGGTGGAGAGCATCTCCAGTAAGGAGCATCCTGCAACACCAGCAACACTTTAGGTTTGCTCACCCCAAATGTCTGTTTATCTAGCAATGTTTTTACACATAGGTTTAGCACAGTCCTACCCATGCCGAGCTAGATAGGGACAAAGGTGGTCATTATGACACTGGAGGTCTATTCCGAAGACCGCCGTGGTGACAGCTGCCAACAGACTGCCGCGGAGGCGGTAATCCACCCGCCAGATTATGACACACAAACACAAAACCAACAGAAAACTACCATAACCACAAGTCCGCCAGACCCAACTAAGGTAAAAAACTGTCGGACTCCACACCGCTACGCCAGCAAAACATCGCCCTCCAAATTATGACCCACGAATCACCACAGCAAACATTCAACGGCAGTCAACCATTGGCGGTGCACACCGATGCAGCATAATTGGGCACCCATCACCAGTACAAGCCAACATTGGCCAGTTAAAAAAAAACACACCTGACACATAAACACACACCCTACACAATTACCAACAGCACAATAAAACACACCTCCACATAACCCACAATCCCTTGCAAACACGAAAAGACTGCTACACCTTGCCAGGCCAATCCCTTACAGAACTGCACACACACACACCAGATCCACCCATACATCCATCACGCATCACACACCACACACCTTACCATAACACTGAACACCCTCTGCACAATATACACAACACACAATAGGCATGTCACCACAAAAGCACCCCTGTTTCACAGATGAGGAGTTACGGGTGATAGTAGAGGAACTCTTCAGGGTAGAGCCACAGCTGTTTGGTGCACAGGTCCAGCAGATCTCCATTGCCAGGAGGATGGAGCTAAGGTGGATGATTGTGGATAGCCTGAACTCCGTGGGACAATATCCATACACAAAGGATGACATACAAAAGGAGTGGAATGACCTACAGGGAAAGGTGTGTTCCATGCATCAAGGCACCAGGTCACCATCATGGGGACTGGCGGTGGACCCCCACCTCCTTCTCCACAGCTGACAGCATGGGAAGAGCAAGTCATGGCAATCCTGCATCCTGAGGGCCTCACTGGAGTCACTGGAGGGCTGGAGAAGGGTAAGTCACCTTTACTATACTACCTCCACAGCCTGGCATGTCACCCCGTCACCCCAACACCCCACACTCCACCCCATCCCACACAGTGCACCACTCCAATGACCACAGGTAAATCTGTACCCCTGTATGACCTACCCACTGCAGGAACACCAACAATTCAACACCATACACTAGCAAAGGTGGGAGGACAACACCAAACCCATAGGGAAAGGTAGAAATGCAGAAAATGTGACATACAATAACCCTAACAAATCACTTACATCCCTACACGTGCCCCAGCCAATTTCATTTGCGAGCAGGTGCCACGGCAACCCAGTCCTCTACCAGAAGATTCCCCCAGTGATGACAGTAACTCTGGATGTCCTGAGCTGAATGAACTCCTTGGCCCATCTGGGACCACAGGTCAGTCGGCTTCAACATCTCACAGTCAGTCCACCACAGGACCCCCCTCTGACTGCAAACACCACAGCAGCCACCCAATGTCCCCTTACCCTGTCCCCAGGACTTGTCGATCAATACTGTGCCCACCTGTATGGGGACCCGAATTGACACCACACAGGCATAACGAAGAAGGTCTTGGTGTAAGTGGAAGTGGGAACACCGTTCAGGGGACACAGGTACAGGGGGGCAGGGAGGCCAGGGACAGTGGCAGATCAGCTGTGCACCGGGGGGTGGGGCCAGGAGGCACTCACACATATCCTGGGGGCATACCAAAAAATCCTAGGACAGGATGGCCGAGGTCATCACCATCATGCAGGAGAACCAGAGGCTGCAGGGGGTACACCACCAGGAAGCCATGCAGCAGTTGCAGGGTCTAAATGTCAACAGTCCCTTCATTGTAGGGGTGCTGGGTAACATGGCCAACACCATGTGGGAAAACAGAGCACACCAGCTGCCCACTACCACTAGCCACTCCACTTAGCAGCCATCAACATCTTGCAACTAGTGGACAGGAGGACCTGCCACAGCACCAACAGGACACCAGCACCCCTCCCTCTGCAGCAGAGGAAACCCCCCACAAATGTTCCCTGCAACCCAGACAGACACCAGAGACTGTTGCCAAGACCAAGACCAGTGCCAGTAAATGAGCCTGTCCAGAATGTCCCCCTTGTGTGCCATCGAGTCACCTTGTTCACTTTGGAATGCCATTGCTCCTCATCTTATGGTCCCATGGACATTGTACCTGTGCTCCAAACCAACTGGACCACTACACTGTGGTTTTCCTCAACCATCACCCCACTCTATTGCACTATCCCTTAATTATGGTCACTTCAATAAACACCCTTGAACACAACTGGAGTAATATAGCTTTATCAGACAGAAATGTGCAATGTAATGAACTGTATCATCCTGTGCAATTGTCCTGTAAAATGTGAATCCATCAACCAAATGTTGTTAAGCATTATGTAGCCATCGCATCAGTACAATGTTGTTACCACACCAACATCTGCATAATGGAAGCCATAAGTGACAGTCAATTGAAAGGGTAAGGCAGTGATTGGCTCAACACAGCTGGCACACAGCACTCAGCAGAAATAGAGAGATGAACAGATCTACAGTCTTACCTGAGTGTCATTGGAAGTACTGCTATATGATATGTGTCCTGTTGTCCACATCCTCTTCCTCCTCACTGTCCTCAGTGTCCATTGCTGCCACAGGTGCATTGTTACCCCCTCCTCCTGAAGGTAGGACACATGGCGGCTGAGGGCCAAATTGTGCAGCATGCAGCATGCCACCATAATCTGGCAGACCTTCTTAGGGGTGTAGCATAGGAACCCACCAGTCAAATGGAGGCACCTGAACCTGGCTTTCAGTTGGCCAAATGTGCGTTGTACAACCCGTCTGGTATGGCCATGTCCCTCATTGTACCAATTTTAATTTTCAGCCGCTGTTCTCGGATTCCTAACAGAGGTCAACAGCCAGGACAGGTTTGGGTAGCCGCAGTCACCTGGAAGTAGTGAGGACACACATTACCCATTTACAATGGCATGGAGTACATTTCCAGCTGCCATACACTGACATACATTGTGTGAAGACTCATGCTCACCAATGAGCCACACTCTGTACCTCTGTAGTCATCCTGTCCTTTGGGACGCCGCTATTCCTCAAGACATAGGCCCTCATTACAACCCTGTCGGTAAATCCCGCTTTCCGCCATGCAGAAGACCGCCAACATACAGCTGCGGCTGCGGAATTCCGCTACAGGTATTATGACCCACACCTCGGAATCCGCCACAATACAGACACCCACACAAGTCCGCCACACCAAAGGTCAGTGATAAACTGGCGATACAAAAACCAACACCGTCACACCAACAGGAATACGCCCACACTATCATGACACACGAATCAATGCAGCGGTCCTCCAACCGCAGTATTCCATTGGCGGTACACACTGCTGCGCTCAAAATACACACACATTTACAAAACACAACCACATTGGACAATTTGAAATACACACACCTGATACACATATACACACCACTCCGACACACCCAATCCAATATAAAGCACACACCCAAATCACCCACAAACCCTTTCAACCACAATTTTGAAAGAAGGCCAGAGAGAGAGACTACCTAAAACAACACCATCACTTACACAAAATCCACGCACCTCAAACAACACATACCAACACATCCCCTCACACATCACAACAGACACCACCTCACACATCACCCACAGCACATCATGGCACCTCAAAGACACCCCAGGTTCTCTGAGGAGGAGCTCAGGGTCATGGTGGAGGAAATCGTCCGGGTAGAGCCACAGCTATTCGGATCACAGGTGCAGCAGACATCCATTGCAAGGAAGATGGAGCTATGGCAGAGAAATTGTCGACAGGGTTAACGCAGTGGGACAGCATCCAAGAACATGGGAGGACATCAGGAAGAGGTGGAACGACCTACGGGGGATGGTGCGTTCCGTGGTATCCAGACACCAGATTGCTGTACAGAGGACTGGTGGTGGGCTCCCACCTCCTCTCCCACAACTAACAACATGGGAGGAGCAAGTCTTGGCAATTATGCATCCTGAGGGCCTCGCAGGAGTAGCAGGAGGACTGGACTCTGGTAAGTCAAATCTTTACTACCTAATCCCCGACACCCCACCTGCATGCCATCACATCCCCCCACCCTTACCCTCACACCCATCACCCCAACAACCCACAGATACCCCACTAACACAACCCACACATCCCAAAATCAAGCCCTGCATGTAACACCAATGCATGTACACCTATCACCAAAGCATGTCCAGTACAGAGACTCACTCATGCCCCAAGATCACCAATCACACAAGGACCAAGCCAATAATGCAAGCACAGGAGTAGAGGGTCACTCACCCATTGCACAAGATGGCATACACAGATACAATAACTATGCATTTACACCCCAACAGAACCCATACCCAACGTCACCGGACAGGAGGTGCCAGACATATCCAGTCCCCCCACAGAAGAGACCCACAGTGATAACAGCAGTTCTGCACGCCTGAATCAAGATGACCAGCCCGGCCCATCAGGGACCTCGGGACAGTCGATTCCCCTGACACAGTCACAAACCACCACTGAACCTCCCCCCTCTGGAAACACCACCACAGCACCCACCCAGCGGGCCCCTCCCTCTGTCCCCAGGACACGTCAATCAGCAGTGTGTCCACCACTACAGGGAACCCAGGCAACCCCACTAACACAGGACGATCAGGGACCTGGGGGCAGTGGCAGTGGGCACACGGTTTGGGGAGAGAGGCACGGGATAACAGGGAAGTTGGGAGGACTGCTGTGCGACAAGGGGAGGACAGGCCCAGGGAACCCACTCTCCATGAGGCACTCTCCAACATCATGGGAGCTTACCACCATTCCCAGGAGACCATGGGCATGGTGCTGGCCAATTTTCAGGAGATCCAGCGGCTGCAGGAGGAACACTACCTGGGGATCAGGGAGGACTTGAAGTCCATCAACACCACCCCCTGGTCACCATTGCAGGGGTGCTGGCAGACCTTCTCAACATCATGAGGGACACAGTGGCACACCAACGGGCCCCTGACACTAGCCTGGATGATGAACAGCCCTCCACCTCCGCAGGCGCTAGTGGACAGGAGGCACCGTCACAGGAACAACAGGACACCAGCACCCCACCCCCTGCAGATGGAGAACCACCCCGCAAACTGTCCCTGAGATCCAGGAACAAGACAGAGAACATTGCCAAGACCTCCACCAGGAAATAAGAACCCCCTGAATGTCACCCTTCTGTCCCACTATGTCACCCTGTCCATCCTTAAACTGCCATAGCTCCACTTCGTATGCCCTTTTGGACAATGCACCTGTGAAACAAATAGACTGGACTCTGCCATGGACATACCTCCACCATCACCCCAGCCCGTTTTACATCCCCCTCAACTTATTTGCACAGGAATAAACACACTTCAATCACAAAATATTCTGGAGTCAGTCTGTGCTTTCACAAATGTGTAATTGCAATATCTATGGAATATAGCAATGTCAATGTACTTGTTCACATACCAATGTAACACAGGTCCGGAGTAAACATAGGGGAGGGCACAAAGTGGGACCCAGGTCTGTGAAATGGAAAGCCAAAGTGTCAAGTCAGTGTCCATACAATGAGTGAAAAATACAGACTCATGCTAGCTCCAACAATAGTATGAGACGTAGAAAGCAGTTACATCTTCTTACCTGTGTCTTCCTGGAAATATTGCATGATGATGTTGTTTCGGTTGTCGATATCCTCTTCTCTGCCTCCTCTTCTTCACTGTCCACAGGCTCCACAGCTGCCACAAGACCACATCTGGGCCATCCTCCTGCGGAAAAGGCAAAAGCAAAGCCAGGTTGTGTAGCATACAGCAGGCCACGATGATCTGGCACACCTTCTTCGGTGAGTAGTATAGGGAACTACCTGTTATATGGAGGCACCAGAATCTGGCCTTCAGGAGGCCGAAGGTGCGTTCGATTATCCTCCTAGTTCGCCCATGTGCCTCGTTGTAGCCTTCCTCTGCCCTTGTCCTGGGATTCCTCACTGGGGTCAGTAGCCATGACAGGTTGGGGTAACCAGAGTCACCTGCAAACGTCGAGGGACAACTGTTAGACACACACTAACCCTTAGGGACAACCCATACACAAACACCTATGCCAACTGTATTGGGACCTTGGCCTCACCTATTAGCCACACACAGTGCCTCAGGAGTTGCCCCATCACATAAGGGATGCTGCTATTTCTCAAAATGTAAGCGTCATGCACAGAGCCAGGATACTTGGCATTGACATGGGAGATGTACTGGTCTGCCAAACACACCATCTGCACATTCATCGGATGGTAGCTCTTCCGGTTTCTGTACACCTGTTCATTCCTGGGGGGGGATACAAATGCCACATGTGTACCATCAATGGCACCAATGATGTTGGGTATATGTCCCAGGGCATAGAAGTCACCTTTCACTGTAGGTAAATCCTACACTTAAGGGAAAACGATGTAGCTGTGCATGTGTTTTAGCAGGGCAGACAACACACTGGACAACACATTAGAGAAAATTGGCTGGGACATCCCTGATGCCATGGCCACTGTTGTTTGAAAGGACCCACTGGCCATGAAATGGAGTACGCACAAGAACTGCACTAGAGGGGGTATCCCTGTGGGATGGTGGATAGCTGACATCAGGTCTGGCTCCAACTGGGCACACAGTTCCAGGATTGTTGCACGATCAAGTCTGTATGTGATTATGATGTGTCTCTCTTCCATTGTCGACAGGTCCACCACAGGTCTGTACACCGGAGGATGCCGCCATCTCATCACCTGCCCCAGCGGACGTGCCCTATGGAGGAGAACAGTCAGCAGAGGGTCATCCAACACTGAGGTATCACAATGTGTTATTTGCAGAAACGTTATTAATCCACAATGTGCCGGTATCTGTCAGTATTCCCAGCCTAGATAGGTGTGACGCAGTTTTTATCCATCCCAGGTGGCCCCCTGAAATGGCGGCTGCCTGACCTGTAAGGTGGGGCAAGGGGATATGAGGTAACTGCGCTGGCGCTGTACACCGTCGCGGTGGGCGGTCGAAGACCACGGTGCAATTCTGTATTGGTTAACATTGGGCCCTATGGGTCCAAGGAGCCAATGACGATGTACGCCGGCGGTGACGGTACGCACCGCCGCAGATGTGACCGCCATTTTCTGTCTGTTCACTCACTTGATACCTGACCTTCAACAGGAGAGGACCTACATTGCAAGTGCTGCTGTGACCTGTGTCTGAAAGAGACAATGGCTACAGTGTCTGGGGAAAGGGCCCCTGCCTTCACTTTGGAGGAGTTGGAGAAATTAGTGGATGGGGTCCACCCCCAGTATACGCAACTGTACGGTCCTCCAGACAAACAGGCGAGTACACTGTGAGCATGCTGCATGGGCAATGCCTGCTTTGAGTGGTGTGGATGGAAGATAAATGGGGGGGTGCTGAGGCCTGCATGTGCGGATGGTCAGTGTATGTTTGTCAGGGCATGGGTGGGAACTGGTGGGCAATGAGTATGACGGTCCGGACAGGTGAGTAATTTCTTTTCCCCCTGTACCAATTCCTCTAGGTCAGCGCCCACCAGAAGAAGGGTATTTGGCGTGCCATCGCCAAGGACGTCTGGGCCCTTGGGGTCTACCACAGACGGAGCACCCACTGCCGGAAAAGATGGGAGGACCTGCGCCGCTGGAGCAAGAAGACAACAGAGGCACAGCTGGGTATGGCCTCCCAACATGGAAGGGGTGCCCGTCGCACCATGACCCCCCTGATGTCCCAGATCCTGGCTGTGGCATATCCGGAGTTGGATGGGCGCTTGAGGGCATCACAGCAGCCACAAGGGGGTGAGTACACTCTCATTCAGCTGACTCTGTGCGCATAACGAGGTGTCTGGGTGGGGGAGGTGGGCAGTGGGTTCACCTAGCCCAACTCCCCCTGCTCATCCCCTAGTTTAGCATTAAACTCCCTGCATAATAAGAGTTGTGGTTGAAATGTGTTATTGTTTCCCGCTGATTGCATACTGGTCACCCCTTATAAGTCCTAGCATATGGTACTTAGGTACCAAGGGCATTGGAGTTCCAGGGGATCCCTATGGGCTGCAGCATTACTTTTGCCACCAACAGGGAGCCCATGCAAAGGCTTCTACAAGACTGCCATTTCAGCCTCTGTGAAAGGGTGCACGCACTCTTTCACTGCCATTTACACTTCACCTGGTCACTTATAAGTCACCTATATGTCAGACCGTCCAACCCTGAAGGCTGGGTGCAGAGTATCTGTGTGTGAGGGCACCCAGCACTAGCAGAGGTGCCCCCACGTCACCCAGGACCATTTTCCCAGACTTTGTGAGTGTGGGGATGCAACTTTACGCGTGCACTGTACATAGGTCACTACCTATGTACAGCTTCACAATGGTAACTCCGAATAGGGCCATGTTTGGTATCAAACATGTTGGAATCATACCCCAAGGCTTTTTACAAACATTAGTTGTATGGGGGCTCCTTAGAGGACCTCTATTTTGGCCGTTACAGCCTTCTAAGGTTTTCCAGGCAGCCCCAGGTGCTGCCACCTCACAGACAGGTTTCTGCCCTCCTGTTGCTTGAGCAGCTTGAGCCCAGGAAGGCAGAACAAAGGATTTATTTTGGGAGAGGGATGGTACACCCCCTCCCCATGGAAATAGGTGTCACAGGCATGAGAGGGGTAGCCTCCCAGAGCCTCTGGAAATGCTTTGAAGGGCACAGATGGTGCACTCCTTGCATAATCCAGTCTACACCAGTTCAGGGACGCCCGGTATCTGCTCTGGCACTACACTGGACAAAGGAAAGGAGAGTGACCACTCCCCTGTCCATCACCACCCCAGGGGTCGTGCCCAGAGCTCCTCAAGAGTGTCCCTGGGTTTTGCCATCTTGGATTCCAAGGTGGTAGGGCACTCTGGGAGCATCTGAGTGGGCAGTGCCAGCAGGTGACGTCATAGCCCTCCCCTGTTAAGTGCTTATCGGTATAGCTGACCAATCCCCCTTTCAGGGCTATTTAGGGTCTTTCCTCTGAGTGTTTCCTCAGATTCAGATTGCAAGACTCCAGCAGGAATCCTCTGCATCTTTACTTCACCTTCTCACCGACTGAACTGCATCTGGACCCTCCAGGAACTCTACAAACTGCAACAAAGAAGCAAAGACGACTTCTGCAACATTGTAACTTCAGCTCCTGCCAGCAACTGTAACTGTTTCCAGATCATGCATCCTCCATGGACTGCCTGGTTCATCCAGTATCAGAAGAACAAAGGAATTTCCATTGGAGTGAAGAAGTCACTTTTCTGCTTCAGCAGGCACCGCTCTGCAGCGACGACCAGTGGCTTGGGTCCCCTCTTTTGAATAAGTGCATGGATCCAGCAACACAGGTGGTAGACTGAAGTGGTTCTGATGGCCCAGATGTCCAGCTGGCCAACTTTGGTGGAGGTAAGAGCTTGCCTCCCCACACACACACAAGACAATACCCCTGTTCACCACATGTTTTGCAGTTGCTAAGGCTTGTTGGCAGCCTTCCCCAAAGTTCTTCATGCACCGTGCAGCTCAGGCACCCAGCACTCTATTCTGCAATGCACAGCTTCCTGCATGGTTCTCCAGCGTGGGACCCTTTGTGTAGTGAGGATGGCTTTTGCACCTTCTTCGTCCCCATGCTGGGGAACTCCTGTGAACACTGCCTGGTCTTCTGAGGGCTGTCTGAGTTGCTGAGAGCCCTCTCTGTCTTCCTCTCCTCTGTAGAGTCCACCAGCTCCCTCCTGGTCCCGGGTAGCACCATTTTCTGCTAAAAGCAAGCTTTGTATGTGCCAAGGCTTGTTGGCAGAATCCAAAAATGCATACTAGACTGCAATCTTCCATCCGGCATGGGACATCATCTGCACCAACCATGAACCCGCAACCATCTTCTTGGGTGCAGTACTGACTGTTCTTCTTCACCGGTGGATCTTCTTTTGCACCTTCATCCAGGTTAGCAGGGGCTCCTGTTCTCCCTGGACTCTTCAGTGCTTCTTGGACTTGGTCCCCTTCTTCCACACGTCTTCATGTCCATAAATCCATCCTTGGTGTCTTGCAGTCTCTTCTGGTTCTTGCAATATCTTCTATTATGTGTTTTTGTGTGTTCTAGGAAAGTTACTGTGATTTACTCCTGCTTTCCTGGGCTCTGGGTTGGGTTCTATTACTTACCTTTGGTGTTTTCTAATACTCCCTGCGCCCCTCTGCACACTACTCTTGCCTAGGAGGGAAACTGACTTTCGCATTCCACTATTTTAGTATATGGTTTGTGTTCATCCAGGCCCATTTCTAACTATTGTGATTTTCACTATTTGCACTGTTTTCTAACTTTTTTTTACAGCTAATTCTGCATTCTAGTGTGTATATTACTTACCCCCTACGGGAGAATAGTCTCTAAGGTATTTATGGCATTTGTGTCACAAAAATAAAGTACCTTTATTTTTGTAACACTGAGTATTTTCTTTCATGTGTGTAAGTATAGTGTGACTATAGTGGTATTGCGTGAGCTTTGCATGTCTCCTAGTTAGGTCTTGGCTGCTCATCCATACTAGAGAGCCTGGCTTCTAGACACTGACTACATTTCACTAATAAGGGATAACTGGACCTTGGATAAGGTGTCAGTATCTTTGGTACCCACTACAAACCAGGCCAGCCTCCTAAAATGATAAATCTAAATAGCTCCTCAAATAAACAACAAGAATTTAAAAAATCATTATTATATAAATTAACCAAATAAGGGACCCCTCGGGGATCATCAAAACTGCAACAATTGGGGACACCTCCTGATCTAACCTGAGCAGATAACCCAGGATCAGATAACAGAATCGCCTTCCTGGGAAACAAGTCAGTCCAGCTCATTAAGATGCTGGTCCAAACTGGTTCTTATACGGAATGCTGTAGCCATCCGAGATACTATTAACTTTTAAACCCAGGGACTGAAGACGGTTGAGGGTTAAGTGCAGAAGTATATTAAAAAGAAGCCAAGAGGTATAATATTAATGCTGTTACCCACAATGTGGCTCTGGTGATGCTAGGTCAAACTAAATCTTGCAATGTCTGAATACCTGAAATTAATTCTAACACAATCCCCTTAATTAGTCTTCATAGGTGGCCTAATCCAAGCCACGCGTCGTGCCATCAAAATATTCTTGTTTCCTTGATGTTAAATCTGGTGTGTCTGGCAAGCCAATGGCACACCTTATTTGGAATCCGGCCAATAGACTCCTGGTTGGCATCCGGCAATGAAGGAACCCTTGCTAGAACCACAACATAGGGACAGCAAGTGGAAGGGAAGTTAATCACAGGTAAAAAAGACGCAGGACGGAGGTCCTTGGCAGCCAGGTGAAGGGGTTCACAAAGTGCAGGTTGATGAAAAGCTCTTTCCACAGTGGCTGAAACAGTAAGGAGAGTGAACAGGCAAAAGCCACAAACGGTTGACTGAGGAACCATATGATCTGAAGGTAAAGACAAGTTAGGCCTCAGTAGTGATGGAAGCTTGGTTGTGGCAGGAGTCAGGAGCAGAGAGTCTGTTAAGATGGTCTTCTGTTGATGTTGACATAAAGTCAGGATTTTTCCCACTTCTGACTCCAGCATATCTAGGTTCTCCTATACAGGGGCCTTAGGAGCCCAGGCAAAGTCACTGGAGACACCTATACGGTTGCTAGAAGAGCATGAGGGGTTTAAAAGAACTTCCGCAGCCCTCTGGGTCTCACGCTTATGCCTAGCAGCTGGAGAATGATCAAGCAAAGGAGGTGGTGGAGTAGGAAAGTCCTCACTGGGCCTTAAGATGGAAGTTCAAGGATAAATCACCTCTGAAACAGAGGTAGAAATGAGTCCAAATGGGTCCCTTCAAGCAGTTACTTCAGCTACTGGCTCAGTGTGCTCAGCGTCGTCCATCAGCGGGGCAGCTGATGTGCCGACAAGGCATAAGGACTGACATCTCTCTGCCAAATCAATCTCTTTTGAGATGAGGCCTACTACTCTGGCCAGGAAGGAATAAATGCTGGTATGGCTGGGACCCTTTTAGGATTTGGTGCTCACTGCCTTTCTTTTGCCCATGTTTGCCAAATAAGCTCAGC